>NC_141694.1:268280712-268963212 GCF_964263255.1 Lissotriton vulgaris
CTCTTTACCCGAAGGGTTCTTGCACGAGCCAAAAATTGAGAGCGGAGGTTCCTGGTGGGAACATGGAACTGAATCCTGTTCCTGAGGATGGGAGGGCCTGTCTTGTGCAGTGCTCTACACTAAGCATGGGCGAATTTTGCGAATCTCGCGTTCGCGAATTTTGCGGATTTGCGAACCCGCAATCCGCAAAATCCGCGAATTCTTGCGAATTTGCGGATTTTTTTTTTGTGTTCGCGCGGGTTTCTGCTAGTTCGCGAGGGTTTTTGTACAATTTCGCAAACGTGAACTTACCTGTCGGGTCGCAAGTTTTGCGAACTTGTTGTTTCTACGTGTCCAGCCTGTTTGGAACACTCTTCTTCATCACTGCCACCCTCTGTCACCACTGCCACTCTCTGGTTCACTCATGCCACCCTCTGGCTCACCCATGCCACCCTCTGTTTCATCACAGCACCCTCTGGTTGTCCAGTGTACATTATTGTGGCAAAGCAAAGCACACCTTCCCTGCCTCAAGTGACCTGAATTAATTTGGGGCTGATTAATGTGTCACAGAATATTTTTTTAGCTGGCACCTACTTCCTTAGTGCTTCCTGATTAGTGATCTTTTGCACTTGCTAAGTGCTTTCATTGTTGCAAAATTAGTTACAACACCTGCCCTGCCCCAACTGACAATAATGAATTAGGGGCTGATTAATGTGTCACTGGATTTGAACTTCCAGCCTGGCTCCTGCTTGTCTCCCTTAGCTGTAATTCAGGACCTTTGTGGCATATGTGTAACTATTCTGAGGGTCAGAGCAGGGTCACATAATAGTTGCAAGTAGGCAACTGAACTCTGGAGGGGCCCCTCAGGAAGCACTACAGGAAATGGCTACTAATGATGAGCTTGAACTTTTGAACCTGGTAAGTAGTTTCAGTTTTGCTAAGATCGTATTTCTGCAATTTAGCGCTTATTCGCGGGGCGCGAAGTTGAACTGGGAAGCCGCGAACAGTGCGAGCAAGCCATAAAATCCGCTGCTCGCGGATTTGCGGATTTTGTGGGAAATTCGCGAATCTCGCGGATTGCGAATTTACCGAAAATCCGCAAAATCCGCGAGCGGAACGGATTTTCCGCCCATACTTACTCTACACATCATTTTAAAAGTTGCTCTTTGCTTCATTGGCAACCAATGGAGATCTCGCAGACAACTCTTGGCTGAGTCATATTTCCTTTTCATGCAGATAGCTTTGGCCGCTGCGTTCTGCACCATTTGAAGCTTGGTGAAGAGGTACTCTGCCATGCCTACGAGCAGGGAGTTTCCATAGTCCAGTCTACTCATCAGGAGAGACTGGACCAGGATCTTTCTGCACTCTATTGGAATCCAGGGAAAGACTCTTTTAAGCATTTTTAGTATTGCAAAGCCTTTGCCGCATATGGCAGCTACATGAGTTTTCATGGATAAAGATGTGTCTATTGTTATGCCGAGATTCCTTGCTGTTGGTGTCGGAGCAGGTGGAACGCCCAGGGCTTCTGGCCACCAGCTGTCGTTCCACAGTTGAGTGTGACCTCCAAACAGTAGTATCTCTGATTTGTCTGCGTTTAGTTTAAGGCAGTGCTTGTGCATCCATTCAGCCAGTTCAGAGAGACATTTTAGTAACCTGTCTTTAGGGTTGTTCTTTTCATCCAAGATTACAGTAAGTTGGGTGTCGTTGGCATAGGAACAGATTTCGACGCCCCATTTTCTGCCTATTCCCGCTAGGGAAGACACAAATACGTTGAACAAAGTTGGGCTTAGCGAGGCCCCCTGTGGGACCCCGTATTTGATGTTCCGGCGTGGGGATGAGAATTTGCCCATGTGCACTGATTGTGATCTATCCGATAGGAAAGACCGCAGCCATCCCAGTGCCCTGTCCCTGATGCCCCTAGATGCTAAAGTTTCCAGGAGCAGATTATGTGGGACGGTGTTGAATGCTGCCGAGAGATCCAACAGTATTAGGGCAACAGTTTTCCCCTGATCTACATGCATTCTGATGTTATCCAGCACGGCCAGGAGTGTTGTTTCCGTGCTGTTGTTGGCCCTAAAGCTGTTTGAGTGATGTCCAGCAGGTTGTTAGTTTCGAGAAAGCTGGCCAGTTGCCTGTTGACCAGTTTCTCTAATACTTTCGACAAGTATGGAAGTTGGGATATGGGTCTGTAGTTGGCCGGGTTGTTGATGTCTAAGCCAACTTTTTTTAAAAGAGGGGTGACTGTGGCGTTCTTCCAGCTAGATGGGAATACTGCAGCTTCTAGCGAGTGATTCAGCACTTGAGTCACTGCAGGGCAGATCAAAGGGGTGAGTTGCCGGAAGATATGGTGAGGGCAAGGGTCCAGGGGGGAGCCAGATTTGACTTCCAGCATCGCTTTTCCCACTTCCTCTTCGGAAAATGGACCAAAGCTGGTACAACAAGCTTGGGAGGTGGATGGCTCGGAGTTCACTGAACTGTCCGAATTGGGGTTGGAAAAAGATGCGTAGATCTTGTCTATTTTTTCGCAAAAGAAGTTATTCATTTTGTTGCATCCTACTTGTGAAGGAGTCAGATTAGATAAGAGACTGGTTGTACTGCAGAGCTCTTTTACTATTTTAAAAAGCTCTTTGGAAGAATCTTTATTCTCCAAGATTCTACTAGAAAAGTAATTTTTTTTTGCCTTCCTAATGGCCTTGGTGTATTGCAATAGTTCTTTCTTGTAAACAGCCCTAGTCCCCTGGGTTCTTGTTAACCTCCATTTGTGTTCGAGCAGTGTACATTTCCTATTTTGTGACTTCAGTTCTTGCCCGTACCAATTTTCAGACATGGTGCGCCTGGGTTTGGCATCACGGCAACGCTTTGAGCAGTGCTCAAGAGCCGTTGCAATGTGGTTCTGAAGTCTATCAGTTGCTTCGTCAACACCCATTTTTCCTATAAAGGAGTGGACAAAGTGTTGCTGAAAGGTTTCAACCTTGAAGTTGGCCTAGCTTCTCCTGTGAGTTGCTACTTGGTAGGAGGGCCTAACATTTTTGGCGGGTAGGTGAATGTTAAACTCGACCAAAAAGTGATCCGTCCACAGTAGTGGTTTTATTGCTGAAATGGAGATGGGGTTAATGTTGGAGAACATCAGGTCAAGGGTATGTCCGGCCCTATGAGTTGATTGATTAATTCTCTGTGACAGCTGCAGGATCTCCATATTCTCGGTTAACTGTTTGGTGAGGGGGTTGTTGCTGTCATCATAGTGGATGTTAAAATCCCCTAGGAGCAGTAAATTTTTGTTATGAAGGCAGATAGGCATAACTTGTGCCAGGAGTTGAACGTTGAAGTCGGAGGTGCAGCCAGGAGGGTTATAAATGATAGCACCCCCCGAATAGAATGGTGGTGTTAATGGATACTGAAAATGCCGTGGCTTCATGGCTGCTGGCCTGAGTTATCGCCTCCTGCCCGCAGGTGAGGGAGTCTTTAAACAACAATGCTACCCCACCTCCCTTTTTTTTCTCCCTGTTCAAGTTGATAATGTTATAGTTGCCTGGGAGAGCCATAGCTATGTCCAGGGTATTGTGGTTATCCAGCCATGTCTCCATGAAAAATACTAGGTCTGGTTGATCATTTTCTAAAATGTCCCAGATTTCAATGGCATGTTTGGGGAGGGACCTTACGTTTAGAAGAATACATTTTAAGACTTGTTCAGAGGAAGTGAGATTAGCAGGGCAGTGCCAGGGATTACTCTGCCAGTGGCAGTTCCGACATCTAACTGGTCCCATGGTATTCCAGGGTCCCAGTTGTGCACATGACGCTTGGTGCGATGTGCCAGAGGTGTTCCATATTCTTAATTCGCTCCCTGAGTATGTGATGGCGCCTTTCCTCAGAGGGTGAGGATGGCTGGTGGGTAGGGTTGTGGCCCCGGGTCCCGGACTGTCGGGGACGGGCGCAGACGGGCTTGCCTTTGGCGTGCCTTCGGCGCGCTGACGACGCGCCCGCTGCGCCCGTCCGCTGCACCTCCTGAATGAGGGTGCCATTTTATCTAGGAAAGGGCGGGAGGGCCGGAGGGGCTTATCGCTAATATGATAGCTCTTCCTCCCTTCCCTCACCCAAAATGGCAGCCCCGAGCAGCCACTACTCGGCTGTACTTCAGGTAAAAACAAAGTGCAAATGTATTTTAAAACATAGTAGTCAGTTTAAAAACAAATAGCAGCAATGTTACACTAGTCCCGGCTTTCCGCCTCAGGACGCTGTTAAATTCATAAAAACGTTTTCCATGCGTGCAAATAGCAGTTAGTGCAAGTAGTAATTATTAAAATCACACATTGGCGCTCAGTATACCGTACCACACTGGCAATCACTGCATTACCCTGTGCTTGTTTTATTCATTTGTATGATATGTCTGTTAAATGGGCTGATGGATGGATGACACATATGGCATAACAATTATGTTTCTTTCTTGGATTTGTTTTATGGAGGAGTTGATGTGAATGCATGCATAAAAACCAGAGCAGCCCCATTCAGCTTATTACAAGGTCACTGAGCATCCATTTAGTCAACCATGTGTGTGTGTGTGTGTGTGTGTGGGTGTGTGTGTGTGTGCGTGTGCGCGCGCACATGTTGATTAATTGGTGTTAGGGTTTCTGGGTATGTATGGGGCCGTTAGAAGACTACATACACTATTATCAATGTTGCTGGTTTCTTAAATGCATTTGTTTCTGGCATGAAGTGGCACTGATGGGTAATATTGGGACAACGTCCTTCTTTCCATCCACAACAGGCAGGACGCCTCTGCTAGGTTTTGGATCTTGTGACATTGACCAATATGTGCTTTGTGGCGCTGTTGCAGCATCCTACCCCTTCTTGGCAACAGACTGTGCTGATTCCAAGAAAAGAATTAAAACAAGCATTGGCAATGCCAAAGGGTCTCACCTTACAGTGGAGTTCAGCGCATGGATAGTAGTGAAGAGTAGTGTTAGGAATTTTTGTGAAGGAAGTATAGTATTATAGAGTGGATTATAGCATTATAATTTAGTATAGTGTTTTTGAGTGTTTTGCATTATAGTGTTGTGTAGAGAATATTGTAATATAGTAGTGTGTTGTGTAGAGTGTTGTAGAGTATAGTGAACGTACAGTGGTTTAGAGTATATTGGTATAGAGGGCAGAGGTATAGGGATCATTTGTTTTGAGTAAAATGGTGTAGAGTCTATTGGTGTTTTTGTATATTTAGGTAGAGTAGAATAGAGTGCTGTCCTATAGAGTTTAGTGGTGTGGAGTACCGATTTTTAATGATAGGCAAGAGGTTTTTTTGCCTATTATTTATTCTACACACATAATTATTTTGAATACTTCTGTTAATGTTTACCAAATAATTTGACAATAGCTCCATTTGCAAATGTAAAAACAAGTGTAAAGTAGGCCACTACTTTATTTTAGCACATCAACACAACCTTAAAAGAACTGTTTGTAACATTTCAGCAAATGTAATAAACTTTAAAAACACACTTTCTTTCAGCTCCCAGCGAAGCTTTCAGCAAAATGCCCACATGCTGAACCAGAGGGGGACCATCACATGCTGTTACAATAAAAGAGTAACAGATTCCTTCAGGCTAACCTTCCATCGGAAGGTGTTTGAAATGCGTACTCACCTTGTTGCTAAGAGGAGGGTGCGTGCGTTTGGCATGGAGTCTGTGGTGCTGTGAACAGCTTGTTACGGCAAGGAGTCTGTGGTGCTCTGAACGACTACTATTATTTCTCAAAATGTCTTCAAAAACGTCAGGGCTGGTATATAATAGAGAAAAGTTGCACTGTTGTTAAGATCGTTATCATTGTCACAAGCTGTATGTGTTTTTTCGTTTTTAATGTAGACATGGAGTGATTGCCCATTACCAACAGCAGGGGAAGCTTCCCACAGAAAATCAAACTTCTTTCTAAAGCTAGCAAGCCCTTGCAATCAAAGCGTTTTTGTTGTTTATTGCCCCGCACCAGAGTTTATAGAAGAAATAGTTATAAAGTATCCCCATGTGCTAGTATGGGAACAATTTTGCTTTTTTTAGCAGAGTAGAAATGGAGTGATTTCCACCTAGTTTTATGCATATAAGATTTCGCCCAGAATGTTGCAACACATTTTAGAATGGCAACGTATTAATTAGATAGCGTAGGCGAAAGTTATGGATGCTCTTCCTGCGGCGTGAGGGGCGTGGAGGAAGTTGACAGATGGGAGCTCCCAGGGAAGGTCGGGTTCCGCCTCCTCAGGCTAGCGTCTGACAGACGTGTGGGAAATCGCGCCCTGCCAGCCAGCAGACACCGGCCGGGTTGGGCAGATCAGCGTTCGAAGGTAACGTGAGCAGGGGTTTCAACTGTGGGTGCTGGAGGGGGATACTTTGGTCCATAAAACCCTCTGCCGGGCCTGCTGAAACACAAGGCTTCCTGGCCTTGACAAAAGACAGTGGGTTGGGCGAAGATATTACTTTTGGCAGAACTGGCAGAGGAGACTGCCCCTTTTTCTCTGAGGAGATTTCAGCAAACCAAGGGACAGTGAATGAACTAGCTAAAACTAAACTGATCGAATGTGGAAAAAGATACGACATAACTGTTAAAAATGCATGTACCAGGATCTCACTTATAAACAGTAAATATGCTAGCTGTATGGAATGGTTACAGTATATGGCTATAAACAGGAGTGATATGTTTAAAAGATAAATGAAATACTATTGACAACCTGAACCGTAACTAATGAATGGTTTCTGCACAGTTAAATTATTGCTAAGAAGATTTGGGTGCAGATATTCACAAGTACTCTCTCGAGCTGAAAACACATGTAACCAGAAGTCTTGTTATGTTGTTGTCCTGCAACTAGACAATTGATCAATGACAGGAATAAGTAATAAATCCTAGTATAATAGGATTGTTGTTGAGATTTAAACATGGAATATCACATGTGGTATTGTGAACTGTAAAGACAAACATAAATGAGAGTAACCCCTACGAGGAAAAGATAAACTTTTCTACTATTATAAAAATTGCGGTGTAGTGTCATTTTTGAGTGGATGGTCACTGTGTTACTGTAAGGGTGCTATGCAAGCTTAACACTTATTGCCTTTGGGATAGTCCTTCCTACTCTGTGCCAAGCTACCCTATGTAGTCTGGTGAGTCCAGGTCCAACACTGTAGATGTGCTATTACTGGTCTGCGTAAACTGAAGAAACGTGCATTCAAATTATGTGCTGGTGTTTGCATGTGAAGATGCATGCACCGCTGCTTTCACTGGAAATGCTCTTTGTACATGACTCATATCCACACTGATGCTGCGCATTCTGTATTAACTGCCTATGAGGAATAGTGCACAGCTGCTGTCTGGGCAGCAACTTATACTTTGGCTGCATGTTTCTTAGCTGTCTGTGTTTATTGAGAAGCATGCATTGCTGGCTGTGCCTTCATTGTTCTGTGCACTGAGTGTGGCTCGCATTGATGCTGAACGTGCTATATGAATGGTATGTGAGGAAGTGTGTACTGCTACTGGCTGTCTTATACTTTGCACAGTGGTTTCATGTTCTGGACCTGTATGTGTATTTATGAGGCAGTATGCACTGTTGACTATGCATTTACCTTTCAGTACAGTGAGTGAAGCTTACGCTACTGCAGCACAGATAATGCATGTTCTTACCACTACCCAGCGGCATGCCTAATGTTACCACAAAGGCACCAACTATACTACCTGTATCGCCCCTTGAATTACCACTGTACTGTATTATAACATTTCTCAATAAAATGTTTGAAATAAAAAATAAAAAAATAAAAAGCTTGGCATATAATTTCCTACTACAGATATGCCAAAATGATTTCTATTCTCCAGACCCGTTAATCTACAGCAATGAAGTATGAGTCATTATTCTACTGCTAAGGAACCTACAAAGCGGTCTCCTGAAAACTGATGAATTGGATATATTAATGTGATTAACATCATCAAAAGTACAGAAGTATGACAGGGGCTCAACAGTGATCCAAAAATATCTCATACAGTTCTGCAAAAGACTACCACAAGTGAATGAAAACTACTTCTACATTAGGTGCAAACCCCAAAATACGCATTGTCTTTACTTACTTGTTTCTTATTTTTGTCAAGCTCAGCTCATCCAGAAGGGTACCAAGTTGCTAGATATCACAACAACATGTGTTTTTACGGATCACACCAGCCCTTTACAGGGAGCAAGAAACCAAGGGCTTGATTTACAAACGCGACCTCTAAAGAAAAGTTTTTCATATTTCAGCACATATTTAAACAAATAAGCTTAAAAAACACACTTTCTGTCTGCACCCAGCAAAGCTTTCAGAAAAATGCCCACACACCAAACTGGAGGAAGGAAGTGGGGCCATCATACACTGTAAGAGGAGGAAGCATAAAATTCTTGCTTTGTTTTCAGCAGGAGAAGGGAGGAGGGGTTAACACACACTGCAACAGGATGAAACATGAGGCACTTGTGGTACCACTCTTAACTCCTGTCCAGGTTAAGGAGATGCACCCACTAGTTCTCATGGTTCAAAGAACACTATTTCTTTATCGAGATATCCCATTCTCTGAGTATGCGATGTATACACCCAGTCTGGCACATCAGTGCACTTAACAGTAGTATTTGTTATGAGAATCACTTGGAAGGGGCCTTGCAAGCTCAGTCCCAGGCAGGTCTTCTGGCTGTGTTTTTTAATCAGCACCCAGTCTCTGGGGCTGAGGTGGTGGCACTTTTCTTGATGCCGGTTTTAGGTAACAGCTTCAACCTGGTGAGAAACAGAATGCATCACATCAAACAGTCCTTTGCAGTATCAATTCAGAGGGATGTAACCAGGACTTCCTTGCAGGGGTACTTCAGAGAATCATCAACACAAAGCATCTGGCCACTTTAGTGAGGTAGACGCACACACCTTCGCCAGATAGAAATGTATGCTGCCATTTAACTTTTCCACGATTCAAGATGCTTCAGGTCGATAAATACTGTGTAACCTCTGTTCAATCTGCAGTGCTACGCAAAGCTTTGTCAGGACCTCATTGTTAAAATGAGTCCCATGTACTGGCTCCAGAGAAACAGGCAATCTGAACAGCTTAGCCACATTGAGACTGCCATTCCTCTAAGTTGGGTAGGCTTTCACCCATCTAGGCAAAAAGCACACTATAACCAGGACATATCTCAACTGGATGCAAACAGGCATCTCAATAAAATCCATCTGCATTCTGTTGAAGAACCTCCGGATATTCCAATATGACTCAGTGTAACTGTTGTCCTTTTCCTAAAATTCATTTGTTGACATGCCACACATAGATGACACAATTCCTCTGCAAGCATTCTGAATCTGGGGTGAAACCAATTCTGTCTGACTAGCCTCACCATTACACCTCTTACTAAGGGCCATATGTATCATACTTCCGTTTTGCGAATTTAAAATAGCGAATCTTAAGGAATCACTATTTAGAATTCGCAAAACGGTATGTATGTAGGTAATCTAGGAATTTTAGCGATTCCTTATTATTCTTTGTTTGCGAATTCGCAAATTGTGAATTCGCAAATAATGAATACTTTCCATTCATTTCTATGGGCCAGGAGGCCCATAGAAATGAAGGGGAAATTTGCTAATCGCAATTTGCTAATCGCAAATTGTGCGAATTTTCAAGGGTGCAGGGGGTGTCTCAAGAACACCCTGCTGCACCCCTGAAAATGACATGTGTGCGCATATGGCGCACATACATGCCCTAAGGGCATGTATGTGCATCATATGCCACCCTCACAAATGCACAATTGTGCATATTTACAAGAAATTGCAAATTACCACCAACTACAAGTTGGTGGTAATTTGCGATTCCTAAACCTGAATTTGCATTTTTAAAATGCTTCTTACATAGCATTTAAGGAATCGCAAAATTGCGATTCCTTAAATGCTATAGCAAAATAAGGAATCGCACATTTTTGCGATTCCTTATGATGCTATTTTTTGATACATTGTAAATATGCTAAAAAGGCCATTTGCGATTCGCTAAGGCCGAAATTCTGCGATTTTCGGCCTTTGCGAATCACAAAAGCCTTGATACATATGGTCCTTAGTGTGTTGGGCCATGGAAGTGTCATGTGATGAGGAGCAATACATTGTCTGGCAGCACTGGTCTTCCATCTGCTGAAATCCAAATATCATTTGCATTTTTCACGCAACCTGCTCTGATCCAACTCTGCTGTTTATCTTCTGAAACATCTTCCTGCACTCTTTTAAGCACCTTCCATGTATCACTTTTAACAACAACATGGAGAAAGGAGTGTCCTCTTTCGGTTTAATTTTGTAACAATAAATGTGCGAGTCACAAATGCACGATAATGTACAACTTTGCCTACAAATCGTTGTTCAGTCTTTACAGATCCATTGCCACTTCTGTGAGCTGCACATTTAACAACTGTAGCTTCTTTTGGTAACTGTATTGCTTGCAACAATTTTTCAAATTTTCTCCATTTCGGATCAGAGCTCCAGATGAGGTCAAGAAAACAGTTTGTGATCATAATTGTCCAAAGTCACAACCAAAGCCATGGACCTTCAACAACCTCTTGGATTGTGCAGACAGTGTATGCTACTCTCAGGGTGAATACCTTATTTCTCAAGCTTTAGCTATCCACAAACAATATGTGATCATGCTTGATCAAAGGTTCATATTTTATAACTGGCCTTGGCTTGGCTTGTTGCATACATCTGTGATTTCTAGACAATCCTGTTCAACCTCATTGTCATTACAATTCGCATTTATTTGGAGTCCTGTGGAAGGGTTTATAACCTGGTAGCACTTCAATACTAAATTTTCTGCTGCCAAAATCTTCTTCTCATACTTAGTGAGCCAACTATTAGTCATCTTTTGAGTTTTGGTTTGGGTGCTGGTTCTTACTGCTGCCACTGATTTCAGACAGCCGAGCAACCCTGTTGCTACAGGATCACGTTCAATGGAAAAATAAGCCACAGGTCTTCATGCATTTGAGTAAACACTGAGAAAGTTCAACCCTCCATCTCACTGCAAAACAAAACCAAGCATCTTATTTTAATCAGACATTCCTAGTGTCAGGGCATGACAGAGACATTCTCTCAGCTCTAGTAAAGCATTTAAGCACTCATTGTCTCATGAAAGTGAATGAGACACACCATAGCGCATCACCCTCAGTAAAAGCTTAGCCACTAAGGAAAAGTTTGGAATCCACTGTCTACAGTAGTCGACTATTCCTAGGAACATTCTGACTTCTCTTTGCGTTTTGGGTAGATTCATTCTAAGGATGGTCTCAACTCTCTTTTGTGACAACCTTCTAATTTCATGAACTTCTTTCTGATTACATTACTATTTTCTTAGTGAAACTTTACGGCCAATTTCAGCAGGGTGGTTCAGTAATACAATCTTATCCTGTTTTTCAAGCTTCTTGTGTTTCTGATGACACTAGTAGGTCATCAATGTACTGCACGAGAACTGAGTTGTAAGGCATCAGCAGAGGAAGATTTTTCTTTATAATTTGGTTAAAAATAGACGGGCTCCCTGTATAACCTTTTAGAATTTGGCACCATGCCAAAACCCTCTGTTGAAATACAAAAGAGAATAGTATCTGGCTATCTTCATGCCGTCGCACAGAAAAGAAGGACAGGCAGAGATCCACAATGGTAAACCATTCTGCAGTGCATTACATTTGGAAAAGGATGGTTGCTGGATTTGGTACCATGGGACTACATTGAACAATTCAATATTCGCCATTAGGCTTCTAAAAGCCCATGGTCGAAGAGTTACAAGGCCTCCTGTTCCTGCTACTGCATGTTGGTGTTTTTGGATATATAGCATTGATCTTCACTATAAATCGGGCTGGGTATATACGTTTAATTAATCTGATATCTTTTCCCGAAAAATCCCATACTTCTGGGTCAACAGCTCTTCGTAAGGCACGGGGTAGATCATCTGCTGTACTTGGAATCCCACTACTGATTCTTGTCTGGCCTATTTAAAATCAACGTCCTCATCATATGTTGGAAATTCAGCACCATCTGGTGAACAGTAAATAGTGAAAGTTAACTTGCACAAAATATCTCTCCCTAACAAATTTACAAAACTAGAATTTCAAACAACAAATTGATGATTCTCCTTCAATGTACCAATCTTTACTGGCACCTTTTTAAAAATGGAATCTGTCATCTGTTTATTTGTAACTCCTACAACTTGAATCTTCTTTCCCAAAAGGGGTAGGTCTGGGACTTGAGCTGTTCTACAGTGAAACGAGTATCACCTGTATCAACGAGAAATGAGACTGGGTGCCCATGTATCTTTCCTTCTACAAATGGTCTGCTCTGGTCTAACTCTAAGACTGCACCAAGAATGCAATATTCCTCCCCCTTCAGGCACTGTCATTGGAACTATCAGAGCCAAAACTGTCACTGTCTAACATGGGGTACTGTTGAAGTAGATTTTGATTCTGGCTCTGGAATGGGTTAAAATTTGTCTGGGCATCTGTTTCATGTTAAATCTAAGGGTTCCCATATTTTGTTGTACCCTTGAGACTTGTGGAACATGTATCAATGGAACCTGTGCCTGTTCCGACAAGGGATGTAAGCTTGAATCAGAGAATGGGGATAGCAGGGCCTTGTTTATTGAGTATGCAACAACGGAAATGCAAGGCTTTGAAACCGATTTGTTTGCTCACCGGGAGACTATATATCTGGTTAAGAGCACCTAAGACTGATTATCTTTTGGGGAGATTCAGTATCAGACTTGCTGCTGAATTTTGAACTTGCTGCAACGTTGTAAGACTACTTTTAGAAGCGCCCACATATAGTACATTTCCGTAGCCCAACTGGGAAGTAATGAGTGCATGAACTATGGTTTTCTGCAATTTAGGGGCCCATGTTCACATATGCGCTGTTTAATCTTCCTCGTCGTCATTCCCTGATAGCGTAAGCCACATGGGCATGTGATCAAGTAGATCACGTTGCTAGGTTCTGAACGCCTCGGTCTCAGAATAGTTTCCGAACGAATCGGGTTCTGCGAGTCCGAACGACCAATTACGCTACTTCACAGCATCGTTCAGACAGACTCGAATTGAGTTCAATGGGAGCCTGTGTTCTGAACGAGAACCCAGGCTCCCATTGAAAAAAGGGGTGGTTGAGGAAAATCATGCACTCTGTGGTGGGCACCCCAGAGGAGGTCTCTTGGGTACCCCCACAAGCCCCATGCAGACACCTCTGGAGGAAGGGGGGCCCTCAACTGGCCCCCAAAGACAGATTCCAACAGTTGTTTCATGTTGGGCAGACGGCTGTCCGAATCGTTCATCGTAATCGCTCGTTTGGAAACCGCATCCATAGACCTGTACGATTTAACTCTGAAAGACTCAGGCTGTCTGAATGCCTTTCGGAACCGATTCGGACTGCCCAAATGGTTTCCAGGCATCGTAAAAGGTCATTGGGAAATGTGTACTATTCTTTTGGAAACAAGGGTTCCGAATAGGATTCTGCAATACCAAATCCCATTCGGAGCCTTTCTGAATTGCATTGTATTTGGCCCCTTAGGGAAATTAGTTCAAGGATTTATTTCATCATCTCAAGAATGCCAAAACATTTTCCCACTGTTTTTCTGATTTGATCGTCGGAAGAGAGTTTTGCATCAAATACCACTCCCAAATTCTTTTGTTTAGGGACCGGTGGTTCACCCAGAGCTGCTGGCCACCAAGCCGACACCACTTGAACATTATATTTTTGATGATATCTGTCAGAGGTCTCATGCAAATATTAAATGATGTGGGTCTCAGAATAGAGACCTGAGGGACTCCTTGAGTAGAGCAGAACTGGTCCAAGACGCAAGATTTTGGAGTTACTTGAAATGACTGATCCTGAAGAAAGGATTTAAACAATTTGAGGGCACGTATCCCGCAATCCAGAAACCTTTGAATTAGTATGTCGTGAGACACCGTGCCAAAGGCAGCACTTAGGTCAAGTAGTATGAGGAAGGAAGTTTGGCCCTTGTCCACATTCTGTCTAAGGGTTTCCTCCGATAGGAGGAAGTCTGGCTCAATCGAGTACATTGCTCTGACACCGGATTGCATAGGGTGCAATAACTCTTTAGATTCCAGGAAACATGTTAAACAGTTATTTACATGTTTCTCCAGTATTTCAGCCCCGAACGGAAGTGGAGAGATGGGTCTAAGATTTTCCCATCTTATATTAAGAAGAAGGATATATGATAGGTGAAGAAACACTTTTGTGGAAACGATCTAGGGACAGAGACTCTCTCAATTACTGACTCCTTTAGAATTATGCACTTTTCTAAACATGTCATGGGACTGAACCATATCTTGAGTGGGTTAATAATGCATGGTAATTATCACTCCTTGCTAGATTTCGATTGGACTCTGTCAGGTCGAAGTTGTGTTTCCCTTTAAAACAGTACAATGCTTCCACCATCTGCCGCTGGCTTTGTGATGAATCTTGCGATCAACCTATTTTAGCATTTTCTATGTTTTTTGTAGGTATTATAGAGAATTGGCAAAGGGCTTGCTTATTCCATCAAAGCCTTTCAACAGTTAAATGGTGTGCCAGGAATGCAAAGATTAATAACTTAGGCACTAAAGGAACATTAAGCATAACAATCATACACAGTTTAGCAGCACATGGTGAATGTAGGATGGAGGCCCCTTACCTTGTAGGGCTAACCTGTGTCAAAGGTCTCAATGATTGAATACTGCTAGATGGAACAGAGGTCTCATTCCTGCAAGAATGGCCTTCAGAGTCCATAGGCTACGCAGACACATTGCGAGCAAGAGAGACATCACAACCACAGGATACACTTTGTGGGGGAATCCGGTGGTAGGAATACAGTGATCAGGAATTCCTTATTTTCCCTGTCCAGAAGCACCATTTCAACCTGCCTTTGCTCCCTTCTGATCCACAATCGTAGCTAGTCTGGTTTTAATGGCCTTGAGAGGGTTGGGTGAAGTTTGGCGCACAAAATGGTGGTGAATTCTGTCTTAAGTAAATTGACCACAGTGTCTACTGGCTTGTAGCCCCACTGTAGTAGGTCCTCTGCTTGTGACTAAGAACTGAATAAGCTGGAGATTGTTTTGGACATAGCAGCCTGTCTTCTGTGTTTATTCACTGGGCTGGAACACTATGACTGACTGGACACTTTCACAGTACTGTTAAGACATCCCTGATCAGTAAGTGTACATGGGCTCCATTGGACAGGGATCTAAGTCGATACGGCAAGGTATTCTAAGGCCAGGACATGCTACACAGGACTTGAGTGAAGGTCACCCAGGAGCAGGCTGGAGGCATGAAGAGGTAGACCTTCCTCTGCCAGAGAGAGGAGTCACTCTGCTAAGTTAATTTCTGTTGACATGACCCTCATGGCCCATGTCAAAAAACCATCAATAATAGTAATTCTTTTAGCTGCAGTAGAGGGTATGATTTGAGGTGGAGCAGCCTTTCTCTTCCCCGTAGTTCAAAATGCTTCAAACTGAAAGGGTGCCAGAAATAACTGATCAGAGCAACAAACAGAATCTGGTACCTGTCACAATCTAGGTGGAGAAGCAAGAGAGGTGGCCTATCCTAGCCCATGTCAGTTGATGATGGGTGAAGACGGGCCTGCTCTTGGCTCAGTTTTCACCGGGCACGCCCGAGTGCGTCCTATCCTGCAGACAAGTGCTATGCAGCGCAATAGGTGCAGCCCTGCCTCCTTCCTGCTGGCTTCATGTCAGGGGCTCACTGGGACCCATTGTGCCCACAGCCTTTAAAAGATATTCCATGCAGCGGGCTGCAGTCAGCACTATGTAGCGTGACAATTGCGGCCCCACCTTCTCCCTATGGGCTTTAAGTCATGGGCTCACTTTGACATGTAGTCCCTCCAGGTGTTGAAAGAAATCTTGTGCAGCAGGCTGCAGGCAAGAGCTATGTACATGACAAGTGCGTCCCGCCTGTTCCGTGTGGGTTTCAGGTCACCTGCTCACTGGGACTCGTAGTCCCTACAGGCGTTGAAAGAAATCCTGTGAAGGGGGCAGCAGGCAAGCGATTTGTGGCCCAACAGGTGTGGCCCCGCCAGCTCACTGCAGGCTACATCTCACGGGCTCACTGGTACTCAAAGTCCTTTCAGGCATTGAAAGAGTCCAGCCAACCAATCATCTTTCGACACTCTTCGTGTGAACAGGATCACTCATCGTCTTCTCACCAGGCACACAATACCAGTATACAAATTAGTTATAAACTTATCAACTAGTAATGTCCTGTTTAAGCATTGCAGCAATCAATTTTCGAGGCAAACTGATTTTCCATGAAGTAATTTAAACTCTATCTTTCTAAACTATTATTTTTTTAAACATTTAACAACCATTATTGTGTAAAAATAAACATTAGCTAAATTGCACACATTACGCTCAATTATTAAAAGTTCCCTCAGGGAGAAAAATAGTCGTAAAATACTTAAATATAAACTGTCCCAATATGAATGTGGGGATAGAGTAGGGAAGCTCTAGGCCTACAAAGTGGCTGATGATCGGGCAACGACCTTAGTTAAATCCAACGACATTTTATACTCCAAACCTGCAGAAATTATGGGACAGTTTGCCTCATATTACGAAAATGTATACACCCCTGAGAGTTGGAGCACGGAAGATCAGATCCAATCTTATATAAATGAGAAACTACTGTTAAGAGAATATCTAGATCAGGAAAGCATCGACCAACTGGAGGAGAAGTATACACTAGCAGAATTGCGTCTGGCGGTTTCCTCTCTTCCATCTAACAAGGCGGCAGGCGAAGATAAACTTCTGATAGAATTATACAAAATTTGCGCAGACAAAATTCTGCCCCTTTTTTGTTCAGTATTTAATTGAATTTGTGCTACAGGGAAGGCCCCGGACTCTTGGAGAACAGCTAAAATTATGGTCTTTTAAAAAAAAAAAAAAACACCTACGGATTGCGGGTCTTACAGACGTATTTCTTTGATAAATGCCGACGCTAAGGCTTACTCCAAACTGTTAGCAATGCGAATGGCACCCCTCATGCCATATTTGGTAAATGATCAACAGCACGGCTTTGTTGTAGGGAGGGATACCACCACCCATGTCAACATGGCCATCACTGCTTTTGATGTGGCTGCAACTAATCTCACCCCACTCGGTATGATACTTCTAGACGCAGAGAAGGCGTTTGACCGAGTGGGGTGGGATTATTTGTGGGGGGTCCTGAAGCAATTTGGCATTAAAGGGTAGTTCCTCAGAAGCATACAGGCACTATACAGGGACCCTAACGCTAAAATCAGCTATGCTGGGTCACTTTCTTCAACTTTTGTGATCTTATGGGGGACTCAGCAGGGGTGTCCATTATCACCCCTGCTTTTTGCTCTCTCTATGGAGCCTTTTATCAATGCCCTGCAAAATCAAGTTAAGATCTTACCGATGCAGCATGAAGACAAAATCCTTAAAATAACCGCATATGCAGACGATTTAGCTATCTACACCACTAATGTGGTGGATGCATTATTAGGAATAATAGAGGAAGCCAAAAACTTTGGAGTTATCTCCGGCTATAAATTAAACATCAATAAAACTCAGGTTATCATGACTTATCAAGCTAACTCTTTAGTGCAAGGACTCTGTAAATCCGCAGTTTACTTAGTGGCAAAAATTTCTTCTAAGATTACTGAAATAAACACGTTAAATTATGATCCCTTACTAAAAGAAGTAACCATGCTGCTCAAAAAATGGCACAAGATCCCGCTCAATCTACTTGGTCGAATCAATCTGATCAAGATGAACATTTTGCCGAAATTTTTATATTTCTTCCGCTCCATTCCTTTTCGGGTTAATAATTTATACTTTAAAAAATTAGATGGAATCTTCAGCAGTTTTATTTGGGGCTATAAGAAGGCTAAAAGGTCTATGGCTATATTAAAATTACCACTTGAAGGAGGGGGTTTGAATTTCCCGGACTTTAGAGCTTATTTCTTTTCATCCTTTTTAGGCCGGCTTCGTAGTTTGTTTATAGTTAGCGATCAATACTTTTTTTTATCAATTTATGCTTGGTACTAACTCAAAACAGTTCTTGGCAAAAGTGTAAGACCCAAACTACTTTAAACGTGTAAAATTTAGGACCACGAGAGATGCAGTATGTATTTGGAACTTGATCTTGAGCAACTGTGACACTTCCTTTTTTCATACTGAGCTACCACTCTGGGACAACCCAGGGCTTCCTGATATTTTCAGTGATAAAACTGGGCGGGACTGGGCCAAGTATGGAATTAAGACGTTAGGAGACTTATATGGTTCAGATGGTTTTCTACAATTTGCAACATTGCAAACTCTGAATAACCTGCCCGAAGTAATGATATACAAATACTTTCAAATCAAGGATTATTTGATACGCAAGATGAATCTGAAACAAATGAATAGCTCAGGTATATGGGGTTGCTTCTATTCTACGAAAAATAAATCACTAATTAGTCTGGGATACAAATGTCTCGGCCAAAACAAATTGGACGATTGCCCTAGATTGGCGTCAAAATGGACCGCTGATTTGGGATGTAATGTGACATCCCAGAATGTTTCAGCCGCTTTAGATAATATTAACAAAGTAGTCCACTCTTCTATCCTGAAACTACAACTTTACAGGACGGTTAGTCAACTTTACTATACTCCATTAAAAATATCTAAATGGTCACACAACATTTCAAGTAGCAATCGCACAAAATGCCCTAAATGTGGTCTGGTGGCAGAAGACCTCATATATATGATCGATTCATGCCCATTGTTAACTAAATATTGGTCAGAAATTGAAAATATTTTATTTCAAAAACAGTTGATTAATACTTCAATTACTGCACCTTTGGTACTACTATCTATATCTCCTACGGGCACCACCAATAGGAGTTGGTTAAGTATAGCTCTGTCCTGCACCAGATTGGTGATAGCTAGGGCTTGGATCTCGCAGAACCCCCCTCACACGATCGAGTGGTGGAATCTTTTACATGAAATCTACACTATGGAAAGGGCACTGGCCAAGAGCAGAGGCTTAAAAACAATTGCTAAGTTCGAAAGATCTGGGAAAACTTTTTGTAAATTGTATACGGAATTTTTGTGTTTTAGTTGATACTATAGGTTTTGTCAAGAAGTTCTATTTTATTGGTCTGTCTGTTTTTTTTTACTATTGTACATTGATATGTACCTGCAATAACCGAAAACGTTTTCTTTCTATATGTATATGAAAAATGTTACACTCCTTGACTTGCTTGTCAAATAAAAATAAAAAAAAATAAAAAAAATTAACTATCATTATTGTGTAAAAATAAACATTAGTTAAATTACATGAACATAGGAGGAAATTTTCATAAATTAAAAGAGTACGTCTATGTTAAGGCCAATAAAACAACATTTTCTATGGGGCACCTTTCGGCATCTCTGTCGGGTCAATACAGCAAAGTAAAAATATTACTACATCAGCTATTTAGGCCTAGTATAGTCAAGCATGACAGCGTCCTGCATTTTGCATCTTTTAATTCTCATTTTGAAGTCCATTCATAATTTCTATGTGGAATTATAACTCTACGTTATTTTATTTTTTTTAATTGGTAAGTTTCCCCTTTTCCAGCCACTCCCCCAGGTCCCTGAGACATTAGCTACTAAATAGTAAACTTATATTTGTGTGGAAAAGACAGGAGAGGAGGAAGTAGAGATATACACGTGTAGGTTTGTTATACGTTAGTAGTACTATTGTAGTACAACTAAACATACTACAAAATGAGGTTTGGGAATAAGTTCTAATGCTTGCCAATATTTTGAATCATAAAAAAATACACATAAAGGTGTCTCATCTGCCTGAACCACTGGAGGTCAGTAGGCATTGGTGATACCTGAGAATGGGAGTGACAACAGAGATCTAGAGAGTAAGCAAGGAGGAAAGTGTGATATAAATGACAGGAAGCTAGGGGAAGGAAGTGGGCACGAAAGTGATAGGGAGGAAATGATAGAGCAAAACGAAAGCCAGTCGATATGATGGGAATTAGAATCTCTATGTTCTTCTTCCCAGACTTTTCCATTATTGGCCGCAGCACTGTCATGTCACAACATGCAAGCAATAGGGGCATGAATTGCAGAAATAAAATTATTTGTGAAACATCACACACAATTCTATTCTGCTTGAAGGGCCAAGGCTTAAAGGGAAGGAATTTGGGACTGCAGGAACACAAACTTTGTAGGGCAAACATCTAATTTGATGGAATGGTAATATGGCAATAGATTGTTAAAGTACTGAAGCAGCACAGAGAGTGGGGTAATGAATTCAACTAATTGCTTCCCATTCAAATGCAGCATGCAGAACTATCTATAAGGACCGGGGAGAAGGGTATAGAAACTGAGACTAAAGAGGTGCAAACAGAACACTGGCAAGTAGTAAAGATGGAAAAAGATGGAAAAAGGTTGGAGGTGAAGAGCTAGCTGACAATTATGAAATTACTGCAATACATTCCAGTCTGGCAGTGCACAAAATTACAGAAAGCAAATCCCTTTAACAATCTGCAGCATTACACAGTTTTGATGCAAGTTTCCTAAGCAGATACCATGCAGGGTAATCAGAAACAGGGACCCCAGGAAAGCGGCAGCTTAGGGTAACTGGACGGGAGACATTCAGTCCCGCAAGAGGTACAGTAAAGCCGTAAAATGTCAGGGTTGGTACTGGTGGTCCACATGGAAAATGCCCCTATGTGAGGGAAACTGTTGCCCAGAGATGCAGAAATTGTGAGGTTTTAAAGCTTTGGTTCTTATTGGGATCCATAACATAGGAAAGTTGCCTGAGGGAGGTGACATAATGACATTTCCCTTGCTTCAGCAAAAATTTAGGTTGAACGCCAACCAATTTCTTTAATAATGCACAGGTATGCCCAGCCTGCATGGTGTAAGGGGAGTGTCCCAGAGTTCGCCCCATTAGAGGGGCAGCTGCTAGAGAAGGAACTGGGAAAGTGTGCAGTATCCCTGACATACAAAACCCTAAACAACAGCATGCCCGATACCCTCCTTAAGTTAAGAGCGAGATGGGTGGTGGACTTGGGAGACCTGGAAGATATTGTCTGGAAAGAGGCCCCAATGCACCCAATGGAGGTAGCAATACAATTGAGGATACAAATGATTCTATTTAAAAACCTTCACCAGTATTACTATTATAGGAAGCGATTACACGCCATGGGAAGGGCACAGGACCCATATTGCTTAAGGTGTCACGAAAAAGATGGGTCCTTCTTACACACTATTTAGGGCTACCAATTAATTTAGATCTACTGGATGGAGATTATAGGCGAACTCAGCAAAATCCGGACATGATGTGTGATGATATACAATGGCACAGTGTAATGTGGAATATGCTCTCAATACTTTTGATACAATACAAAAGCATTCCCTGGCAGATGTCAAGTTTGAGGGGGGAGCTGGAGGTGGTTGTTTGTTGATAAATATGTTTGTAGTATCTTCTCTTGCTTTGTACTGAAGTTGCACTCCCAATAGCCTACTGGCTGTTTCTTTGTGTTCTGGATGCCACTCCCAAAAAACAAAATTGAAATATTTAAAAAATAAAGGAAACTCAGAATACAGAGAGCTCATCCTTAAATAGATCGAATAGCCACTTTAAAAGTTGTGAGTAATGTAAGAAGAAATCTAAACAACAAAAGCAATTAACGTAAGTCTATTCATGGGCCTAAAACAACTGAAAAGCAGTGAGTCCGAAAATGTGGTGCTAAATGTAGGTTGAATCAAAAAGACTAGTTACATAAGGGTGGGTAAATGCACACAAAAGTGATGTCTTTCAAGCAGTTCTGTGCATTCCATTTTTTTGCAGTAGGTAAAAGCAGGTAAGTGGTCTTTGGCTTGAAGGTTGGTTCCTTTCTCTTGAACATTGTATTTTGTTACAATCATTGCCCAATTTGAGGTGACTAAATACACAAATTTACAAATCCCTCTTGTGTTGAGTGGGCTTGCTGAGACCCCATATATTGAGCCCCCCGTGTTGACCTTCACTATGACTTCCTTCAAGGAATGCCCAAAGTTTTATTTTCTGAGTTTAGTTTGAAATGTTTGCTGTTCTTTTGGCTTTGTGTAGTTTCCGTTGTGACCCATCTTGCCCACATTGGTATCTGACCACATGAAATTCTCTGCTGAGGATTAGTTATAGCACAAACTTTTCACAGGTTCTCTTTTTTAAATCCTAGAATTCCCCTGACGAAGGGCCACTTATGGCCCGAAATGCATTGGGTTATCTGGATGAACTTAAGAGGATTTTTCACTGTTACGCCGAGCTTCAGATTAAGGCATGTTTGCATTTCTGCAGCATTAAAGGTTACCGTGACAAATGTGAGACGTCGCTCATGTGACCGTTGAGAAAACTTGGGATTAAAAACAAACATCGTGATGAAAATGAAATTCAAATAAAGGATGAATAAATTTGGACTAACTTGTTGCATTATTGTTATGCACACGTGATCGCTGTGCGCCTGGACATTGTGTGAGAGGTCGCACCATTTCTCCTGTTGTTTTTCACTATTACGTGGCGAGGGCAGACCACGATTCCGGGCCCGCACGCGAATAAACTCTACATTAGACTAAAACTTGTTAAATGGATGGAACTCGTGTGCACGCGGCATTACTATGTTGAACTGAACAAATGTCTGCCATTTGAAGACTACATACACTATTATCAATGTTGCTGGTTTCTTAAATGCATTTGTTTCTGGCATGAAGTGGCACTGATGGGTGATATTGGGACAACGTCCTTCTTTCCATCCACAACAGGCAGGACGCCTCTGCTAGGTTTTGGATCTTGTGACATTGGCCAATATGTGCTTTGTGGCGCTGTTGCAGCATCCTGCCCCTTCTTGGCAACAGACTGTGCTGATTCCAAGAAAGGAATTAAAACAAGCAATGGCAATGCCAAAGGGTCTCACCTTACAGTGGAGTTCAGCGCACGGATAGTAGTGAAGAGTAGTGTTAGGAATTTTTGTGAAGGGAGTATAGTGTTATAGAGTGGATTATAGTATTATAATTTAGGATAGTGTTGTAGAGTGTTTTGCATTATAGTGTTGTGTAGAGAATATTGATATATAGTAGTGTGTTGTGTAGAGTGTTGTAGAGTATAGTGAACGTACAGTGGTTTAGAGTATATTGGTATAGAGGGCAGAGGTATAGTGATCATTTGTTTTGAGTAAAGTGGTGTAGAGTCTATTGGTGTTTTTGTGTATTTAGGTAGAGTAGAATAGAGTGTTGTCCTATAGAGTTTAGTGGTGTTTAGTACAGATTTTTAATGATAGACAAGCGTTTTTTTGCCTATTATTTCTTCTGCACACATAATTATTTTGAATACTTCTGTTAATGTTTACCAAATAATTTGACAATAGCTCTATTTGCAAATGGAAAAACAAGTGTAAAATAAGCCACTACTTTATTTTAGCACATCAACACAACCTTGAAAGAACTGTTTGTAACATTTCAGCAAATGTAATAAGCTTTTAAAACACACTTTCTTTCAGCTCTCAGCGAAGCTTTCAGCAAAATGCCCACATGCTAATCCGGAGGGGGGACCATCACATGCTGTTACAATAAAAGAGTAAGAGTTTCCTTCAGGCTAACCTTCCATCGGAAGGTGTTTGAAATGCGTATACACCTTGTTGCTAAGAGGGTGCATGCGTGTGGCAAGGAGTCTGTGGTGCTGTGAACAGCTTGTTACGACAAGGAGTCTGTGGTGCTCTGAACGACTACTATTATTTCTCAAAATGTCTTCAAAAATGTCAGCGCTGGTATATAATAGAGAAAAAGTGCACTGTAGATCGTTATCATCGTCACAAGCTGTATGTGTTTTTTCGTTTTTAATGTAGACATGGAGTGATTGCCCATTACCAACAGCAGGGGAAGCTTCCCACAGAAAATCAAACTTCTTTCTCAAGCTAGCAAGCCCTTGCAATCAAAGCGTTTTTGTTGTTTATTGCCCCGCACCAGAGTTTATAGAAGAAATAGTTATAAAGTATCCCCATGTGCTAGTATGGGAACAATTTTGATTTTTTTTAGCAGAGCAGAAATGGAGTGATTTTCACCTTGTTTTCCGCATATAAGATTTCGTCCAGAATGTTGCAACACATTTTAGAATGGCAACGTATTAATTACGTAGCGTAGGCGGAAGTTATGTATGAATTCGAATAGAGAATGTTTTATTTTTAAAAACAGTTTGTACAAACGTACCAAAGCATTGTTTAATGCAAATATATTAATTGTGTAGTGAACGCAAATTTAGACCAAAGTGGGACCAGAGAAGCAGCTAGCACCAGTGTCTAGAGGACATAGGAAAAGGAATTACGGAGAGGAGCAGAGAAGCAGCTAGCAGCACTGTGTAGAGGACTTAGAATGAGGAATTATCTCTAGGACCAAAGAAACAGCTAGCAGCGCTGTCTACAGGAGTAAGAATGAGGAATAACCAATGGTATCAGAGTAGCAGCTAGCCGCACTGTGCAGAGGACTTAACAAGCAGCTGAAGCGCTATCTAAAGGATTGAAAATTAGGATTTACAACTGGGAGCAGAGAAGCAGCTAGCATCAATGCCCAGAGGAATTAGAATGAGGACTTATGGATGAGACCAGAGAAGCAGCTCGCAACACTGTTTAGAGGACTTAGAATGAGGTATTATGGATGAGACCAGAGAAGCAGCTGGCAGCACTGTCTAGAGGTTTAAGAATAAGTAATTATCAGAGTGACAGCTAGCAGCAATGTCTAGAGAATTTAGACAGGGGAATTATCACTAGAACCAGAGAACAGTTTGCAGCACTGTCTAGAATTGTAAGAATAAGCAATTACTACTGGTACCAGAGTATCAGCTAGCAGCATTGTGTTGAGGACTTAGAATGAGGAATTACCAATGGGACCAGAAAAGCAATTGGAGGCACTGTTTAGAGGACTAAGAATGAGGAATTACCACTCGGACCAGAGTAGCAGCTACAAGCAATGTCTAGATAACTCAGTAAGAGGAGTTACTACCAGGATCAGAAAAGCAGCTAGCAGCACTGTGTAGATGACTTACAGTAAACATTTACCAGCTGGACCAGATAAGAACCCAGCAGCACTGTTTTGAGTTGTAAGAATGAGGAATTACAACTGGGACTATAATAGCAGCTAGCAGCAGTGTTTGTAGGACTTGGAATGAAGAATTAGTGACGGGACCAGAGAAATAGCTAGCAGGAGTGTCTAGAGGACTAAAAATGATACATTACCACTGGGACCAGAGAAACAGCTGGAGCATTGTCTAAAGGACCACAAATGGTGAATTACCAGGGACCAGAGAAGCAGCCAGCACCAGTGCCTAGAGGACTTAGAATAAGTTACTACTGACGGGACCAGAGACACAGCTAAAAGCACTATTTAGAGGACTGGAAATGAGGAATTACCACCAGGACCAGAGTTGTAGCTAGTAGCAATGTCTAGAGAACTTACAAAGAGGAATTACTTCTGGGACCAGAGAAACAGCTAGCAGCACTGAGTAGAGGGCTTACAATGAGGAATTAACAATGGGACCAGAGAAGCACCTAGCAGCACTGTTTTGAGGAGTAAGAGTGAGGAATTACCACTGGAACTAGAGTAGCAGCTAGAAGCAGTGTTTAGAGGACTTAGAATGAGGAATTGCCAATGGGACCAGAGAAATAGCTAGCAGCACTGCCTTGAGAACTGAGAATAAGGAATTACTACTGGGACCAGAGCAGCAGCTGCATCACTGTCTAGAGAACTAAAACTAAGGAATTTCAATAGGAACCTGGGACCAAGGAAGCAGCTACCCCCATTGCCTAAAGGACTTATGATACATAAGTCATCGCTGGTTCACCTTGCGCTAAACATTGCCCCTAAACCACAGTCTGTCTGGAAAATGCCAGAGTGTCAGAATGATCAGCTCAGCTTTGCCTGTGAGGAACAACAGCACATTGACATATCACACACAACTCCAACAGATAGTACCACATCTTCAACACATCACACCACAACACCAATGGATAATCCCCTCCAGTCAACAGATCACACCTAAACACCAAGAGATAATACCCCACCTTCAACACATCCCAGAAAACACCAACACATAATACCCCACACTCAACAAATCCCACCACAATACTAACCTCTAGTACCACACCTTAACACGTCATACCACAACACCAACAGATAATACACACGTTCAACACATCAAACCACAACACCAGCATACATAATCCCATCATCAGAAAAGCATAACACATACCACAGAGAAGCTCACACTCAGAGGCATCATTACAGCATCAACAACAAACAGACCAACAGTCACCATAACACTAACTATTCATACAAAACAATATATCACTCACACACCCAAACATCATCACACCAAGACACAATCATGTGTCACATATATTACACACCCTACTCACAATCACTCACCACAAACACACACTATACTGCAGATGTGCCATTACTGGTCTGCGTAAACTGAAGAAATGTGCATTCAAATGATGTGCTGGTGTTTGCATGTGAAGATGCAAGCACTGCTGCTTTCACTGGAAATGCTCTTTGTACATGACTCATATCCACACTGATGCTGTGCATTCTATATGAACTGCCTTTGAGGAATAGTGCACAGCTGCTGTCTGGACAGCAACTTATACTTTGGCTGCATGTTTCTTAGCTGTCTGTGTTTATTGAGAAGCATGCATTGCTGGCTGTGCCTTCATTGTTCTGTGCACTGAGTGTGGCTCGCATTGATGCTGCACGTGCTATATGAATGAAGTGTGTGAGGAAGTGTGTACTGCTACTCCCTGTCTTATAATTTGCACAGTGGTTGCATGTTCTGGACCTGTCTGTGTATTTATGAGGCAGTATGCACTGTTGACTATGCATTTACCTTTCAGTACAGTGAGTGAAGCTTGCGCTACTGCAGCTCGGATAATGCATGTTCTTTTTGTTTCGTCATACATGCACTGCTCCTAGCTGCAGGGCTACCAGTGTAGCACCTGTTCTGTATATTGGTGCAAGACTGGCACTCCTGCTTCTGCCTCTTCGTTCTTTCAGTTACATTTGCGCTCATGAGAAAGCTTTGTGGTATTTTAATGAAGCTTGGCATATAATTTCCTACTACAGATATGCCAAAAAGATTTCTATTCTCCAGACACGTTAATCTACAGCAATGAAGTATGAGTCATTATTCTACTGCTAAGGAACCTACAAAGTGATTTCCTGAAAACTGCTGAATTGGAAATATTAATGTGATTAACATCATCAAAAGTACAGAAGGATGACAGGGGCTCAACAGTGAGCCAAAATTATCTCATACAGTTCTGCAAAAGACTACCACGAGTGAATGAAAACTACTTCTACATTAGGTGCAAACCCCAAAATACGCATTGTCTTTACTTACTTGTTTCTTATTTTTGTCAAGCTCAGCTCATCCAGAAGGGTACCAGCGTGCTAGATATCACAACAACATGTATTTTGCGGATCACACCAGCCCTTTACAGAGAGCAAGAAACCAAGGGCCTGATTTACAAACGCGACCTCTAAAGAATAGTTTTTCATATTTCAGCACATATTTAAACAAATAAGCTTAAAAAACACGCTTTCTGTCAGCTCCCAGCAAAGCTTTCAGAAAAATTCCCACACACCAAACTGGAGGAAGGAAGTGGGGCCATCATACACTGTAAGAGGAGAATGCATAAAATGTTTGCTTTGTTTTCAGCTGGAGAAGGGTGGAGGGGCTATCACACACTGCAACAGGATGAAACATGAGGCACTTCAACATAATATTATGGCCAACAAAACTGTTCTCTTAGTGAAATCGCCGGGGAGAGAATTAAGCGCACAAAGGAGGGACATTTAGAAAAATGCACCAATGAAAAGAGCGCATTTAAGACAGGCACAACAAAGCACAAATGGCAATACATGGGTGTGCTTAAATCAAGTAGACTGATTACTACATGTCTTGCAGACAGCGCATGTGCTGCCGAAGCTCAACTTAAACAAGCATTGCACTACATTAGGTCTCACATTTACGCAAGTTTGAGCTATTGGCAATGCAAATGACAATGCCTTTTATGTAGGTTTTGAGTTTTAAAACATAAATAAAAGGCATTGCCATTTACAATACTAAAAGCTGAAACTCTCGCAAATGTGAGACCTATTGCATTGAAATAAAGGGCCTTCTCAAAAGCTTGTTCGATTGTAAATATCAGACGAAGAGACCGGCCTGTAACATCTTCAAAGTAGTGATAAATAGTGCAGTGAATAAGATGTGTAAGTGTTGTAAATTACATAAACACAAAGTGTGAAGTGAGAGTTACATATGATCCAAGCTATAAACTCTAACAAAGTGCTCCAACACCTCAAGAAGAAGTGCAAGAGGGAGGCTATTTCCTGCCCTCTCTGTGATGTAAGTGTGAAGTGTGGCATTGCATAATGTCATTACTATCTTTCGCCTACTATATTATTATTATTAGGGAAATTTGTAAAGCGCCTGGTTTACGCCTACAGGCGTGTCCCTCGCTATGAAAAGTGGGGTAAGCAGTCCAAGCAGCCAGCACAACCGTCTACCGTCTGAATAAGTGAGTCTTAAGTTTTCTTCTAAACATGGGTTCTGAGGACTCCAAACGTAACTCTGACGGAAGGTCATTCCACTGCTTCGCTACCAGATATCTGAACGACCTTCCCCCCATACGCGCTTTCTTAATTTTTGGAATTTTCAGGAGACCTGTGCAGGAGGAGCTCAGAGTCCTTGTGGGCTCATACCTGGGGACCAAACTCTGTAGCGGGGCAGGGGCTTTGCCACCCAGAATGCGGTGACACGTGGCAAGGGCTCTGAATTCCACCCTGCACCTAACAGGAAGCCAGTGCAAGGCCTGGAGTGCTGCCTTTGAGGAAGATCTTCTTGGAAGCCTCAGAATAAGGCGAGCGGCAGCATTTTGCAGCACCTGGAGGTGATTGAGAGCCTTTCCCGTGGCCCCCAGATACAGCAAATTGCCGTAATCCAGGCGTGAGGTGACTAAGGCATGCACCAGAGTCCGATGAGCAGAAATGGGCAGGAAATCCAAGACCTTTCTCAGAGTTCTTAGAACTCCGAAGCATGCCCCCACCACTCGGCCAATCTGGGGGCCAAAGGCAAGGTCAACATCCAACCACACCCCAAGAGTCCTTACTTCCTGGCAGGGAACAGGTGTCTCTCCTAGGCAGGGCGGCCACCAAGCCGACGTCCATACAGATGGGCATCCCCCCACCATGAGCACCTCGGTCTTGCTGCCATTAAGTTTCGGGCAGTTAGCGGACATCCAGGTTGCCAGTTCTTGCATGCGCACTCTGAAATTGTCCGCCATCAGGTCAGGTGCGCGTGAGAGGGAGACGACCAGCTGCGTGTCGTCGGCGTATGACACCAGACGTAGTCCATAGCTTTCAACTATGGCCGCCAGCGGGGAGATTAAACAGAGTCAGGCTCAGGGACGAGCCCTGCGGCACGCCCTGGCCCAACCTGATCTCCCTAGACTAACACTCTCCCTGGCGGACCTGAAAGCATCTGCCTGTCAGGAAAGACCGGATCCACCCAAGCGCAGCCCTGAAACTCCTCCATTGTTCAGACACTGTAGCATGGTGGAATGAGCTACAGTGTCGAATGCTGCGCTTAGGTCCAAGAGGATCAGAGCCATAGTCTGGCCATCATCCACTCCCTGCCGTAAGGACTCTACTGCCATTATCAGCGCTGACTCCGTCGAATGCGGTGAGCGGAAGCCGAACTGAGAGTCATGGAGTAGGGAGGCTTCCTCTACAAAGCCCATCAGCTGGAGGTTTGCAATTTTTTCAGCAACCTTTGCCATTAATGGCAAAAGAGAAATAGGGCGAAGACTGTCCAGCCTATCATAGCTGATATTGGGCTTCTTTTGAAGAGGAAGGACTACTGCCCGCTTCCAGGCCTCAGGGATAGTATGGGTCCCAAAAGAGATGTTCAGGAGGTGGCGGATATACAGCTCCAAAATATGCAAACTGCCCATCAGGCGCCTAGGAGTAGTGGGATCTCTAGTGGAGCCTGATTTTATCGAACCACAGATCTGAATGGCCTGAAAATATAAACACCTCCAGCTGTAGTAGGGGCCTGCCTTCACCTCCTGGTGTAGGGTGGGCTGTGCTTTATGGCAGGTATGGAGGGAGGGAGGGATGGTCTCGGCTGCAGCTCGGGCCTCATACAGTACACCTGCTATTACTAGTGAGCGAGAGGCACTGAGGTGGTGGTATTGGTGGTGGTGGTATTGGTATTGGTCGTGATAGTATTGGTGGTGATGGTATTGGTGGTGGTGGTATTGGTGGTGCTGGTGGTGGTATTGGTATTGGTGGTGGTGGTTTTGGTGGTGGTTTTGTGGTGATGGTTGCAATCGTATTGGTGGTGGTGGTATTGGTGCTGGCATTAGTGGTGGTGGTGGTGGTATTGGTATGGTGGTGGTATTGGTGGTAGTACTGGTGGTGGTATTAGTGGTGGTGATATTGGTGGTGGTGGTATTGGTGGTGGTGGTGGTATTATTGTTGGTATTTGTGGTATTGGTGGTGGTATTGGTGTGGTATTGGTGTGTGTGTACATGTTTCTCCTTCTAGAAGGGTGTAATTCTACCCCCCGCCACCAGGACTTGCGGGGGGATAGGATTCCAAAGGGTTTGACACCAAACACGACATTTTTCCATGCAGCCATTCCAAAGTAAGCATTTACCGCAAGGTTATAATGCACTTAAGAGTATATGGTCTGGCTGCATCACAGAACAGCCTCAGAGAATAGGCTCCGAAAACTGCAGAGCAGTCCAGCTCATGCATGGGCACCCTCTCTCACACAAAACCAAGCACTCTGCCTTCAGGATTTATAAGGCCTGCCATAGGAGTGACTATTAGGCTTATATGTGTCAGTGATTAAAGGTAGATGTAGGTAATCTATAACTTAGTAAGGGGTGCATGCACCACATTACCCAGGCTGCAGTAACAGTCCTGTGGTGCCATTTTGGAAGGCTTCCCAGGGGTGGCATAATACATGCTTCAGCTCCTGGTAGGCCTCTGGGGTACCTATGCCCTGAATACCTGGTGTACCATATACTAGGGACTCACAAGGGTAACCTAGTAACCAATCTGCAGTTTACCTAATGTAGTTGGAACCAATTTAGAGAGGAAAGCAGATAGGCTGGGGTCCTGAATAGTGGGATCCCAGCCAAATTAAGTAAAAAACCATCAAAACACCAGGAAGAAAATGGGGGCAACCATGCAGTCAGATTCCACCTTCCTACATAGCCCCCCTAAATGAAAGGAGATGAGGCTACCCTTGTCCAGGTGAGCCTTTGTTGACTAAGTTGACATATAAGGTAGTACCTGCAATAGCATGGTTACCCCTGTCTTATGGACAACTAAGCAATCCCTCACCCTAAGGGTATGAGAGGGTCTGCACCATGGGGCATTACTACCTGAGGTGTGTTTTGGTAAAGTAAATACTGGTGAGGTGTCTGAGTGGGGAAGTGAGGCCCTAATAGGGTTGGTCTCAGCTTCCTCAGATCACAGGTCACCATGGATGCCTTTCTTTCCATGATTGAGTTGTACTTTGCTTTAAGGGTCAACCTTTGGCTGCCTACAGAATGAGGTTGGGTCCCTTTGATTGGAACACTGGAGGGACAATGTAGGTTTGGGACCACTGTGTCCCAGATTTGCCTTTGCCTAACAGAGCCCATCCGGGGGTGGTCCCTAGTCAATGTCAAAAGGGATCCCTTAAGAGGCTGAGGAATTTACGCCTGGCAAGGGCTACTAGACTGGGTGCCCCTAATCTGCTGATGGGGGGGTCCTCTGGACAGGGAGTCTTGTGGGGTCCATTGACCTCCCTGACCTCTTAAGCCCTGGGCTGACTGAGGCAGTGTAGCGTGGGGCAGGTTACCTGCTCCAGACTCGGTACCACCTTAGAAGGGCTCCCTGCCATCAGAGGTGGTGCCAGGACAGGCCTAACTACCTCTGGGGAAGTTCCTTCACTAGGGGTAGGACCAGTTCCCTAAGGAGGCTGACCCCTGGGGAAGGAAGACTGTACCTCATCCCTTGTGCTCTCTTGTGGTGGAGAGTGGGCCATTCCTTCAGACTCCATCACTCCAAAATTTCCCTGGGGCTTGGCTGGGGCCATCACAGCCCCACTAACTCTCTCAGGGATGCCCAGCATTCACAGATGGACGTGTTGTTCAACTTCAGCCCAGGCTGAAATTTCCAGATCATTGCCAAATAGGCAATCTACAGGCAAGTTGGCGGACACTGCCACTCTTTTTGGCTTGTGACCACTTCCCAGCTGAGATTGACTATGGCCATGGGGTGATCTGTTCTGACACCATCAATGTTGGTCACCTGGTACTTAAACTTAGGTAAAAGCTGTTAAGGGTGGGCTAGTTTCCCTGTCACCATGGTGACACTAGCCCCTGTGTCCCTGAAGGCCACAGATTTCTGTCCATTGATTATGGGCTCTTGTCTGTACCTGCCCAAAGCATTGGGACCCATGGTAAAAGTTGCAAATCCCATGCCACTATCACATACTAAGGGGGCTTGTGAGGGAGGCCTCTCTAAACTAGGGCCCACCTCTGTTCCCCATGAGAATGCACCTAACTTTTTGGGTAAAACAATATCGCCTAGGGGATTACTACTAGTAGTACCAGGAGGAGTGGTAGTGTTTGTTGGAGGAACATTTTCTTTGTTGCCAACTCTAGGGCAACTGGGATATGTTTTCTAGTGGCCAGGTTTTTTACAAACATGGCCATATGGTTTCTTTTCAGGAGAGGAGGGAGTTTGGCACCCACCCCCAGAAGTGTATTTTTGGGGCCCTGCAGGGGACTTGTCTTTTTATTTATCCCCCACTTTCTCTTGGGACATAGTAGAATCTTTCTTCTGGTCAACATGTTGATTTTTGGCCTTACCCTGGTTCTGACCCATGTGTCTGCCTTCTTTCCCAGTTCATGGGGAGAGGTCAGATCAGAGTCCACCAGGTACTGGTGTAAAAGCTGTTTTTGACAGTTACTAAGGTTCTGCTCTCTCATAATTAAGTTGTACAATTCTGTATAATTACAGCGATTTTAACAGTATGCACATTTTTTATCTAACATTGGATTGATGAATGGCATATAGTACATAGCAATAATTATACATATGTGCCTGTTCTACAAACTGTTGTTGTTGGATTTTGATTATCCCACAGAGCGGGGCCTCTTAAAAAACTTGAGCTGGTGCTGAGAGAGGTGAGGCTTATTCCTTGACAAGCAATGGTAAGCTTATTTGAAACTTTTTCTATACATTTTTTAAGGTACAATCACGTTGGAAAGCTATGAGATGCAAATATTTTGAATGTTTACTTATTTTTTTGATGCCGTTACACATCATGCTTATGTCGAGGATCAGAACACTGATACAACAGAATCTGTACTGTATGTATGATTTCTCGTGATTTGCAGTGACGAAGTTTTGTTTAGGTCCAGAAGAAAGACAGGGAGAATTATCCTAGTGCCTGAAACATGTTGACCACTGAATCATTGATTATTTCATTACTGTTTCCTCTCTTATCACCTTCACACTGGTTTTAGTAGGAAAACAAATTAGAGATTGCTAGGATAAGTGCTAGAAAGGGTATTATCTCATCTCTGTTGTTTATCCTTTTTAAATCAATTTTTTTAACTTTCTTTGCACTGCACTTTAGAATTATTCTAGTTAATAATACAAAAGGAAAGAGTCCCTTCTGGATCTATTTTTCTTTTTGTGAGACCTGCACACAAGGATACAACTCATTTTCTCTTTTCTCCTCGGTGAACAAAGAGGGACGAGAGAGTTGTTTGGTATCCCAGATGATGACACTAGTCAAATGATTATGTAATGATGGGACACCAGCCATCCTGAGGTGGTTCTTGCTAACCCCCTGCTATCATCTTTTCTGTTTATCTCTGCTTTCCTTGCTTTACCTAATATTTATCAGCACTTTGGGCTATTAGTGCCTTCAGACTTTTTTTTCGAGGCACGTTTTCTAGGTCCACGGATTCCATTTTGTTTTGTGGCCACCAGGAATCACCCTAGGTGGTGAAACAGGTGACCCAAGGGGGACACATGCAGTGTCTAAACACAGCCGCGAATCAACATTAACTTCTATGGGTAAAGGCGTGGTTGGAATTTTAAAGATAAAGGACACTTAGAATGGGACTTGGAGCAAAACCCTTTAGAACTAGAGGGTTCTAGAGTCAACACCCACAGGAGCACCGGAGTACTTGAGTTACTTCACCCAGGGAAGCCGGGTGTATAGGTGTCTATTGGTGTTGAGTTTCGTCGTCGATTTCAGCTGCAAAGTGCTGCTGGCGTCCAAGTGGAAAGTGTCCAGTGTGATCCAAGCCTGGATCAAGGATCAGAAGAACCTGAAAGCAGAGGGGACAGAGTTTGGATCACTTGCCAGTGACCAGAGGCATGATAGTCGAATGCCCACCGATGTCGGGTGATTTCAGGTGAAGAAGTTGATGTTTGATTCTTCAGCCACGAGGACCAGGAGGTGTCGATGACAACCAGGTGCTGAATTCAAGCTCTACCACAAAGTATGTCCAGTTCTGCGGTGTCGGTGCCCAGATTGGACCCAACAAGCCTTGGCAACAGCAACCCACGCAGGAATCAAAGAAATGCTTCGGTGCAGACCTGCAAGGTCTGAGGGACTCACCACTTGGCGGAGAGTCAGGGCTTGTCTGGAGAAACCAAGGAAACCCAAGGAAAATCAGAATGACCTTTGTGGGGACCCACCAGTTGATGGACCAGGGATCGCAAAGGAGCCTCAAGCAGAAATGAAAGAAGCAGGCCCACGGAACACTCGTGGAGTGTTGGCCCACAATCTTCAGTGCAGATGGTGCTCAGGGCTTGGGCTACAAGTAACCCAAAGCACAACTTCAGCAAAGCTCTGGACGTCAATGAACTTAGCAAATGTGCACACTGTCCAGGGGTTCCAGTTCCACATCACTCGTGAGGGCTGCGAGTCTCAGCATTGTTGGGGACTCGGGACAACCTTTGCAAAGTCTGGAAATCCTCTTCCTGGGCTGCAGGAGTCCGTCAGAAGCTTCGGAGATGCAGACTGGCATATGATTTGTTGGTGCCTGTTTGAACAGGGGAGTCACTCCTTGACCCCAATGGAGATTCATGCATCCTCTAGTCTTTAGTAGAGCGTCGAAGTTCCAGGATTCAGTTTCAGAGTTTTGTTCAGGTGTAATCTAAAGTCCTGTTGCCAGGGTTCCCTTACTTATAAAAAGTAAGGGGCTTGGACAAACTCTGGGGACCCACCTATGGGAGGGTCTGGAAAGAGGGGTGGCTACACCCATTTCTTTTGTCCAGTTTCGCGCCAGAGCACGGGCTGATAGCCTCTGCAACCGGTTTGGACTGGACTATGCACAGGGACACCAAATGTGCCCCCAGTGCAGACATTAAAGCACTCTCAGAGTGCACCCACCCAGCCCCAATACACTAAAGCCTGTCTGGGAGGTGGTTACACCTCCCTGTGACAGGTAACCTATTGTCCAGGCCTCCCCTACCGAAGGTTCGTTCAGCAGCAGGAGGCCAGACTTGTGTCTGTGGCTGCATCATCCATTTTGTGATGCTAGGGCTCTTTTAAACATTTTCCGGTTAGACCAGTGTGTACATGTCTCTCCCTATAGAAAAGTGGAATTCTACCCCCGCTGCAAGGACTGGCGGAGGGGATAGGATTCCAAAGGGTTTGACACCAAACACAACATGTTTCTATGCAGCCATTCCAAGGTTAGCATTTACCCCGAGGTTATAATGCACTTGAGTATATGGTCTGGCTGCATCGCAGAACAGCCTCAGAGAATAGGCTCCAAAAGCTGCAGAGGGGTTCAGCTCATGACTGGGCACCCTCTCACACAAAACCAAGCATTTTGCCTTCAGGATTGATAAGGCCTGCCATAGGAGTGACTGATAGGCTTATATGTGTCAGTGATTAAAGGTAGATATAGGTAACCTATTTCTTAGTAAGGGGTGCTTGCACCACCTTAGCCAGGCTGCAGTAGCAGTCCTGTGTTGCCATTTTGGAAGGCTTCCCAGGGGTGGCATAATACATGCTTCAGCCCCGGGTAGGCCTCTGGGGTACCTATGCCCTGAGTACCTGGTGTACCATATACTAGGGACTCACAAGGGTAACCCAGTAACCAATCTGGAGTGTACCTAATGTACATGAAATCAATTTAGAGAGGAAAGCAGATAGGCTGGGGCCCTGAATAGCAGGCTTGCAGCCAAACTAAGTCAAAAAACATCAAAACACCAGGAAAAATTGGGGGCAGCCATGCAGTCATTCTACCTTCCTACAGTTGTGGTATTGGTGTTGGTGGTATTGGTGGTGGTGGAATTGGTGGTGGTATTGGTGGTGGTGGTATTTGTGGTATTGGTGGTGGTGGTGGTATTAGTGATCACATTGGTGGTGGTGGTGGTATTGGTGTTTGTGGTATTGTTGGTGGTGGTGGTATTGGTGCTGGTATTGGTGGTGGTGATGTTGGTGGTGGTATTGGTGGTGGTGGTGGTATTGATGGTGGTGGTGGTATTGGTGGTGGTATTGGTATAGATGGTAGTGGTATTGGTGGCATTGGTGGTGATGGTATTGGTGCTGTTGGCATTGACGGTATTGGTGGTGGTGGTGGTATTGGTGGTGGTATTGTTGATAGTATTGGTGGTGGTGTTATTGGTTTTGGTCGTGGTGGTATTGATTGTGGTGGTGGTATTGGTGGTAGTATTGGTGGTGTTATTGGTATTGGTGCTGGTGGTGGTATTTGTGGTCACATTGGTGGTGGTGGTATTGTTGGTGTGGTATTGGTGCTGGTATTCTTGGTGGTATTGATGGTTGTATTGGTGGTATTGGTGGTGGTGGTATTGGTATTGGTGGTGATGGTATTGATGGTGGTGGTGGTATTGGTATTGGTGGTGGTGGTGGCATTGGTGGTGGTGGTATTGGTTGTGGTATTGGTGGTAGTGATGTATTGGTGGTGGTGATACTGATGGAAGTATTGGTGGTGGTATTTGTGTTATTGGTGGTGGTATTGGCTGTTATGGTATTTTTGGTGGTGGTATTGGTTGTGGTATTGGTGGTGGTGGTTTTGGTGGTATTGGTGGTGATGGTATTGTATTTGTGGAGGTCATATTGGTAGTGGTGTTATTGGTGGTGGTGGTGGGTGATATTGGTGATGGTATTGGTATTGTGGAGGTATTGGTGGTGGTGGTGGTGGTATTGGTGGTGGTGATATTGGTGTTGGTGGTATTGGTATTGATGGTGGTGGTATTGGTATTGGTGGTATTGCTGGCGATGGTATTGGTGGTGGTGGAATTGGTGGTATTGGTGGTGGTGGTATTGGTGGTGATATTGGTGGTACTGGTATTGGTGGTGGTATTGGTATTGGTGGTGATGGTATTGCTGCTGGTGGTGGTATTGGTATTGATGGTGATGGTATTGGTATTCGTGAGATTGGTGGTGATATTATTGGTGGTGGTGGAATTGGTGATTATGGTGGTGGTAGTATTGGTGGTGGTGGTATTGGTGGCAGTATTAGTATTGGTGGTGGTGGTACTGATATTGGTTGGTGGTATTAGTGGTGTTATTTGTGGTGTTGATGGTGGTGGTGATATTTGTGGTCACATCGGTGGTGGTAATGTTCGTGGTGGTATTGATGGTGGTGGTATTGGAGGTGGTATTGGTGTTATTGCTGGCATTGGTATTGGTGGTGGTGGTATTGAAGGTGGTGGAAGTATTGGTGGTGGTATTGGTATTGGTGGTGGTGGTGGTATTGGTGGTGATGGCATTAGTGGTGGTGGTAGTGATGGTATTGGTGGTGGCGGTATTGGTGGTGGTGATACTGATGATGGTATTGGTGGTGGTATTAGTGGTGGTATTTGTGTTATTGGTGGTGGTATTGTTGGTGGTGGTTTTGGTGGTATTGGTGGTGGTGGTGTTGGTGGTTTTAGTGGTATTGGTGGTGGTGGTATTGGTGGTATTAGAATTTTTGGTGTTGATATTGGTGGTGGTGGTGGGTAATATTGGTGGTGGTATTGGTATTGTGGAGGTATTGGTGGTGGTTGTGGTATTGGTGGTGGTGGTAGTGGATGTAGTGGTGGCATTGGTGGTGGTAGTACTGGTGGTGGTAATATTGGTGGTGGTGATATTGGTGGTGGTATTGGTGATGGTCGTGGTATTGGTGGTGGCATTGGTGGTGCTATGGGTTGTATTGGTGGTGGTATTGGTGGTTTTGGTGGTTGTGGTATTGATGATGTTGGTATTGGTGGTGGTGGAATTGGTGGTGGTCTTGGTGGTCACATTGGTGGTGGTGGTTATTGGTTGTGGTATTGGTGCTGGTATTGGTGGTGGTGATATTGGTGTTAGTATTGTTGGTGGTGGTGGTATTGGTGGTGACGGTATTGGTATTGGTGGTGGTATTGAGAGTGGTGGTGGTATTGGTGGTGGTATTGGTGGTATTGGTGGTGATGGTATTTGTGGTGGTATTGGTGGTGGTATTGATGATGATGGTGGTGGTATTAGTGGTGGTGGTATTGGTGGTGGTATTGTTGGTGGTGTTATTGCTGGTGGTGGTGGTATTGGTGTTGGTATTGACGGTGGTGGTATTGGTATTGGTGGTATTGGTGGTGGTGGTATTGGTGGCAGCATTGGTATTGGTGGTGGTGGTATTGGTATTGGTTGGTGGTATTAGTGGTGTTATTTATGGTATTGGTGGTGGTATTTGTGGTCACATTGGTGGTGGTGGTATTGGTTCTGGTATTGGTGGTGGTGATATTGGTGGTTGTACTGGTGGTGGTGGTATTGGTGGTGGTGGTATTGATGGTGGTGATGGTATTGGTGGTGGTATTGGTATTGGTGGTGGTGGTATTAGTGGTGGTGGTAGTGATGGTATTGTGGTGGCGGCATTGGTGGTGGTGATACTGATGGTGGTATTGGTGGTGGTGGTGGTGGTGACATTAGTGGTGGTATATGTGTTGCTGGTGGTGATGGTATTGGTGGTGGTGGTATTGGTTGTGGTTCTGGTGGTGGTGGTTTTGGTGGTATTGGTGGTGGTGGTGTTGGTGGTATTTATGGTGGTGATATTTGTGGTGGTATTATTGGTGGTGGCGGTGGGTGATATTGGTGGTGGTATTGGTATTGTGGAGGTATTGGTGGTGGTGGAGGTATTGGTGGTGGTGTTAGTGGTGGTGGTGGTATTGGTGGTGGTGATATTGGTGGTGGTGATATTGGTGGTGGTATTGGTGATGGTAGTGGTATTAGTGGTGGTATTGGTGGTGGTATTGGTTGTGGTATGGGTGATATTGGTGGTGGTATTGGTGGTTGTGGTATTGATGGTAGTGGTATTGGTGGCAGTGGAATTGGTGGTGGTATTGGTGGTGGTGGTATCGATATTGATGATGGTGGTATTGGTGGTGGTGGTATTGGTATTTGTGGTGTTATTGGTGCTGGCGGTGGTATTGGAATTGATTTGGTTTAGGTGATATTGGTGGTGGTGGTATTGATGGGGGTGGTATTGGTGGTGGTGGTGTTGGCGATAGTGGTGGTGGTATTGGTGGTAGTGGTATTGGTGGTATTGGTGGTGGTGGTATTGGTGGTGGTGATGGTATTGGTGGTGGTGTTGGTGGCATTGGTTATGGTGGTATTGGTGGTGGTATTGATGGTGGTAGTGGTGTTGTTGTTGTTAATAAAACATGCTTTTTGAAAACAACCTGTCAGGTGGATTTAGTGAAGATGACCTGTAACACAGATGTGCTGTTGTCAGCTTCTGCCCATTAGCACACGATTATGTGCTACCAGCAATTCACATGACTTAATTCGCTAATCATTTCTAAATCAATTTTACTTGGGGGGTTCAAAAAGACACAATATAATGCTTGGTTAAAGTGATTGAAAGTTGGTGCCTGTGTTACCCGGGTGGCTGTGCTGCTTAAAAACAGACCTATAAAGAATTTCCCTCCCAACCCGTTTATTTTAAGGATCTATGTACAAAATTCCATCTAGGGCACTTTCATTCATAGAAAAGACCAATAATTGCTTTTTACTTTCTTATTGCATTTTATTTATTCATCTTTATATAATCCTTTATCATGTTTGAAGACTCTTTTTCTCATTTTTTCTCTCTTTTTAAAAGAACACTGTTCTCTTACAACAATTATTTATACAGTTCAAATATATTTCCTTTGCATAATTTACAAAATTACAGAATTATTTACACATAAAACATCTAGCAATACACATTCATACCTGGGAAGCGAAAACATGCAACCAATCTAAACATACACATGTGCATACACACAATTCACACAATACACCTCATCTGTACGAGTTTACACATTTCAGTTGTTGGTCTCTAGATCACAATAAATTCACTACATTCCGTAGGAAAAAAGACTTGGTCAACGCGTTTCGGTGGAATAAGTGTAATTGACAACCACCTTCTTCAGGACCCGTCAGAGAATTGCATAGAAGTCTCTAACTCAGGAGTATCTATAAGAGAAACATATATATATGAAAACAGGTTTTAAAGAAAAATGCCCGTATACTTATTCATTAGAAAGTGACTTACGTTTAGACCTAAGTGACCCATGCATACAAAGTTAGATAAATCCATAGTCCCATTTATAACCCTTATATTCATACTTTTCCTATTTAGGTGCATCGTTATTCTTGATATCCTATATATTGGCCTTACTTACTTAGGTCAAGGTGGGTATTCAAATGAAAGAGAGTATATCAACAGTCATACCCCTCGCATTCCTACTTTTCCTATTTATGTACCTCTTTATTTTTTATATCCCCTACGTTGACTTTACTTACTTAGGTCAAGGTAGGTATTCAAATAACAATGATAGGCTCAACAGTCAGTGCTAGCATATTTACAAGCTTGTGTTTTGAACATAATTAACCACGCATTCTCTGGGCATTTGCACATATACTTAACAATGATCAGTTTAATCTCTAACTCACTATTCTTATATCCTATGGTTTACACACTCATGTATCAGAAATACAGTTAAATCACACTTACTCTTTTTTTATATGTGGCACATTTATCTTTACTCAGCTTAGTTTTCTATATCCGATTTATTCCTTTATTTCCACCTTATATTTGAGTAGCTAGAAGGAAACATATGTAACTAGTATTATAATTGATCTATCCTTCTTCTATGATATATTGCTCTATGTCGTCCAAAAAGCCACCTTCTTACCCTTTTTCAGCATAAGCTGAATATAGATTCAGAGTGATTTCCGATTTTATTAATTTTTTCACTCTGTATGACTCAATATAGATCCCGCGTCATTTTTATATATCATTGGTTGTCCGCTCAGTATGAATACATAGAAAGAATAGCGAGCCTCATTTGCCCCCATTAAATAGACACCTACCGATATCTAAAAAGTTAAAATAAAATCTCCCATATAGGGATACCTTTTATCTGAGTTTTTTTTTCCCGTTGCATAGGCGTTTTATCTTGGGATTTTTCGGCTTTATAACTTTTCTGTTTCTTAGGTTTTAACTCCAAACCTGCTCCAAATTGTTTAAAAAATTCCTAAAGGGATGTATATGATAATTAGTGTTGTCACTTTAGCTTTCTATTTAAACATCATGCTGTCAAAACACAGCTTTTGTCTAACTTGACCATTAATTTATTTTAGTTACTCATTTTTGACCAACATAAGTTTACCTTTTACACAAGCGGTTTCAGTTGAAGAAGCGCATGTACGACTTGCAGTAAGAGAAACTCCATAAAGTAAACAGTGCTTACAGACTAAGTAACAGGTCCCATGTAACAACCAAAGTAAAGGGGCCAGTAGCCATGGGAAGTTACAAATGAAGACAAGGCCATACTAAGGCGGTACTAACACGCCTATTAATGAATCCGAAGGCAGCATTTACATAAGACAATAACACAAGCCAATGAAAAGGTAGGTGGAGAGTGGGCGCTAGGCTCAACCTAAAAAAGGAACTGATTAGTAGTAGCCACTACACTAATGCAGTATGTGCATTTATTTCTGAAGGCACTCAAAGTTGAATAGTCAGTAACCCTTACCCTACCGATTCCACACACCTCATTGACCGCTGTCAAAACTGACCTATTGCTAACAATATACATAGAGTGCGCTTTAAGTCTGCTGCTTTCAACCACTGACTTTCTTTGTCTAGACTAAGCCTTATATTGAGATTTTGTCAATCACGTCTAAGTTAGCCCAGTGGAGCATTCATTCACCCACTAAAACTATGGGCTGTTTGGGTTATCTTTTCACCTCCATTCAAGCACTTGGATTGAACTTCAAGAGGGAGTACTTAACAACTATAGAACTCTCAGTCTTATCTCCTAGTTACCTCACTTTTTTTTTTTTTTTTTTTTTTTTTTGAAAAACCTTTATTTGTAGAAAAGTACACCGCTATTCAGCCGTACATCCCGGAGGCCAGGCAGCATTAAAGTGGCATATAGAGTCATGTACAGAACAGCACGCAGAAGCAATCAGGTTTAATTTTCAATAGAGAACAACTTAGGAACCATAAGAGAGAGAGAGGCCCCGGAAGGTCTCCAGAAACGAAGTGCCGAGGCACAAAAGGTTAGGAAGAAGAAAAAGGAAAGAAAGAATTGGCCGAGGACAGAGCAAGCATAGCAAAGGGGCACAGCGGGAGGGGGCCGGGGGCCGCGCATCCAATTCAACTCAAGATTACATTTGCAATATGAAAGTGCTGGGGGGGGCCTCATGTCAGGATGACCCGTCTGGAGTCACGGGAAGGGTAACGTTCTATGGGGAGGGCTGGACGTCCACTTCCGGTTCAGGCGGGGGTTCACATAAATCGCCCCGATAAGAGTTCCAGGCTCCCCACACTGCTCTCCACATTCTGGGCTTGCCCCTAGCCATATACACCGTTTTCTCTCTCACCATGCACCAGTCCATACTGTTCTTCCAAAGGTTAAGGGACGGGGGTGCGGGTGCGCCCCATTTCTGGGCAACGTCCCTCTTGGCCACCGTGTTACCTAAGGTTACCCATCGGGTCTGGGCTACACTGTAGTCATTCGGACACCACACATTAAGGAGGCAACGTCGAGCCTCGGCTGGCAGGGCCACCCCCGTCACCTCCTCCATCACCTCATGCACTCGTCTCCAGTACCGGGCCACACCAGGACACTCCCAGATAATGTGCAGGAAGGTGGCAAGCATACCACAGCCCCGCCGACACAGGCCATCCGTAGAGAGCCCCATATGGATGAGCCTGGGGCCGGTAACATACACCCTGTGGAGGATCTTCAGCTGGACCAGACGCAGTCTCGCCGATATGTCCACCTCCCTGGGGGAAGAGGCCGCCGACTGCCATTCCTCATCGTCCATTTCTACACCGTCATTCACCCAGTGCATCCGCAATCGTTCAAGCAAGTCCACCCTCACATTGATCAGTTTCTTGTAAGTCAAGGAAATGGCACCGTCCGGCATGTGGCCGTCCAGCACCCGATCCTCCAGAGGCGAGGACTCAGGGATGGCCTCACCGTCTGCGACGTGGGGGGAGAGGGCGTGGCTAAGCTGGGCGTGTCGGAAAAATTCCGTCTGTGCCAGCTGGTACTCGTGTTGCAACGAGGCAAACGACTTGATGCCGCCCCGCGCAACCATGTCACCAACTTTAGAAATGCCTATGGTGTCCCACCGGTCAAAGCCCTTGGTCTTCCATAATTTCCCCAACACATCAGAATCGTACAGAGGAGTGGCCAAAGTGATCTTATCTTTCCAGCCAAGGGTGTCCGTAACCGTACGCCATACATGCACCATCGTTCTGGTGGGGCCCGTTAATCGACGGTCCAACGACTTAGAGTAGAGAGCTCTGTAGTAATTGCCATCACCTACTAGCCATCGGTCCATAGCGTAGCCCGGACTAACCGCCGGACCATAGAAGCCATGGTTGACCGCCGCAAGCTGGGACGCCCAGTAGTACCTCCGCATATCCGGTAGTGCTATACCACCGTCATAGCAGGGAATGGTCAGTTTGGACAACGATATTCTCGGCCGTCCATCCCACAACAGTGCCCGCTGCAGGGATTCGATCTCACCAAAATATTTGGCAGGAACCGGGTCCTGCGAGTTCTGTAGGGCATATAGAAAGCGGGGTAGTGCCATCATCTTAAATAGTGCCGCCCTGCCCATCAAGGAGATAGGCAGTTTTTTCCAGATCTCGACATCCTTCTTTAGGCGCTCTAGCGGTGGCCGGAGATTGCGTGTGTAGCGGGCACGGGGGTCCAGCGACACGAAGATGCCCAAGTACCGGAAGCCCTGTTGGGCTACCCGAATCGAGCACCCGCGGGGGAGGCGCGGGGTGTCCCCACACATCGTATATAGTGAGGATTTGGACCAGTTGATCACCAACCCCGAGAACGACCCAAATACTCCCAGCAGGTCAAAAACCACGATGAGCGAGCGGCAAGGAGAGGTAAGGTAAAGGAGGATGTCGTCCGCGTAAAGCGACACCCGATCCTCGAAGCCAGGCGACCACGTGATCCCGGCTACAGCGGGGTGCGTTCTAATCTTTGCCGCCAGGGGCTCCAGCGCCAGCGCAAACAGGAGTGGTGAAAGCGGGCAGCCCTGTCTGGTGCCTCTGTGTAGCTCAAAGAAAGTCGAGAGTCTACCGTTCACGGCAACATTAGCCAGCGGTGCAGAATATAACAATCGGACCCATCCAATGTAGGAAGGCCCGAAGCCCAGCTTAGCCAGGACAGCCCATAAGTAATTCCACTCAAGGGAGTCGAAAGCCATAGTAGCGTCAAGGGAAGCCAGAACCGCCGGGTCGCGAAGCAAGTGGGCACGCGCCAAAGCTGCGTGGAGTCTCCTCAGGTTGAGCGCCGTATTCCGGTGCGGGATGAACCCGGACTGGTCCGGGTGTACCAAGTCCGTGATCACGCCCACCAGCCGGTTGGCTAACAGTTTTGCTAAGATCTTGGGTTCAGCATTCAACAGTGAGATGGGTCTGTAAGACCGGGGCAGGTTCCGCGGCTTCCCTTCTTTGTGGATCACCACAATGGTGGCAAGCCTCTGGTCCGGGGGGAGTTCCCCCCGCTCACGGGCCTCGAGGAACATTTTGCGCAGCGGTGCAGCCAGCGCGTCAGCCTTTAGCTTATACAATTCCACCGGGATACCATTCGGTCCCGGCGCTTTACCGGATCGTAACGAGCGAATCGCCAGGGCAACCTCGTCATCAGACAGGTCTCGGTCCATGTCCTCCCGGTCAAGATCGGAGAGGCAGGGGAGGTCAATATCTTCCAGATAGGAGGCCGAAGCAGATTCCGGGAGAGAGGTAGCGGAGGTGTATACCCCTTCGAAATATTCAGCGAAGGACCCGGCTATAGCTGCCGGGTCCGTCAAGGTTAGGCCGTCCTCTCCCACCAACTCCGGGACCACCCGGGACGCCAATTCCCGCTTATCCAACCAGGCCAGGAGCTTCCCCGCTTTATCACCGGAATCGTATATCCTGCCTTGCTGTTCCCTGCTTAAGGCCTGAGCCGCATCAATAGCGGTGGCCCGGAGCTCGGATTGCTTAAGCGAGAGGGCATGGACCAAGTCGGGCGACTGGCCCAGCTCCAGCTGAGCGTTCAGATCTGCAAGGTCAGACTCCAGCCGCACCACGTCTTCATCGCGGCGGCGGCGTGCCTCCGCAATCAGAGAGAAGGCCTCGCCACGAAGAACAGTTTTAAAGGCCTCCCATAATGAGACGGCCGAGGCCACGGAGCCAGTATTCTCAACAAAGTACCGGTCTATAGCCTTGACCAGGAGGGATCGGGTTTTCGGATCGCGAAAATACCACGGGTTGATGGGAGCTACCCGCGAGGACGCCGGGACCTGGAAGTCAAACGAGACCCAAACCGGGGAGTGGTCCGAGATGCCCCGGGCCAGGAGGCGCGCGGTAGTTACGGACTGCGCCTGAGCCGCCGGGGCCAGGACGTAGTCCAGCCTGGAGAAGCTACCGTGAGCACCCGAGAGAAAGGAGTACTGTCGCTGTGTCGGGTGGAGCAAACGCCAACAATCAACCATCCCCATGGAACATACAAAGTCAGGCATCCAAGACTGGGAAGGGCGAAGTACCCTGGGAGGAAACCGGTCCAGTTCCCCTGAGACAACTGAATTGAAATCCCCACCCATCAATAGCAATCCCTCGGGAAGACCCAAAATGGCGCCCCCCAAGTCCCTGAATGTGGTCTCCTGCAGCCCCGGGGGTACGTAAACCGAAACCAAAACTAGTGTGCGGCCCTCCCATCTACCCACCAAAGCCACGTATCTGCCTCTCTCATCAGCCAGCACTGACTCCACCTCCAACGGGAGGGACGCACGCACCAGTATGCCCACCCCCCTAGAGCCCGAGGAAAAGCCTGCGTGAGCCACCATTTTGTAACCCCGTCTATTCAAAGCCTTGCATGTATGACCCACCAAGTGTGTCTCCTGTAGAAATACAATGTCCGGAGAGTACCGTTTAATCATTTGCAGCACCACACCCCTCTTGATACGATCCCCCAACCCGTTGACATTCCAGCTCAGCAAATGAAGCAGTTTACCCCCCATCGTCAAGGACTCTCCGCGTCCCCCCCCCCACCCCCCACATCAGCGCCCAGTTCAGCGATACAACGTCACAAGAATCCCTCAGCCAGGAGAGAAAGTTAGAGAAAGAGAAAATACAAAACCACACACCCCAACTACCCCCCACCCTGCACCCCTGCATCAGACTAAAATCCACCCCAACCAGCAGTGTGCCTGTCGCCCCTTAAACTAACCTACAGAAAGCCCACGAAGGAGAAAGGAGACATCCCATCCCCTCCCGTCACCCCCCATATCAATATCAAAATGAGTCAATATACATATCAATGTCCAAAGTCGAAGCACCTCACGGCTTCCCAGTTCTCGGGGAAGAAACAGTCAAGAGATCATTCCTGTGCAGCCGCTCCTCCGGTGGCTACCTCCGTCTGGTCGGTTGATTCAGGTCGCTCCTGGGGTAGGGTGTCGATCCAATGTCCCGCATCGTCAGGAAAATCGAAAAAGAAAGTCCGGTGGTCGCGCTCAATGCGAAGCTTAGCAGGATACAGCATTGAGTACCGTAGGCCCATTTCCCTGAGTCTCCGCTTCACCCCAGCGAAGCTCTGCCGCTGTTTCTGAACGGCCTGGGTGAAGTCCGGAAAAAAGTTAACTTCCGAGTTCTGAAAATGGAGAGGGCCCGCGGTCCTCGAAGCCTGTAGAATAGCATCTCTGTCCCTATAGTTGAACAGCCTCGCAATGATGGGGCGCGGGGTTCCTCCCGATTTGGGCGGCCCACCCGGTATCCTGTGGGCCCTCTCTACCGAGAAGAACTTGCTCAGGCCCCCCGGTTGCAGGTTCTTGACCACCAGGTCTTCCACAAAGAGTTCAGCAGAGTCCTCCTCGGCCTTCTCCGGCACTCCGGTGATGCGGACGTTTTGGCGACGCGCGCGGCCTTCGAACTCATCCAGCCGACGCGCCAGTACGCCATTAGCCTGTTTCAAAGTTCGCACCTCCGCCTGGATGTCCGAGACATCTGTGACCAGGCTGGATGTCTTAAGGTCCAAAGATTTCACCCGGTCGTTAGTCTTCCCAAGGTCCGTCCTGATGAGATTCAGTTCTATTTTCAGGGAGTCGACCTTGCTGGATAGCTCCTCGCGAAGTGTGTGCACCTCCGTCCTCACCCCCGATATCGCACCCATGACGTCCCTGAGCGTTATTTCGGAATCGTCCGGCGACTCATCCCTCCTCGGGTCTTTTGTTAGAACCACCTGTACCGGGGATCCCTTAGACTGGGAGAAGCGCTCGGGAATAGTAGACTGGGAGTGGGACGGCTTCCGATTGATCCGTTGAGTCTTGCCCACGTCCGAGCCACCCTTGCCCGCCATGTTGGCAGCCACGGGCCCGGGGGGGGGGGGGGGGACACCGGGGGCGAGAGAGTTCAGCGGGGTAGTACCAGTGCACACAACACGGTTTTCGGGTTCCAAAATCAGGATCGGCCAGCAAGGCGATCGGAGCTCAGGTGTACGTCTCGGGCAGGAGAAGCACTGGCGGGGAGGAACTCCGTATGGACACCGCTACGATTCACCCTGGCACAGGCGGAGCGGGAGGAGCCTCCGGGATCTTCGACACAACTGAGGCTAGGAATGTCCGATTTTCAATCCGAGAACGGGTGCCGCATCAGGCCCGGCTCAGCAACCGATTCCCACCATCGTGGGACAGGATAGATAGCAGGATTAATTCGGGAGATCGGGAGGTCTTCGGAGCTCCGAGCTTACGCGGCCATCTTGGTTGGCAGCGAAGCTCCTCCTCTACCTCACTTTTTTATTGCTCTAATCTGTGAATCCCACATGCATTAGAAAAAGCTTCTCCAATTTCTAAGCTACCAGTAACTCTCCAATACAGCTCCCTCTAAGTAGCTGTACTGGGTGCAGCCCTACATGCTAAATTGGAAATTTTTGCTTGGTTCTATTAATATGTGTATACCAAAATTGAAAAACGTGTATTTGAGATAAAAATATGTCTATTTTCAGAACTCATAAGATGATGTTTGTCGAAAAAATAGCTGGAATTTGCATCATATACTTAAAGCTGATATTTGAGTGCTAATATCATACATATAGGGGCTTTCAGGCAGTTGTCTTTCTCCATTGGTCTGTTATGTCATTCATATTTTTATTCTACCGACTACAGTTCAGAGCAATGGTGAGACCGCTACAGCCATTAGCAAATTTCACTGCGAGTGATGGAATTCTGGTCTATCACAAAGAGCACATTCACACACAAAATAGTTCCCTTCAGTGCCAGGGTTTACTAGCAATGTGTGCTTTTTGAGACCAAAAGCTTTTTGCCAGTGCTTTTTGGTGAGGGTGTGTTTGACAATAATATTTTACAAAACCTATCACAAAGCAAGCATTGAGAAAGCTGAAAGGCTGGCAGGCATTACCAGACTTATTGGCTTTGAAAATAAATTTTTAACGTCACCAATATTTCTTTCTTTTCACAATACTGTATTTTCTTTCACGTACCATTCCTGATTTACGTTAATTTTAGAGCTTGGGATTGGTTAGCGTTAAAGCAAGGAATTTATAACGGAAGTTGTAAGTGAAGGTGTTCTGGGTAAGGTTGAAGGAAGGGTTAGTGACAATGGTTAGAGTAATAGAAAAAAGAGTTACGAGATCTGGGCAAGGTTATGTTAGGTCTCGGGTTGGTTTAATGTTAGAGTAATAGAAGATGTAGGTCTTCGTATAAGGTACGGAGGAGGAAGAATGTGGATTAGAAGGGTATCAATAAGTTTGGTAGGAGGAACTCAAACTCATGCAAAATGACAGGCAAGACAACATCATGTAAGCGAAAAAGCTTTACAGTGATTTTTAAGCTATGAGCAAATGTCAAGGATTGGATCAATTTTTAAAGTATGCCTTTGTATAACACCAAATGCAATTGGAAAAAAATCAAAGTTTTCACCTTACTTCTTTTCATTTTCAACAGAAATGTATGTTAGCTGTGACTTTTTTACTTCTAACTTTCCACGTCTAATTTTTTTTAAATCTCTGCTTTTGTATTGTATATTCGATACAACACCCAAGAGAACATGCAGTATGGCTGTCCTGGCAGTAACCTCAACCACCTTGCACTTGCCAATCCACCAAGCGCCTAAAATTCAATTCTCCAATGCGTCTGTGCAAAGACAATACACAAGAACATAACCATATCCCTGCAGCCTGACGGTATCTGGCTGCAGAAAAATAGTTTCCCATTTGTCACAACATCCATCCTGACCCCTCTTGCTTCCGGTATTCCTCTAGTAGAGCTGAATAAGAGGTGCCCATCTCACAATCAGTTCGGCAACATGGAAAGGAAAAAAAACGAATTTGCTAAGTGCATCACGTTACCACTTCTTACTCTGTCAACTAAGGCTGAGTTTGACTGTAAAAAATTGGAAGTTTGACAAAGAAGAATTTTAATTTTATTTCATAGTTAAAAACAATTAAGAATTTGACTTACAATGTTTTTGAAGTTCAATCTAGTGAACTCGACTTGAAGTTATTGGAACACTTTACATAAGCGCCAGTTACTTTATACAAGGTCACACACCATTATCTCCAGCAGCACTTATAGAAATATGTACAGGTAGGCAGTGACATAACAAAACCTTAGTGGCCCCCCTGCAAGGAATGGTGAGGAGGGCCTTCCACAATGCCCATTCTTGCTCATTCGGCAACCACCCTGTAGAAGTACTTCAACTTTGCCTCCTGCATCCACAAAGCCAGCAGGAGTTTTCCATGATAGTTTAGCACCAAGCACTCTACATACATGCTCACGAAAAATTGAGTCATGTTCATATTTTTATTATAATATTAGGAGTTTTATTAACAAAGTTTAACTTTAGGGGCTGAGTGGCTGTTCCCTTCACTGATGATTAAATAGTGGAGTAAATCTGTATGGGATGTGCAGATGCAAATGTAAACCCACCCACCAAAAGGTGAAGATTGAGCTGGCTATTTACATTTGGCAGAGCGAATTAATCTACCGCAAATTTGCGGAGCTCCCATTCTTTTTGTTTTTACATATTTAATTCATTTTTCTCAAGTTACAAAAAGTTACATTTGTACAGCAGGACAGTGCATACGCACATGAAAGTGGTATACATTTGCACTTCTATAACATTTTGTCCTTCCTCAGTATTTACAGGCGTGAATTGTCCAGAACATGGCCTGTTCTAACAGTGACCATGCAGGCAGTAGGTATCTTTCCTACTCGTACATTAAAATGATTACATTTCTTGATGAGAATGAAATAAAAACATAAAATTATAAACTACCCTCCCTCCATCCCTGCTGACGGGTGCAAAAAAAAAAAGGGGGAGACTGGATTATAGAGGCTGGTTCCAGCATACCAGGTTAGCTTTGGAAACACATGAATTGAGAATTGCAATGAAGCTGTTTAGAATTTGCCTGCTATTCTTCGATATTTAGAATTAGGGGAAATGGTGAATACTGATATCATGTCTGTATCCACCGAGATATGTTCCCAGGGAGAATACGTGCTGTTTCCTGTGTGGGAGTATCTAGGTTTTAGATGTAAGGAGGGCTGGTAAATGAGTATTATGCTATGGTATCCCAGCTCGTAGCAATAGGCCTCTTTATTAATCCTCTACTTTCTTCTCTATTACTAGCTAGACTTTCTGGCAATCCCCATTTTCAACTTCCTCTTTCCAGCTGTGTAACGGGTGCTGACGTTGATTTCCATCTTCTTGTGACACTTCGTTTTGCTAGTATTAGAGCTAGTTCTGCAAATTTGGCCTGCACTTCGAGTCTGTTTCGTCGTCGATATAGTCCCAATATACATGTTTCTGCTGTTTGCAATCTCATATATCCCACTACTCTAGGTGGAGATCCCATTCTATGAGATTGGCAGTACTCCTTTCCATTTAATGCCTTATTCTCAGTGCCCAGGTGAAGCACCAGTTTATCTGTGCGCCACCTAAAGTTCACTTCTAGGGATGAGAATGATAGTCTGGCTAGTGGCATTTTAAACAGTGCATATAATAAAATAAAAATGCATAGATAAAATTATGGAGATACATGTGATAGCTCATGAGGGCATGGGTAATAAGACTATTACCTGCCACTGCACGCTCGCGTATGCTGCTGCTGCTACCTGCTGTTTTATTATTTTAAAACTCACTTCACGTGCACTTGCACTATTGCGCTGCTCGACTTAGGACGCAGTCGCTTCTTTGCGCATTGGGGACATCTTTGGGGGTCATAACTAGTGTATAGCTCTTACCTGCACTATAATTGTACCGCCACTCGCATTTTGCGGGACTTAGGACTTCTTGGAACCGCATCGCGGTATTTTGGCCGCCATCTTGGGTGTTGGTAGCCAGGAGGTGCAGATTAACGGGCGCCATCTTGGGTGTGGGGCCAGAGATCTGCCTCACAGGACTCCCGCGCTCAGAGGAGTTTATTTAAGCAGGAACTCCCTCAGTCCAGGTAGACTATTACCTGCCACTGCACGCTCGCGTAAGCTGCTGTTGCTACCTGCTGTTTTATTATTTAAAAACTCACTTCACGTGCACTTGCACTATCGCGCTGCTCGACTTAGGACGCAGTCGCTTCTTCGCGCATTGGGGACATCTTCGGGGGTCATAACTAGTGTATAGCTCTTACCTGCACTATAATTGTACCGCCACTCGCATTTTGCAGGACTTAGGACTTCTTGGAACCGCATCGCGGTATTTTGGCCGCCATCTTGGGTGTGGGTAGCCAGGAGGTGCCGATTAACGGGCGCCACCTTGGGTGTGGGACCAGAGATAGGATGTGCCACTCCCAAGCGCACAGCGTTGGCGCGCAGCGGACGCGCCGGAGGTGCGCCAGAGGTAAGCCCGTTTGCGCCCTTTCGCGCACTTGTCGCGCCCAGGGCCAGCCATACTGCCTCTGATTCCCAAACTTCTGTCACCTACTCCAGGACTGAGCCTATTCAGCTACGTCAACTCCCCTAGGCAAGTCAGGCGCTGAGTACCAACTCCGTTAATTCGGAGGTGCTGTCCTGTGGTCTGCTTAATGTCCGCTCGCTTTGTAAACATCATGTTGAAACTGCACTCCTCATAGATTCTTATGGGTTGGATGTTCTCTTTCTAACTGAGACGTGGACCCGAGCAGACAGCGATGTAGAACTCGGATTGGCTTGTCCTCCGGGTTATAAAATCATGCATTGCCCGAGGCTGGAGAATAGAGGTGGAGGAATAGGACTCATCTTTAGAGACTCCTTGGCCTTTTCCAAATTTGAGGTCAAAGCGGTCCAAGGGTTCGAACTTACTGGCTTCTCGCTCAAAGGACACAAAGGTGTTTTGCAATCCGGACTGCTCTGTTATAGACCGCCGGGCTCTGCATTATCCAAGATACCAGATCTGGTAGATTTAATTTACGATCTTTCTAATTCACATGCCAGATTACTTATTTTGGGGGACCTCAATCTGTGGCCTAATGGGCCTCTAGATACAGCCTACAGAGAACTGTGCCAGGCCTGCAGCAACCTTCAGTTGCAACAACTGGTACTATCTCAGATCCATACGAAGGGTCATGCCCTGGACTTGGTTTTCGCTGAAGCCTTCCAGGTGGTGATCAGGGAAATAGCCTTCCAATGCTGGACGGACCATGCATTAGTTCATTTCTCCCTCTACCTTCCCTCTGAATCTTTCAGAAGGAATGGTTTGGACTCCACCAAAGCTAACAGGCAGTGGTCCAAACTTCTGAACATCCCTGACCTTCCTTCTTTGCTCCCCGGAGGTTTTAATTTGAAGGAGAGTGTCGAGGCGAGCTATTCTAGCTTGTGTCAGCAAATTACCAACTCGCTGGATACACTGGCTCCTCTACGAGAATCTAGAGCCAGGCGTAGGCCTGCCATGCCATGGTACTCGAACAACCTTCTCCAATTGAAACACAGGTGCAAACAGGCAGAAAGGGTATGGAGGAAGTCCTATTCTGAGGGTGCTAAATCTCTATACAAACTAGCACTGCTGGACTATAAAGCCCAGATTAAATGCACCAAAGCTAAATACTTTGAGGTCACGCTGACGCAGGCAACTAATAAATCGCAGACTTTGTTTAAAATAGTAAACGACCTCTCTAAGCCGGCCTGCGTGGCTAACAACATCCCGGCCTCACAATCTCTTTGGGCCCGATGTAGGTAAATCCCATTTACCGATTTTGAAATACCGAATTTTACCGATTCGGTATTTCAAAATCGGTAAATGGGATGTAGGTCCCAACATCTGGATTCGTTACCGAATCCTTAACAATTCATTAATTACCAATTCGGTAAATACCGAATCGGTAATGCCCATTCATTCCTATGGGCTTTGAAGCCCATAGGAATGATTAGGCATTACCGATTCGGTATTTACTGAATCGGCAATTAATGAATTCACAAGGGTGCAGGGGGTGTCACTTTGACACCCTCTAGCACCCCCAAAACGGGCATGTGTGCAATGTGGCACACAGACATGCCCTAAGGGCACGTCTGTCTGTCTAATGGCACATGTGTACATGCACAGATGTGCATGTACACAGGAATCGGTATTTTACCATGGATTTGTATTCCATGGTAAAATACCGATTCTGTAAGCCATGTGCCAATGGAAAATTGGAATCCCACATAGCATTTTCGGTAATTTTACCGAATCGGTAAATATTACCGAATCGGTAAATATTACCGATTCGGTAATTATTACCGAATCAGTACTTATTACCGATTCGGTACTTATTACCGATTCGATAATAATAACGATTCGGTAAAATTACCGAATATGTGCACCTACATCTCCCTAGCCCTTTACCGATCGGAAACGGCCGAAAATCGGTATTTTCGGCCGATTCTGATCGGTAAAGGGCTACCTACATCTGGCCCTTTGCGACTCCCTAGCAAAAGCATTTGAGGACAAAATTGCTAATATTCTGAGTGGTCTTTCTACTCCAGACACTCCTTGCCCTCAGTCCTTGGCTGTCCCTGTATTATCCTCCACTTTAGCCAAGTTTGAAGAACAGGCAGCTCACTGGCGGTTGGAGAGTTTTACTCTCCCCCATTCAATGAGTTCTGCGCATTAGCAAATGGGGTGTCTTCTGCCTCCCCTCTTGATCAACTCCCCCACAAACTTTGGAAATCTTTCCAGGAGGAACTCTTCCAGCCTTTACATTCCATCTTCCACCAGTCTTTTAGCACTGCCACGGTCCCAGATTGCTGGAAGCTAGCAGTAGTCTCCCCTCTCCTAAAAAAAACACTCTTGACCCCACCTGTCTGTCAAACTATCGGCCAATCTCGTTGCTTCCTTTTCCAGTCAAGATCATGGAAAAGCTTGTGACCCGGTCCCTATCCAGCTTCTTGGAAAGTAACACCTGTCTGGATGTGGCCCAGTTCGGCTTCCGGCCGGCTCACAGTACGGAGTCGCGCTGGTGGTCGTGTTGGACACCCTTCGATCACGGGCCGACAATGGTCGAGCAGCCTTTTAGTGCTGCTCGACATGTCGGCTGAGTTCGACACGGTCAGCCACTCCATTCTTATCAACAGGCTGGAGGAGGCCGGGGTAGCAGGATTAGCACAAGATTGGCTGATCTCCTATCTTCAGAACAGACACCAGGTGGTGGCTTTACCCCCTTTTCGATCAGGTATTAGGAGAGTGGGACAGGGTGTCCCCCAGGGGTCAGCGATCAGCCCCATCCTGTTCAACTTGTACCTCTGCCCCCTGATCAGTCTGATCAAATCCTTCGGCATCTCAGTGATTAACTATGACGACGATACCCAGCTCATTTTCTACCTTGAAGGAGAAGATGCCGTTCCATCGCTGTAAGACTGCCACTGCCGACTGGTTGAAAAACAACTCTCTCCAGTTCAATAGCTCTAAGACCGAGGTACTCCACTGCTCATCGGACCGCGTTCCGCGTCCTTTACCGACTGACCTTTAGCCTTCTTCCTCCTTGGGCAATGTGGTGGCGGCGGACTCCGCCCGCAACCTCGGAGTCATGTTTGACTCTAACCTTCAGTTGGACGGCTTTGTTAACAAAACCATCTCCACATGTATGCTGCTACTCCGTACTTTGCGGAAAATCCGTCCCCTGCTTCCGACCCAGGCTAGGCCAGAGGTGGTGCGTGGCATTGTCCTTAGCAGGACAGATTATTGTAATGCACTGCTTCTAGGGGCACCTAGCACTCAACAAGCTGCAGCGCATTCAAAATATGGCTGCGAAGTTGGCTCTCTCTAGGCCGCGCGCTGCCTCCTCTTCTCTCGTGCTTAAAGACCTCCATTGGCTGCCAGTCCAGCAGCGAATCCTCTTTAAATCATCCTGTTTGGTCTTTAATGCTCTACATGACCAAGGTCCAGCCATGCTACACAACCTCTTTTCTTGGTACCACTCAGCGAGACCTTTGCGCTCCTCTTCAGCATATATTGTGGTGGCCCCGAGGATCCATAGGCTACGAATGGGGGGCTGGTCCTTTGGACACGTGGCTACCAAGCTTTGGAACTCCCTCCCTCTGTCCTTGAGGAGCTTGAAGGACCTTCCATCCTTCAAGAAAAGTCTGAAAACCAATCTTTTCCCTAGAACAGCATAATAACGTGACTGTGCAGCTGGTTCAGTAGAGTCAAAAGCGCCAGGATACCCTCTGGGTGGCAAATTCGCGCTATATAAGTGTACAATACATACAATACATACATAATAAGGGTTCTTGCTGTTTTGGGAAATAGTTAGGGCCACTGGAATTCTGGGATTTTGAGGCTGCACTGTTTTGCGCATTATTATTGGTTTGCTGCATGTGCCACAACTCATCATCTGCTGATAGACTACAGATTTTAGCAAAAAGAAAATTGTTTCTAGCTCACACAGATCAAAAGTTACTAAAATCTAAAGTTATATGTATTGTGGTGCAATGAAAGCCCCATGAAAAATTTGCCTGATTACCTTTCTGTAACCTTTTAATGTATTTGTGTATTAAACTATTGCAAACAGTACCCTTTGCCCAGGCAGTGTAAACAAGTCAAAAAAATGACAAAATTATGAAGTAATACTATCACAAAGTGTGCCACATTATGTAACGTAAATTGCCTTTTTTTGCAGCGTAATTTGATCAACGTTGCCAAATTATTCAGCGTAAAAAATGCTGTTACCTTTTCAATGCACCTGCTTGGATTAAAATAAATCAGATGTCCCCACAGAACTCCTACCCTTAGTTTATTGCATATTCAGGGGACGCCATAGCTACATCTAACTATGTTGAATCGGGCTACCAAGTTGTTTGAAGCAGCTAATGTGTGACATTTTCAGGCCTCATATGTGACAATCTCAGTGACACCTTGGGGAAAACTTTGCCTGTGACCAAAGCAGATTATTTATATGCACATGTCGCAGGAATTTACCCTAGTGTTCCCAAGATCAAGGACCCTTCGCGGGAAGCTTATCCTAACTGTATCAGGAAAAGTGCCAAGCAATACAATTTGACAACATTCAGACCTCTCACAATATAATAACTACCCTTCTACAGGTAATTCTCTTAAGGCCGCCTGTCACTATCATCATCTATCATCATCTGCCCAATAAAATCATGTTCTTGGCCCCATCCCCGCCAACCCCTGGACACTGCTGTGGTATAACTGACTGCCTTCTTATACAGGAGTAAGGAGTTTATTTTGGAAACCTAAAAAAACGAAAATTGCAAATGGCGCTGTACATTCCTGTTTTGGGAGCTACCAATATGACAACATAAACGTGCTTTAGGAAAACAATTAAGGGAAAGGATTCCATGCTCCATATACATACAAGAAATCATTCATTAGACCTTACACAGTGAACTTGCTTTTTTCCCTTTCAGATGTGAGTAGTTGATGCATTGCATTCTGGTACTTGTAGTCTTGTCGATAATGGGAAAAGCAAAATAACATGAACCAGGTTTAAAAAAAAAAGAAGATACATCGCACAATAGAGAGGTTGAAATCTCTGCTTTGGAATCCTGCAACTTAATGCGGTTATTTAAATATTGAATACACTGAATTTTTTTTATGTAACACAGAGACAAGACAATCTGCTTTGTTGACTTTGGTTTTTTTAAAAATACGCAAAGCACTTGTAAATATTTCAGTAAAAATGGTTCCTTTCGCTTTTCATTGCTGTGCTTTTATTGGTATTTGTCAATTATCTTTAAACTATACCCACTGCATGTTGTTTTTTAAGTTTGGCCTGATTGGCCTGACAGGTATTCAGGGCATGCATGAGGGAAACAAGATCACTGGGGTACCATCCAGATCCTCTAATGGAAACATTGGGAAATCACTTGCAATGACTACCATTTAATATCCTGGCAGGTACATTTTCCCTTTTTCAGTATATCCTTTAAACAGTTGATGTAAAAAAACACCTTTAAAATGTGTTGTACAGCAGTACTAATGACACCTGGCTAATAACTTAAGTAAACAAAGAAAGAAAGGTCATGCTAAAATGAATACAGATTATTTCATATAAAGTTCTGTTTAAGAATCAAGTGAAGGCATTTGCAGAATCTGAAATGTGAAGAGAGCTGGCATTTTTCACTGGGCAAGGCTGCAACCTTACCTCTACTCCAGTACGTTATGTGGTGCCTCTTTCCTCTAAAAAAGCAGAGCTCTGTGAAGAACGTTCTGTCTCAGGCGCCACCAACCACTCCTGAAATATGACGGCAGGGTCAGACTTAAAAGAAACAAAGTTATTTTGCTTCTTTTCTGTCCTGGGTCAGCTCAGAGCAGGCTGTACACTGCAGCTGCTTTAGAGAGACAAGCTGCATTGATATGCTGAGGCGCCCCACCTTCATTTAAAAAAGACTAGGGCCCTGCCTGACCATGGCGGCTGTGTCCTTTATGCCTCTGGAGGAAGCGAGGAGAGAAGAAACAAACACCCTGAGTCAGAAGTTTTAACTAACCCAAAGCTGACTGTTTAGTAGCATCCCCCAAACCACACTGTTATCCTCAATTTTGTATCCTACCAATATAGATCTTCTTTGAAGTTTGTACTATACTGTTGTCCTTCAAACAAGTTGCAAAACACAGCCCTTCACAAAGATGGGAGAATCTTTCTGATTATATCGCCTAAAGCAAAGTTTGCAGACCACCAATATCCATCAACGCCTGATGTTACACAGAGGGACAATAAGCATCATAGGAATTGTTTTCTGTGTTCTCACTCAAAGCTGCGCTTAGCTCCCTGAGTAACATCAGCACAACACAATTTCCATCATTAGCTAATGACAGTTAGTATACTTTGCAATCACTCTTTGTTGGAAAATGGTCCTCTCTGAAGCGTCACCTGAAATCTTTTGCTTTCTTCCTCTTCTTTTCCTGACCATCTTTTTCTTGGCTTTAGGAAGCTGGGCACTTCACCACTGCTGACCAGTGCTAAAGTGCATAAGCTCTCTCCTCTAAACATGGTATAATTGGTTTACACCTGCTTGGCATATTTGGTTTACTTGTCCTTGTAAAGTGGCTTACCATATACCCATGGCCTGTAAATTAAATGCTACTAGTGGGCCTGCAGCACTGATTGCTCCACCCACCAAAGTAGTCTTTCAAACCTGTCTCAGGCCTGCCACTGCCGTGTCTGTGTGTGCAGTTTACTGCCACATCAACTTGGCATTTAAAACTATTTGCCAGGCCTTAACTCCCCTTCTTTTATATATAAGTCACCTCATAAGGTACGTTCTAGGTAGCCCTAAGAGCAGAGTGCTATGTAAGTAAAAGGTAGGACATGTGCTTTTATGTTTTGCATGTCCTGGTGGTGACACACAGCCTATTTGGCTTTTCATTGCTGTGAGGCCTACATCTGTCATAGGCCAGCATTGGGAATTCTTTAATACACTTTTAAACTGTAACTCCTGATCAGAGAGGAGTAGTTTTTTCATGTTTCATATGTTTGGAATGGTACTGACAAATCCTCCTTATTTATGAAGTTGGATTTATCATTGCTGTTTTAGAAAGTGGACATTTCTCTGTCCTTATAGCTCTATGTGCTTTGCAGCCTGTCTCCAATACACGTCTGGGCTGATTGACAGCCATACTTTGTGCATTCTCTCTAGACAGCCACGAACACAGGAAGGTGAGGGTCATCTGCATTCCGAGCACTCATCTGCATTCATCTGCATTCTGATGGGTCTTCCTGTGCATGGAGGAATGGAGGGGGGCTGACACTTGCTCTTCAATAGGTAGTGTCCTGCTCACACACCAAGCACTACTTTACTCCCCAGGGTTAGCCTGGCAGACAGAACTGGGTTGAAAGGGATCCATGTGCGACTGCGTGACACTGCGTGATTAATTTTGCCCCATCGCCGTTTGACAACTATGCAGAGGCTGGCTGATGGCAGAGGTACCACAGCCTGAGTGGCTCACAACGACTCTCAGCGTGGCTCGAAAATGATGAATTCCATTCACTGTCTTCAGCAGAGATTGATGACAATGTGGGCCCCCTTGGTGTGGGTCGATAATGGCGCACTAAATTCTAGATGTCGACCAAAGCCCCATCCAAGGTATTTCTACAGCGGGACCTGTCTGCGTCCTGTAGCTGGCCTGCTGTTGGCCGTGGTTGACCCCTGAACTTTGGATTTACACCGGTCCCTTGCAACCTTTTGACTGCTAGTGACTTGTAAATTTGCTCTTAACCTATAAAGAACAATGTACAATAGCTATATAAATATTTCGCAGTGGTTTGTAAGTAGCATTTGGATCAGGAGTAGATGATTGCGTAGATTACCAGAATCATTTTGACAGTGCGGATTTAGAATTTGGAACTCATGAACATGAGAGTTGCATGTGTAAAGAAGCACTCTCACGTCTCTGGAGGAGAACTTCAGCTTTTGCTGCCTCTTTTTCCATTCCGTTTTTAAACTCCATATCCTCCAGAACAGTGTGAATTTGGGGAAAGTTTTAAAAAATGTTTACGCTTGTGTTCACAGATTCAATACTACATATTACGGTAAAAATTTAGAAAAAAATACTTATGGTTTAAATAATTACATTATTTAATTCAAGAAATAGAAATATTAAACATGGTTTATCACCATGCTTGGTGCCAGAGCCTATATTTCTCCATGGGAGCACCACCTGGCATTGGGAAAGTGCAACACCTGTTTTTTTAGCACAGGCCCCTGCGTACCCTACCATCAGTGGACCTGCCTCTCTGGAAGTGCAGAGCTCTTCCCAGGTGCCTCATCTGTCACAAGCAAGCACAGGATGGGTCGAAGCACAGAGAATGTGAGTGCTGCCAACAAAAAATACATTAAAAACAAAATTATTAAAAATGACGAAACAAAACCCAGTATCACAATTGTTTCAAGTACAACTAAAGATTAAGGGCCTGAAACACCAAGGTAAACTCACATCTTTTTGTAAGATTATGAATGTTTGTATTCACAAAGGTATTTTATTAGTAGTATCCCTATGTCAGTGGAGTCTCCCCACATAAAATGATAGAACTGGCCTATATGTGTTATGAGAGGAGAAAAGTGTAACTTTACTTTTGTAAATAAAACACTAAAAACTATAGAGACGAAAGCAGAAGTTAGGTTTCAAAGCAAAAAAAACAAACAAATACTGCATATAATGCAGGCACAAAATATAAAGAAGAATCCAGACTGCCTATCAGGCACTGCCTACTCTCTGTAGCATATTCTCATCACATATTCACCTATCATCTCACGTTATTGATGTAGCAGTAAATCACTAGTCTGCTGTATACGAATGCTTATCTCCCTAATGTTTTCCTCACAAGTGACTTGACAGAGGACTTTCGTGAGTGAAAGTTAGGTACAGCTTCAACATTGAATTACATTTCCTGAAACTGGAGAACAGGTTATTAAAAAGCAGGGATAAAATAATGACTCCTTCAAGGTTATAAATAACACAGCCAGATGGAATAGCCATTTCTATGTCTAGGTTAGATAATTGATTCAACAAGGTTCCTGTTAGAAACAAAAACTCCAGCATTTTGTAAGATAGCAATGAATATACATCCAATGTTTAGATAAACAGTAAACATTTATAAGTTCACCTAGTAACCCTGATTTGCCCTACAGGATATTGGATGACTGGACCACTTCTTGCTTAACGGTATCAGTATGGGGAATAAGGTTATGCACAGCTGATGGAGCAAGGTTTCACATGTAAAGAGACTTGCTCGTATTCAACCCTCTCGAAATAACACGTTAATGCATTAATAAACATGTTTCGTGTTACTAATAATGCACCACACGACATTTCTGGTATCCACGGGAAGCTTTCCTATGTGCTTTTTACTAACAGTAACTCGAGTGACCTAATATGGCCGTCCCAATGTGGGAAATTTTCTGCGCATGCGTTTGTCACACTCAAGTGACATGACGAATTCTCTGCTTTGGTGGGAAATCTTTGCTTTTGCGCACTAGAACTAACAATGGCTGCTCTATGTTTCACATGCTGATGCTTGCACTGCTGCTCGTACTAAGCCCTGTTCGCTCTGCCTAATCATTACTGCTATAGTTAAAATAAAGTAAGGGGAATAGAGTAGAGTATTCTTTGTTCTAAAATTGTTTCTCTTTGACTTTGCTACTAGCTCATATTTGGGCCTGATGTTACCTCACTGCACTCAATTTAAAAGAACTACGCCTGCGCAGAAGATCCCAAGAGTCCTCAAGTCATGGCATTGAACCGGTGCCAGCAACAGACTTGCCTGTGAAACTCAAGAGAACCTCACTCTTCAACCCCTCATAGGAAGCTCGGATGAACCGAAAAGTTATACATTGTATTTGTTATTAAAACATCCATTGTTAGATGGAATAAAAGAGCATGGGAAAATAAAATGATGGGAGGGAACATTAATTTGAATATTTGAATGAAATGTCCTCATAACTGGTATGGTGTGATGACTTCCCTCGCTTTTGACCAATCAAATTGAGGGAATATATGAACTTGCAACATCGGGGTGGTACACTGGCCTAAAAAATTGTATAACTAAGGTAGGCTTAGCTAGTTAGATTGTCCCACTTGTCCAAATGGATGACCTGTCACTGACCCAAAGTACTCAATAAGCGACCAAGAGCAGAGATGCTGGAGGAGCACTCTGTCAGAAGATTTGATAACCCAATCTGGGTTCTGGGAAGGAGTTTGATAACCCAATCGGGGTCCGACTGTTAGTTGCAGAGAGGGTGTGACACTGGTGTTGCACTTTAGCTGTGGGTGCCGATCCTGACCTGCGGTGGTCTTGTCCTGATCCAATTTGGTCCGTACTTGTCATGATTCTGGTCTGCACCTGTTCTGTCCTTTTGGTACCTGAACTATCGGGAGTCCTGTCCTTTATCCCAGTCCGTAGCCAGGGTTGGTGTTCACACCATTCTAGGTAAATATATATTAGTGTGGGTATGTGATTGTACTGTTTCCCTTTTCTTATCCTTCCTATGTTTCAATGCTTAAAGAAAAGCTCGTAATATTTTTTCATCATTTTGCTTTGATACTTTTCTTCCTAATTGATTGAGCTTTAATTGAATTGGTATGGACTCTGACATTTAAGAATTTACATAGATAAAGTGTTTAAACATTTCCAGAGTCTGTGGTTATTTTATGCATGCAAATGGTGTTTTACTACCTATTACTCTAACTCCCTTGATCCCTAAGGACTCTAGGTTCCGGTGACTAGGTTTGGTAAGTCAATGGTATAGGTCCTAAAAGGTTAATGAAATCCTGATTAAAGCAAAGGTTTACCTGTTCAAAGTGTGTATGTTTATGGGCCCAGGTGATCCTGCGCTCTATCAGTATTCTTTTGGTAGCAGGGTAGTGGTTAGGGTTTAGTTAAGATAGGTAGTTAGTCGCATATTGAGTATTTGATTTTATATTGATTTTAGGTATTAACCAAATTCCATTTGTATTGTTCTATGTTTGTTTTGGGATCCCCGGGGACAGAATAGCGGGTGGTAAATGAAAGCCACACTGCAGTAAGGTCACTTACCTAAGAAATTAAGGGCGTATAAAGATAGGTAGAACTTGAAGCACTGGTTAGGGATTTTCTGTATAAATGTGTGAATAAATGATAGCAGAAGCGTTCGCTGGTGAAACATTAGCCTTATATCACCTAGAAAGGTTAAGCCTGAGGGAGTAACAGGTTCTCTGATTCTTGTGTGAAGAGTAAGCAGAAGGGATTTACTCGCAGTGTATGAAGAGCAAGCAATTGGGATTTACTCGCAGTAAGAGAAAATTATTCTTTCATTTGAATTAGTCAATTAGGCACAGTGTTAATTAATGAATATTGAATATTGCATTATAAAGTGAAAAGAAATAAGTTTATGTTTTACCTTGCAAAGAAGGGAGTCAGTAGTGGTGCTGCGCTGAAGTCACCTAGAGCCGCGCTGGTATTGGTTGAGACAGCGGGTGTGCAGCTGAGGTAATAATTGTAAAGGAGGGGTGAGTGTGGAGTGTAAGAACTTGTCTCACGAGAAAAGCTGCGCAATTATTGGTCGAAATTTATTTGAATTCAAAACACTGATTGGTTCTTGAAAAAAAGAAACGCGCTGGTATTGGTGAAGTATTTAGTAAACAATTGAGTGTAGTTGCATATTACATTTATCGGTGCAAATCATATGTGGCATATAGATCCAGCAATTATAGGAAACAGACCCGATAGGAGGTACTTAAGTATTGCGCAAGAGCAATACATAATGGGAAGACCACATATCATTTACAGAGGAAGAGAAAAATGTCGCTTTTGAATAAAATTAGGAATTTCTTCAAGAAAGATAAAGTAAGTAAAACAAAAGAAGGGATTATTATTCCACCACCAAATACGCCCGCATCATACATGATGGTAAAAAGGGGCTACTACAATTGTGTGTGGTTAGAGAACTGGATGGAGTACACTAAAGATGATGGTGTTTTGGCATTTTCAGAAAATGGCACCTTTAATGGTAGAATTTTGTATAATTTGAGAACACGCATGAATGAATTAGTTCCCAGACCTCGATTGACCCAGTACGAAGCATTAGAGGATCGGGAAACTGAGGCTTTTGAGCGAGATAGAACCAGAAGTGACCAAGAAGTAAATTCTATCCTAGATTTCCTAAAGAATAAGCAAATGAAGAGATGGAGACAGTCTATGTTAGTGGAAGGATTATATCCCGTACTAACGTTAGAAGAACCATCAGGAAGCAATTGCACAGAGAAAAGGAAGAATTTAATGACTAGTGGTGACTCGGATGATGATTATCTGGAGGATTTGTTACTGAAAAATCCGCCATCTTACCATGAGGAAGCAAATAGAGTTAACCCTAGTGCCCCGTTCTTAACACCACCTTTGGTTTCACAAGTGGTACATGAGCCCTCACTAGAAAAAGTCTTACAGGAAAGGGAAAGAGGGGAAATAAATAAACAGAGAAATGAATACATTCAGAAAATTTCCCATTTGAATACATGTCCTGAAGCTTTGACTAAACCGGTAACTATAGGTCCTGTTGTTCCCTTGTATGGAGATAAACAGATCTGTCCTAAAACTCCTGTTCTGACCACACCTGTAGTATAACCTAGAAAGGAAACCTTGATTGTTGATGACCAAGCAAGTGAGTGCGAGTCAGTAGTATCCCTAATGAATTTACCTATAAGAGAACCCGGAAGTAGTTCAAACAGAAAAAACACTCCCGGAAGCCATAGAGAAGTAAGAATGGAAACATCCTCAGGTACGAGAAGTGCTATTGTAGTAACCCCAGAAGAAATAGAAAGGTGATCCAGAGAAATAGAAAAGCCAAAATCACAGCCAAACGCATTGGATATTTTCAAATTAAGAGTTGAATTGGAAGAAAGGCTTGCTGGAAATGTGGGGTTAGATAGATTAAATACATTCAGTGAGGATGAATTGTTGTTTATATGTCGAAGTATTACTCGACATACAAAAATTTTCCATAAAAAATTCATGAATTTGGCTTTGGAGATTGGAATTGATATTGGAAAATCTAAAGTGTTACATAAACCTTACCAAACTGAATTTTCTGACGAAGATTTAGAAAACATGAATGTGTCAGGATAAAAAGTGCAGATAAAGGAATCATTGTCATTGTTACAGAAGTGTGGTGATTTAGACAAGTGGAAAGCTAGATGGACAAAGAAAAAAGAGGAAGCCCAAGCGGAAAATACTGCAACTGAATATTTATTAAAAGAACCAGAAAAAGTAGAAAGGTTGTGTCCAATGAGAGAAGTGCCAAGAGGAGGGTATGTACATGTCCCATGGTCCCGATAGGATATTTTATCATTTACAAATGATTTTCCGAAACTCAGAGAGAAACCTGTAGAGTGGTACAGGAAAGTCGAAAGATTTGTAAAGGTCTCTAAAGTATTGTTGAAAGATTTAGATGGGTTGTTTGATATCGTAGAACCCGCAGATTTATGGACAGAATGTAAAATTACTATTGATTGGCCCAGTGATGAATAGCCCAGAGATACAAAGACAGGAGCACCATCAGATGATGTAATGAAAAAATACCATCAGGTCATAACCTCCTTGAAAGGGAAAGTACCCCCAAATGAAACAGATTGGACAAGAATCAACAGAACTACGCAAAATAAAGATGAATCAATACATGCAAATTATGAGCACCTTTTACAGGTATTTAAGCAGTACAGTGGGTTTGAAAACATTGATACTAAAGACATGACGCATATTATTTATCGGTTTGTGTCAGAGCTAAGTCCAGAAATTTTACAAATGATTAAAGATCATAAAATCTGTTGGCAGGCCAAGCCTGTTCATGAAATACTTAAGTATGCAAAGTATGCAAAATATTATGGGGATGAAATTGGCAATAGACTAAAGAATTTAGAAGAAAAGGTAATGTGGGCACAAGTAAAGTTAGCAGAACAGTATGAACTCCAGTTGAATCAATTGAAAAATAATCAGATTCAAGGAGATGGAAATGGGGGTAAACAGGGAGGAAGAATGAACAGAGAGGAGGCAAAGAAAAAGTTTGTCATGGGTGTGGTAAAATGGGGCATTGGAGGAACGAGTGTAAAGCTGTTTTGAATAATAACGTCCAAACTGACAATTTGAATCCACAGACGCAGAATGGGGTGTCAAGAAAGCAACAGCAACAGGTAATACAGAAACAGTTACCACTTGCACCTATTCTAGATTCTAGGAGCAAAGCTAAATACATTGTGGATACCACAAATTGGGAGGGAAGTGGAAGGAGAGACGCAGTGACATCACGATTTCTTTTGGGTGACGCATTTTTCGAAGACGTTAGTTACTAACAGTGCCTGAGAGGGGAGGACGAGGAGTGCGTACTTGGCGCATCCTTGCCGGTAGATCAGTCAGGTCCAAACATTGAGGAAAAGGTTGGGGGAAAGGATGTTACCTTTCTGTTGGATACTGACGCTACTCGTTCTACTGTGAGAACAGCAGACGTTCCAAACCTACCCCTCTTGGGAGAAGCGATCCAAGTAGTGGGCATTTCTAATTAACAAATTAGTCCCCCTGCTACAGATCCTATGGAAATCAGCATAGGTAATTTGAAAGAAATACACAAATTTGTAGTGTGCGACTCCAGTCCAGTGAACCTATTAGGTAGGGACTTACTGTGTAAAATGAACTGCACGATCATTTGCACCCCAAGTGGTGTTGAAATTCAAACCCCATACGAAGATGGAGTTTATAAATTAATGTTAGCCAAACAAGAAACTGAAAACAAAAAGATGATAGTGGAAGATCTACCAAAAGAATTACAGCATACAGTGAATCCTGAAGTGTGGGATTTCACTGGAAAAGATGTAGGATTAATGGCAAATGTTGCCCCGATAAAAGTGACAGTGAAGGAAGGTGCAGTCGACAATATAAAATGAGCCCAGAAATAAAAGCAGGTGTTGCAGCAGAAATGAGCAAGGCATTTTACAGGACATTATGAGCAGTCCATGTAATTTACCTATAATTGGCATAAAGAAACCTAGCGGGAAATATAGGGTCGTGCAAGACCTCCACAAAGTTAATAAAATTGTTGTCCCATGTTGTCCAGTTGTGCCAAATCCTGCAGTGATTCTGTATCAGGTACCGTGTGGAGCAGGATGAATCATGGTAATTGATTTGTGCGATGCATTTTTCTCCATACCATTACATCCCGATAGCATATTTCTTTTCTCATTCAAATTCGACGACCATGTTTACGTTTGGAATCGTGTCCCTCAGGGGTACACAGAGAGTCCATCGATTTTCAATCAGATATTGAAAAAATTTCTTGAATCTCTGGTCCTGCCCGGACAGTCTGTCCTGGTGCAGTATATAGACGACATCTTGGTAGCATCTAAAACTCGAAATGACTGTGTTATTGATACCATTGCATTGCTGAATCATTTGGCTGAAGGAGTTAGTATCACCTGAAAAGTTACAATTCTGTACTACATCAGTAAAGTATCTGGGGCACCAGATAGAGATAGGTGTCAGAAGGGTTACTTCTGAAAGAATTAAAATAATCAGAAACATGAATCTACCTCAAACGCAGAAAGAAATCAGAATGTTTCTTGGAGTTGTAGGTTACTGCAGAGAGTGGATTATGGGATTTGCAGTCTTCGCTAAACCCCTGATATAAATGACAACAAAGACAGCGAAGGACCCAGTAGAGCGGGATGTCAAAAGCATGACTGCCTTCTTGAAGCTGCGAGACTGTCTGTTCTCAGCTCCAGCTTTAGGAATACATGATTATTTAAGAGAATTTGCACTCTTCTGTGATACACGTGACAATTGTGCACTTTCAGTTCTGACCCAAACACACGGTTTAATGAGATGTCATGTGGCATATTTTTCTGCTACACTGGTTCCAGTGGCATCAGCATTGCCGGGATGTCTGAAAGCAGTAGCTGCAACCTGCATGAGTCTTGAGCAAAGTGAATCCATCGTTATGGGACACCCTGCAATTGTGTATGTCCCACATGCAGTGGTGATTCTATTAACAAGAACACGTACTCAGTATTTAACTCCTAGTCGGCTGAGTATGTGCGAATCATTCTCGGTGCAGGGAATGTGACCATTGCCAAATGCACTGTCCTAAATCCAGCTACAATGTTGCCTGATTCACATTTTGAAGAAGTGAAAGAGGAAGTCGAGCATGATTGCATCAACCTCACTGAATACAGTACTAAGCCCCGTCCAGACATAAGAGAAGAGCCATTGTTAAAAACAGAATATGAGCTATTTGTAGATGGCTCATGCATGAGACATGAGGAAGGAGGATTGAGTGCTGCTTATGCTGGGTGTACTTTGTGGGGTGCAGTTGAAGCATCCTTTTACCTGGAGTCAAGTCTACACAAGTAGCTGAATTAGTTGCATTGACAAGAGCCTGCAAATTTGGTAAGAATTGGAGAGTGACCATATAAACTGACAGTCAGTATGGTTAGAGGGTTGTACATGACTTTGGCCAACTTTGAATGCAAAGGGAGTGTCTGACTTCTTCGGGTACTCCTATTAAGAATGCACATTATGTAAAACACTTGCTGGAAGCAATTCAATTGCCAAAAAGAAGTGGCTGTAGTCAAGTGTGCTGGTCACAAATCAGGAAATGACAAAGTGACAGCAGGTACCCTATATGCTTACCAACTAGCCCAGCATTGTGTCAAACATAAGATGGCAATAAATAAGAAAATCGATGCATGTGGAAACAGCTGCCAACTTATGTTGCTTGAAAGAGTGAAAACATGGGAAGAAGTGAGAGATTTGCAAAATGAGGCAGAAATTAAGGAAAAGGAAGAGTGGGAGAAAATAGGATGTCGAAGAAGGGTTAAGGATGGTTTTATTATTTACCTTGATGGGAGACCTGTGTTACCAGATTCTATGCTTGCTCCTATGGCTAGGATGTTACATGGAGATTCACACATAGGTAGGGATGCGATGATTATACTGTTTAGACAGAGTTGGTTCAATGCAAGGTTCCGGAATGTAGCAGAGAGTCTTTGCTAGAGGTGCATAACCTGCCAACAAATGAATCCTGGTAAGAGAACTTTAGTGTTGCCCGGAAAGATTGGAAAGGCAGAAGTTCCCCTCATATGACTCCGGATTGATTTCATCCAGTTACCCCCTTGCTGAGGACTGAAGTACCTCATTGTCATTGTCTGCCTGTTTTCAAAATGGGTGTAAGCTTACCCTACACACAGGAATGACAGCCTCACTGTAGCCAAGCTTCTACGTAGGGAACTCATACCTAGGTTCAGTTTTCCAGTAACAATTGAATCAGACCGATGGTCTCACTTTAATAATGAAATAATTTGTCTGATCTGTGAAGCATTCCAAATTGAGCAAAGGCTGCACTGTGCATACCGCCCAGAGGCTTCTGGAGTGGTAGAACAACTGAATGGCACAATCAAGTCCCGATTGGGGAAGATGTATGAATCTACCCAATTGGAGTGGCCTGATGCTTTACCTCTTGTTCTGATGGGACTCAGAAGCATCCCAGACAGAGACACCGGCTTGAGACCCCATGAGATAATCATGGGAAGAGCAATGAGGCAAGCATGGGTACCAGGACACAAGCTGATAAATGTATCTGATGATTTAGTACTCGAGTACTGCAAAGAACTGGCTGACCAAGTGCGTTCTATCTTTCACCAGGTTGGGAAAGACGCTGTCACCAGACAATCAACTCCAGCACATGACCTAAATCCAAGTGACTGGGTAGTGATAAAAGAACATACTCGAGAATCTTGCCTAGCACCAAGGTGGGTAGAGCCACATCAAGTGATATGGTCTACCACCACAGCTGTGAAGTGCAGGAGAATTCTGAATTGAATCCATACAAGTCACACCAAGAGGGTGACAGAACCTGATGAAATAGGAGCTGAAGTTTGTGCAGCTGAGGGGTCCCAAAAAGTTGATTCCGAAGTAGTTGATGAGGAACAACCAAGCACCAGTCAGGATGAATGGATTCCAGTAGTCGACATACCTGCAGAATTTGTGAGAACTAGAAGTCAACCATATCTAGATAGACAGAGTGATAGTGAGGATGAGTCAGGAATAGAAGAATGTACTCAGATTACAGAAATCCAAGGCAATAGTAATTCTGAGGAGGACCAGATAAGGAAAGATCGATTTACTCAGACATTTGAAACTCCAGCCAGAACAGTCAGGATGAATGGATTCCAGTAGTCGACATACCTGCAGAATTTGTGAGAACCAGAAGTCAAACATATCTAGATAGACAGAGTGATAGTGAGGATGAGTCAGGAATAGAAGAATGTACTCAGATTACAGAAATCCAAGGCAATGGTAATTCTGAGGAGGACCAGATAAGGAAAGATCGATTTACTCAGACATTTGAAACTCCAGCCAGAACAGTCAGGATGAATGGATTCCAGTAGTCGACATACCTGCAGAATTTGTGAGAACCAGAAGTCAAACATATCTAGATAGACATAGTGATACTGAGGATGAGTCAGGTATAGAAGAATGTACTCAGATAACAGAAATCCAAGGCAATAGTAATTCTGAGGAGGACCAGATAAGGAAAGATCGATTTACTCAGACATTTGAAACTCCAGCCAGAACTCCTGAGTCTGAGGAGGGACAAATTGGTATTAGGGCGAAAGCTCAGGCAGAAGACAATCAAGAAATCCAAAGACCTGAGCAGGACCAGATAGGTGTATAAAAACGTGTTCAGGAAGAAGAAGGCGAAAAAAGGCAAAATCAAAGTCAAAGTAAAATACAGCATACTCATGAACAAGGCCAGATTAGTATCCATGCAGAAGAAACAAAAATAAGACCTGGACCAAGTCAGATAGAGAGGGATACAGACGACGACATTGAACCAGATGTGCCACAAATGAATAAAATAAAAGAGCATCTGAAGAAAGTCAAAGCACAGTGCCAGCTAAAAGACTCAGAAAGGCAGATAAGTGGCCTGGGTTTGACTGAAATTGCGCCTTAAAACATAAAATGAAGAACCAGAACAAGTAAATGAAATATCAAGCCAAGCTGGACCATCCACAGAGCAAACAAGAAGAAGAAGTCCACGTTTGAAAAGACTAAATAACAAGTTCAAAGGACCTGAGTTGACCAACATCATACTTGAAGATTTCAAAAATCTAGAACTGAGTAATGACGAACTGATTGTTGATCAGAATGACAAAGAAGTGAGACCAACTAGAGCAGGGGTCCCCAAACCGGTCCTGGAGGGCCGGATCCATGCCAGATTTTTGGGATATCCCCATTGAGATGCATGTAGTTTTTTGAAAATTCTGGCATGGATCCGGCCCTCCAGGACGGGTTTGGGGACCCCTGAACTAGAGAGAAGATTCACAGGTTAAAGTCTGTGGAAAAGTTACAAAGAGGGAATAAAGTCTCCTTAGTCAGAAAATGGCTGATTATAATGTTAACAGAAAACTGAAAAGAAATTGTCTAAAGACATGTTGTAGAATAAGCACATGTAGTATATTGATAGTAGTTATAGTATGGTTTGGACTGACATTAGCTATACCTTACTTAATGAGAAAAGATATGCAGAATAACACTAATATACCCGAACAAGTAAATGCACCTGAGAAATTAGACATACATACACATGAGAAAGCAGTTAGACTTGGAGTAGATTTAATAGCACCAGATGAGGTAGATTTACATTATAGAAGAAATAGAAATAGAACTAATTTGAATGTATTTGCTAATTTGTTAGTACATTATGTAGAAGCTATGGAGATCAGTGATTGTTATGTGTGCATGAAGTTGCCCACATCAGTAGTGGAGGGGTCACATACCAAAATGTACCCCTGACCTATGGTATTTCATGTAGCATTTTAGCTATTCTGTTTTATAGAACTGGGAAATTGCAATATTATTATTAACCCTGGGCGAAGAACTACGCTCCGTTCGCGGAGTTTGCGGAGTTTCGGCAACTCCGCGCTCCGCGGAGAACGCGAAGTTGTCGAATACTCCGCAAACTGCTGCGTAGCGTAGTTCTCGCGCGCTCAATAGCATTTTCGCGTGCGCGAGGATGCTTGTCGGTAAGATCGAGTTGCCGAACACGCAGAAACTGCAATCTGGCACAGAATAACTCGCGAACACGTTAGTAGTGACCGGAAATAAGGGGACGCGAGCGGGCGGGACAAACCTCATGGGCAACTTCGCGCGCTACACATCCCGAGCATGCAGGCAATCAATCAATCAATCAATCAGGACATTTGTATAGCGCGCTACTCACCCAGAGGGTCTCAAGGTGCTTGGGGGAGGGGGGTCCGCTACTGCTCGAACAGCCATGTCTTGAGTTGTTTCCTGAAGCAGAGGTGGTCTTGGGTCAGGCGGAGGTGGATGGGGAGGGAGTTCCAAGTCTTGGCTGCCAGGTAGGAGAAGGATCTTCCTCCCATGGTGGATCTTCGGATGCGTGGCACGGCGGCGAGGGCGTGGCTGATCGATCGTAGCTGGCGGGTGGGAGTACAGAAGGTCAGGCGTTTGTTGAAGTACCTGGGGCCCAGGTCGTGGAGGGCCTTGTGTGCGTGGGTGAGGAGTTGGAACGTGATTCTCTTGCTGACGGGGAGCCAGTGAAGGTCTCTCAGGTGTCCGGAGATGTGGCTGTGTCGGGGAATGTCCAAGATGAGTCGTGCTGAGGCGTTCTGGATGTGTTAGAGTCTTTTCTGGAGTTTGGCTGTGGTTCCGGTATAGAGGGTGTTTCCGTAGTCCAGTCGGCTGGTGACGAGTGCCTGTGTAACCGTCTTCCTGGTTTCGGTGGCGAGCCATCGGAAGATCTTTCGGAGCATGCGTAGGATGTTGAAGCATGATGATGAGACGGCGTTGACTTGTCTGGTCATCGAGAGGTAGGAGTCCAGGATGAAGCCCAGGTTGCGTGCGTGGTCCGTTGGTTTGGGTGCGCTGCCCAGGGCCGGGGGCCACCAGGAGTCGTCCCAGGCGGAGGGTGATGATCCAAGGATGAGGACTTCCGTCTTGTCTGAGTTCAGTTTCAGGCGGCTGTTCCTCATCCACTCGACTACGTCTTTCATCCCTTTGTGTAGGTTGGTTCTGGCGGATCCTGGGTCGTTGGTGAGGGAGAGGATCAGCTGGGTGTCGTCGGCGTAGGAGATGATGTTGAGGTTGTGTTGGCGTACGATGGCTGCGAGGGGGCTCATGTAGAGGTTGAAGAGGGTGGGGCTGAGTGATGATCCTTGTGGTACGCCGCATATGACTTCGGTGGCCTTGGATCTGTACGGGGGGAGGCGGACTCTCTGGGTTCTTCTGGTGAGGAACGGGATGATCCACTCCAGTGCCTTCTCTTGGATTCCGATGTTGCTGAGGCGCTGCACTAGGGTGCGGTGGCAGACCGTATCGAATGCTGCGGAGAGGTCCAGGAGGATGAGGCCGCTGTTTCCCAGTTGTCGAGCAGGGCTCGGATGTCGTCAGTGGCTGCGATGAGGGCGGTCTCGGTGCTGTGGTTGGTGCGGAAGCCGGACTGCGAGTGGTCGAGGCTGGTTGGGAGAGCGCAATTGGTGATCCACTGTGTGAGGTTGTTGGCTGCTTGGTTGGGGTCCGTTGAGCTGGCGGGAGGGTTCTGGCTCAGTGAAGTAGTGAGCTGGTCGGTGGTGATCTTGTTCCAGTTCCTGCAGGGAACCTGTTGCGGGTGGTGGTGAGTCGTGGTCTTTCTGAAGCTGAAGTGGACGCAGCTGTGGTCTGTCCAGTGGAGTCCGGTGGAGTGGCTGAAGGAGATGCACTTGCTGGAGGAGAAGACTGGGTCAAGCGTGTGTCCGGCGTAGTGGGTGGGGGTGTTCACCACTTGCATGAGTCTGAGGTTGGCGAGGTTGTCCAGCAGGGTGGTGGTGGTGTTGTCGTTGTTGTTCTCCAGGTGGAAGTTGAGGTCCCCTAGGAGGATGTAGTCAGCGGAGGCGAGGGCGTGCGGGCTGATGAAGTCGGCGATGTCTTTGCTGAATTGTGTGCGAGGTCCTGGGGGTCTGTAGATGAGGGTGCCTCTGAGTGTAGTCTTGGGGTCGGTGTGTATCTGGAAGTGAAGATGTTAAGCGGCTGTGAGGGTGTCGTCTGAGTTGGTCGTGATGCAGATGGTGTTCTTGTGGACGATGGCGATGCCTCCTCCTGTCTCGTTGACGCGGTCTCTCCGGGTGATCTTGTATCCGTTCGGGATGGCGACGGCGATGTCGGGCGCTGAGGAGGCGTTCATCCATGTTTCCATGAGGAAGGCGACGTCTGGAGATGTGGTGTCGAGCAGGTTCCAGAGTTCCATGGCGCTCCCGAAGACGAAAAAAGGCTCGCGAACGGGTCAAGCAAGCTAATACGCATGCTCGCGGAGCTATGCGTAGTTCGGGGAGTGCAAGTGCATCTTCGCGTAGCTCCGCGGAGTGCGGCTACGCGAACTACGCCCAGGCCTAATTATTATTCCAACTTTGATGTAATCTTTTCTGAAGTTCCTTTACGTACAAATTTAAATCGTATTTCTAGTGCTAGAGACTCTACACACTTCATGGGTGATTATTTTCTAACAGTAGGATCAATAGATATAGCTAAAGCTCACAAAGATAATCTAACATGTACATTACACGAGAAAGAGAAGATTTTTTAGATTTAGTCGAGAAAAGGAGACAGGATTTCCATAGAAAAGCCTCTGATCTGAAACAAAAAATTCCTAAAAAATAAAGAGTTTACCTCTAATGGCAAGACTCAAGCTGCTATGTTGCTGGATTTCGAAAGGAAAGGGAAACTCTGTCTCCATAGAGAGAAAACAGAATATTATAATAATATATTCATTGGTTCCAGTGAGTGTGAACACAACTTCAAAGTAATTGGGGGCTGGGGTTTCAAAGATGGAACTGAACCAGTTTTTTCTGGAATTTACCATATTTGTGGGAACAAAGCATACTTTAAATTGCCTGATCATTGGTATGGGAGTTGCTATTTTGGAATAGTATTCCCAAAGGTATACCATATAGATAAAATCACTGGAAGCAATGAAGAAACGAATGGACTAACACGTAGTAAAAGAGCAACGTTTGCTGAAATATTAAGTGATATATTTAGTGCAATAATACCTTCAGTGGGAGTGGTTCTGAGCACTCAAAGATTTTGCAAATTGTCAACAGTGATGGATTGCTTATCAACTGACACTGCTAGTGGATTTTTAATGATCAATACCAAACTAGTTGCGGTAAGATCAATGGTTTTACAAAATCGACTTGCTCTTGATATATTATTGGCAAAAGAGGGCGGAGTCTGTAGAATGCTGAAGAGGCAACATTGTAGCACTTATATTCCAGACAAAAGTGTTGAAATTGGAAAATATGCAAGAAACATTACACATTTGAGAGAAAAACTGAAACCACGGGAGGTTGACAGTGCATGGAAGAGATTAATTAGTGGTCTCTCTTCAATAGGTAGTTGGTTTTCAAACATAGGAAAGAGTTTTGTAGGTAAAATACTGATGCCAATGTTGGGAGGAGCCCTACCGATTTTTGGGATAATAATTTGTTGCAAATGCCGCAAGCATAAAAAGACATATACCGTAAATAAGAAAAGAAAGAAAAGAAACTTTAATAAAATTGAGCTCGAGGAATTAAATGGGGATTTATACAAGAAAATGAAAAACTTTCACATGAATATTGGAGAAACACCTAAATGAGTGTTTGAAGAAATAGAGCTGAGTAAATGTTGAAAGTTGGCATCTGTTTCTGTAATTTGTTATGATATAAAATATCATCAAAGAGGAGATTGATGGAGTAAGGTTTCACACTTAAAGAGACTTGCTCAGATTCAACCCTCTCGAAATAACACATAATGCATTAATAAATGGTCCATACTTGTCCTGGATCTGGTCTACACCTGTTCTGTCCTTTAGGCACCTGAACTATCGAGAGTCCTGTCCTTTACCCCAGCCCGTGGCCAGGGTTGGTCTTCACACCATTCTAGGTAAATATAACTTAATGTGGGTATGTCATTGTACCGTTTCCCTTTTCTTACCCTTCCTATGTTTCAATGCTTAAAGAAAATCTCGTAATATTTTCACATCATTTTGCTTTGATACTTTTCTTCCTAATTGAACGAGCTTTAATTGAATTTGTATGGACTCTGACATTTAAGAATTTACAGAGATAAAGTGTTTAAACCTTTCCCGAGTTTGTGGTTATTTATAAATGCAAATGTTGTTTTACTACCTATTATTCTAACTCCCTTGATCCCTTAGGACTCTAGGTTCCGGTGACTAGGATTGGTAAGTCAATGGTACAGGTCCTAAAAGGTTAATTAAATCCTGATTAGGCAAAGGTTTACCTGTTCAAAGTGTGTATGTTTATGGGCCCAGGTGAGTATGGTAAAACAAACAGGTGATCATGCGCTCTATTACAACATTGAAAGTATATTTACAAGATATACAGAATAAAGGTTCAAATGCGTTTACAGATTCAAGATTAAACTTACAATTCGAGCCCCCACTCAGTCTCTTGATTTCTTTGGGATAGTAAAGGGTCTATTACGATGGCAGGCGGACAAAGTCACCCCGCTATTGTTTCGGGAAATGGGACCACCCGCAATGTGTGCGGTGGTCCCCAAATCCAATAAGGACGCGCCCCTCACACTGGAGGGCGCATCCCGCATTTTCAACATTGCGGTGGGTGGTGCTTTCAACAACACCCACCTCAATGTTAAAAAGGCATTTTTGCATTTACATGCACATCGGGGCAGGCACTGTGTGATGCCGGCCCGCTGTGCATGCAAATGCAGGGGGTACCCCCATGTGCACCCCCCACCCTTCCAACACCCTGGGGGCCGCAATGGTCCCCCACATGCAGACTCCACATGCCTTTCAAAGGCACATCACCGCCTGCATCTTGCTACGGATGGCGGTGTCTGGCAGACACGGCCACCATATCAATCCCCTTTTCCATCCGGTCTCCTGTTTGACCGGCGGAAAACCGGCAGATGGTCTTTCCGTCTGCCGAGGTACCCCCCCGCCATCCTAATCTGGCAGGGGGCAGATGGTGAATAATGGCGAGCAGATCGCCACCGCCATTTGGTTGTGATCCGCCCGCCATTATAATAGACCCCTAAGTCAGAAAGCCAGACCGGGCTGGGTCCAAACTGGCAGAATGACTGGCGCTGGCCGTTGAAGGGATGTGGATAGGTGCAGACGTGTTTGCCTTTGGGATGGATTCGGCAACTGAGAGGGGGTAAGAAATGGTGGTGTGCAAAAGGACTCGATTCCCAAAAATGTATGCTGTAACTTTTAAAAAATGATTGACATAGGAAATATGTCTTTATGTATTATAGTTTAGAATAATTTTAGCATCAGAATTATTAGCATGTTTTTGTTTTTATTTTTGTTCTTAAATTAACATAAACAAATATTTTTAACCGATAATTTATATAAAAATATTATTTAAAAAGCTGTAACTTTTCAAAAAATGATTGACCTAGAAAACATATCTTTATTTAATACATTAAAACATTTTCAAATATATTTGTATAGATTCTTAACATTTCTTTTTCTTTTTCCACTGATTAGCAATAATTCTGGTGGATGAAAAACTCCTTTGTTTTGTTTACTATTGCTATTTGTTATGCTTCCTTTAATTTTGTGTCTGTTTCTTCAATCAGTGTATGTTCCCGGTCAAGTACAGAGGGATTTACAGGTCAGGTTGAAACTTTAGTTTTTTTTACACTTTTAAACATTTTTTAAGTATAGTTATATTATTTCTATAATGTTGATGTTTTGTTATTTTGCATGCATGTTTTTATCTTTCTCCCCACACTGGTTGGTGTAGAACATGTTTGCCTCTACATTTGGCTTTAGGATTTCAGACTCTATTTTCCCTTTTTTAATGGTACTAATCAGTATCGGAGAGCATGTACATTTTATTGCTTTTAAAAGTGCATATATGTTTCCAGTCAGTTTTAAAAAATGTATTTCAATTCTTGTAACATATAATGACTTTGGAATTTCCTGCTTAGCCCTATGTTGTTGTGCATAACAGAAATGTCGAATTTTAAACTCAACTTAATATTTAAAAACATTTCAAGGTATTAAAGGTGTTGACAGTGATTGTCGATCTTCAACGGGTCATGATTTTTTATTCAATGCGCATGAGTTTGTACAATGCAATGTTTTTACAGTAAAATCGGGCTTTGTAACTTGCATTGTGGTTATCATAATTGGATTATTAGATGGTAATGGTGGAATAAATTTAACATTCTATCATTACTTGGGGAAAGAAAACAGCTCCAACTAAGATAAAGAAATAAAGCGAACCTGTATTACAGTAATTCTGTTAATACAATGCTTGGCATGCAAGTTAGAAACATTAGGCACATTTATAATGTGCAAAGATGTTAGTAAAGTAATATATAATCTGAACTTTCCAGGTAGTCTGTCCCTCCAGGCATTCCAAATTATCGAACTTTAAAGAGGAGTACCTGATACATATCCTTTGTTTTTTAAGTAATTCTGGAATACAGTCGAATTGTAAATAATCGTTTTGTCCAACTTGTCCTAGAAATGTTGCTCCTTTTGCAAAAATTCCAGGAAATGGTAAAAAATGAAAATACGTGTTCCTATACAACTTCCCCCTCTAAATAAGTTGAGAAGAAATTCCCCATGTCAATTATGTGGAGCTCTGGTATGCAAGCTATTTAGATGACCAATCTAGAAGTCTTCAAATTAATTTAGCAAAGGGGCCAATTTGTCTTCATTGGGGGTTTAATAGTTTGATTGTATTGCAGAAGTCATCTATATATTCAGAAGTAACAAAAGCTAAGGGGTTTATTGTTTGTATTATGAAGTTTAGTTTATTGTCAATTATGTAGCCTCATGTTAAGGATAGTTTCTGCACTTTATGCCAAATTGCCTGTATAAGAAAAAACATCCTTGAGTTTGTGTCTTCGGGGTAAATGTATTTAATAACATGAATCATTGCTAATTTCAAATCAATTATTATTTTAACATTGTTTTTTTTTTCTTTTACCAAAGTCAAACCGGTTCTGTTAATAGATAACGTATTGTTGGGAAAAAGACATATACAAAATGCATTGTATTGTTGTAAATTTTAGAATGTATTGTTTAAACTTAAAAGAACGGATGGGGCAGCATTGTTTTAGTATGTTTTAGTATGTTATGGTATTATGGAGAGTGCTAAACATTAGAATTTCTTTATAGAGGATTTTTATTTAGCAAGGGCCTTGGTACTCTTGAGCAGTGTATTAATTTAGATTTAATCATTGGCAAATATTCTAGAGCCGAGCAGGGCTCTTTATTCCTCTGCTTCGCAGATCTTACCAGCGCATTCGATCTGGTGGATCATGCTCTATTGTGGTCCACATTGCTTGACTTGGGCGCCCCAGCTGCAATTATCTATTTTCTGGCCAGATTATACAATAAGCTGTCAGCTCAGATTCGTTTCGGCCAAGCGGGGGAATGTACCAAGAAGATTAAGGTCAAATCAGGGATTAGGCAAGGCTGTGTTCTAGCCCCACTGCTTTTTTCCCTTTTTATAAATGCTATGGACTCCAAGCTGAAGATGGTCAAAGCCGATGCACCGCTAGTTGAGGGCCAAGCGATTCCGGTACTGCATTATGCAGACAACACTGTTCTATTATCTAGCACCAGTAGGTCTGCAGAGACTAATGAATAGTTTTTTCGATTTTATAAAGGGGAGGAAACTAAAAATTAATAATTCTAAATCTTTTATTATGGCATGTGGGAAAAAGGTGAAAAAGTTGAGATCATTCCAGTTTAAGGATCAAAGAATTGAAGTGGTGGATAAATTCTGCTACTTAGGAATTACTTTCAGTAGCAGTGGTACATGGGCACCAGAGATCCTTAATATTAAGGCTAAGATGGGTAAGGGGGCCTCAGGGGTTTTTAGATTTGCATCTAAATTAGGCAGTCGCCGTACACATGATATGTTAAATGTTTACCAACATAGATGTGCTTCAGTGGCACTCTATGGTTTGGGTGTCTGGGGACATTGCCAACATGGGGATTTGCAAGTAGCCGAAAATGACTTTTTAAAGAGGCTTCTTTGCCTCCCAACTTTGGCTTCAAATGAGTTGGTTCATAAAGAGGTGGGGCTGGAATATTTGACTGATTTAACAGGATTGAGGCCCTTAATGGCTTGGAGGTCTATCTGGGCCAAGGATGAAACAGGTTTCACTAGGAGAATAATTAACGACTGCCTCAGCCTGGATAAATTTAGTCAGATCCCATGGCTTAAATATGTTTTGACTTCATATAGAGACGAGTTTGATCTGGACGTTTTTGTGGACCCAGTAAGCGCCATTAACATTTCAAAACAGGAGCTCAAACATGTCTATCTGGGGGTTAAAGCAAAATTGCGTAGTGAAGCCAGCAGCCAGTTTACAACACATGTATTTTACCATTGTAATAACTTTGCAGGCTATGGCTTCTCAAAGTACCTAAAAGTGGTCACCAAGCAATCTCACCAGTATGTCCTTACTAGACTGAGATTGGGCATTGCTTATAACCTGGTGGCTTTCCCCCTGATGAAAAAGCATACGTCATTCCCCTGTCCATGCGGTGGAACCTCCAAACAGAGCACTGTGCACTTTTTGCTTATCTGCCCCCTGTATTTGCATCTCCGTATTGCTTATCTTAAACCCCTTTTTAAGAAATACTCTGTGTCCACTGTTAAAACTGCTCTGAGGTTTTTATTTGCACTTGATGTTCCGGATGTCTGTTTTTTTACTGCGACTTTAATTCTAAAATCAGTGTCCGCCAGTAAAATTATGGAATTTATAACCTAGCTGTGAATATACCCTTTCCTGTATATTTTGCTGCTATGCTGATCGTTATTCCTCCCCTTGTTGTAATTGTACTGAATCTCTCATTTTTTTAAAATGTTTTAACAATTTTTTACTGGATATGTATGTAATATTTTGTGTGCTTTTATGATTGTTTACTGAATGATCGAATAAAGCTTTTGAACGGAACTGACAAAAATTAATTATTTGGTTAAGTGTTTGGCTTCTCCTTTATTTACCTTTCCCTATATTTATTAAGTGAAAGAAAAATAATTGTTCATTTTTGTGCTGAATTTTTTTAATAGCTGTAAACAAAAAATGGTGTCAGTAGGTCTTTGAAGAAAATTGTAATTATTGAAAAGTTAGTTGTTTGGATTGTTAGTGCATTTTTTCACTGTATTTTGAAAAATATAATTTCTCTACTTTTATTTGCCCCTTATAATGTATTTCCTGTTGTTAATCTTTGAAGTTTAGGTTCTTAATTATTGCTTCAAGTTTCCAGTTTCCAGTGGGAAATTAAAATATATTTTTTATAAATTGTTTTCCAAACCATACTAATGTTCTACATGTTTCTTTTGCACACACTTTTTCACACACCTTGGACAAAAAGAAAATAGTTTTTCTGTTTGATTTTAATCTGTAAAAATTGAGATTGTATTAATTGAGTATATATATTTTATTACTATTTTGTTTTGTTTTCATCTTTAAAGAATTTTCTAGTGTAAAGTTCGCCAATTTTTTACTGAATATTATTAGCACATTCCAAATTATAATTAGGAAATGAGAAAACATATATATTACTATTAATAACAGTTTTTATTTAATGTCAAGAGAAAAATTGAATTGTTTAATATACTTTTACTTACCAAAAGTAGATGATACATGGCAGTGTTTCCTCAGCTTCAGCATTCACAGGATTCAGGCTTGTCATACTGTCCCTTTAGAGGTTGCAAGTGAGCTGACAACAAAATGGTGGATGTATGTTTATAGAGCTTTTTTAGTACTAAATCTGTTTATATTTGTAAATATGTTTAAGCTTTTTTTTAAGTTTATTGGCTTCAGATGTTCTGTCTTTTATAACCATTACACCAAATAACTTATTTTACTTACTTAGAGTGTCCTAATGTTAATAAGAGGTTAAAAACCATGGATCCTGATTCTACACCTAATAAACTATTGTCCATAATGTGATGAAACCTTAAAAATCATCTTCATCATTGAAACAAAGACTTCTGGGTCTGTAATCATTAAACATTGCTAGATATACATGCTACATCCTTATTGTAATTTTTTTTATATTTCCAATAATTGTAAGAGTCTGTTTTAAGTTCTTGTGGAATTTGACCCAATTCCTTTAAATATGCGTTTAAATTGTTTACCCCCTGCAGACCAAGGGGATCGAGGACCAACCTAACCAGTGATTACGGCTTCTCTGCATGTTTGAATGGTCATATTGATAAATGTTTCTTTCAAAAATACCTTTCTTTCTTTTAATAACTTTGGACATGTACAGAGAATATGTGGTAGAGATTTGTATTTGTAGTCGCACACTCTGAAATCTTGATTTATTGCTGGTGTTTCCAGGAGGGGATGAGATCCTTTAAATCCTACATACCAAGTGTCATGAGTTGTTGTTTTAAGACAGTAGAAAAATGAGCTGATAAATAGTCCTGAGGTTTCCTGGTACCATATGATTAATCACCGTCCAAGCATGAAGTCTTTGTAATAAGATGTTCTCATCTGTTGAGTCAGACAGGAGTTTTGTTGTCAGGTAAATTACTTTGTTGAGGGACGGTTCCTAATGCCTGAGTTCCAAATTACTTGAGCGGAAAAATCCTCTATAACCTTGCTTAGGCATTAGCCCCAGGAACCTTTTATTTTTTTCTCTCTTTGAGCTTCTATTTCTTTCCAGCACAGGTTCTCGATAGAATCAGTTTTGGATGCTCTGATGCTCTGAGTCTCCCACATAGTTTGATAGATGAACATTTGCTCCGGAATATTTGATTGGACAAATGAAACTCGAGTCCCACTTGAGCCTGTGATGCTGACTGTAGAATGAGGAAGACGTTTTTGTAAACTGTTGTTTGGATGTTATTTAAAGTTGAAATTTCACGTCCCCTCATTATTTCAGGGCCGTAGGTCACGGATGGCCTTAGCTGTGTTGCAGGGATTCTGCACAAATACAGAACTATGCACTGGATTATGGGAACTTGGTGTATAGGAACTTGCTCTTCCTACCACCTTAGTATCCACAAGCCAAGGACCGACTAGCTATAGTATCTCACTTGCTCTCCTACTCACTCACAGAGAAACAACAAATTAGACACCCCAGAACACAACACTCCCAGATATCTCAGGAATCGTGGTAACAAGATACACCTTTCACTTGTACTCTTGTACTGGTCCACAACAGGATCTGACAGAAACATGAAACAGTTTAAAATATTTATTTTAACTAACAGGCCCTAACATGCAGTATAGTCCATATATCATGAAGAGAGATGTCATCATAGAAAGACAATGGAGAAGACTATAGTGCCTAATCTCCCTCCCCTTGCTAGGAAGAAGTATTCATATATAATAGAACATCTCTGGGATTTGTCAGCTGACCCCATACCTTAGCCTATACATGATAGATCTTCATCATAGGTGCTATCTCACTCTTCTCCCTGGAAAGGTCCCTCTCCAAGTGTGTGTCACCTATTTGTGTTCCCCTTTAAAAACCCAAGTACACAGTCCAAACAACAGCTGCATTGGTGATGATTTCTTATGTCATGAAATATTGCAAAAATGAAGAATTGTAGGCACGTGCACAAAAGCAGCAGGCAAGCTGTGATGTGCTCATGCTAACTTAGTGAAAAACAACAATGTCGCTATGGGCCACGTGACACCCTCCCTTTGGCCAGGGCGTTAGCCATATGTAAAAACAAAAATCAGAGGTAAGCAGAGGCACAGCGTCTTAATCACAGTCCAATTGGGACACACATGAAGCCCTCACCCCCCCCCAAAAAAAAAATTGCTATTGCATGGTTATATTTTTGGGATAAGAAAAAAAAAATTTGCCAATTGGGCACTCAAAAATTAATTAATTCATAATTAGACAAAAATGTTGGGGGAAAAGTGGAATGCCATAAACTCCAGAATGTTGTCTTTTCCTTCCATTGTAAAAAGGTATGACATCCAGTTGTGTAGAACTAATAAGCACACATGCTCCTCATATCCAGAGGCCATTAGAAGCATCTCAGGGCAACCTGCATTAACCTTGATGAAACTGCGGTCTAGGAGGCGTTGCGCATGAGCACAGGTACTCAAGTCTGCCGTTGGTTAAGCAGAGGATCGCAAACCAAACACCTACTCATGGCACAATCCTGGTCATGGGCTTCAACGGACCCATTAACATATTGGAATATAGGGCAGTGTGTGTGGTATTGGAGAGGCAGACATCTGGGGCCCATTGAAAAGGGCACCGGAGGCAGTGGAACAAAGGTTGCACACTGGTGAAGTAGGCATAATGGAAGGTCAGCCAATATTCGATGGCAAAGTCACTGGCATAGAACCAAAAAGCTGCCACATCCGATCACAGTACAGTTGCAACTGGACAGGGTTTGGCAGCTACACAGATCGAACATCCATTGCGAAGCAATAATGGGAGAACCAGCACACCGCAAATCAACAGGAGGACCAGGAGAAACCCTCCAAAGGTGCTGGCAAAAATAGAATGGATAAAGGCCAGTATTACTCCAAAAATAGTCTGAAAGAAAGAAATAAGTCCGGATCCCATGAGTTTAACAAAATGGTCAAGTCCCTCTGTATGAGAAGCATTAAATGTTCTATGGAGTGGGAGATTCCTGTTTAGCAGCGAGGGTATCTCACTTGCGGTTCTCACCACCTGCAATTCTGAGGTCTCTCGAGCTGATGTGAGAGTGACTTCTTGTTGAAACAATAGCTCTTATAGTCTGCTTAGCTCGTTGAAATCTGTTTTTAAAGTTGGCATAGAAGGCCGAAGAGAACTATCTACAATCCCATGCGAGGGTGGAAACAGGACATTGCTGTAACATGTAACGCATTGAGAAACTGTTACTATATATGGGACACCTGCCCGTAAGCCGCAGCAGCCGTGGTTTTTAAAATAAGATAACTACCATTAGAAAGCACAGTTAGTGCAGAAATAATAGCTGGGACAGGGGTACCTTTTAAAAAACAAGCTGGATTAGGTGCCAAAACGTTGCAGGCTCCGTATATGTTAACCTGTTTACAGACTAGGGAATGCCCTACTGTGGAATCACAGTCCTCCCCTGTAAGGAAAACGTCCTTATCTGTGTGTTGACATATGTAGGTGAAAGGTAAGGACCATAGTTCATGAATATACGTACTGCCAAGTGCCTCAAACCTACCAACCGGATAGTGTTTCATGCAGTCCTTGAAGTGAAAAAGTGAGATGGGCAGTGAAATAACCCTATGAATTAACTACACTGCTGAATCAGTCTATGCTACATAAAATGGTATCTGTTCCAATTGTTCAGTATGTAACAATGTGTATGTTACTTCGTTCATGGACATTAATTTCTGCGTTTCAGTCAAATTAAATGGCAAAAACTGTGCAGATGCGTTTAAATAATCCCATGGCACTTTTCCATTTTTCTGTGTTTGCGAAGGTACAAGCAAACTGCAATACAGAACGTAAGTGATTTTGACCATGATACCAAACAAAGACCTCATGTTGAACAATGTCAATGACAGATAATACAACATTTTCTCAAGTATATACGGGAAGAGCATGTATTAATGCTGTAATTTACTACTACAAGGACTTTTTCTAAATTAGCTTGGTGAATTTGGTGGAGATGCACTTCAGCTTCCATCTGCAACAGTTTCTAAAATTAATTTTATGCTGAATAAATAAAACATTATTTTCAAGGAGATTCCGGACCTAAATGAAAATTACCCAGATTGATGTCACCTGGCAAAAGAGAAAGTTGTTGTTTCACGGATGACAGTGTGGAATGTTCCAACCATGGCTGATACAATTTAGCCACTGAATATTTGGTAACTCTATGGGAATGTGGGAAACGGGGATCAGATCTACTTTGTGTAAACCTCTCTTGTGGTATTCAGAAAACGCAACTGGCATGCATGTATTGGAGCTCATTGGCCACACAAAGCATCCCAAGGTGGTCACTATTAGAAGAGTTAAGTGTGCTATTCTGAAACATGACAGCCAAATCGTCAATTGTGTAATTGGTGTGTACTTGCCACGTATCATAAGAAGCCAATAATGGAATGTAGGAAATATTAGTAGGAAATATTAACGTTTTTGTCCATGGCTAAACAAAAATAAGTAGTCTGTTGTACATTGTCATTTAAAAATAAAATTTGAGACGGTATCAGATAAGCACAATGAAAAGCTTCAGTGCCTTTTACTTGCCAATCTTTAGTATCTCAAATGGATTTTATATCAAATGTGTCCTTCCAATGCTCATAACCCTTCACGGACAAATCATTCCTGAAGGACATGGAGTAAACTAATTTAGTGTGTGTCAACATGAATTTAGTTAGGGACTGCATCTTTAGTTTAAAAAAATAGGACTGTGGGTCTGAAAGATTGCAACCGGAAAAATATATAAATTTACTCTGTTGTGTCTTTGAACTCCCATTTAAGGGTGCTGGGCAATGTCCCTATTGTGTATAATTAATAAAGGGTCTCTGGAAATTGGATTTGTGTAAAAAATGATGGCCATAATGTTGATAATAGAATAAATCAGAATAATTTGCATAATTCAAATAAAGGTCTTCAGTGTCATAGGCAGCATAATTTTTCATATCAGAGAACAATGAATGAACTTCATGAACATCCCAGTCATCAGAATGTATGTCCTACAAAACCACATCTCCTAAGGAAACACGGAAAACGTGTTGAATGTTGAAAGATTTTAGTCGGGCAATGGATATTGTATGATACTTTATCCCAAACAATGCCATCAGCAACAGGGAATGCCAAAATAATGACATGGGCTTGATCTCTTTTCATCATATGTGATGATGTATGAGGGGCCAGAACTCCATCAACCAAATTCACTGCAGAGCGTTCAGGCAAACAATGGCCATTAATGAGGAGGAAAAACACAGTCGCAACCCAATCCACATGAAGAGGAATATCAGCGTAAGCATCTTCCAGATATATGTCCAGAGCAGGACGAAGTAAGTCTTTTTGAACCAGGAGATGAAAAGATTTGTAAGTGTAGGGGGCTCTGCCACAGATAATGACATGGAAGATGTGTCAGAGGCAAAGCTAGTACGGTCCATATAATAACCACTAGACCCCAGCTGAAACAACGAGGGATGTGGAGCATTGGATGTTTCAGATATGGTTCTCAGGAATGTCAATTATGAACTCAAGTGGAGGAGAAGCATACTCAATATCCATATATGGGTATGTTGAAGGAAAAATGGATAATAGATCAATCGAAGTGTCCATCTCCCCATCCATTTTTTGGGAGTAGTCGGTGAAACAGAAGCCATCGTATTCAATGAAATATCTCAGCGTGGAATACTTGGAGGCATACTATTCAGTATCGGCCACATGGCGTAACTTGACATGTTGATTGAAATGTAACAATTCTCCTTATGGCCAGGTAAAGGAGGCAGGATCACAGTATGGGTACCTTTCAAACCAAGGACTCTGAATGGTACACAGTAGGAAGGACCCAGTTCTTTTTTGTTCCCCAACTTTTCTCTGACCAGATCTCCAACTTTAGAAAACCAGCCAGAAACAGGTATCACCACTGCTGGATCCGTGGAAGAGGGCAACTGGGCTTTTGCTTATGAATCACAAGCTTTTTGTAGATCCTGTAACACAGCACAATGATTCTCTATGTCAAAGGTTACGGAAGCCCCCACAACTTCTACACCATAAAAGTCTGGCACAAACATTTTAATGCACGTTGGATGATGAGTCAGCCAACCCCTGCCAGTACCTAATATTCTAGCTGTCAAAGATTGCTTTAAGTCACGGTCGATCCGTTCAACTACAGAATTACCCTCAGGCCGGTATGGAGATGAAAATTGCACCTGCACAATGAGAGACTTCCTCACATCCCAGTAAGACCTAGAGGCAAACACAGGACCTTCGTCAGAATGGAAGGTGCCATAAGAAAATGTCCCGACAAAGGCACCCAAATCTTTTATGACAGTTTGAGCGTCAGCACTACATTGCAGCCAAACCCAAAGGAATCTAGTGCACAAATCCACTGCAAACCAAATATGTTCAAAAGCAGTGTCAGATGTCAAAGGACCGCAGTGATCAGGATAAATGCAGCCTAATGGCTGATCAGAGATGTAAAGTTGAGTGTGGGGATTACGTGCAACAGTAGAAGGCTTAATTTGTTGACAAATGTCACAAGAAAGAACATATTTATGTGCCTGTTTGTATAAACCACGCCAACAGAAACTTTGCTGTAAAAGTGAAATTGTCACAGTTACTGCGGCATGTGCAGAAGCCACGCCTTCATGAGCGGTAATGATCAAAAAAAGTCTATGGTCCTCATTGGGAATCAGTCGATCCCCAATGGATGGAATAGTTGCAAATGGGACATGATCGGAAGGCAAGTGATATGAATAACGTGAAGGAAAATCTTGGTGGAACTCAGTTCCCTCCTTCGTCCCAGCATTAGCCGCCAGTATATCATCATCAATTTTAGTCAACGACCTAGTGACTGCTGCTACTGATTTGGCTGCCTCATCACCCAGCAAATTATCAATCACGTGTGCTCCCACACTTTGATGGCCCAAAGTATGAATAACATATGTGAGTGGCAAGCACTCCTTAAGAGCTGCCACTTCAACCCAAAGCGTTTTATGTTTAATTGCACTACCATTAGTATCACAAAAATCATTTTGTATCAAGAAGAACAAGTTGTCATTGAATGATTATACACAGTAAAACGAATTGCAAACTACAAGAGTAGGAGTATCTGGATCAGCAAATTCAAGAGCCAAAACTAAAGTGCGTAGCTCTGCCAATTGAGGTGTGGAATCACCAAGAGACTGTGTGTGCCCCAGGGAGGATTTCAAATCCCCATCAACGATCTTCCCTGCCACAATTGTGCAGGCGGCAGAATAAGCATGTTTAGAACCAATGGCTGGCTGCACAGATACATCAGTGTAAATAATGCATTTGTACTTGAGGTTCCGTGACGATTTGAACCCGTGTTTTCAATATTGTCGGAAATACATAATATTGGTATCAGCGAACCGCAAATGATCCATTTAGCATATCCTGGTGTTTTCGCTACGCTACGAGCAAGAGCACTCCTTTTATAAACACATTTCTGATCTACCCACGGCATCCATTTTAGATCATGGCCGCCATTTTGTGTTTCTTGCCCTCACATACGCAATAACCTCTGATCACTTCATTTCGATTAAGGACACGTAGCCTTAGCCGGAAATTCACCTCTTTCATGACACGTGCACCTTAAACCAGATCACGCTGTAGCTACATGACTCGACAAAGGCTGCCTTCCCTGCCCGAGGCCAGTCCTGATAAACTGGTCTTCGTGTCCATTGTCCTGATCACGATTAGGTGGCCGAAGCCGGTAGCCTTGCCTATTTACGACCCACAAACATCTCTTATCCCGCTTTTCTATCTTCCACACCTGGCTCCGTTCCTTTCTTTCTGAATCTTTATTAGGGGGAGGTAACGAAATTTACGATGAGGCGGTCCGGCTCTTGAATGCAATATTGACAAGGGATTGTGATGAACTAGTGGGAACCCCTCTCCGTAGATGTTTTGTATCAGATTTTATCAACGGTTCCTGTGTACGCCAAATATTTATTGTTTATGACACAAAGGTTTTGGGAATGTACCAACATGTGAAGAATTCGCCTGAAGGCCAAAATTTAGTATATAAGGAGCAACCCTCTTTGTACAATTTGAACAGGCTCCTAGATACTGCCCATGCGTAGTTTCTGTGACTTCTGTGTCCCTGCAGTAATAAACCTTTGGTCTTTGACGCCACCATCGAGAAGCCCGTGTTTCTGTTCATTTGCGCACCAAGGCAGGTGGAACTCCGGGGTCTTTGGGTGTTGTTCCCTGACACCTCTGGACGGAACCAAAAAGTCCAGAACTCCAATTGGCGCCCAACGTGGGGCGACGTCATTCGGTACCGGTCCAAAAGCCTGAAGAGTTCGAGAAGCTTCGTGTGAAGATTCCTGAGGGAGGCGCCCCACTTCATCGATCCCGGCATATCGCAAAAGTGGCCCGAAGTTCTCTTCCACGAGGGTTCCCGTTCAGGACGGCTGCAGTGGGCCGTTGCCTTGAGCGTCGCCCTGTCTTGGACCCGAGGTGCAGTCCTTAGTACAGCGAAACGTGACGGGTTTCTCCTTGGTGACGTCTTCAGTACCTCAGTTAAGTATTTAGTGGTTGCTCGTTGGTTACTTCGTGAGGGTTGTTAAAATCCTTTTTGGTTCTTGGTGTGGTTTGGTTTCGTAAGATTCGTAAGGTTGTTCTGGTTACGATAATCTATTTTGTTCAGTTTGGGTATCAATACATCAGTTCGTTTTGGTAGGCCTAAAAGTTCTTGGTTCAGGTGCACATATCTGTTTAGTGTTTTGTTTGTTTTGTGTTCCGGACTGAAAAATGGTAAGTCGGAGAAACTGTATGTTGTCTTGTTTTGGTTGCAACAGTGACTCACGATTGGAGGACTCATGTCTGGTTCCTCCGATTGGGACTCCCTTATATGACTAGTACTGTAAACATGGTGTGGGTCCTATATCTTATAATGAGGTGTGGGTCCGCTACACCGAGAAAGATGGTGTCCTTAGTTGGCCACTGCATGGTAGTTTTGAACCCGAAATTCTTGATAATTTAGAAGCGAAATTGTTTAGGAAGAAAGCCCGGCCGGCAATGTTTGATTCTTTCCGTTACTGGCAAAAAGAATCCAAACAGAGAGAAATGAAGAGATTAAAGAAAGAACAGAAAGAGAAAGAAGAGTTGACTCTAGAACAAGCAACTAAGCAGCTGCAAGATAACGAGTGTGAGAAGGCCATAGAGGTGGCCATTAGAGAGCATAATTTAGCGATCGACAAGTGCTATCCTGCGAATCACTGACAGATTATCGATTTCTAAAAAATCGACTTACTATAACATCGAGTCTCTAATATCGATAGCACTAATATCGACACCCTATACTTAACATGAAAACTACAATAATATCGAGCAATCTATATTGATGCACAAAAATATCGTCTACAGAAATATCGTTAGCATTATTTTCGAATACCATAATATCGACACTCAATACTACATATACCACACTACAATAATATCGAATACAAAAATTTCGATAGCACTATTTTCGTCAATATCACAATATCAATAGCTAAATTATACTCTTTTTTTATATATAACACCAATAAATCTATTGTCTAAGTAATACACACATTTCTAATTACTTCACTAATGTTTTTAGAAATTATTAAGTCACATTTAGTGTACAATATTGTGTTTTCGCAAACTAACGAAATTTGTATATAAACTCTTTGTAAACATACTTATTTAATACTTAGTACTCATTTTACATAATCTTTATTTATTACAAGACTTTTATTTTACATAAATATATCATTTCAATTCCTCAACATAAACTATTTAAGAAGATATATCTTCAATGTTTTACTTAAAAAAAATTCAAACTAACCAATTGTAACTCGTCTTTACATATCTGACCAATCAGATGGCAAACTTAATTACACATAGACTATATAAACCAATCACAAACAGCCATACAAGTTGCAGGAAATATTCTTCGTGACCACATACTGCCAATTTTGGGAGCACCATCTATATTCTTCTCTTCAAGAAAATTCGTCCTAAAACTACAAGTAAGTAATCATATAGCCCTGTTAATAAACTCTAATTTTTTTGTCTATTAATTATAGACGAAGATTTGTAACCTAATTTGTTGTTTCTTTATGTACTTTACCTTTAAACAGACTCTACAAACAAATCAAGTTATACTTCAACTTCAAGATACAGGACACTTTAAATTTAAAAAAGGTATCTACATATGTTTAACATTTACTTAACGTTCTTTGCCAATTATTGGCCTAATTTAAAACTCTATACTTTCTTTCTTAGCCTGTAAATCTTAATACATAGTGTGAAGCCTAAATTTTTTTAAGGAATAAACGTTACAATGCTGTGTAAAAAATATATTCTTCCTGTTCTTAAATATGTTTTAATGTGCTTTTACTCATAATACATGTGTCATCCTCGGTTCTTTTTAGCAATTAAGTAACAATGCTTTATAAGAAATGTATTTTTTATATAACATATAAACGCATTAGTAATTTTCATCAACTTTCTCTCTAAACAGAACTCAAAGGTACAGAAAAGACATAATTCACATCAAAGAACAAACATTCTGCTACTACTATAATTCTCTTGGTAAGATCATAAATAAAACATAACTAGCCTTTATAACCTCTATGAAAAGTAATAAAAATAAAATGCCTCTTGTTATGCATCTGTTACTATAATCTTCCTGTTCTTAAATATGTTTTTTAGTGCTTTTACTCATAATACATGTATCATCCCCGGTTCTTTTTAGCAATTAAGTAACAATGCTTTATAACAAATGTGTATTATTTACATTACATATAAACGCATTAGTAATTTTCATCAACTTTCTCTCTACACAGAACTCAAAGGTACAGACAACAAATAATTCACATCAAAGAACACACATTATGCTACTACTATAATACTCTTGGTAAGATCATAAATAAAACATAACTAGTCTTTATAAACTCTATAGAATGTACTAGAAATGAAAATGACTCTTTTTATGCATCTGTTAGTATAATATTGGAAATGTCTCTTTTTAAATTCAAATAAACAAAACAATTTTTAGAGACGTTATAACGTAAAACAAAAGTTACCAAGAAAAAATTTGTAACTTTTCCTATAACATACTTAATTATTTCTCAACAGACCGTGGCAATAGAAGAACAACATCTAACTGAACAAGCATCTACTTTCGATAAATAGAACATTAGTGGTGGTAAGTAAATTACTAGAAGAATACTAGCTTTATTTAAAATCTTTTATACATGTCAGATTATAATAATATTTGTATATTAACTTTTCTAGATACCAGAAATCAAGAATGACTGATAATGCAAGATTTATTACATCTCAGAAAGGCAAATTTTTGTTATGCTATATGGGCTACATTTATACTCAGGAGAAACAAAAAGACCTTAAAGTGAATTGGAAGTGTACAAAATATTACTCCAATAAATGCTATGGCCGTGCTACAACAAGGGAAACTAGTGTTATAAATACCACTGAACATAATCACCCACCAAACATCTCGGAAATAGAAGTGAGATCCACTCTTGAAAATATCAAGGAATTAAGTACCAGATCAGAACTACCTACCAACGTAATTCTGAAAGAATTACTACCTAAAGTTCCCAAAGAAGCAAGAGGTCAGCTACCATCTATTGCTACCATTAAAAGAACAATAGCAAGAACAAAAAAAGCAAGTAGACCCAATATACCAACGCCTAAAACTTTTGAAGAAGTCATAATACCGCCAGAGCTTGTAATTACTCATAATGACGAGCCATTTATATTTTATGATAATCATAGCAAGGACAAAAGAATAATAATGTTTGCAACTAATAACAATATTAAAAAATTAACAGAAAGTACTACTTGGATGATGGATGGTACTTTTTCTATATGCCCAAAACCTTTCTACCAGTTATACACAATTCATGGGCAATATCATAATACCTGTATCCCCTTCATATATTGTTTATTACCAAACAAACAAGCCACTACTTACTCAGAAATCTTACAAAAAATAAAGGAACAAAGTTCTGACTACTTCCCAATGAAAATCATCATAGACTTCGAGCAAGCTATGATTAATTCTATTTTGAAAACTTACCCACACACATCCATTCAAGGATGTTATTTTCATTTCAATCAATGTCTCTGGAGACATTTACAAAAATCTGCCCTTAGTGTTGAGTATGCAACAAATATAACTTTTGCATACCAAATTAAACATCTCATTGCTCTGGCATATGTACCAGTAACTGATGTGGCCGAACATTACAATTTGTTAATTGAAAGTCCTTTCTACACCCAAAATGAGCAAAGACTCGCCCCACTTTTAGATTACTTTGAGGACAACTGGGTAGGAAGACTACATAGGTCAGGCCACAGACGCCAGCCAAAATTTGCAATTCCCTGGTGGAATGTCTATCTACCAACACTCAACCAAGAAGCAAAAACGAACAATGCTGTTGAAGGTTGGCACAATGCCTTCCTCTCTTCTACTGGACGTACAACACCCACATTACACAAGCTAGTCTCAGCTATACAAAAAGAGCAAAGCTTTCAGGAACTACGTATGCAGCAATCAGTCATACAACTGAAACCAAAACTCTCTAGACAAACTGCTCAAATGTATATATATCTTCAACAGCAAGTCCAACTATATCCTACAACAAGAGGACTGGAATATTTAAAAATGATAGCCAAAACATTGAACTAATTGCTATAACTAAATTAATTGATAGAGATCAAACAATATCCTTAATGTAAAAAAACACATATTTTAATATAATAAAAAAATATTTATTTAGTCTAATTTATTTTTTAACACTATTCTAAAAAGACTAAATAAATATATTATTATATCACAATATTTTTTTTTAAAAACTGCTTCCATCCAAATAAAATAAAAAAAATTTAACTTACCTTTAAATAGAACATCATAAAAATAATCCTTTACCGACAATACAATGTGTAAATATCAAAGACTTAATCCAACAAATCATTAATTATGTTTTCTTTAACTCTGCAAACACTATCCATCATCCAAAGTAAACGACTATGTAAATGCCATTTAAAATAACGACTGTTATCTTAAAGTGTGATAAATATTTCACAGAACTCAAAATATAAAGGAAGAATGTAAATCATCTCCGTTCTAACAACTGAAACACACTTCCTTTCCCTTAAAAAAAAATATCGGAAACGGAAACGGAAATAGCGAGAAAAAAAAACAGCTAAACAATCCCACCGACATAACACTAACACTAACGAGTATTCCAGAATATATAAACATAACATTCCTATTTATTTATAATTTAATTACATTATATCACATACTCATTAACTCCAACGATTTTAAATGGCTCAAAAATTTGTGACCGAAAATACGTATTAATTCTACTCCATTATATGTAAATAGTCATACTTTAATTTCCAACCCCAAAATAACAAAATATAACCTTTAATTATAATTTACAATACTTTAACAATATAAAAGTAGATTGGTACCTACTCAAAAGTGAATCTGCTTCCAACCGCGACTTTCCCTTTACCAAAATAACGCAAAAAGACAAAGAGTGGTTACAAAATTAACGATCCAAATTATATGTAACTGTGAAAAGTACTACTATAAATGTCGATTATTGTTATATATATGGCTCGAAATTATGTGTAATGTTAAAAAAATTGTATATTATATTGTGAATAGAAATTGTTTTTGCCTGTATATTAATTATATATTACATACTTTTAATATTTATTACATTAAGTATGAAAATATAAAAATATTTAATGTAATATTTATTAAAATTATTATATAACAAAATGTGTAATATTGTATTTGTTTATCAGATTTAATTGTTTACAATATGACTAATATGTGAAAATTGTTATTATTAAAACATATTTATTAATAATAATAATCATACATAACAATATTGTAATGTTAAAAGAATCATTGATGATGATGTACATGTTCTAATTAGGATATTTATATTATATTATAATTTTAAAAGTGTTCATATGTTAATATCATCATCAGTATATCACTATATGTATTAAAAATTTGTGAATTATGTTTTTCATTACACATTTTGATGTTTTATTAAGAAACAATAATAGTATAATGTATGTATAATATCATACATTGCATTATGTGAACTAACCATTTTTTCTCTACAAATTAAAAGTACTTGTCACGAAATTTCTTGTAAAATGTGATTATAAAAAGGACATTATCCTCCATTTGTGTTTATATGTATACCAAAGATAGCGTAATAAAATGTATATCTGTTCGTATATTTCAAGTGTTGAATAAAAAAATTAACATGAAATAAAACTGGTGTGATTATTTTGTATTACCTATAACAAAATCATGTTTATGTATTTTTGCAAATGTATTATAACTGTAATGTTCTATCTATTTCTATATACCACATGTAAATAAATAACATACTATACACTGAAGTTATAAAAATTATTATTCATACACCCATATACATATAATATCAATATTTGAAAAACACATAATGAATTATTTAAATATTCCGACTCCAATAACCATTTACTTTAGGTAATTGCTTCTCAAAAACCGTGATTAATTTACAATTCGAAATGCAATCACCATTTAATAAGTGCAGTACACAGAACATATTAAATTTACTCTTCCAACTCCAATTAACAATTAATTTAAATAACTGCAGGACATAAAATAATAATAAATTACTATAAAAAATCAAATGTCAAAAAATGAATAATGTAATATCATTAAATTTAATTTATTATAATAATTGTAATGTAAATAGAATCTTAATTTATGTTTTCCCTGTACCCCTATAATAAAAAACTAACCCTGAAACCTAAAAATACCCCTTAACCCACAAACTGAAAACTGACTCTGAAACCTCACAAAACTCCTTTACCCACAAACTAAAAACTGACCCTGAAACCTGACAAAACCCCTTCACCAACAAACTAAAAACTGACCCAGAAACCTAAAAATACCCCTTTACCCACAAACTAAAAACTGACCCTGAAACCTTACAAAACACCTTTACCCACAAACTAAAAACTGACCCTGAAACCTAAAAATACCCCTTTACCGACAAACTAAAAACTGACCCTGAAACCTAACAAAACACCTTTACCCACAAACTAAAAACTGACCCTGAAACCTAAAAATACCCCTTTACCCACAAACTAAAAACTGACCCTGAAACCTGACAAAACCCCTTCACCAACAAACTAAAAACTGACCCAGAAACCTAAAAATACCCCTTTACTCACAAACTGAAAACTGACTCTGAAACCTCACAAAACTCCTTTACCCACAAACTAAAAACTGACCCAGAAACCTACAAATACCCCTTTACCCACAAACTGAAAACTGACTCTGAAACCTCACAAAACACCTTTACCCACAAACGAAAAACTGACCCTGAACGCACAAAATCTACCTTTGATAAAACTACCCACCCTGATCTACTATAAACTCTACATCCCACTCCTAAAAATATGATACATTATTTTATTTAATATCTACTACATTATATATTTGTGAATCATTTTACTACATACACAAAATACCTCAATGTATAACAACAACCTAATATTGTTCATAATTTCGTATTTTAATAATATTTATCTAAAATTTGGGTTAAAAAATAAAATGAAATAAAAGGCGAAATTTGTACTTGTATGATTAGAGTATACTTTGTTTATACACTACCCACCCTTATCCCCTTGAAAATATACATCCCACTCATATCATAAATAGTCAAATATGTTTTGAAATTATATGAAAATAGTATAATTACAAATATATTTTAGTACATTAACAACTGCAAACTTAAAAAATAAGTACTATATTCGAATAAATCGATATCATTTCGCTAAAATCGAAATATTAATTTTAATTTTATAAATTTCGCAAATTTTGATTAAATTTGCGAAAATTTAATTTTTATAATTACCCTATAAAATTTTGAAACACTACCCACCCTTATCCCCTATAAACTCTACATCCCGCTCCTAAATTTATAGTACAAATATTATAAAAATGTAATTTAATATTTTAATATTTAAAATATTTTTTTGTACATACAAAAAATGTAATGTTAATGTTTAATGTACTCCCTAAATTTCAATCTAATTTCGACTACTCCCTAAAAAATTTTTTACATTTCGAAATTTTGAAATCTGAAGGAAATGCGACATTTAAAATTTTAGAATTTCAATATACTTTTTTAAAACACTACCCACCCTTATCCCCTATAAACTCTACATCCCGCTCCTAACATTAATATACAATAATTTATTTAAAATATTATTATTTTGATATATTGACACAATTTAATAATAATTATCCAAAATCAAAGAACTAATCATTTAACAATAATCAATAATTTTATATAAAATTTCGCATTTATAAATTTTTGGATTAAAATTTCGCTAATTTATAAATGTACTTCAAATGCGAAATTTATTATTCCATATTTGCACTATACTTTTTTAATACACTACCCACCCTTATCCCCTATAAACTCTACATCCCGCTCCTAGACTTCTAACTAAAAATAATAAAATTTAATATAAAAATTATCTTATATATAAACAACATTTAAATAAATAATTACTTAACATACTTTAAAACATCACTTTTACATATCGATATTTTTGACAATCGATATTTTCAGCATCGATAGTACTGATTTCGAAATTCATGTCTTCGATATTTTTGACACACACATAAATCGATATTTTCAACGACGATATTTTTGTTTTCGAAATTTCTTACCATCGATATTTTGGACTCGATATTATGTCACATCGACATTAACAACTCGATATTTTGACTGTCTACCCTATCCTGCCTTGCCATCGAAAACAGCTAAGATACTAGAGGACCCCGAAAACGATCCTCTGTTGTCTTATCTGTTACGGTCACCTCCACCGTATGCACAAGGTGCTACGGCTCCATTTGTACCAAATGCTCAATTACCGGTTGCTGGACAACCTGGTATTCCTGCCCCTCAGAATCAAGTTCCTGTACCTCCTGTGGTTAATGTGAATGTTCCTACGGCTCCTCCTCTTCCTGGATTGCCGACTTCTATACCTGTATCTGTCCCGCTCACACCTACTGTTCCACAAACTATTTTTCTCGATACTCCTACTGTTGCGCTATCTGTTCCTACCTCCACTGTGTTCTCTACGTCTGCGAGTGTGTTGACTCCACTTTCTGTTCGTCGAAGAATCACTGATTCTGTGTCTAATATGCTGTCTCCTTTCTATAAAACCTTAATTAAGACTCCTACTTCAGACTCTGTTCAGAGACGTAGTCAGCATCCAAGCACTGAGGAACGGGGAATTTTAGATTCCACGGCTCTCAGATGGATTTCGAAGAGTAGGAGATATAGTACGAGAGATGTGCTAGAAACATTTATGCAGTGGAAGGAACCAACGCAACGGTATGTCTTTGACGAGATGTGCTCGTTGTTACGAGAGGAGATAGAAGAAGACGATATTGAATCAAATTTAGAAGACTTAATTAAGGTTCAGAAAGAGTTTGCTGCTGGAATGATAGTGGGTGAAAATATAGAAGAAGCGATGGAACTGATTTTAAGTTATAGGAATGACCCATCACTTCGCTCACCGAGAGATTTAGAGAAAGGTAAAATGAAATTAAGTCGCCAATATCCAATGAGGGAGGTTCCTCCAATTTGGCGCGAAGCTGTGCAAGCTGACAATGTTAATGGTATTGTAGCTGCTCCGGCGCAATTCCAGAGAGTATGGATACACATTCCGTGGAAGCGAGCTGAAGTGCTAGCAGTGAAACAGGCCTTGCCAGATCCGCGTAAGAATCCTGCTGGATATTACAAGGAATTAACACAGACGGTTGAGGCTTGTATAATGAACTTAGCAGACATTGATATGTTATTTGGAAATGTAGTTCCTCAACCAGTCTGGGCTAAAATTCGTAGGGAGGATCATCAAGTTGCTTTAGGTGGTGATTGGGCAGCTATCACTGCAGCGGATGGTCAGCAAACGGGTGGTGCAAAACCTGAACCCCTAATTGCTAATCTTCCAGGTAGGATAATTGACTTAATGAAGACTCTGATGCCCGCATTGCGTGTTAATTGGGACAAGTTATCCGCATGCAAGCAGAAGAAAGACGAAAGTGTCTCCGACTTCTTCACGAGGTTCGAAGAGACTTTTGTAGATCACGGTAGTCAGGATATGAGCACAGAAGGAGGACAGAGACTGTTTGTCGATAAATTTGTGCATAATTTGCTACCTGAATTATGCAATAAATTAAAGGATTCAGAGAGTGCGTGGGCTGTTTCCACAACTGCGCAAATACTTGCAACTGCGCAGTATTACGAAAATAGGGATAAAGAGGAAAAGGAAAAATCAGACAAGAAAACGAAAGATTTAAAGACTAAAGTTCTTTTGCAACAAGCGTATCCGCCTCGCACGAATCAGACTAACACGCAACAGGGTTCGTATCAAAGGACAGATTATAGTTCTCCGAGGCCTCAATATCAGTGGAACCAGTGTGCGTACTGTAAGAAAGAGGGTCACTACAAGAATGAATGTCCGGTCTTAGCGCAAAATAATGCAGCAGCAGCCCAGAGAGGTCGTGGTGGTTTTGTACAGAATTCTAGAGGTCGAGGGCGAGGTGCTATGCCTCCACAGACGAATGATCGTCCTTCCAATCACTTTGATCAAAGAAATGGACAGTCAGCCCAGCAAAATAGATCTCAACAATATCTTGTTGAAGACTATTGTGAAGCGGATGAGGGATTTCAGCAAAATGGGTACTAGGACAGCCATGGACAGAGAGAGGGAGTAGTATCAGTTCCAGTAGATCAGAGTGGGCCTTATGTCGCAGTAGCAACATCAGGTGTAGTCGAACCGTTTCTGTTGGATACTGGTGCCGCAAAAAGTTCTATCATTCATGCGAAACTCCCTGGCGCACCTTTGTCTGGCTCAACAAATGTTTCTGTAGGTTTTTCAGGCGCCCCTGTTTACAACCCTATATCTGGTCCTTTGTCTATTTCTGTTGGACCGTGTCAATTGAAAGCACCCCTGATTTTGACGACAGGTTGTAATGAAAATCTGCTTGGTTTAGACTTGTTAAAACGGTACCTCCCCTTGATCCTGCTGTTTCTACTGTCTCTTCTATACACTCTTTTCATTCGTTTCCCGAACATGAGCAAGCCCGACGCTCAGAGTTCATTAACAACACTTTTGTACAGCTCTTGCATCAACACCAACTGGTAGTTAACACTACAGACTGCTGGGTGTGTGGCTTGATACCCCACACTATGGATAAAGGTATTCCTTATCTGGTTTTGCCTTTCAGCTACAATGGATCATTTCAGGCCCTTCAAACCATCTTTGCTTATGCCCTTGAAACTTATCCTCCACGTCCACCACGTTCCACTAAATATAACTCTGCCAACAAAGCTTTAGTCCAGGGAATTATTGACATGATCAAGGACGTCAATAATACTCCATCATACCCTAGAGACGAACTACGAGTGTATTTAAGTTGGAATACTTCAGAGTATCGCCTTAGTTTAGGAGAAAACAAGCGTAAAAGCTCAACTCCAATCTGGGTCGTACCTCACCGAGGTCAGGTCTGTTTGCAAGGGAATGGGAGAAATCCGAGAGCTCAGCTAGGGAGGAGTGAGTGCGTAGAGACTTACGTGTTTCCAGCTAACTCTTCCCCTGCCTTTCTTACTGCTAGGGGTACATACTTCATCTGTCGAGACAGAGCTTATACATGGTTGCCTGCCGATTTTTCAGGATCATGCTATATTGCTCGATTGTTGCCCCCAACATACACTGCTTCATCTGATTACCACAGAACCAGAGTAGGGAGAGGTGTCTTCAGCAAAGAAGATACTGCTGGTCAGGAAGCTGGAGACTTCTTCAAAGGTTTCCTTCCGTTCTGGGGGCCTATGGCCAATAGTAGAAACATACGTCAGCTAACACGGGTAGTTGAATCTACTATTACCGAAACTGCTGGTGCCCTTAGCAATTTAACAGCTGAGCTTCAGGCGGATAGACTCATGACGTTACAGAACCGTATGGTTCTAGACGTTATCCTTGCAGATCGAGGTGGGGTATGCAGAATGATCCAATCGAGCTGCTGTGTCTTTATTCCTAATAATGCTCCAACAGTATACGAGGCGATCTCTAAATTACACAAGATTTCCGACTCTATTCACGTAGACAAGGGAAACTGGTCCTTCATGGAGTGGTTTTGGACTCTGATCTCAGCATGGGGATGGAAGGTTCTAATGGTCATTGGTGTCATCTTAGTATTCCTCTTCTCATGCTGCCTGATTATCCAGTGTGGTCCTGCTCTGTGTAGTCTTTGTGCTGCAACTTGTTTTAGAAAACCACCTGCGTTTGGAGAAAAGGCACGAGAAAGGATGATGATACAACAGCATGTCACTGACCTGATGAGCATAGAATTAGATTCTGACTTAGACTGAGTAATTGCCTATGTCAGGGCAAAAGGAGGGTCTGCGGTTCCGTGACGATTTGAACCCGTGTTTTCAATATTGTCGGAAATACATAATATTGGTATCAGCGAACCGCAAATGATCCATTTAGCATATCCTGGTGTTTTCGCTACGCTACGAGCAAGAGCACTCCTTTTATAAACACATTTCTGATCTACCCACGGCATCCATTTTAGATCATGGCCGCCATTTTGTGTTTCTTGCCCTCACATACGCAATAACCTCTGATCACTTCATTTCGATTAAGGACACGTAGCCTTAGCCGGAAATTCACCTCTTTCATGACACGTGCACCTTAAACCAGATCACGCTGTAGCTACATGACTCGACAAAGGCTGCCTTCCCTGCCCGAGGCCAGTCCTGATAAACTGGTCTTCGTGTCCATTGTCCTGATCACGATTAGGTGGCCGAAGCCGGTAGCCTTGCCTATTTACGACCCACAAACATCTCTTATCCCGCTTTTCTATCTTCCACACCTGGCTCCGTTCCTTTCTTTCTGAATCTTTATTAGGGGGAGGTAACGAAATTTACGATGAGGCGGTCCGGCTCTTGAATGCAATATTGACAAGGGATTGTGATGAACTAGTGGGAACCCCTCTCCGTAGATGTTTTGTATCAGATTTTATCAACGGTTCCTGTGTACGCCAAATATTTATTGTTTATGACACAAAGGTTTTGGGAATGTACCAACATGTGAAGAATTCGCCTGAAGGCCAAAATTTAGTATATAAGGAGCAACCCTCTTTGTACAATTTGAACAGGCTCCTAGATACTGCCCATGCGTAGTTTCTGTGACTTCTGTGTCCCTGCAGTAATAAACCTTTGGTCTTTGACGCCACCATCGAGAAGCCCGTGTTTCTGTTCATTTGCGCACCAAGGCAGGTGGAACTCCGGGGTCTTTGGGTGTTGTTCCCTGACACCTCTGGACGGAACCAAAAAGTCCAGAACTCCATACTGATCACGTGGGAGTAAAGACATTGGCTAATGTTGGTGGATGACTATTTACTTGACAGAGTGCTTCTTCAAGATTGGATAAGTACAAGTTAAAGAGGTTTGGGGCTAACACACACCCCTGCTTTAATCCACTGTGGGTGTTTTCTTTGTTAGACAGCAGCCATTACCTATTTTTACCTGAGTCCAGGTTCATGTACATAGGTCTTTGATGGCATTCAGCAAATTACTTGGGATGGCCCAAGTGGCCAGTTTTCCCCATAGATATATTCGGGGGACATTGTCAAAGGCAGACATGAGGTTCACAAAGCAAGAGAATAGCCGCTTATTTTTGTATTTGCCATTTTTGGTTAATAGCGTTAGTGTTATAAGATTTGTTAGTATGCCTGCACCGACCCTGAATCCTGTTTGGGTCTGAGGTATCCGTATATTGTCATCTGACCATTTTTTAAGATGTTCTAGCAGACAGGCATTACATATCTTAGCTGGCACGTCTATTAATGCAATGACTCTGTAGTTGCTAGGCTTTGTCAGATTTCCATCTTTAAAAATTGGATGAAAAAGACTGCCCTTCCATAATTCTGGGATTCTGCTCGTCAACAAAAGCTCATTAAATATGTTTTGGAATTCACTTCATTTTGCAAGTTTTGTGAAAGAAACATTTTATTGTTTACATATGAACACATTTTTTTTCAATTCTTCTATGAGGAAATGAAATCATAGTGGTTAGAGATTTTTAATCTTACCATAGAACTCTTCAAAATATGTTAATTCGCACTACTTTACATATTCATACGCTTTTATTTGATAATAAAGCATTTAATTTAAAATGAATAATTTTTACAACGCATGGTAAAACATGTTGAAAGAAGATAAATTACTTAAAGTAGTACTACTACACATTGTAAAGGCATGTGTCATTAAAACCCCATATTAATAATGTGCCACAATGTGGTGTTATACTTTCCAACAACTGATATTCCTCCACAACATTTCATTTTTGAGAAATAAGGAAAGAAACTTTGAAACGTAGCACACTTCTCAGCAACCTGTTCCTGTACACCTTACTGTGTCAACAGTCTCACCACTTTTCATTACAGATTGTTAGAACATTGTTACGGTAAATAATCAGTATCCGGCCACAATCTGGCCCTAAGGGAATCTGCTTGCCCACTCTCCCTCATCTTGCTAGCTATTCTGTATCTCTCTATTGGTTAGATTGATACATATAAAAAAGAAGGCTTGACATGTTTTAAAATACCTGGAGTACTTTTTAAAATTTCTGGTACAAGATTTCCAATTAGTAAACGTAAGGCATAACTCCTAATGAATCTGTAGCATGTATTTCTCTTTTTCCTTCACAGGGAAATTAATGCCTTTGCAGACATAACCTTCTGGCCACAGTTTTAACAGGTGCCACTGAAAATATGTCTGAAATATACTTCATGTCCTTTTAAAACTATCAATTGTGATTCTTCCCGCTGAGTATTCCCAAACGACCAACCTGCTCTGGACACCCACCAAAGAACACAACTCTGATGAGTCACAACAAAACCATACCTGCCAGACAAATGTAAAAGGAAGTTTCCTTGAGGGATCTTTTCTTTTCATGATGGAAATTTGCAATACCTTAAAAGCTGATGAGCTGCCTTGGGTCAGTGTATGATTTAATTGCTGTACGATGGGATTTGATGCAGCAATGTAATGCTGCACCCATTAGCAGTCAAGTGACATTCAGGACCGAGCTCTGTGCTTAGCTGCTAGGTGTTCAGCGGTTATCATGTTCCAGGTTCTTGTGAACCTCATATTGCATGGTATCTGATATGCAAACAATGTAACGACCACATAATAACAGGTTTAAAGTGTGCATGCATTTAATTCACATAACGATTGCATCAAAGCCACTGTGTTTTTGCTGCATCTAAGTTTGTTATAAATCTAACTTGTGGTTTTACCTAGAAAGGGATTTAACTGCAGGATGCTTAATTGATTTTCTGATTTCCAGACAGCAAATGGATTTAAAAAAGAATATAACGTGTTTCAATTACCCTTGGTCTATAATAAAATGATTAGAGTGCCAACAACGATCAATATGTTAGATGGACTGTTTACGTGCAAAGACTGAGTGAACAAACAATGACCTAGTGGGAAAGCTTTTTGCAGCAGAGAAAAATCATTGGCTGTTTCGGTGACCTTTTAAAAAATGTTGTGGCAGAAAAATGGCATATAAAACGTAATGGAAATATGAGAGTTAAAATGTGAAGCAGCAAAAATATGGTGTGACAGCTGGTTGGGCTTGTTATGGAATCTTTTAAAGTCCAATTTACAACACTAATGTGACGACTGATGCCTAAAACAAAAGCCCCTGGAAGACAGTTAAAGACTTGACATGCTCTTATTTAGGCTAATTCCTCAGCAGTCACAAGAGAGGGGGTGCAGAGGGAGAAGGATTCCTCAGGACCCCGCTCTTATGCTGCAAAATATATCTAAAGAATTGAAAGTGAGTCTGTCATGTTTATTAATGATGAGGCAAGTAACATGGCTACACCACTCGATGGCACCAGATGCAGGAGCGGTTGTGTGCTTTTTCCCCCTGTGGATTGTGGCAGCACACAATAGGCAGTCAGTTAAATTCATAGTGCATAGAAGCAAGCTATATATCTTTTCTCTGTATTATCATAACATTTACCCCTGGCTGTGCTTAATCTTGATTTCCTAAAAACTGAAAATGGCTGCAATTGCAGAGATTTGAAAATGTGTGCTCCATGTGTCTTTTCAATATAAACTCAGCATGACTCTGAAGTATGCATTGTAGACAGTCCAATATTCAGACACAACCTATAAAATGCACTGCACACGGCCTCACACATGACATAACTGATGACATCTCACATAACATGATCTTTGACATACCTGTTGACCTCTCAGATGATATAACTGATGGCATCACTCATAAAATTACATATGACATTAACAATGACATCATTGATGCAGTCCCTGCTTAGGACACTTATGATTTCATGAAAGTATTGCCATATGATATCAATACACATATTAAACTATGTGTTAAGACACTATTAAGGAGATTTCATACTTTTACACTAGCCACTAATACCACCACATCTGGAAACTATGTTGTTAACATACACACGGACGTCTACATTGATGTCATGTATTGTTGACTTTACCTACATCCACTAATCATACTACATGATTACCTTAGATAATGGCCTTCAGATATATCTTCCACCAATTCAAAGACTTGAGCACCAAAAGTGGCATAACCTTCAGCCACAGTTGGTACTTTATATTCTATCTATCGCTCCTAGGTCACAATACATGTCGACTTTCCTGTCTCTCAGCTAATATTATATTCGTTTAGCCATTGCAATGTGTCAAGCCGTAGCAGTACAGATTTAACTGACCGGACTGCATATATTAACATTAATGCAATTATCTATATAGATGGTAAAATAATAAATGTCAAGTTCAAACATATACTAATAATTTTGAACATCTTACTGCATCTTTTGGACATAGTGTATTTTCTGGGGTGCAGAGTATGAAAATAGTACAGGTTTCAACCACACACCGAATTCTAACCTTTTTCCTTACTAATTTAAGTAGCCACATCATCTGGCAATCTCTCTGAGCCCTTTGGAGATATAGTTCCCTTGTGCGAGAACATGTTATACACATCCAATGTTATTGAAGTATGTGAAGAATGTAAGGTGACTGCCTTTCTTGGAAGTGGTCTTTGATCATATGATGTGCTTGCTTGATGTGCACACTCTCTCCATCACACTAAAGTTGTTTATAGAATGGTGTCCTCAGTGACATAATGGTAATGCCAATGATTTTATCAGTGATTGCATAAATGATGTCATTATTTATGCTAATAATGATGTTCTTTGAGATGTCATCAATAATTTCTTTTGTGAAGTCATGCGTAGGCCCCATTGAAATTGAAATGATACCAGCGTAATGCACCTAATTGTGATAAATGTGCATTACACTTGTGTTATTATACACCAATCATGGTAAAAAGATACCAAGAACACAGCAACAACAGAATGCATACACAGACATCAAGATGTGCATCACAGCCAACTCCTCCATGGGCAGAATCTTCATGTATAGACCACCAAGATCCTGCACTCATTTTTCCCGCGACATCAGAAACTTTGTCTCACCCATCATCATCAATGCCAGCACCTTCAACCTCCTTGTAAACATTAACTTTCATCTAGAAGACAGCACCGTTCCAAATTCAACTGCCCTTCTAGAAAACCTTAGAAACCTAGGTTAGGTTAGGTTAGGTTAGGCTGATTTGTTGAGCGCACTGCTGCCCCAGCAAAGGAGCGTTCTGGCGCTAAAAGCAATAAAGGCCGCTAACAACAAGGAGCCCATCAAGACGAGCGAGATAAAAAGCCTGAGGGCCATAAAGAGCCACAGAGACAGACTGAAGGGCGTGGACTGCAAAACCTAAAGAGATGGGAAAAAATGAGTCTTCAGTGCTAGGCATCATCTAGCACATTACTGAACCCACCCACACCTCCGGAAACCTATTGAACCTAATTTTCTCCTCAATCAGAAGTATCACAGTCAACAAGCCAGCAATCATGACCAGGACAGATCATATCCTCATCATTTTTAGCAGATCCAACCAGCACGCCACAGACCTACCACCACCGGAACCTCATGCCACAACAGAAAAAGCATTTCCGAAGAGGAATTGACTTCTGACACACTCTGGCCAGAGCACACCAGCAACAAGTTAAAAGAAATTAGGAACTTTACCAGCTGCATTAATACAGGGCCTGAAACCCTGGCTCCTCTCATGCACACCTCAATGCAAAGAGCCTGTCCATAGGTCATTTGGTACGCATAGTAACTCAGGCTGCTGAATCACCACTGCAAGCAACTGGAGTACAAACAGAAAAACAAGTCAAGACACCACAGATAAAAACATCCTTACATCAACCCTCAAGGTGCTGCCACCAGCAGATATGGAACACCAAGTGCAAGGCTCTTGCAGATCGCATTGAGGATGGCACTAACAGCAGCAAGCAAGTCTTCACCATCATCAACGATTTCACCTCTACTCCTGCTGCCTGTAGCAATTTCACCTCATCAAAAGGCCTTTGCAATTGCAACACGCTCTCGGAATTCCTCTCTAATTAAATCACCTCCGCATACAGGAATTTGGACCCTCAACTGGACCACATCAACACCATAACTCATCGCCACCACCGATGACATCTTCATGATCGTTGACAGAGGAGACAGACAGCCCTTACCTTCTGGATCTCTCGGCAACATTTGACATGGTCTCAAACCCCATCCTCAAAAGATGCCTGCATCAGATTCGCACCCACAGACCTGCTGTCTGCTGGATCTGCTCCTTCGCATCAGCTAGAACACAAGTTGGCAGCCAGACACCTTACTCTTCAGAAGCCTTCATATTCATCTGTGGCTTGCCTCAAGGTTCATCTCTCAGCTCCGTTGTGGATAGAGTAAAAAAGGTCCAAGAATTCCAAGGCTTTAACAACGCTTAAATAAGCTATGATTTTTGTTGAATGGAGACACACTCGAAGCTCTGGACCTCTTGGGTTCATGTAGCAAAGCAAGTTTTAGGGAAAAAAAAGAAGATGAGTTACACGCGCCAAAAGCGTCTACATTTCCCGAAGACTTACTAGTTTGGCTAATGCCCTCTTCAGTCCTGCTCCGAGTCGCCATGAGGGGGCGAAACACGTGTTGGCTGTCCATGTTCTATGCAAAACAATAAAGTTACCTTTCTGCAATGAAAAGCAGCTCTGTCCTTTGTACTACAATTCCTAGGAACGGATATTAATTCTGAAAAACTCTCGAGATCTTCTTTGGAGTACACACTCATTTTTCCCTAAAACTCATCTCTCAGCTCCATCCTCTTCCACTCATACATGATCCCCTTGGCAACATCATCCCCCCACACGCATCAACATCCATTCCTATGCCAAACAGCATGCAACTCACACGCTCAACGCTGACAGGACAGAAGTAGTGATCTTCTGCAGGAATACCTCACTATGGGACCCAAACTGATGGCCGGCTAAACTTGGACCCACACCCAGCACCCATGCCAGGAACTTTGGAATGACCATCAACAGCAAACTGAAATGACTGCACACATTCACAGAGTCACTACATCCTGCTTTCACACACTGACAATGCTGAGGTAAATCTTCAAATGGCTCCCAAGCACCACAAGAAAAACTGTCATTCACACCCTAGTCCCCAGTGTGTGGGACTTTGAGAACACCAAACAACTCACTAGAAGACTGCAAACCATTCAGAACTCCCGAGCCACACTCATCCTCACCCTCCTACACAAAGCTTACATCACACCACAGCTCAGGGAGCACCACTTACTCCCGATACACAAATACATTAATTTCAAACTCCTCAAAAACACATTCAAGGAAATACACAACTTTGGCCACATTTCTTTCCACCAATCACAGAGACACGTTCTCTGCACAGGACTCCTACTTGCACTCATCTCATGCATACATAAAATTAGATATGGAGGATGACTGTTTGCCTATATCATTGCTAAACCATGGAATGGCTTTCTACTCCACATCAGATGCTTCTCCTTTCTTTTTTAATGCTGTAAGAAGCTGCAAACTGTGGTTTCCAATTAACCAACCTGCCATAGACAGGGTAACATACTCACAACTGCTTAATGCCAGGATTCCTTCACTGGTGAGAGTTCAATTACAAATACACATGGCATAGCAATGCAAAACAGAACCAGGTAGTGTGGACTCACAAAAACAGAAGGCAGTTACTTTATCAAAGAAAAATTAAGGTAATGTTCAAGGCTTGAAGAACATATTCATAGATGCTAATTATTTTCAACTTCTACAAATATTCCACTAAAACACAAAAAGTCTGTGTTGGACTTGGCCCTTTTTGTAGGGTCATCCATGAACTTTTTGCCTTCCTCCTGTATTTTTTCTGACATGTTGTTGTCTGTTTTATGACTCTGGACACTTTACCACTGCTGATCAGTGCAAAAGTGCATATGCTCTCCCTATTGTACATTGATGTATGGATTAGTGGCTCCATGATTGGCTGGTTTGGTTTATTTGTCAGACCCTAGTTTAGTGCACTGAGTGTGCCCAGGGCTTGTAAATCAAATGCTGCTGTTGGGCTTGCAGCACTGGTCGTGCCACCCACAGAAGCAGCCTGTAAAGTGTGTCTCAGGTCTGCCAGTGCAGAGCCTGTATACAGTCTGGTACTGCCATGTTGACTGGCAAGTGCACCCACTTGCCAGCCCCTGAACCTTCCCGTTTCTGCATATTAGTCACCCCCTATGGTAGGCCCAAGGGCAGGGTGCATTGTATGTAAAAGGTAGGACATGCCTTGATGTGTGTGGCATGTCCTAATAGTGAATTACAGCCATTTTCGTTTTCAGTATTGCAGGGCTCTCTGTTCCCCATAGGCCAGAATGGGCAGTTTGATTATAACATCTTATAATCCTAACCGACTCAGGGAACTGGGTAGAAATTCAAGTTTAGTATGCCTGTACTCAGAATGATAAAATACCTCTTTTTAGTGAAGTTGGTTTTACCAGTCTGTGTTTGAAAATACCACTTTTAGAAAGTAGGTATTTTCTTGCCTAGCTATCCAAGCCTGCCTCTGCTAGGTTGTGTATTCCTTGTCTGGAGTTTGAGTCACAGGGGCTGGGGGATTCCAGGAGACAGGGTGAGTCAGCACATGGCTAAATAGACCCATCTGCATGTACAGTGAGCGGAGCACCTGGGACCTCAATAGGGCTGCACGTGCCTTCCACAATGCTGGCTCCATCTCCTGTGGTGCGTCTGAAGTCCCTGGCCCACCCTGTCAAATGAAAGTAGGAGTCTTGTCAACAAAGTGCTCCAGGACTGCACAGAACTGGTTTGGACTAGGTACAGGACCCTCTGCCTTGAGAGGGCAAAGGATTTGTTAGTTTAAATATGGGGACCCAGACACCAGAACTTTAGATCACTTTTGGGAAACAAGAAGAACCTTTGCTGAGGAGAGGAACCAGAGAAACTGAGGAAGAAACTATCCCTAAACTGAGTGCTGTTTGGGGGATTGGCCTGAACTGGTTGCCTGACTGCCAAAGAAAGGAGAAAGGACTTTGTGCTACTTTCACATCAACTTGCAAAGGATCTCCAAGGGCTTGAGATTGAGCTTGCCTCCCGCTGAAGTCTCAGGGACAACAGACTTCACCAACCAGCTCCCCAGAGTTCTTTTGAAGTGCCTGCTGTTGTATGGGGCCTTCTGAGGGACTGCATGTAGCAAGGAGCTGGAAGTGTGACTCACGAAGAAGAAGCGTGTTGCCGCCGGAGCCGCTGTCGTCGCATCACTGAAGAATGGTGTTGCCGCTGTTGCTTTGCCTCGCAGAAGCGCCTTGCATCGCCGGAGAAGAGTGTCGCCGTAGCATCAGACACCATTGCATCATCGGAGAAGCGTGTCACCGCTGCAGCCGCTGTTGTCGCATCACTGAAGAAGGGTGCCACCGCTTTCGCATCGCATTGCCAAAGTGTCTCGCATCACCGGAGCAGAGTGTCGCCAATGCATCAGGCGCCGTCGCAACACCAGAGAAGCGAGTCCCAAGGTTGTCGCGGCTCAGAAGAATCATTGAATCGCCGCACAGCCCTCGGGCATGCACGCATCATGTCGCATTAAGGAAAATATGCCATTTTTGTTTCATTGAACCGGATCTTCATCACTTCACATCATTGCTGGTCGCATCGCCGTGGAAGCGCAGTAAGAAACCGACGCATCACCTCCCCACTATGAGAAGAACCAACGCATCCCCTACACAGCAGTAGGGACCTGCCGCATCACTGTTCTTGCGTGTAATGAACCAACGCATCACCTTCCCTGCAACACTTTCGTTGTAGAGCGTTACGCATCCAAAGGTACATTGAACTTAAAGTGTTGCATTTAAAAAATGTTAAAGTACAGTATTGTGGATTATTGTCGTTTGTGGTCTTGTGTTAAGTCTATATAAAAATACTTCTTTTTATACTACAACTTGTGTGGTGTCCATCTGTAGTTGTCACTGGGTTACTGTATGTGTTCACAAATGCTTTACACACTGCCTCTGAGATAAGCCTGCCTGTTCGTGCCAAGCTACCAAGGGAGTGAGCAGGGGTTATTTTAGGACTGTACTCCCTTACCCTGACTAGACGCAAGGGTCTCTATTTGTTCAAAGTAACCACCTCTTCCAACTAGGGACCACCAAATCTAAAAGGCTGGTAGAAGCTAATGACATCACATTTCTATTACATGAGATGGATAACTCAATGTAGCAATAATGTTCTAAAGTTAATAATCTTATCTTTATTTGCTCCCTATTACCAGTAGTTGTCAGTGCACACTACAGAGACGACTCAAAGTTACTTTCAGTGTCTCTGCTTTCTCTTTTATCCCATTTGCTAGGTCTACTGCTAGCCAACATATTGCTAGGTGTATGGCTGGCTGGGGAAAAGTGAAAACATACCATTTCTGTTGGATTCAGAATTCAGGTTAGTATGGATTCGAACCTCTGACCAAGAGGTCACACACGGGTCCCTCGACTGAATGCATTGGGTACATCTGAAACCTCTGTAGAGCAAGTTAGTACAAGGCAAAGAACATTTATGTCAAATCCTGCTGTTTCATTCTTCTCCGATTCTTAATATTTTTTCTTTATCCTAAAAATACAGAAATAATTGAACTAACTACTAAGAACGTGAAACAAGATAATATATCTTAATAGTCTGTGCTATGAACAACTGTAAAGTTAGTTTCACAAGCTAGGTTCATTGAAATGTGTTTAAGATGAACATATTAGTATAACTTAATTATGTGGATATTAGCGCATATATCAGCAGTGAAAGTTCGACAGTAATAAGATGGCCGGATGGCGGCAATCAGTGTTGCTACAGATATTTCCCCTAAGTTCCTGCACTGTGCCCGAAATAAGTTCAAGCAGTTTTAGCTGAAAGCATTAGGAGGTGCAGGTCCGTCAAATAACAAATAAATGGACAAATTTACAAAGAAGTGATGGAGCACAGCGTTAGCCTTCTTGCCTTAATGCGCGCTCCACCACTTCAGAAACACAGGGCTGCACCGTATGTGTGCTGCTTTGTGCAGCACATATAAAAGTTGCATCTCGTCATTTGTAAAATGATTGTTTAGGTGCAGGAAGGGACACCATTATGTACATATACAATCATGCATGACGTTTCTCTCTTTTTATGTGTGCTGCAGCGCACATTAAAACAGCAAAAATGAGGAGAAATAAAGAAATAAAGAATTTCTCCTTGTTGCGCCCTGGTAAAAGCAGGTTTTCCCTGTTCTTAATTTTGGGACTGCTCCATAGTTATGCCACTTTGTAAATATGGGGCAGTGTCAATATAAACGGGTGTTGCGGCGGAACGCACAACGCAAAACCCATTGCCCACCCCTTTCACGCTCAGTATAATGTGAAATGGTGCCTTATTAACAAGGCAGCTTTAAGCCTGCCTGGTAAATAAGGCGAAGGCCAAATCACCACAGAAACGTCAAAAAGTCACGTTCTGGTGGCGATAGGGGTTTGTAAATATGCACCAAAGTTTCTTCCTTAATTTTAGAAGGTATTACAGTCATATTACTTCAGCAATTTAGCACCACAAAGGGAACGAAAAACAAGTAAATAGCTAGCAAAATCTTTAGTCGTGCACGTTGTGATTTAATTCTGGTGTTACATGCTGGCAGCCTGCTGGAAAGTGTTTTGTTATTTACTTTATCGCAAAGATGTGAAACCATATGTGGCAAGTGAATTAATGATGTGGCGTATCTTACCTAATAAACAGCAAATAAATAAAGCTGCCAGCATTTTTTTTGTTGCTTCCCCTGTAGCATGCATTGATGGTTTGCTGACACGATTTATGCTGTAAAGATGACCGAGAGTGCATAACGTGCTCTAAGGCTGTGAAAATGCCACATGATTTTAGACTGGTGAAGGCCTCCCGGGACTCACCCTTGACCTTCAGTGATGAACCGGATCATCGAAGCTGACAGGCACATTTTGAACACAAAGGCAATGCTAGTGGCCGACCCAAGATCATTAAGTTGTAAATCTAAAGCTTTCTTTCATACTGTTTCCTTAATAAATGAGAAGTCAGAAAGTTGTTATGGGTTTAACTGCCAAGTCAGCTGTATTTATGAGGGTGCCGTGAAATCTTTCTTCCATTGATTGCTTTATCTGTCCGTTTTTCAGTTGTACAGTTTAAAGCTGTGCTGCCGCAGTCTCAACTGCGGATATTATGCTTACAGGGTTCATCCACTCACAGAACGATCTGACCAAAGCTGACATCATCAGAGAAGCGAACATTCTAGAACACCAATTGTTGGTGATTTTAAGATGCGTGGGTCTGACTCTTCACTGGATGGTCCATTTAAATTTACCACACTGCCCATTTGGACGAGAAAAAAAAGAGCAATGGAATGAATCCTTAATGAAAGTGATTGGGAGGGAGGGCGAGGGGTGGGAGAAAAGTAGACCAAAATGTTTTGAGTGTGAAAAAGGCCGCTTTATTAGGAAACAGGTGCACATTACAATATATAAAACCCTGGCAACACCTTACAAAACTATACCTGTCTAAATAAATAATTAACTACAAACCCCACCCCCCAACCCCTCCCCTAAAATTCTTTGGCCCCTCCCCCACCCAACAATACAGCATTAAAACATTACAATAACATTATAAACATACCATCATTAATAAAGCATTACGTCATCAATCAAATCATTACATCATCACTTAACCCATTACGTCATCAACACCCCAATCACATATTGAAAGCCAGGCCCTCGATAACCAGAAACCCTGCCTGACCCTTCACCCCTGTCAATACCCCCAAAACCTGAACGGTCAAACAATGACCAACTTCCCCTGTACCTGTCAATTAATGAATCAGACCAATACTCACCAAAACTTTACAATAAATGCACCGAGACAACAAAACCCCGCCACCCAGAAAGGTAGGGGGGGAGAGGAAACTACACCACCTCCCTTTCTGCCCCCCAACCAGGAAAATAGAAGCAGAAACGAACAAAGTTCAACGCTGCATTGCCAGTGAACGTGCCAAAACTTCATGCAACTCTAACAAATAGAGGTCCATCCCCACTCTAGACAGGTGAACACCATCATCCCTGAAAAATTCCACTGTCTCAAATCAAATCTCTCTATGAGAAATCCTGCTGAAACCAAGGCAACGACAACTTCTAGAAACCTCAGAATTTACTTTTTTCCTGGCTCTGTCAACAGCTCTGGGATTTACCGCTCCTCTCCAAATCCTACTCGGAACTAGCTCAGTCCAGAAAACATGGCACCCAGCCCAAAACTCCTTGATAAGGCTCAAATCTTTCTTGATAGCTCGCAACAATACAACACCCTTAGTGGTGCAGAGATCGTTCTCCCCCAGATGAATCACCAGAATATCAGGACATAGCCTGCCCACCATATTGTTGTTGAGACATGGAATTAACTCTCTCCAGAGCATACCACCTTTCCCCTTCCAAACCAAATTGAACATGCGAGCATTAAAACCCAGAAGCTCTCCGAAGTAACTCTGCGCCGCCTGGACTCGGGCCCATTTCACGAAGGAATGCCCAACTATCCAGACTGTCACCACAGGAGAACGGGGCCCAGCAACAGATCCTATAAAAGAAAACAGAGTTAAAGCTCATGGGAAGGAAGATGACGCATGCGCCTCCTCCGCTTGACTTCTCACTTAGCGCTGAAAGCAGTTTGAAGATCACTGCCCCAACCTCATGATATCCCTTTGTGTCCAACCTCTATTAAAAGCTTCAGTTGCAGCACCAATCCGGAAAGAATGTGTACCATATAAGTTCCCATCCAGACCCAAGTGGTGTAACGCCTTGCGCAAAACCATGCGAAATTGGTATGCTGTAACAGGGGTGCCATCAATATGCTGGAAAACAAGCGCATCATCACCACCCTCGGATAAAGAACGCCAGCGCCGAGCCAACAGTAAAGGGCAAGTAATCCTCGGAGAACGAGCTTGCAACCACACTCCCTTGCCCTTCTTCTTCTGATCAGTTTTGGAGCTGGCTAACCAGATATGCACCCCCTCATCAGAACAAAAAACATCACGCCAAAAGAGGCCACACTTACATTTTGAGCCCAACAACTCTGAAACTCTAAAAGCTCCAAAAAACATAAATGCCATTAACATGGAAAATAAGCATGACTCAAAGTCATCTGAACAAACCGAAGGTAGAATAGTTATCAGCCGAGCCAGAATCTGCCAAGATAAAGGAGCCCTGAATCTACTGGTGTGCCCTTGTTCTCTAGCCCAGCCCTCAAGCATTCTCCTGCCAATCTCCCCCGCTGAAGGAGAATAACCCCATACCAACTTACCCATGAAAGCGATCCCTGCCAATTTACCTGCAATGGTTACCCTGGTCAGACCTTTATCCATGAGATCTAAAATGAAATTTACCACATCCTCAGAACGACGCCAAACCTCCTCACGCCTGCAAGCGCCGGACTCCAGAAACTCCCTCCAGGCCAGAGAATAAGCAGAACGCGTAGACACAAACAAAGAACCTACCACCAGTTGTAAGACCCAACGTTGCCTACGTGCCACAGATGAATCGGCATCGGGGTCGGTGCTCTGTCTGCCTCCCTCGACAGTCCACGGAATCTCCCCCACTGTGAACGAGACAGAGCATCCGCAATGTCATTGTCCACACCAGGAATGTGCAAAGCACGAAAGTGAATGTCGTGTTTCAAACAGCCTAGCACGAAGACTCTCATGAGCTTCAAGACCTGTTCATCCCTGGCAGACTGTTGATTAACAATCTCCACCACAGCCATGTTGTCCACACGAAAAAGCACTTTCTTGTGTGCCAAGACCTCCCCACCCACAGGGTCAAAGCCACCAGCAAAGGGAAAAGCTCCAAAAAGGAAATGCTGCGACCACCATTCAACCACTCATCCGGCCAACGTTCCGCACACCATCTTCCATTCCAATACAGACCAAATCCATCACTGCCAACTGCATCCGAAAACATTTGCACATCCCACTGGAAGTCAACGTCCCGAACCAAAGGAACACCATTAAAAGAAGAGAGAAAAAAGTTCCACATTCGCAAATCTTCCTTGACACAAGCAGACAAGCGAACACGATGGTGAGGCAAATGTTGACCTGCAAGAGCCCTGCCCAATCTGCGACAAAAAGTCCTTCCTGCTCTCACGACCCTACAGGCAAAATTGAGATGGCCTAGCAACACCTGAATATCTTTCACCAACACTTTCCGTTTTGACAACATGGTTTCCAGCAACTCTAGCATCTTCACTTTTTTATCCTCAGGCAAGCGAGCCCGCATTGCCACAGAATCAAGTTCAATTCCCAAAAAGGGCAAAACAGTGGCAGGACCAATAGTTTTCTTGGGAGCCAAAGGAACTCCCAGATCCTCCATGAGCCCTTGAAAAGTGTCCAGAGCAGACTGGCACTCCGTGGAGCCCGGGGACCCGACAAAGAAAAAGTCATCTAGGTAGTGCGTTACCAGTGAGTGACCAGACTGATGAGTAAAGTACCATTGTAAAAAAGTACTGAAACACTCAAAAAGAGCACATGAAATGGAGCAACCCATCGGCAAAGCCTTGTCCACATACCATTTCCTGAAAATTGTATAACCAGTAGACACCAGTCATCCGGATGGACAGGCAGCAGCCGGAAAGCAGACTTTATATCACACTTGGCCATCTCAGCAGCTGCGCCCGCGGTCACAACAAGTGACATGGCCACGTCAACTGAGGAATAATAGACTGAAACAGCATCTGGATCAATAAAATCATTGACAGACGACCCTTCCGGCCATGACAAGTGTTGAATAAGCCTGAATTAACCCGGATCTTTCTTCGGGACCACTCCAATAGGTGATATTATCAAATTAAGGATCGGATAATCATGAAAAGGGCCAGCCATCCTTCCTTCATGCACTTCTTTATTTAACTTGCCTTGCACTACTGCGCCATACTCAGGCGCTGATTTCAGATTAGCAGACCATCTCCTTTGTCTGGAACCCATGTAACCCAAATGGAATCCAAATTCAAAACCATCCAACAATTTTTTCTTCACAGCTTCATCATGTTATGTTATGTTATGTTATGTTAATGGTGTTTGTACCACGCACAGCTGCCCCAGCAAAGGGGCGTCCTGGCGCCAAGGAAGGTATACATATCATCATAATCCTGAAGTGCAATGCGCAACTTCTCCAACTTAACCGCCGTATAAGCCCTTGGGTCCAACACCCTGAGTACCTCTGGATCCCCTACCCCCTGAAAACTGTTGGGACGTCCCCGAGCCACCTGCACCTGACTGTTTCCCCTGTTGACCTCCTGCTGGCTTGTTATCCCAGCATCTGGACAATGGGTGCCGCCTACCACAGCCAGAGCATTCGTGTCTAAACTTACAATACTCTCTACTACAGGACCCTTTGTTGAATTCCCAGCATGTGCCCATTCCAGACTGTGTGTTTGAAGTACTCCCCACCCCTCCCCGGGTGGGTTTGCCCTGAAAGGGCCGGTAAATTAAGAGGAGACCACTGGCTGTAAAAATAGTCTTACCCCCCGATGCAGATCCCATGGTATGCTGCCATAAGTCAGTGTCCAGCTCCCCCCACTTGGCCTCCGGATCCCAAGCCATCCTGGCCCTGAACTCCTAATCATATTGGGACCAAGCAAACCCCCCGCCAGTAAGCTGTGCCTTGCGTATAACCTCCATGTATTTAAAAAGAGACACGCTGCGCTCTGGAAACTTTTCACAGTATACACTCGCATAAATAAGGAATGCAGCAGTCCAATTTTCAATGGTTAACGGAACTCTAGGACGTTTTGCCAACTCAAACTCTTCTTCTTTCGACCCTTCTTTGGACCGGACTTCCCGGTGTAGTAGCTTAAGAATTTCAACATACTCTCCCTTCCAAATACGTTCTTTTGTAGCCAACATCAAATGGGCACCCAAAGGCTTCGTGACCCCCATATAAGGCAACTTTTTAATTTTCAATTCCTTGCTGGCCAATGGCTCTTTTACTGCACTTGGAGCATCAGTGCTAGTACCACTCTCCACTTTACCTGTGACTTCTAAAACATCGTCAGTGCCCACAGCAGTGTCTTTAACGTAACGTCCTTTCAGCAACCTCCCTTCACCAAAACCAACAGTCCCTTCCCCTCCTGTGCCCACAGACATCATAGTAGGTTTGGCCTGTGCAGCTAATTGCTCACCTGGTAACAAAGAGACCACTCTCGAAGGCCCCGCCCGTGGTGCTTAAACCAATGTATCCTGTCTGTGAGGCGCCCTGACCGACGGGCCGTGCTCTCTTCTCCCTTGTACTTGACTTTGCACCGCTTGAGCCTGAAAAACACTACCAGACACATGAGCGGGTACCCCCCCTCTACGTCCCGTAACTCTCCTTCCTCGGGACTATCTTCATCATATTCCAGGACCACTGAATCAAATCCAGTAGGCAACACATCACTACGGGTCTTACCTAACCCGGCATCAACAATATTACATTTTAGTGGTTGCGAAGAACCTCCAGGGGGGGAGCAGACTGTACCCGCCTGTAACTCCCCTTGCGCTGACTCTGTGGCTCCATAGCCGCCGGTAAGGTAGGCCACCTATACCTGCTACTCGTTGGGGCCAGCGGGGTCACGCCGGACCCTCGTGTGCTGACCGCGGCAGGTTCCCTCGGTGGAACAGAGAGGGCCGCGCTAGGCATTCTCCTCACTTCACCTCTTCGAAATTGGACTGGAACACGCCCTGCCAAGTCTGGACCGCCGCACCTATCCCTGTCCTGAAAAGAAAAAGTTTGGGCTGGTGTGCTAGGATCCCTAACTACAAAACCTGGCGCAGACCCTGCCCCCTGCAAATCGAAACCAACAAACCTCTCTTGAAACCTATCCAAAGAACGCCCTCTAGTACTCCCCTTTGAAGGCACCCCCCTGACCGGAGAGTCGCCTATCACCTCTTCATCCTCACTACCGTCCAGATTATCAACCGCCACCGCTGAAGAAGAAGCCCGAAGAGGAACCCCTGTACGCCAATCATGACCCTCACCATCTTTCTGCAACCCACGCTGCGCCAAACCCGCCGCACCAAAATGCTCCCACCCTGGAGAACCAAACATGAAAGAGGGGCCTCCTGCACCCTCCGACCAATATGGAACAGCATCCCTAGGCCCTTGTACAGGCCCACCACTTACTTGCCTGAAACCCCTGCCATGCTCCGACGTTGTGCCAGTGAAACCAACACTCCCGGCACTCCTTACAACAGGTCGCCAAACCCCTGCAGAAGTATCCATGACTGCCCCTCCAAGCCCCGAACTCCCTGCACCATGTACATGACCTGCAACATTGACATCACAAGAAAAGACACTATGGCCCACCTGTGACTCACCCCTACCTTCCCTCTGAAAACGGTCATCCACCTCCCTGAACCCAAAAGACCCAGAATCCCCTGTCCAAGAAGCCTCCTGCCCCCAAACAATACCCGAGACCGAACCCCCCCTCCCCCATCTGAGTCCACTCTCCCTCGCCCTTGGAACCGCCCCCCACCGACAATGCAGCATCCACAGAAGAACCAGGAGTAGAAAACAACAACGGGCTGCCCACATTACCCTCCAACTCCACTTGACCAGCACTAACATCATGAGAAGAAAACACCTGGCCAACATGAGGCTCCAAACCCCCAGAGCCCACCACCCCACCTGAACCAGACCGGTCTGGAACCATCCTGCCTACAACACGTTGCCCAGGCACTAAGTATGGGCGGAAAATCCGTTCCGCTCGCGGATTTTGCGGATTTTCGGTAAATTCGCAATCCGCGAGATTCGCGAATTTCCCGCAAAATCCGCAAATCCGCGAGCAGCGGATTTTATGGCTTGCTCGCACTGTTTGCGTGAGTTTGCGGCTTCCCAGTTCAACTTCGCGCCCCGCGAATAAGCGCTAAATTGCAGAAATACGATCTTAGCAAAACTGAAACTACTTACCAGGTTCAAAAGTTCAAGCTCATCATTAGTAGCCATTTCCTGTAGTGCTTCCTGAGGGGCCCCTCCAGAGTTCAGTTGCCTACTTGCAACTATTATGTGACCCTGCTCTGACCCTCAGAATAGTTACACATATGCCACAAAGGTCCTGAATTACAGCTAAGGGAGACAAGCAGGAGCCAGGCTGGAAGTTGAAATCCAGTGACACATTAATCAGCCCCTAATTCATTATTGTCAGTTGGGGCAGGGCAGGTGTTGTAACTAATTTTGCAACAATGAAAGCACTTAGCAAGTGCAAAAGATCACTAATCAGGAAGCACTAAGGAAGCAGGTGCCAGCTAAAAAAATATTCTGTGACACATTAATCAGCCCCAAATTAATTCAGGTCACTTGAGGCAGGGAAGGTGTGCTTTGCTTTGCCACAATAATGTACACTGGACAACCAGAGGGTGCTGTGATGAAACAGAGGGTGGCATGGGTGAGCCAGAGGGTGGCATGAGTGAACCAGAGAGTGGCAGTGGTGACAGAGGGTGGCAGTGATGAAGAAGAGTGTCCCAAACAGGCTGGACACGTAGAAACAACAAGTTAGCAAAACTTGCGACCCGACAGGTAAGTTCGCGTTTGCGAAATTGTACAAAAACCCTTGCGAACTGGCAGAAACCCGCGCAAACACAAAAAAAAAATCCGCAAATTCGCGAGAATTCGCGGATTTTGCGGATTGCGAGTTCGCAAATCCGCAAAATTCGCGAACGCGAGATTCGCAAAATTCGCCCATGCTTACCAGGCACTACATTTCTAGAAGGGGTTAATAATACCCGAGTGCCTGCATCAAATGCAACCTGAGTCTCAGCCACAACCAGCTCTGAAGTAACCAAGCTGGGCACTGGTATCTGCAAAAACCATTAGTTTTTATCGAAAACCCTCATAGACTTCCTGGAAAAGATCGTAGCGGTATATCTTTTTTCCGCCCCATCAGGAGTCTTGGCATAGTCATTGGGTCTACGATTAACGTGCAAGATGCCTGCCTCACCCGAGGCTACTTCTGGTGTATGCCAGGGGCAGAGTCAGCACAAGCCGCGAGAGACGCCCCGCATGGTAATAATCCAGCAGCGACCCTGACTCCCCGTTGAAGCCCGAATGTGGAAACAATAAGCTTGGAAATTCCAGTTCACTACTGCTGTAACTCACACAAAAGGTGTGTGTGTTAGACATATATATACTTTTTTGTCTGTCCTTGTCATTGTCCTCACGAAAGCTCCCCTGACCCCTGTGGGCCCTGAGAGCTGAAACATGTCGACACTTTTGGAATGATATAGTAGTCCACTAACTCAACTACTTACATATCACAATGGTTCTTAATAATAGTGACTAGTCTCATACTAGTCTCATACATTAAAGTTTTTCATTTTTGGCTTAGTCATTATTTTTTAACTCCCTCCTTTTTTGATTTCTGGACACTTCTGCATACACCAGAAGTAGCCTCGGGTGAGGCAGGCATCTTGCACGTTAATCGTAGTCCCAATGACTATGCCAAGACTCCTGATGGGGCGGAAAAAAGATATACCGCTACGATCTTTTCCAGGAAGTCTATGAGGGTTTTCGATAAAAACTAATGGTTTTTGCAGATACCAGTGTCCATTCTCTTCTGATTATTAGTAACTTACAAAGGGGAAACGAATGGACTCTTTTTCCTCTTCCCTCCCTTTCTTTCTTGTAACCAAGCTGGGCCCAACATGCTCCTGGTAAGCTCCCTGTGCATCACCAAATGGCACAGAGCCCCTGCGCACTCCTCGCGCAAGCACCACCTCCTCAGGCTCTAACCGACGCTCAAGCAGCGGGTCCGACGCGGAGCGCTTCTTGCTACCTCTCCGCCCCCCCCTGCCTCGCCTGCTGACTGATGGAAACTCTGAAGCTAACGCTTCAACATGCGCCACACTGCCCGCGCGAACCGCCAAAGAGACAAGCAGCGAGCCTCCCGCTTCACCCGCCCGCCCTGCCGTAATGCCAGCTACCGCCGGAGCTCCCCCCGCCCCAACCGCCGCTCGAGCTCGCGCAGCAGGGGCTGGTCGCACCTCAGTCGCGCCCACCAAGGGAGCGCCAGACACCGCCGGAGCCCCCCCTCCCCAACCACCACTCGCGCATGAACAGGAGGGGCCGGTTTCCTCGTACGGGACCGGCCCCTCTCACTTACCTGCCCAGAGCGTCTCTTCTTCGGTGAGGAGCACGCCATAACCGCTGCAGACATGCCAGCGGAGGCCTGACGCTGAGGGCGCGCCGGCCCCCCTCCCACCAACAAATCCATGCGACCAGCTTCGGACAGAAGCCTCATCGCCTCCAAAACTCGATAGTCCTCCATTACAGCAATATAAACGGCAGCAATAAACACTAATGAAACTACCCAAAAACTCTCTAATTAATCACCAGACACAAAAAACGCTAACTGTCCTCCTAGCCACCAGGTCACCAAACCTAAAATGGTGGCTAGGAGGCGGGGAAACAAGAATTTATAATTGGGCTGGCAAAACCTACTAGGCCAGCCCAATTCAAGAAAGTTCTGGCTACTGCGAGAAAACCCCTCGCAGCCCTCCCAAACTGCCCGGGGGAGGAGACCTCCATTCGGCCAGCTCCCTCCCCCAAACCCCCCATGTGAAAGTAATGGGAAAAAATATGAAGGTAGTTCTGCCTTGTAAAGGGTCTGCAAACTGCTCTGTTCCTTCACAGAAAAAGTACAGAGGACACATACTTCAGCTCAATGGCGCTCGGCACAGGGGGCATTCTTAGATGAGTTGCTCTAGTTCACAATACTTACTTTACAGTCAACAAAATTTAATCAAATCCTATGTACACGATGATCACTTTTTATAATATTTTCTTTTTTGGTTGTATAAACATGCAGCTGTGGATAATCTCTACAGCTGTTGTGAATTTACAATATATTTAGGGTTCCTGGTTTTATGGTATTTCTTTTTTTAACATTTCCGTCTGTATTCATCCATATTTATTTTTTACCCATCTTATTGGTATTTATCCATATTTATTTCGTGTTTAAAAGCAAATGGCGTCTTAAAGTGGTATATTTCCACATTTATTTATAGATAAATTTGCACTCATACTTTGATGCATGTTGTGTTTTACCAATTAGGTAGCCGAAAATACCAAAACGCTACACCTTCAGGAAAATATTAGCAATATATATAAATATGTGTTAAGCTATGCATGTGTTTAACCCCTTCCATGCTGCCGTCGGCCATTGGCCGACGGCAACACTACCTCGCTGGTGCTGCCGTCGGCCAATGGCCGACGCGGCCCGCCCGTTTTGCGGCAGTGCCGCACTTCCGCAAAATCATGGGCGCATGGGAGGGGTTAAGGACATCTCATCCCATTGTTTACCTCCCCATGCTGCTTATGTATTCCGCTGTTGACCTGGAATTCATGAAGAACAGCATGCACATTCATTCACAAGAAGCACAATTTTCTGTATTTTTCTGCATTTAAAAATAAATAAAGACAGGAAGCACATTGTTTTCTGTCTGTATTCATCTGTAAAAATAAATTAAAACAGAAAACTGGGAGCCCTAAATATAATTAGAAACACCTAATCATCTTTAGCAGACGCTCTGTCAGACTTTATTTAACAGAAACGTACAACTAATCCATTTTCTCCTGGTTGAACTTTGAATCCTACACCTATTGACTATGGTACAGCATACTGCCCAGGTTGCATGCCTACTTCGTACCTGACTCCACTTGCAAGGCGCAGAGGTATTTTTGAATGTGAATACAAGCATTAAACGCAACAATTGTGGTGCTCAAATCTTATGGGTTGACCACATAGAGCAAACTAGCAGTGTTTATGCATTTCATACAGCAACAGAAGAACCCTGCTAAGCATTCATTTCAGTAAGTAGTAGTTCAGTGGCGGCTGGTGACATTTGAAAGTGGTGTGGCGTAAATACTGCACTGTTGCCCGAACCACCAAGCAAATTTGAGAAAGAGGTGGTTTGCGAACACATCCCTGGGAGTAGCCGGACAAGTCTCTTTGCACTTGCACAAATACATCACTCTCCCTGCACTGACATAGGCACAGTCACCCTGCACTCATTGACCCATTACTCACCCTTTTCTGACACATCACTAAGCCTGCATTCACCCATCCACATGATTCACCCTGGACTCACACAGACACACTGCTCAACCTGCACTCACACAGACATCACTTACTCTTTGCTGCACTGCACTCAAAGATGCACACTGTTTCGCTCTCCCTACACTCACAAAAGTAGACTGCTCACCCTGCACTCAGAAGGGCACACCACTCATCCAGTGTATTCAAGCCACTCAACTCAACCCTCACTCATGAGGGCATACAGCTCAACCAGTGTACTCATACAGCCACAAACATAACCGTCTAATTCATAATACACATTTAAGAAAAAATGACTGTATTATTATATAGGACTGGGGGTGATCGAAAATAATTAACTGCAGTTACTTTTTCCACTCGAGGTTTTTGTACCTCAAACGCAGATCTTACTATGGAGAACACTCCCAAGACTGAACAGACACCTAAAGTAGGACCCTGTGGAGGTGCGTACAAAGGTTTTTGTATCAAGCAGTGCGTTTGCGTGTACAGGAACGCAGGTTTAAAAAACAAACAGGACAATACATTACATTGGAATTGCAAACATCTATTTTCATCTCAACTTATATCTTTCTTTTTGAGCTTTTGTCTGAATCATTTTCTCTTTTCATGTTCTCCGATATATTTCTCAAAACTTCACCTCTCTCTTTTTTATGTCTCGCTCAGAGACAGATTTAGCTGTCTTACCAGCATCATGTAATCATAGCAATTCATAAATACACAAACCTTGTCATAGCCAAGAGACCTGACCATGACAAAATTAAAGAAGAAAAAAAAAGGAAAGAAAACACACACCTGCCTAGTTGTAGTGGCCATATGCTTGCAAGAACATGTAAAGATAAGTTAACCATTACAGCACCTGGGAAACTAAATCGCTCTTGAACGTTCCCCTCAGAAGCAAGGTGCCAGCAGTTTGCACACATATTTTCACTTTTGAGCGCTCACTTTTAAGTGTGGTGAGCTTAGTTTAACACCATCGCTGCTAGCGATATTTTCCTCCTGTGCTGGATTTTTCAAAAGTCCATCATATATGACGAGCTGGGCTTGTCATCAGTGTGCGAGGAGGCTACACCATGACGAGCCCAGCTCGTCATGAACCTGGAAGGGGTTAAATACTACTTTAGGGAAGAGGTAGGAAAGGAATAATTTTTCAACAAACAACTGCAGCCTGTGCCACGCTGTCAGCCCTCGCCACTGCCGAAGCGGGAGCAGTAGAATCAAGACAGAGGAACACGATTTGCCCAGGATCACACCATTTTGATGGTGTTGGAAAACACATTTTAAAACTCTGGACTGCCGATTGCATAAACTGCAACGTAGCCTTCGTCACATGTAGGAGAGTACTTTCCATGTGCATTAATTCACAAATATTTCTTCAGCACGAATGACATCCGAGATCACGGTAATAACGACAGACAGAGCAGTCAAACATGGAAAATACTAGAGATGTTAAAGGCATTTAACAACCTCTAACCATCTCTACCACAACGGCACACCAAGGTCCACAAGACCTCTCTACCTCAATGGGGCATCTCGGACGCATCACAATTGCTTTGTTTTTTCATGAACACTTATGAACACATTTATCCTCCTCCCAAACCTTATATGTTTTTGTTTCCCCCCCCCCTGTTGTAAAGCGCTCCGATACCCCCGGGTCTGGTCAGAGCTATAGAAAACATCTAAAATAAAAAAATAAATTTGAACTCTAGTTTTCAGGTGAAAAGAATCTATTGGAGACAGCAACATATGTACAAAGAAAAACACAGAGGACTAGCTTAAGTTGACCAAAGTGTTACAGTACTCAAATTCGTTCTGTCACGGGCACTTTGTTGGTGTATTCATGAAGCCCTCACCCACCAACCTAGTTGGTGGCATGCTTCATCATCGGGCCCACCCAGTGACACCTAGTATGTCCCGGGTGTGCTACGACGCCTGATTACAGCGGAGCTGGTATATTGCTGAGAGTGCAGTGAGATTGGGTGAGTTGTGATCTAAAACGGGTTGGTGGTGGTCCCAGTACCCGAGGGTAAATTAAATTTTAATAACTGGGCCGTCACCAGCGGTTAAAAGTAAGGCTACAGGACGCGTGAGGGTGGCGAGTTACTGCCCCCTGCGTCCTTCAGATGGTCGACATGTTTCAGCCAGTGCCTTAGAGTATTCTGGCTTTCCTCAGGACCGTTTTTTAAAAAGGTGTGGGGAAATAAAACAGACTTAGTGTTGTGGTACAGACTATGTGATACACTCACTAAGGCGTTTTTCTATATGTGAGAGGGGGATTCCCTTCTCATGCATACCTGTACAAACAAACATTAAGAACAAGGACTAAACATTTACAGAGAGAGTCAGTAGTCAATTTAGACATATGGTCAACAATGCTTAGGTGGCCGGATCTATAGTGCAAGGTGAGAGGACTATAGTCGGCTAGGTGTGATGGTACTGGTGGTGCCATCAGAGTGGTTTTTCGTTACTGCGAGGATTTTCGGCATAACAGGTACGGGACGTTTAGAATGGCAGTGGGATTCAGACTTAAGGTAAAGAGTACATAAGACTCATATAGATATATTTTTTGACTTTCAGGAGAACAGGAGTACAGAAGATAAGGTAGGGTACTTAGAATGATGGTTCTAAGCTACCAAGTTGTCCTTTATTTTACGCAGTATGAGTAGAGTTTTGACAGGATTTACTTATTGTTACAGGCAATACAGAGAAATCAAACCAGGTATGTTTATCAAATTAGTACAGGAATACACAGCCAGTATTCAAGGTTTCTGTATATAGACGCAACTGATCGTTGATTATATATTTTTTGTAATGCAGTGAATTATTCATTCACAGAGGCGAGCGCACAGGTACATCTACAGAGGTAGAGAACACGTACGATATTGATATAATTCAGTTTAGACCCCCATGCACTACTCAAAAAGTGACACTTACACAATGTATATCTTTTTATTTTCAGAGTCGCCCCTGATGAAGGCACCACAGAGGTGCCGAAATGCATTGGGCTCTTTTGTAAATATTTTGTATGGATATATAAATGTTATGCCAAAACAGTGAAAATGGAATAATGTTGATATGTGTAATTTAGAAAGTGGAAAACTTTTGTTGTTATGAACAGTGAAAAACATAACTAAAATGCTATAACAAAAATAAAAATCAAAGTTAACACAAGAGAAAATTTGTAAAAAGTATGTCTAGTGATTAAGGTGCGGAGCGCCAGGTGAACAGTGCACGATTAGGTGGGTCAAGAACCCAACATAACAATATCACAAACCCCAGGAGTGACTATCCTGATTAATCGTGGCACCATTTTTCAGAAGTAGAGAATAAAATTTAAAAAAATCGGAGTGCTCCTCACGAACCCAATTTACCTTGTATATTAAATGGACAGGGAAAGCCGAAAAGTATATGGGTTTTTTTGGGGGGTGGGGGGAGGGGTTCCCACTGCGAAAAAGATTTGTTTGCAAACGATTGCTGAATTCTAAAACATAGAAGGGTGAAGAGTCACCTAAGGAAAAAGTGTGTCACCAGTGGCACAGCCTGACATTCTAGGGCAAAGCGTTTACAGTGCAAAGAAAAACAGATTAACATTTTCTCACGGAAACTGTGCCGTGGTTTTACCACTTGATGCTTGGTGCTTGGTGTTATTTCACAAATGCTTACCTAAAGATAGACGCACACTACTGAATGCACCTGCTGCAGAGAAGCTGCCCAGTACTACAGGTGTGGAGTGGACCGAGCCTTGAGGTGGGGCCACAGACCGGGCACAGCTGTTGGGGTCAGGAAGCTCAATCAGAGAGCTTAAGAGCGAAACTTATAGCCTATGTAAAGCAAAGCTGTGTCATTTACATGTGCTTTTCACTTCCACCCACTTAGCTGGTCGCACATCCACTCGGTGAGCTGAAACAACAGTTTCTTTATTTCATGTCATTTCAAGATGGGCCAATGAGGTGAGCGCTAGCCTCCACTGACACCTCTTGTGGAAGTGAGCATCTGCTGCAGAACATAGCGAATTAGAACTAGCGCTGGGAAACCTTTTTAGGACATCGATGTGCTTTATAAATCACGTATAATAGAGAAGTGCCCTGGTATCACAGTGAGCTGAAAGACACTTGCAGCTGTCTACAGGGCACAAGTTAAGAAACAGGCAAGGAAGTGCTATAATTATTATTACAAAGCGTAGAAACGAGCATTGCAAGAATGCAGAGAAGAGGTTGCAAGTGAATGTTGTTTTTCACTTTCATCTCTTTGAAATATTAAGCTGTACAGCCGTGGCTGGGCGGGTCAACCAGCTGTTTACTGGCAGTAAAGTGCACAGCTAGGTGCAGGACATGAAGCAAGTGAGCACTAGGCCTGGCAGGCAGAGCCTCGGTCGCCGAAAACTGAAAATGAGCCACAGGAATTGTTAAGAGAACAGAGATCCCGAAAAAAGAAAAAGTGTGGAATGAACAAGCATATGAAGAGCTCGGATGCACGGAGTTCAATGACCCCAATGACGACTTTTCCATTGGTGGCGCCCTGGGCCACAGTCTGAGTTGGCACCCCTCACCCGCAATGACCTCCTCCACGGATTCTGTAGCGCCCTTCAGTGGTGCCCTCATCTCTCCTTAGCCCCTCTCTCACATGTATTCATTTCATAGCACTACTCATCGTAACTTACAGTGGCCGAGCGCTTTAAATCACGCACATATACAGAGTATTTCCATCGGTACGCCGCCACCCAAAGCCCCAGAACCAAAAATTACACACAGACAAGTTATTGGAGTAAAGAAGCTGCAGGTTTATTTGTTTCACAAATAAAAGGTGTGTTAGCTTACAGGCGACCCAGTCCGCCCTGCAACCCCTTGTTGCAGGGAACCTGAAGATGAGCCAAAGAAACACCAGCGGCCATAGCCCGGTGTAGAACCTGGGAGAATAACTCCTCCCACCGGTAGACCTATCGTCCTCCCACTCCGCCCCCTGAACAAGGGAGAGTTAACTCACACCTTCCCCAGATGGGTGGAGCGCTATATGGCAAGGCCCCGGTTGCTCAGGCTTACAACCGCCCTAAGGACTAACGGGGCGCCGTCATACCCCAAGTCCCCAAGAAGGACCCCTTGGAGTATGTATGACTCTGCATGGTGCGCTTTGCACTGGAGGCTTCAGGTCCAGTTCCTGAGCCTGTCTTGTATAGGGATCGCCCTGTAACTCCTCCTGCAACAAGAAACAAACATTAAAGCATCACTACTGTCCCCCTCTCCACTTCCCCCCTTTTCAGCGGGTGAGTGGTAGGGAGGGGAGATGAAAACACGGTCTACGATCCGGGAGGTGGAAGGGGGGGGCAGCTTACAGCCGGCCCGCGACGGGGAGCGGATAAAGGACGACCTATCTAGGGAGTGGGCAGCAGCAAAGAGGGCGCGTGGAGGGCGGACCTCCCATATAAACCTTCCCTAGGTCCCACCCCTTATCCCGCCCCTTTGGTTTGCGGCTGTCCCACGGACATACTACGGGGTCTACCCTCCTATGGGGTCCCCTACAGGGACCACGGGAATTCTGCATAGTATTTCCATTGGTACGCCGCCACCCACAGCCCCAAAACCAAAAATTACACACAGACAAGTTATTGGAGTAAAGAAGCTGCAGATTTATTTGTTGTACAAATAAAAGGTGGGTTAGCTTACAGGCGACCCCGTCTGCCCCGCAACCCCTCGTTGCAGGGTACCTGAAGATGAGCCAAAGAAACACCAGCGGCCATAGCCCGGTGTAGAACCTGGGAGAATAACTCCTCCCACCGGTAGACCTATCGTCCTCCCACTCCGCCCCCTGAACAAGGGAGAGTTAACTCACACCTTCCCCAGACGGGCTGAGAGCTATATGGCAAGCCCCCGGTTGCTCAGGCTTACAACCGCCCTAAGGACTAACGGGGCGCCGTCGTACCCCAAGTCCCCAAGAAGGACCCCTTGGAGTATGTATGACTCTGCACGGTGCGCTTTGTACTGGAGGCTTCAGGTCCAGTTCCTGCGCCTGTCTTGTATAGGAATCACCCTGTAAATCCTCCACAGCCCTGGGCGTGGTGACCGCTGCGCCCAGAGCCCTCACCACTTAGCCCCTATTTCTCCTCTATTTGCACCCCGCTGTTTCAAGAGCTTCCCCTAAGTCTAGGAGGAATATCGCCCTACCTACCTTGGACCAGTGCACCCCGTCAGATTCCCAGCAGCCAGTAGATTTCGCATGCAGCAAGCCGTGTCTTATAAAACCCAAACCACGCATTTCCGTGAATTTACGCATGGCTGCGTTTATGCGCCTGCGAGTAACTTCTAGCGCCTCCTGAGATTTTGCCCGATGCCAGATGGGTCTAGGCGTTATCTCTGACCACCATATGCTACGCGCTCCCAGCTCCCCGCTCAGAGTGCTTAGGTCTCCCCTCATTGCGTCCAACAGACGTCTTTTGCCTAATGTTACCAAGTCATTCCCCCCCCAGGTGTACCACTATGATATTTGGCTGCCGTCTACTCTCCTTCACTGCCCTACGTATCGTCCCTAGTAGTTCAGCCCAAAGCATTCCGGGGATGCCGAACCAAGATATATTAATGTTGCTGAAGCCATGCTTCCAGGTGACTGCATCCACCCATCGTACCATTCTTGAGACATAAGAGTGCCCCATCACCCACACCTCTGTTCCTGTAATGCAAAACAATGGTTGTAAGTATTTCGTTTATTGCACACTTCAAACCACAACACGGTAAAATGCCCATGAAACAGTGGCATATGTATTTCCACACTTCAAAACTTTGTACAGTTAAAGGGGGGAGCCACCAAATCGTGGCGATGTACACTTTCAACCCCTCCCTGCCTAATTGCTCCCTTCGACACTTCTGATAGACCGGCGTATAACCCTCCCTGGCCTCACATACATTTTGTAGCAATTGGAGTCCCACCGCCCCATTGTAACGACCGGATTTTCGGACCAGATGGAATCAGCTCCTAGGAGCCCCTCTAACCCAGCCGGAACGTAATCACCTCCCTCCTTAGAACGTATTTACAATGGGTATGGATATATGTATGTACATCTCGTACCTAAGGATGGGGAAAATAGCAATAAACATGAGTAGGTTCTCTACAATATCCCATTTATACCAACTAGTCTCGCTGCCACTTAGGCCCAGACTAATCTACCCTGGGGCAGTTCTAATTATATACCATTACACACTGATCACCATCAGTGCTCACTCGACACGCAATCCGGCATGTCTACACACGGGCCTGCAGTCCCAGTGCTCTCATTAACACACGATCCACAATCCGGCGGATCTCCACACCGTGTATCTCCGGTGCTCTCATTAACGCCGTGTACCAACGACGATCACTTTCCTATGAACACTTATGGAAGAAATCTCTCATTGTCTACTCAGGATAAAACTACGATAATAGAAATTAGTATGACTTTCCAAATTGAAATATGTACCTTCTGCTCTTGGCATCAAATGTTCCCTCTCTCCCTCATTGCTCAGTCATCTCTTACCTGATCGGGAGTCGCATCCGTTCATGCAAACAATGTCTGACTAGAAGACCAGGTTACCCTGATTGAACAAGAATACAAGGCACATGTCGGTTCACTAAGAACTGGGGTGTTTTATTACAATAAAAATAAACACAATACTACACAATGTATATTCTGCAAAGAAAAGTAAAGGTTAGAACGCGCGCTTAATAAGGGAAAGGGCAGAGGTCACCTGGTTAATATGAAGTTGGGGTTCGGCAGTCATCTAGGTTCCCTTCTCGTCTCTGTGTCTTGGCTCGTCTCGGAATCACACCTCAGCAGTCACGGGTACACGTCTGCACCGCTATGCTCAATCTCCTCTGCTTCCCTCCAAGTCACTGGAACCTTGCTCGCTCTTGACTACCGTCTCTTTCTCTCTCTCTTTCTGTGTCTCTGTGCGCTCCGCGCTACTTCTCCTTCAGTCTTTCTCAGAGAGTCTCGGTTTCAGAATCTTTCTCGGACTTCAAGATGGCGACTATCTGCCTTGAAAATAATTAATGGCATAGATGCTAACGGCTAGCTGCCGCCTACAGACTAACTGACTCACTGCATAAGACTTTCGCTAATATTGAAGCTGTTCCTTCATGGAAAGTTAAGGCCAGTAACCTGCCGCCCACCAAATTCTTGTACCTCCCCGTACCAAGGACACGTTCCCAGCCAGCCGGCCTGGAGTTGTGTCTTCGGAGTGGAGAAAAATACAGTCTTTCGATAAGGGCCAGCCTGAACCAACACAACCTGAACATAATCTCCTACGCCGACGACACCCAGCTGATCCTCTCCCTGACCAACGACCCCGCCGTCGCCAGAGCCAACCTGCACGAAGGGATGAAAGAGGTAGCCGAGTGGATGACGACCAGCCGCCTGAAACTGAACTCGGACAAGACGGAGGTCCTCATCCTGGGCTCCTCTCCCTCCGCCTGGGACCACTCCTGGTGGCCTCCCGCCCTGGGCACCGCACCCAAACCGACAGACCATGCACGCAACCTGGGCTTCATCCTGGAATCCTCCCTCTCCATGACCAGGCAAGTCAACAACGTCTCCTCGGCATGCTTCAACATCCTACGCATGCTATGGAAGATCTTCTGGTGGATCCCCACCGAGACCAGGAAGACCGTCACCCAGGCCCTCGTCACCAGCCGACTGGACTACGGCAACGCCCTCTACGCCGGTACCACCGCCAAGCTCCAGAAGAGACTCCAGCGGATCCAGAACGCCTCAGCCAGACTCATCCTCGACATCCCACGAACCAGCCACATCTCCGGACATCTGAGAGACCTTCACTGGCTCCCCGTCAACAGAAGAATCACCTTCCGCCTCCTCACCCACGCACACAAAGCCCTACACGACCAAGGCCCGAGCTACCTCAACAGCCGAGTCAACTTCTACGCTCCCAAACGCCACCTCCGATCAGCCAACCACGCCCTCGCCGCTGTCCCCCGCATCCGAAGAGCGACTACAGGAGGAAGGTCCTTCTCCTACCTGGCCGCCAAGACCTGGAACTCCCTCCCGACCGACCTGCGCCTGACCCAAGACCACCTCTCCTTCAGGAAGAAGCTGAAGACCTGGCTGTTCGAGCAGTAGCGGCTCCCCCCCCCCCCCCAGCGCCTTGAGACCCTACGGGTATGTAGCGCGCTTTATAAGTGTCACTGATTGATTGATTGATTGATTGAACCGGTTCTCTCCAAGCGAACAACACCTTGAAACTAAAACATCACACTTGACCTAGAAAGCCTCTCAAGCTACCAGGCAGAGGGCAAGATGGAGTCTGTCCCGTTAAAGGCCTACAAGGCCCAAAATATGCATAACTCCATAGAAGATATACTAATACTCTTGCAAAAGGACGGATCATCACTAATACTTATATATCTATCCCCTAGCTTAAGTTTATAAGCCCAGATCTAAAGAAAAGGGTACGAAAATGCACTACTATGCCTCATGGATAGGTCCTACTTATAGTCCTAATCCCTATTCTATACGGGTAATAGGCTGGAGTCATCTTCCATCATCCTCCCTCTAAAGAGGGTCGGAAAAGTCGGTTATTACACCCACCCTTTTTATTGCTTCCACTGACAGGCCTTCCCTGTAAGCAGTGGTGGCGGCCCCTATCCGGAAAGAGTGAGAGCTGTATTTGGCCCCATCCTTTGTGTAGCCCGCCAGGAAAAGGCACCCCTGCATTATGTGTTCCACTTGGTATTTTGTTACGTGGGAGCCGTCCAAGTGTATCAATAATAAACCGTCTATGCGTGGGCGGCAGGACAGGAAGGCGGCAAGCAGGGCCACCGGGCAATAGCTGTTGTTACCCAAGCGGTGTAGGGAGATACCTTTTCCCCTGCCCGACTGGTCCATTTTAGAATATCGTAAAAGGATTTCCACTGAATCAGCTGTCAGGCGCACATCCCTCATCTGCAGTGCCTTGGAGTTTACCTCTTTTTTGGACCCTGCTACCAATTCTCCTATCCTAAATGCCTCAAAGAATGCTAAGCTGTATGTCGAAGCGAAGAGCGTTGCTTCGTATGCAGAATGGGTAACTGAAGGGAGTGCATCCAACATCTTTTGTAGTGTCTCATAATCAATGGGGGCCCTATGTCTAGTGATTTGGGCACCACCCTCACCCAGCCCTTGAGTGCCACCTTGGTCGTGAACAACGCGGTGGGGTCATGTTGTCCCAGCAGCCTGGCGTGGTGCCCGATGGCCGCCAGGTGGCCAGCCATCCAGGAGTGGCTCTTCCCCCCATCTTTGGCCCATATCATGAATGCTTGAACCCTGTTCTCCCGTGAGTTAGCCTCTTGCTCCCATGGGCCCATGATTTCGCAGCATTTCTCCATTCCTGCCTGGTATCTCCTCATCGTCCGGGGTGCCAGTGGCAATTCGCCTAGTTCTCTAATACGCTGCGCCACCGCAGCAGGTGCCAGAGCCGGGCCGGGAAAGGTGTCATCTCCTCCCTCGCTCTGGGCCATGCCTCCCGAAAATGCTGCCAATGAAAACGTGAGAGAGCGTCAGCGGCGGTGTTTTGCGCCCCTGGGACGTGTCTATCTCTTCATTCTACATTGTTGTACAGACATACCTTCACTAATTCCCTGAGCAAACAAAGTACAAGTGCGCAGCTGGCAGACTGGGTGTTGATCGCTTGGACCACGGCCAGGTTGTCGGACCACTGGACCACCCTCTTTGCAGTTAGCATGGCTGGCCAGAGGTGGAAGGCCACCACGATTGGGAACAGTTCTAGAACCGTTATGTTAGCTGTTATCCTTTTCTTCCTCCATGCGTTAGGCCATTTCCCTGCGCACCACTCTCTGTCCAGGATTGCTCCAAAGCCATCCCTGCCCGACGCGTCAGTAAACAGCTTCAGTTCCTGACTGCTAGTCCAAGGGGCTCTCCAGATCACAGAGCCATTGAACTGCTCTAGAAACTCACCCAACAACCTCAGGTCCACTTTTAACCCCATGCTCAACTTTACCTCATGGTGTCTGCGTTTTATCCTGGCAGCTGTTTTGGCTAACCTACGCGCGAACGCCCTGCCTTCGGGGATTACTTTGGTAGCGAAGCTCATTCTGCCATGCAAGCTCTGTATGTCATTAAAAGATACTTTTTCTTGCCCCAGGACCGTCCTGATCTGGGCTGCCAATTTGCTGACTTTTTCTGCTGGCAGCCTGGCTTCCCCTGCCTTGGTATCGATCTCTACTCCCAGGAAGACTAACACTTGTGCTGGCCCTATTGTCTTCCCCGGTGCCAAAGGCACACCCAACCGCTCCGCTATTTTTTTGAATTTCACTAACGCTTCTGCACAATCTTGTGTGTCCTCTCCCCCCACAAAAAGGAAATCGTCTAAGTAATGTGTCACGTTTTCAACCCCTTTGGGAGCTTGCAGCACCCACTGGAGGAAGGTGCTAAATGCTTCAAAAAACGCGCATGAGATGGAGAACCCCATGGGCATGCACTTGTCGTAGTAGTATTCCTAATAACAAACAAGAGCTGGCTCTAATCAGTGAGGCTGAGCACTAATATCGGTATAACAGAGAGAGTTGCCTGCACTGATGTATTTTTTCAAAAACGTGAATTGAGCTCAAACGGAAGAACAACTCATTTCCACTGGAGATTTGCTAATTAGTAGCTGTTTAATCATTTTAAATTAAGACAATGTAATACAAAAGTTCATGTACATTAGATTAAAGCAACATTGGACACAACATATTAAAGAGAAAATGATCATACAAACACATTTACACTATTCAGGCATATCACAATCATTCAATATCACATACAACCATTCATACAAAGCCTGACACACCCTAAGGTCACGGATGTGTCAGTATACAAAGTGAAAAAAGGTTCGAATTGCTCTGTAAATCATACAACTGTTAAAGACCTATATTATGTAACGAAATATATTCCAACAAATTATTTAGTTTGTGACACAATTAAAGCAATAATATATACAGTGAAATACAGCTTGAGAGAAAAGTCATTCAACACTTAAGCTTAAGGTCAGAGCAACTCATGAAATCAAGGCCTACGCGTTTCGAATTCCAGCAGATCTAACATGGGGGATTCTCATCAGGGCCAGCAGGTATCTGGAAAACAGAGAGATAAGTGCTGTGTGTCAGCCTATACTAAACACAATGAATGACCATGCATGAGGGTGAGCCACCTTTATTTCACACAGCTTACCTATCTAGTGGGTAAGGCGTAGTTCAAATGTTGTGTGGAATGGGGTTCTGAAAGAATAGGAGAAGAAGGATTAAAGAATGGATTAAAAAATGGGGGCGGTTCTTAGCGGGGGAAGTCACTCTAGGAGGGGGGTAGAGAAATGACCTCTCAATGAAGAACAATATGGCCACGGCGGAGTAGTCAATGTGGAGTGGATCACAGGGTGCCAAGGGTTCTCTAGATCGGCAGGACTAACTGAGCTGGAGCGTCACGCACTAGGAATCAACGCTGCAAAAGAGGTTGTGTTTGTCATAAGCTTAAGAGGGGGGGAGTTGTTTTTTAAAAGAGCGCCTTTACCAGATGGTAGAGGTCGAGTGGAAGACTTACCAGGGGGACGGCGGAACAATAAGGTCCTCAGATCAGTGCCATATACAGAAAATACGAGGCTGCGGTGTCCAAAAAGAGTGGTTCGGGGAGAATTCTAAAAAGACAATATGAATGGGGCTAAGCCGCAAGGTTGAACATGGGCCAGGTATACAATTCAAGAAGTCGTCAGGGTCACAGTACCTTAATAGCGTGAGTCAAGACGCTTATCCTGTGGACATGCACAGAAGAGAAGATATTCTAAAATAGCCGATCCCCAGGTATACAGTAGGTTAAAGTCTGAAACAAGGCAAAGGGGGTAATGAACAAGTAGAATAGGTAAACCTCTTCAAAACTGGTAGAAAAAACAACCTGAGCGCAACGCATACGGTCTCTATCTTACCAAGTAACAGCCAAACAACGAACCGCAGCAGTCAGTCTGTGTTCTCTGGCGTCGTTCTCGGAGCACTAGTCATCCGCGCGTGCGCCGTGGAGAGGAGCAGGAGTTCTGACCCGGCGTCCAGTTATATGTGGCTACGAATACTGGGGCCGCCCACACAGTAAAAAAGGAAAAGAGGAAACTAATGGAAGGCACAAAATGTTATCATTTACTGACACCAGACGTATACAGCCAGGATTATATTTAGAACCTGTCAAGATAAAACAGCTTGTCTGTCATTTACGTCCAGCTATATGTGACTGCAAATATTGGGGCCGCCCATACAGAAGAAAAGGGAAAGGGGCAACTACCTCAAGGCACGAAATGTTGTCATTTACTGACAGCAGACGTATACAGCCAGGGTTATATTTGGAGCCTGTCAAGATTAGACACCTATGTTAGAGTTTGTAAATCTCCGACAGTTCGTTTAAACCTATGACGGCAGTATTAAATTTGACAATAAGGAGGGCTTCTCTCCTAGACAGTTTAGCATCCCAGTCTTCTCCCCTGGGATCTTACCACCACTTGGTAAGATAGAGACCGTATGCGTTGCGCTCAGGTTGTTTTTTCTACCAGTTTTGAAGAGGTTTACCTATCCTACTTGTTCATTGCCCCCTTTGCCTTGTTTCAGACTTTAACCTACTGTATACCTGGGGATCGGCTATTTCAGAATATCTTCTCTTCTGCGCATGTCCACAGGATAAGCGTCTTGACTCACGCTATTAAGGTACTGTGACCCTGACGACTTCTTGAATTGTATACCTGGCCCATGTTCAACCTTGCGGCTTAGCCCCATTCATATTGTCTTTTTAGAATTCTCCCCGAACCACTCTTTTTGGACACCGCAGCCTCGTATTTTCTGTATATGGCACTGATCTGAGGACCTTATTGTTCCGCCGTCCCCCTGGTAAGTCTTCCACTCGACCTCTACCATCTGGTAAAGGCGCTCTTTCAAAAAACAACTCCCCCCGCTTAAGCTAATGACAAACACAACCTCTTTTGCAGCATTGATTCCTAGTGCGTGACGCTCCAGCTCAGTTAGTCCTGCCGATCTAGAGAACCCTTGGCACCCTGTGATCCACTCCACATTGACTACTCCGCCGTGGCCATATTGTTCTTCATTGAGAGGTAATTTCTCTACCCCCCTCCTAGAGTGACTTCCCCCGCTAAGAACCGCCCCCATTATTTAATCCATTCTTTAATCCTTCTCCTATTCTTTCAGAACCCCATTTCACACAACATTTGAACTACGCCTTACCCACTAGATAGGTAAGCTGTGTGAAATAAATGTGGCTCACCCTCATGCATGGTCATTCATTGTTTTTAGTATAGGCTGACACACAGCACTTATCTCTCTGTTTTCCAGATACCTGCTGGCCCTGATGAGAATCCCCCATGTTAGATCTGCTGGGATTCGAAACGCGTACGCCTTGATTTCATGAATTGCTCTGACCTTAAGCTTAAGTGTTGAATGACTTTTCACTCAAGCTGTATTTCACTGTATATATTATTGCTTTAATTGTGTCACAAACTAAATAATTTGTTGGAATACATTTCGTTATATAATATAGGTCTTTAACAATTGTATGATTTACAGAGCAATTCGAACATTTTTTCACTTTGTATACTGACACATCCGTGACCTTAGGGTGTGTCAGGCTTTGTATGAATGGTTGTATGTGATATTGAATGATTGTGATATGCCTGAATAGTGTAAATGTGTTTGTATGATCATTTTCTCTTTAATATGTTGTGTCCAATGTTGCTTTAATCTAATGTACATGAACTTTTGTATTACATTGTCTTTATTTAAAATGATTAAACAGCTACTAAATAGCAATTCTCCAGTGGAAATGAGTTGTTCTTCCGTTTGAGCTCAATTCACGTTTTTGAAAAAATACATCAGTGCAGGCAACTCTCTCTGTTATACCGGTAGTAGTATTCCTGGCCTAACCTGAAACCCAGTAGATGCTGGCAGCTGGGGTGCACCGGCAAGAGGCGGAAGGCCGACTCTATGTCTGCTTTAGCTAGCCAGGCGCCCCTGCCTGCCCTTCTAACCAAGTCCATAGCCACATCAAATGAGCAGTAAGAAACTGAGCACACCCCTTCTTCCAAGTTATGGTTGACCGACTCGCCCTCGGGATAAGACAGGTGGTGGATCAGTCTGAAGGCCCCAGGCTCTTTCTTAGGGACTATCCCTAGGGGGAGACTATAAAATTAGCTAGCGGTGGCCGCCGGAACGGCCTCGCCACTCTGCCCAGTTCTATTTCTTTACAAACTTTTGCTCTTACCTCCTCAGGGTTATCTTTGGCTGATTTCAGGTTTTCAGCATCCCGTGGTCGCGGAGTCCCTATGTAAGGTATGACAAAGCCTTCTGCAAAACCTCCCAAGAGTAGTCTCCCATCCACTTTGTTGGGGTATTTATTCAAAAGGGGGATCATTCGCCCTAAACTGACAGGTGAGGGCCCTTTCACTGATCTAGACTGTGTAGGAGGGACGGGGGACTCAGGGGGGTGCTGCAGCAGACTAGCGCTAGGGCGGAATTTCCAGGGGGGGGCTTGAGGCTGGTCGCTACCTGCGTCTGTGCTTCTTATTCTGCCAAGAGCCCCCCTCCCTCTGTAATGTCCACCCTGCTTCTGCCCTATGTGCGCCCTACATGCTCCTGCCTGGTGTTGCCCTCCACAATTGCTGCTTGTGTGCGTGAACTTACAGGAATTCCCCCAGTGGCAGTGCCCGCTGTTGAATAATCTGCAGGACCCAGTCTGGGACTTCCCACCTCCTCTTTTCTGGCCCCTCCCCCGGTGGCCACCCCGAAAGGGCGGGTTGCTTTGGTCAGACTGTTGTTGAGTGTGGCTCTCTTCAGTGGTTGCTATCTTTGTATCCAGCCCTTTGATGTCTGTAGCTACGCCTTGCAGTGCTCTGGACCCCATGTGGTCCATCCAAAGTTGTACTTCCTTGTGATCCCAGCGCATGTTAGGGGATCTGGACATCTTCTTTCTGAACTCCCTGTCGTAGTTCAACCAACCTACGCCCCCCATTTTTTGGCTTTATTATGTATTAGTCTGCCGTACTGTACCAGGGCTGGTCCCTGGTCTGAAATGTTTTCCATAATAACAGAAGACAATATAGCAAAGGCCTCCAACCAAGTGTCAATGGATTTTTCAGGCCATGGTTGAAACTTCACTTTTTTCTCGTCCTCTTTTAGCCCCGCCCTGCGCACATCTGTACCTTGCTGCCCTAACATGAGTAATGAAAAATATCTATAAACTCCCTCTTCCAGATGAGTTCTTTTGCCGCCAGTGGGACCTCACAGGACAGCGAAGAGCGCCCTGACAATAAAGGTGGGTCCAACACAACCTCCTCCTCACTAGGTGGCATCTCCTGGAGGGGTGCTGACACCGGCGCCACGGGGGGCACGTTGCAACCAGGGGGAGGGGTCACCGTGGTCGGTGCTGTTGGCATAACTGGCAATGTTTGGGCTGGTAACTCAGGTGCTATGGATGACAATGCCGGTACTGGTGCGTCTGTTGCCAGGAGGGCTGGCGGAGGTGAGGATGGTGTGGCTGGAGCAGGTGAGGACAGTGTGGCTGAGGTAGTTCCCACTGGCTCCAGAGCTTCAACTTGTTCTAGTGGGGGCCCCGGAGGGCGGTTCCCTGACACTGGGGAGGCTGGTGCAAGTGGGCTAGTAGCTGAGCCCCCGGAGCCCCAGACATTCGTTGGGTTTGCCCCCCCACTAATGTTCGGTACACTTTCTTTCATTTCCATCATAAATAATTCTAGAGTGGACATGATCTTACCAAGATCGCTCTTTGTGGCGTATTCCGCCGAAGTGTGTGCGGGAACGTGCATGCCCGAAGGACCGGGTGCCTCGTGTACCATTGCGATTGTTGTTTTTGTGCCGCCCTTCTTTTTTGGCAGGGGGGAACTCTTTGCTCATGGCAGCCCGCAGTCTTTTTGACCCCCTCGAGTGTCCTGCCCCCACTGTGTCCTCGCCATCCAGGGGTGTAATGTCATTGGTACCCAAAGGTTCTGTGTTGCTGGCATTGAGCAGATCATTGGCCCAGGCCAAGCTATTGGCCCTAACGAGTTGCAAAAAGGTTGTTGCTTGCGCATCCGAAGACGATCCTGTTCCCGAAGATGCTTTATGTCCAGACATCCTGCGCGGTCTTTTAAATCCTGCAAGAAAAATGAACGGTGACCACCCAAGCTAGCTGTACGATGTGGGTCCAACAACCCACCCCGCCTCTTGTTGACGCTTTCATATACTTACTTCGTGCACTTGCGCGTTGACAGGCCAAACGAGCGTCGAACTGGCCTTCCCAATAGCGATGCGACTGCTAATCCTGACTGTGAGCCCGCTCCTGTATCTAACGTAACAAAAATATAATCAAATTATGCATTCCTTGCCTTGGGGACTTAAGGAGGGCCAAGGGGGGGACCGGACCTTGAACACCGATCCCCCCCCAGGGCTGCGCCCTTGTCTCCACTAATCCTGACTGTGAGCCCGCTCCTGTATCTAGCGTAATAAAATATAATCAAATTATGCATTCCTTGCCTTGGGGACCTGAGGAGGGCCAAGGGGCCCCGGGCCATGAACACGGATCCCCCCCAGACCCTTCTCTCGCGCTTACCTTTTAATTGTGCCTTGGCACCATGCTCCCGCTGCTCTGTTAAAGCTTGCCTAACCCCTGCCTGTTATAAGGAAAAAACGTGTTACACGTAAACTGAGATCACCCTATAATGCCAGCATAACACTTGTGACATAAGTACATTGTTATAAACAAATTATGGGGGGGTTAGCCTGCGATAATGCATATCAAGGAATTGGCAGTATACCTCTGTGCGAGCCTACGATAGCTGACTCATTTAAGCCAACGCATAAAACTAAATTGGGCACGCCATATCTAGGAATCCACAAAGCAATGGTCAGGACAATGAGTGCTGCTTTGGAAATTCCACATTTTGATTATTGTGACGAGATTGACTTGCCTCAGCTGGCACAGCAACCCGCAGACAAAGAAATGAACTTAAACCTGTGTCAGCAAACCTAGGCATTACAATTTCCTTTATGCCATTCTTTATAAATGCATCCTCGCTGGGGCTGTTCCTTACCCGGTGCTTAATTCATTGTTGAATGAAAACTGTCGATATCACATACAAGGCTGTTCCTAACATTGATATTGCTATAGGAACACAAAGATGTTTAGTTGTACCCAAAGTGAAGAATGTTCGCCTGTAAGTGCATTGCACACTCTGCCATGTGGACAGGACACGCGCCGCGCCCAGCCGGGTTGCCAGTGCGGCCAACCCACGGTGCCCGCAAAACTGTCCGTGCCCCCGCCCTAGTCACAAGTCCACGCAGACAAGGCGAAGCTGGCAACACTGCCCGAGTCCCCGCCCTTGTCACTAGACCACGCAGGCAAGGCAACGCACCTCACGCAGTCAAGGCGAAGTACCTCCTTGCGCGGCAGGGTCCCCCGCGAAAGACCCCCCTGCCCGCCCTCAAAATTTTCTTGGCCCAAACAAAGGCCCAATCCACGTCGCCAGTACCGAGACCCGCAGCGCCGCCACTCGCTCGCAACTTAATTCGGAATGCCGAACCCAGCGCCCACAGCCACGTGGGCGCTGCCATGTTTATTCGGGGCTTAATTAGAATGGTGGCTGAGCACCCACAGCAATGCGGGCGGCCCAACGCACAGCAACGCGGGCGCTGCCAAGGTTGTTTGATGGTTAATTAGGAAATCCCGCCCCTTGCCGAACTAAGCACACATAGCAGCGCGGGCGCTGCCACGAATATTCACTATGTAATGAACAGGGGTTCTGCCCAAATTACCCTCGCATACCTGGGCAAGGAGCATCAAAAGATGAAAAAGTAGAAGGAAAGGTACTGAGGAATCAATGACATATAGACTATTTCAAAACAAGATACAATGTATTATCCTGTTTTATACAGTGGTTTCTGTTATCATTAAATGATATGATTTGAAAAGGACAGTATTCAAAGTCAAAAGACAAGGAGGTCAACAAGTGTACAGTGTATAAAAAACAACACAACCTATCAATGCAATATATACAATATATATACAACAATGTGTACCCTCAACAAAAAGAAAAAAGAGAAAAGCACAATCAATTTTCTGTAAATACCCACTCCTCAATTTGGGTGGAGTATCACAACCAAGGTAGTCCTTATAGCGCAAAAGTTATAATTTCTCCTAATAAAAAACAGTATAGTTTTTGTACAAAGCGCTTGATGATATTTACAAAGTGTATACAGTATAGTAGGACTCCTTAATCAGATGCCACGAATATTCAGGCCTAAAATAGAATGTGCACTGAGCACACACATCAACGCGGGCGGCCCGACACACAGCAACGCTGCCTTGTTTATTTGAGGCTTAATTGACCCGAGCACGCACAGCAACGCAGGCTTAGATTTTGGGATCCACCCAGACGCCATATTGGTAAGAGGCGGAGCGCCATGGTGTACAACTTTACCTGCCCTGGAAACGACCCAGGTAAGTTCGCTTCCCATTACCGTGGTGCTCATGCTACTTAAAAACCTTCTAGTCAAATATTTCCTTAGCCTTTAATATTCCATCAACTTGAAACAGGCTCCGCCCGCATTACCCATAAACCGCACCAAAGAGCTGGCGCTGGCCCTGCACCCTACACAAAAGTAATGCTCCGCACTGCTACCCTCTTCCCAATCCTAGCTTCCTCAACACACGACAAGCCTCCCCTCGACCCGACACCCGACCCGACATGGACCTCGTGCTTCCCAGTGGACGCGGCCACGGAGCCCTGTACAACATGGGTTTTTACCCAAGGACGGGCCCGAGGGAAACACGGCGATTCCGCTTACCTTTTCGACGTCGGAGATGGTCTATAATCCTGAAAACACGGTCTAGGATCTGGGAGGGGGAAGGGGGGGCAGCCTACAGCCGGACCGCGATGGGGAGCGGATAAAGGACGACCTAACTAGGGGGTGGGCAGCAGCAAAGAGGGCGCGTGGAGGGCGGACCTCCCATATAAGCCTTCCCTAGGTCCCATCGCTTTGGTTTGCAGCTGCCCCACCGATCCCCTGAAGGGACCACGGGTATTCTGCAGAGGCAATGAAATCAATGCAAGTGTGTAAATCATTGTATAGGACGTGTTACTTAGGCCAATAAGGACTCCAGGGTGTACAGTACGAGTCACATGTCGTCCATATGGATGTTAATAGTGTCTGGTCTGTGAAATGAAGGGCAGGTTTACTATGCTTTTACAGTGCTCAGGGACCACAGCTGCCCTCACCCACAATGACCTCCTCCACGGAGTGTCTAACACCCTTCAGTGGTGCCCTCATCTCGCCTTAGCCCCTCTCTCACATGTATTCATTTCATAGCCTCCCATAAACTTATTGACATATGGTGCCCATGTGCGACGCTTCATAATGCATTATTAATTTAATCCCATCTCAGTATGCAGCAAAGGCATTGTATAACAGTCACTAAATGATGCGAATCACTGAGGCAGCAGGCTTCAGCTGTAACGCGGCGGGCCGATAAGTTAAAAACTACCCGCCTGGGCCTTACCTGGTGTGAACGGTCCGAGTTCACAAGTATAGTCCAGTCCTTCCTCCTACTACTGCCCTATTCCGGACAGCAACCTGGCAACATGCAACATGGACTAGCTGCTGCTGTTGGTAATGGCACGAGTCGCACGACGATGCTTCAGGACACACTGCCTCCTCTGCTCTCCGCTCTATTGCAGTCCGTCGGTCTGGAGTGGAGTGTAAAATGGCTGCCACTCCAACTGCCAACTCACGTACGCGGGAAGCAGTCAGCTCGATGTCATCGAGCCTGCGGAGACGGTCAGGGGTGGGGTGACACCATGACAAGCTCTCCTCCACTCTCTGACTGACGTGGAGAGTTAGCGATCCTGGGCTTGTATTTAAAATGTCCGGGGCTAACTTAACCTCCACACCATCAGGGGGTGAAGACTGGGCCTTCCAGCCAGGCCTTTGCCGAGCTGATGAAATCACAGCCTTCACGGCCGTGAGATTGTCGGCCCGGCAAACACATAGCAGGCTTCTTTGGGCCCTGGAGCAAGTCAGTCATGTGACGTGACGAGAAGCTGCGGCTGTATTGGTGAGACTGCAGACTCTGAGTGAGACTGTGGAGTGCCCTGTGTTCTACTTTGGGATTTTTTTATTTTTATAAAATAAAATGTGATCTAGGGCCATATGTATCAAGATACCAATTAGCGATTCTGTAATAGCGATTTTAAGAAATCGCTATTTCAGAATCGCTAATTGGTATGTATCAAGAAAATCGCAATTTTTTCGTGATTTCTTGATATTCCTTGATTGCGAATTCGCAAATTGCGAATTCGCAATTAAGGAATACTTTCCCATTCATTTCTATGGGCCTCCTGGCCCATAGGAAGGAATGGGAATTTATTCTCAATTTGCGATTCGCAATTTGCTAATCGCAAATTGAGAATAATTTCAAGGGCGCAGGGGTGTCCAAAGGACACTCTGTTGCACCCCTGAAATAAGTATGGGTGCACATGTGGTGCACATACATGCCCTAAGGGCATGTATGTGCGTTACATGGCACTTTGAAAAATGCTGAAATGTGCATTTTTCAAGGAAATTGCAACTTACCACCAACTAGAAGTTGGTGGTAATTTGCGATTCCTTAAGGGCATTTTGGAATTTGTTTTTGCTTAATGCATTGCATTTAAGGAATCGCAAAATTTGCAATTCCTTAAATGCAATCGCAAAATAAGGAATCGCAAATTTTTTGATTCCTTATTTTGCACCTAAATTCTTTCATACATACCATTTCGCGAAAATGAGTTCGCAAACGCCGAAATTCTGCAAATTTCGGCATTTGCCAACTCATTTGGCCTTGATACATATGGCCCCAAATCTCTAAATCTCTTCTCTTGAGAAATGTACCTGGGGCGTAGCCCCAACGCTCTCAAAGAGAAACCGCCACTGTAGTAGTTGTTGTAGTTTGTTGTATTATCAATGATTACAATGATATATGTATCATTGCATACAGGATATAAATAACTTTGACAAAATAATCTACAAATAAAAACTTTCAAATCTGATTTACAGCGATTCATCTTAAAACAGCACCTCTTTGTATTCCAACATCAGCGGCTGTTTCCATCTATACTACTGTGTGTGGGTGTATGAGTTTTCTGGCAGTGTACTCATTATCCAATCAATCATTGCGGTGCTCTTGAGGGGTAGATACACCCAGCTTCTCCCAATTATCAATCAAATGATTGAAACAACAATAATCCCAGTTCAAGGCACAGCATTAACACAATCAAAACTGTAGTTGGTAGTTATCTTGTAAACAAAAAACATTGCTGTAATTCTTGTTCTCTCTTTGTTCTTCAATTTCTTCATAACCTTGCACCAAAGCGTTTTGACACAGGGGGAGTGTGTCCCTCACAACTTCCTCATGGCTACAATATATCAAAAATACCTGCGTTGTGATATATACATAAGGTCTAGGCCTGGGCAAAGCACTATGCTACGCTTGCGTAGTCTACGAAGTTTGCGCAACTTATCACTACACGGACTGCACGTAGCACAGTGCGAACACGTGGAGCATAGAGGAGCGTAGTGTGACACGGTAATTTTTTGCTTGCTCCCGGTCCCCAACATCAAGTTGGTGACCACGAACAAGCAAAATGACATCCTCGCGAGACTTTTTCCTTGTTCGCGATCAGCAACATCAAGTTGCCGATCGCGAGCTTGGAAAATAAACCTCCCAGCGAGATTCTCAATGCGGCGATGTCAGGTTTCTCATTGCGAGTAGTTGTGCATGCTCGCGACCGCTCGTGATGAGAAACTACCAGTCCGCATTGAGAAAGCTGCAGCTTGAGTAAAAATCTACTCGAGCGGCAAAAAAGTACAACTCACACTGTGCAAGATGCTGTTTTAAATGATTGCACAGTGCCCGATGCTTGTCCACACTGTGCAATCATTGAAAATGACATCTTGCACAGTGCGAACATGCTATTATGCAGTTCGCCTAGTGCTTTGCGTAGTGCAAAGTGCACTTTGCGTAGCTACGGGTAGCGCTACTTCGTGAACCACGCCCACCCCTAATAAGGATTTGCAGTTCATACTCATCACTCAATGCACCCAGAGCAAGGACACAAACAAATATGTAGAGATGATCAATTGTGACACCCTAAACCACCACCTATCATTATTTTAAGAAAACATTGTTTTAGATTCTAACAGTTGATGGAATAACCTCCTTTCAAAATATTACTCCAAGCTTATAAGATCATGGCATTCTTTTAACATATTTCTTAACATATCACAAATAATAATAATGGCTATCCATTATAGCCAGGCCAACATCCTGCTTTTGCCACCAAAAATGTATTAATAAACCTATTCACTCAAGATTCCACAACTAGTGCACCTTTGTATTTGTAAGAACAATAATCAACCTGTGCCAACCCAACATGCTAATAAAACAATAATGCAGACAGTACCTGCTAGGCTTTGGGTGCTAATCACAAGGTATCCTAATATATGAAAAAGAGAGCAAGAATGTATGCATAATGTCAGTATCCGACCAGAGTAACTTTCAAACAAAAATTGCAATATCAATTAACTCTGCTTAATATTAACGCTTACCTCCTATTTTCGTGTGCAAATAAAAAGGATAGATCCAGCCTGCTGCTAATCTCAAATCGATCAGTATATTTTAATTAGTAAGGTCTGAACGTCCAACTGTGGTATTCAGATAAAAAAAAAATGATGGTATTTGAAACTAATCCTCAACTTTTATAACATGTGTACTATTAAGGGTTCTAATTATCTACTTTGGGGATTCTACTTTAAAAGGACTCACCCACAAGTGAAAGCACCGTATGAGGTACTCCTACCCGTCCTTCCTCTCACATATATCCACAGCTGTGTGGAGGAGCCAATCCTTTCCTCACACTCCCAGGTCATAATGCCTAATGGGTTTTTAAAAAGAATAAAAATTATTATCTTTTCTATATTTCGCTACCGATAGCTCTAATACAAAGATGAAGGAACTGACCAAAAGGGATGTTATCTCTCTGCAACTTAGGGTGGAAGCTAGAATAGTGCATCCTTGATGCTGAGGTCTAAAAAATTCACAGCATTGTCACTATACTGTGATGTGAATTTTAAATTTCAGCCATGTTCAGCCATTGTAAAAATTCTGCTAAAAGGTCTGTGGTACGTTTCCAAATAAAAAGGATATCATCTATGAATCTGCTCCTTTTTAGCACATTCTCAAAAAATGAATCTGCTCCATTTTTTGAGATTATGCTAAAATACAGCAGATTCATAGATGATATCCTCTTTTAACAACTGCAGGATGAAAAATTAGATTTCTCTTTTACTATGCCCCTTGTGATTTGGCCTATATTGTCGAAACATCGCGAGAATTGCGTATTCGCCTATTGGAACACAAATCTACTATTAAAAATAACAAGGAGAATGCAAGGATAATGCACCTTTGGTTGATTATTTTAGGGAAGTCGGGCCATACCTGTATGGACTTTAGGTGGTTCTTTTTGGAAAGAATCAAAGGGAATAGGAGAGGAGGTGACCTCTCAATAAAATGAAAAAACAGTGAGCAATGGTATATTTCCATACTAGACACCATCCAATCAGGTTTAAATACAATGAAGGACTGGATGAGATTAATAAATTAAATAGAGTAGAAAAGACAGTGGTTCATGTGAATAAATAGACATGTGTTGCCTGGGATGCAGAGTGGTTTGTGATGCTATTGAGCGTGGCAGAGGCTTGTACTGGCCGGGCTTCAGTGCTGAACGATGGCATTACCTCTAACTCTGCATTCCTTATAGAATAGCACTAATCGTTAAATCATAAAACATAGGAACACAGTGAATGATTATAAAATCTATAAGATATTCTCAGGTGGCCCTTGGCCTGACTCAGGTACCCCAAATTTGAGCGGTTTGGGGATATTGGGGTCAGCACTCTGGTAACCTTAGACTTGGAGAAGGGGTCCTGGCCCCATGGTGAGCACCTTTGTTTCAGGATAGGTCTGGACGCCCCGTGGTGGACCCGTCATTCGTGTTACATCAATGGAAACCATGTAGGGTCCACCATTGGTTATTTTGAACATGATGTTGTTTTAATAACAATTGCCACCCTGGAAATAGTGCAGATACTCTTTTGCAGAACTTCGATTAGATAATGACATATAGAAAGAAGGTGTATCACCTTTCTTGAACTGTCATTCCACCAATGCAGAAGCAATGCATGTGGGACCCACCCATTACAATGAAAAGAATGGTGCCCCTTTAATACAATTGCCACTTTAATAGAGTAGATACTTTTTTTTAACTGTTTCTAAGTGATGACGTAGTGAGACTCACACCAGGTGTGACCCCACAAGTAACATATTTATATCGCGAGATGATGAGGGACTAATAGCGATCGTGTTATCTAGGAAACTAAGGGACCTTGGGGCACATGCATCAAGCATTTTTGGAGTCGCAAACGGTGCGATTCCTTAAAATCGGCCGTTTGCGATTCCAAAAATGCTTTTTGGAATGCATCAAGCATTTTTAGAAATCGCACATTTTTGCGATTTCTAAAAATGCGATTGCTTTTAAGAAATCGTAAATTTGCGATTTCTTAAAAGCAATGCATGATTACTTTTATAATTGCGAATTCGCAATTAGGGTGTCAAATTTACTGAGTGGTTGAACCACTCGGTAAATTTGCAAAAAGTGTTAAAAAACGCTGCAAAAGCATTTTTTACACATTCATGTTACGGACACACATGTCCTCAGGACATGTGTGTGTGCAACATGATGCGAAAACAACATTTCATGGGTGCAGGGGGGGTCATTTGAACTCCCCTCTCCACCCTTGAAATGCAATCAGGATTTGCGATTAGCAAAGTGCGAATTCGCAATTCCCATTCATTCCTATGGGCATTTTAGCCCATAGGAATGAATGGGAATTGCGAATTCGCACTTTGCTAATCGCATAATATTTGAGAATCGGTAAAAATTGCGATTTTTACCGATTCTCAAATATTTTGAGAAAATGTACATGCATCCCATTTTGCATTTCCTAATTTGCGATTCCCTAAAAATCGCAAATTAGGAAGTGCAAAATGAAACAATGATGCATGTGCCCCTGAATACGCTACATCAGAGCACTCAAACAAGTAAGGAGGAAATGTTTGTACTTGTTGCACCCGTATATTTAGTCTGCTATGGGAGTTAGGCGTAATACACATAATTATATAGATTCCGGTTACCCGTTTCAAACATGTAAGCATCAGAGACATATAACCTACATTGGAAGTTACGGCGGAAACCAATGTATCCATAACTATATAAACTTTAGTTACCTGTTTGAAACATATAAACATTTGTGATTACACTTTTTAGTTTGCCTCTTTCTCTCTCCGTCAACAAAAATGATGACGAGGTGAGAAAAGGTCCTTATTTACAGCTATCGAGATGTAGATCAATGCAACTAGGGGAGGAGGAAGTTAGACAATTGAAATGAGTGTATAAACAGAGTTTTAATCAACACTGTATTCAGCATAAACCCCCATAATTTTTAAGATTTACACAAAGAGATGCCCACATGGTCGATTGGATTAAGCATCACTAGGAGACTTTTTTTTAATATTGAAGACTGCCGATAGAAGCAACTTGATAGAAGATAGAAGAAATGTTTAAAGGTATGTTATATAATAAGATAGATCTTGGGCATTTTAATGGCAAAGTAGGGGACTTGTTAAAATTCAGAAAGACATACTAAAGACGACGCACTTTTTCATTTTCATTAGGAACCCCATGAACAAATATATGGAAGTATAGAAGTTCCGCCCATGTTGCACGCTCAATTCGAGTTTTAATGAAGATTTGGGGACTTTAGATCCTTGGGCTCCGATAATTTTTGACCTAGGTAGGTTAAATTCAATAACCTGTTGTAGAACTATGAGTCTGGAGAATATGCAGAACAGGAGAGAAATATATATCTCTTATCATTATTTAAAAGAATCACGAATCCAATGTACAGAAGAGTTTAGGATCCCAGCGCTCTGAGAAAAAGTAAATGTTACTATTCGTTACTCCAACGCATCAGAAAGGATACTTAGGTAAATTATCTATAACCAGATTTCCTTCCTGAGAATATGATATCATGCAATACACGCATATATGCATGTTTTTGGGGAGGGGATATAATTTCTTCAACACCTCAATAAATGAGTAAGAAAGAGTATGTATGAGAATGGCATGATAAGATTAGAATGAGTGTGAGTACTATATGCAATTCGGTTAAATAATCATTTGGACCTTCATAAACAATCGTTAGATGATCTGAATAGATAATTGTACTGTAATTTTAGGCATGATGTTGTTTAAATCTGTAAGGGCATGGAATGAAGCTATGCTCATACACTTTTATCACTATGATGAAAACATTTTCTCTTTTTTATAAGAACTTTTTTTAAATAAAAATTATTTTCCTTTTTATAATATATTGTGTTTTTAAATAGGTGTAATTAATTCATGACAACTATAGGAGAGACTACTTATTAATTGTCCTGAAGAAACTGTCTAATTACCACCGAAACGCGTCAACGCCCTGTTGGTTGAGAGCAATACCCACAGAACTTTCGGGGTCCCACTTAACTATTGAATAGTGGACATCCTTTCATGTTTGATTGATTCCTATTGAGATAACTGGTTTAATGATGTTTTTAATGTTTCACATGATTTTTGCATAAGGGTAAAAAAAGATAAAAAAGGGAAAAAGTGTCCTATATTGATATAGCCAATGGTACTGTAAATAGAAGAATGTGAAAATTTAAAGATGGGGGATAGGAACCCAGTTATAGGAAGTGAACGCTTGGGCATATTATGCTGGAATACAAATGGATTGAGGGTTAAAAGGAGACAGAGACTGGTCTTGGAATATTTGAAAAATACCTCTAGGAATGTCCTCAGCTTCAGGAGACTCATCTATTGAGGTTGGAATGTATGGCATTATTTAATAAGCAGAAATGGGTAGATAAGGTGATAGCCACAGACCAGCAATATTGGTCTAAAGGATTGGCAATAGTTATAAAAAAAACTCTGGAAATAAATTGGCTAAAACGCAGGTGGATACTAAAGGTCGCTGGGTGGTTGCAGAGATAATAACGTGGGCCAACGCCTATACTCTGGCTAGCTATTATGGTCCAAATGAGGTTGAGGTCAGTTTACTGAATAATCTTTGTTCCGCCTTGCTAGATTTTGAGGCCCCACTAATAATTGGCGGGGACTTCAACTTATTAATGAATTATGAGCTGGATATATCCTCACCTCGTACGCGAATATATGTGCCCAGAGTTAGAGTTTGCCTTTCTGCCATGTTAGAAAATTAAAATGTATGTGATGTTTGGTGAAACAAAATGGGAAATGTAAGGATTACTCCATTTTTTAGTATAAAGAACGGCCACTATTCCAGGATAGATTATATTTTTATGGACCTACTAGAAGTGGACAAGGTAAAGAAAATTAAGTATTTGACCATTCATATATCAGATCATGGCACAGTCAAATTATCTATGGAGTTCCCCTCCCCCCCGGTAGTGAGGAGATGGACATTAAATAGAAGACTGTTAGTGCAAACTGGAGTTATGGAGAACATCAAATTAGATACTGTAGTCTTTTTTAATCAAAAGCTAGAGACTGCACCCATCCATTTGGTCTGGGACTCCTTCAAAGCATGGCTGAGAGGGATGTTGGTGGGGGCGGCTGCAGGGTGGGTTAAATTAGAGAAGGAGAGGACAACCTCATTAGAGGAGCATTTGACAAAATCTGAAAAAAGTCTAAAGTTCGGTCAGGTCCAGGGGGAGGGAAAGGACAAGTTGAGGATTTGCAATGTAAATACAGGGTGACATTGGAGGAAATCACGTTGCAGAAGTGGGAAGTAAGCAGAATGAGGGAGTTTGGCCAGGGTGAAGAATGCGGAAAACTGCTAGCAATGAAGAGCAGAATGGAGAGGTCTCAACATTTCATTAGAAGGATCAGATTAGAGAATGGCGATGACCTCTCTGTTCAGATTTCTGACAATAAGAATTAGATTGAGAGGGAGTTTTGTAAATTCTTCCAGGATCTGTATAAAGATGATCTAGAGATAGATAAACCAGGCATAGATCTCTGGCTGGCTCAAAAACAGCTCCATAAAGTGAGTCCAGAAGGATTATTATTACTTAATCAAGACATTAAAGGGAGTGAAATTATGGAAGTGCTTAAGAATACCAAAAAAGGCTAAGCGGCAGGCCCAGACCTGATTCCTTATGAGATCTATTCGGCACTAATGGATAAAGTCATCCCCATATGGTTGAAACTATTTGATGATTTCCTGAGAGGACGTTCTCCACTACCAGACACTTATAAAGATTAAGCATGGGCGAATCTTGCGAATCTCGCGGATTTGCGAACTCGCAATCCGCAAAATCCACGAATTCTCGCGAATTTGCGGATTTTTTTTTGTGTTCGCGCGGGTTTCTGCCAGTTCGCGAGGGTTTTGTACAATTTCGCAAACGCGAACTTACCTGTGGGGTCGCAAGTTTTGCGAACTTGTTGTTTCTACGTTTCCAGCCTGTTTGGGACACTCTTCTTCATCACTGCCACTCTCTGTCACCACTGCCACTCTCTGACTACTCATGCCACCCTCTGGCCCACCCATGCCACCCTCTGTTTCATCACAGCACCCTCTGGTTGTCCAGTGTACATTATTGTGGCAAAGCAAAGCACACCTTCCCTGCCTCAAGTGACCTGAATTAATTTGGGGCTGATTAATGTGTCACAGAATATTTTTTTAGCTGGCACCTGCTTCCTTAGTGCTTCCTGATTAGTGATCTTTTGCACTTGCTAAGTGCTTTCATTGTTGCAAAATTAGTTACAACACCTGCCCTGCCCCAACTGACAATAATGAATTAGGGGCTGATTAATGTGTCACTGGATTTGAACTTCCAGCCTGGCTCCTGCTTGTCTGCTTTAGCTGTAATTCAGGACCTTTGTGTAACTATTCTGAGGGTCAGAGCAGGGTCACATAATAGTTGCAAGCAGGCAACTGAACTCTGGAGGGGCCCCTCAGGAAGCACTACAGGAAATGGCTACTAATGATGAGCTTGAACTTTTGAACCTTGTAAGTAGTTTCAGTTTTGCGAAGATCGTATTTCTGCAATTTAGCGCTTATTCGCGGGGCGCGAAGTTGAACTGGGAAGCCGCGAACTCACGCGAACAGTGCGAGCAAGCCATAAAATCCGCTGCTCGCGGATTTGCGGATTTTGCGGGAAATTCGCGAATCTCGCGGATTGCGAATTTACCGAAAATCCGCAAAATCCGCGAGCGTAACGGATTTTCCGCCCATGCTTAATAAAGATGCAATTATCACCCTGATCTTAAAGCCTGATAAAGATCCCACACAATGCCAATCTTATCACCCGATATCCCTCTTCAAATCTAACTATAAAGCTTTTACTGGCATTATGAATGCTCGATTAAGTAAAATAGCAGGAGCAATAATACATGAAGATCAGAAGGGTTTTCTTCCTGGACGGCAGATGAAGGACCTTGTCATCTCTTTAGTCGGTGCAATAGATCTTGCAACCGTGTCTGGAGCTCCCTTAACAATTATAACATTGGATGCAGCAAAAGCCTTCGATCTCGTTAATTGGTGTTATCTTTCGTGTGTATTGGAGGCTTTTGGCTTTGATTGCACCTTTAGAGATCTGTTAGGGAAAATATATAATGAACCACAAGCCCAAATATTAGTTAATGGGATCCTTTCAGCCCCGGTAGCAATCGGGCGAGGTACCAGACAGGGTTGCCTGTTGTCTCTCACTCTCTTCGATTTATATATCGAGCCGTTCGCTCATTTTTTGGTATAATTTTTATTTTATTTAGAAAAGAAATTGAAATACAAGGCAATAAAACAATACAGTTGGACATGTGTTCAAGGAGGAAGGAAACTGCAGTACAGTACAAAACAGATATAATTAATTCCAAGGGGGGTGTGAGTGAGGAAACAAGGTCTATGCTTATAATGGCTAAACCAGACCTGGAATACCAGGTCAGGGGGAAAGGGGAACCTCTGCGGTTTCAACAAATGGAGGTGTGCATATATTCCCACGGAAGGCGTTCCACTGGCTTCAAATTTTATTCAATTTTCTGGGTTTACCCCTAGCCACATACACCGTCTTCTCTCTGAACATACACCAGTCCATGTTCTCCTTCCATGCCAAGTCCGTGGGCGGCCGCTGGGAACCCCACAGCTGTGCAATGTCTCTTTTAGCAATCATATTTCCGAGGGTCGCCCACTGCGTCTGTGCAACATCATAATCATTCGGTTCCCAGACATTCAACAGACACCGTCTCGCTTCAGGTAACAATGCCACCCCCGTAACTCTTTCCATCACTGCATGCACGCGAATCCAGAACGCCGCCACCCTTGGGCACTCCCATATTATATGAAGGAAGATTCCAACCAGTCCGCAACCACGCCTACATAACCCATCCACTGAGTAACCCATATGAATCAATCGCGGGCCAGTGACATATATCCGATGTAGAATTTTAAGTTGAACAAGTCGGAGGCGGGCCGGAATGGCGACCTCTTTCGGCGAGGATAGGGCTGACTGCCAATCCTCATCGTCCAACTCCAAACCGTCTTTCGTCCAGACCTCTCTGAGCTGTGCCAACAGATCCATGCGATTATTAATTAATTTCTTATATATCAAGGATATAGTGCTGTCTGGCACGTGGCCGTCAAGCACCCGATCCTCCAGTGGGGAGGATTGGGGGATGTCAATACCCTTGGGAAAACCCGAATTCAACGCGTGGGTGATCTGTGCATAGCGGAAGAATTCTCTATCACTCAGCTCATACTCTACCTTCAGTGTATCGAAAGTCTTGAATTTACCCTTGACCCATAAATCACTCACCCTACTAATACCAATCGTATCCCACTTTTCAAATCCTTTTGTTTTCCACAGGCAACCCAGTCTCTCAGAGGCATAAAGCGGAGTAGCACGGGTCAGTCTATCCTTCCATTCCATTGCCGCATTCGCATCATGCCATACTCGAACTGCTATCCTGGTCGGTCCGACAATTCCCTCCCCTCTGCCTTGGAATAAAGAGCTCTGTTATAATCTCCACCCTGCAACAGATGCTTATCCATCTCAAATGCGGGATTGGGAGTTGGTCCATACATTCCATGATTAATTGCTCCCAACTGAGAGGCCCAATAATATCGCTTGATATCCGGAAGTGCAATACCTACGTCATACCAAGGAAGCAGGAGTTTAGCGATGGCGATACGCGACCGTCCATCCCAGATCAATCGTCTCTGCAGACTCTCTACCTCACGAAAATAACTGGCGGGAATAATATCAAACGTATTCTGGAGCGCATATAGAAAACGCGGTAAGGACATCATTTTAAAAAGAGATGCGCACCCAAGTGGGGAGAGTGGTAGCCTGAGCCAGCCCACAACGTCCGATTTTAGCCTCTGAAGAGGAGGAAGCAAATTTTGGTTATATCAAGCCAACGGATCTAAGGATATAAAAATGCCCAAGTACTTGAATCCTGTCAGTGACACCTGGATACGGCAACGACGCGGCAGGGGAGGGGTATCACCTGAAATCACATACACACAGGACTTGGTGCAATTGATCACCATGCCGGAATTCCTTCCGAACGAGGTGAGCACATCGAATAACACATTCAGCGACTTACGAGGGGATGTAAAGTACAACAAAATATAATCGGCATAGAGTGATATGCGATCCTCAAAGTCCGGGGTCCATCAAATAACCTTCATCGAGGGCTCCCATCGCAGCTAGGCAGCCAGGGGCTCTAAAGCAAGGGCAAAAGGAAGCGGAGACAATGGACAGCCCTGCCGTGTACCCCTACCGAGAACAAAGGGCTTAGACACTCGACCATTCAGTACCACCTGTGCCATTGGCTTTTCATACAAAAGTTTCACCCAACCAATGAATCCAGGACCGAAGCCAAATTTCTCAAGCGCAGCCCAGAGGTACGGCCATTCCACCGTATCAAAGGCCATCGTGGCATCCAGAGAAACCAAGATGGCGGGTTCACGCAATGACGAGGGCCATCTCGTCATCTGAAAATGCCGCATCCATTGAGTCCCTATCCAAGTTCGATAGGCAAGGCAATGTAATATCACGTAGTAATAAGTGGGAGTCTTTCTCCGGTCTATCAGAGACTGGGGAATACACTTGTCGGAAATGTTCCGCGAAGCACTCGACAATTTCAACTGGATCAGTCACACTCACGCCATCAAGCGTCTCAATCACGGGAACCACACGACTCGCCCTCTCCTTTTTATCCAGCCAAGAGATCAGTTTCCCAGCTTTATCAGCCACATCATACAGTCTTCCCTGCTGCTCTCTACTCATAAGTTTAGCGGCATTGGTCACCAGAGCTTTATAATCCAGTTGTATGAGGCTGAGAGCATGGAGCTTATTACGAGTCACACCTAGTCCCAAGTCCCTTTCTAACTCAATTATTTCAGTTTCTAGGCGGACCACCTCCTCATTCTTACTCTTCTTAGCACCAGCGATGAACCGTAGAGCCTGTCCTCGGATGACTGTCTTAAATGCCTTCCACAGTGACACTGAGGAGGAGACGGACCCCTCGTTCTCGGCAAATTACAGATCTAGGGACTTAATCAATTCAGCACGAGTTTTAGGGTTACGAAGATACCAGGGATTGATCGGGGCCACCCGTCCCTCGACACTCACACTAGTGCAGATCTGGAGCCACAATGGGGAGTGATCTGATATACCTCGGGCCAGGTGCCTAATCTCCCTGATTGCGGAGGCCTGTACAGCCGGCATCAGAACATAATCAAGTCTGGAGGGACTGCCATGGGACCCAGAGTGGAACGTGTACTGCACTTGTCCCGGATGCATCAACCTCCAGCAGTGTACCAAACCCATTGTATCCAAAAACCCACCTAACCAAGACTGCGACCTGGTGAGATCTCTGGGGGGGTGGCAATCTGCACTACCGGAGACAACTGAATTGAAGTCTCCACCCAGCACCAGGATACCATCTGGAAGCCCCAGCACTAAACGTCCAAGATCAGCAAAAGTGAGGGCCTGTAAACCAGGTGGGACATATACAGAAACCAGAGAGACAGTCTTCCCCTCCAACCTTCCCGTGAGGGCAGCGTAGCGCCCCCTATCGTCAAGAATCATGTTGTCTATTACTAAAGGGAGAAAATTCTTGACTAGGATGCCCACGCCCCTCGAACCAGTAGTAAACCCAGAGTGTACAGCGAGACGGTATCCTCGCCGATTCATGGCTTGACAAGTATTCCCAATCAAGTGCGTCTCTTGCAATAACACAACATCAAAGGAGAGGCGCCTCAGCAGTTGTAATACTACTCCCCGCTTTATCCTATCTCCCAACCCATTGACATTCCAAGACAGTTTTTTCAACCCACTACCCCCCATCCCAGGAATGAATGCAGAGTCCTCCTCATTGCGAACACAGTATCAAGATGCAAAAATAATGCAATACGTTGCCTTGAGAAAAAGAGAAACATGCCCAAACTCCCCCTTCCACCCCTCAACCTGAACCCATTACGATACACCCCACCCTGCACCCCTGCGGTAAATTCAAGAACTCCCCCAACTTGCAGTGTGCCTGTCGCCCTAGCATTAAACTATTTAAAAAAAGAAACCAAGAGGAGGAAAGAGTCCCACTCCCCCGCCACCTCCGGATGTATCAACGTAGATCATGTCAGCATGAAATAACTCAAACCGAGCTGTATGATATGTCAATTGTTCGGGAATCAGGCACCACATTGTCATTCTTGCTCCGGCACGCCACCCTCTGCTCCACCGAGTGTTCCATTCATTCGCTCCGCTTTGGTAATGTATCCAGCCAGTCACTCACATTTTCCAGACGATCAAAGAAAAATTTCCGATCATCATATTCCATCATCTAAAAAGTGCAGCTCCTTCATCTAATTGGTGCAGCACGTTTATCTAAACAGTGCAACACGTTCATATAAATGGTGCAGCATCTTCATCAAAATAGTGTTGGAGCTTTCCACTGCCCTTCCTCTGCAAAGAATCTGGAGTTTGACATGGTCCAACCTGAGGATCCTGTTAATACAGCACAGCACTGTAGCTGGCTTGCTCCTTCTGCCTATTCATAGGCAGAGTGGCAAGCTTAGGCATTGTGGTGTGCTGGACCACCCTGAGGATAGAGCACAACAATACCTGGTGCCAATGCAGAGGCACACTGAATGGGCCCTAGATAGGAGCAAAGCAAACTCTGGGATTGCATACGGGATATGTGATGATGCCTGTCCAAGGGATAAGGAGAGCCTCAATCACTATGCCCAATCCTCAGTGAGCACAGCAAGCTCAAGCAATAGAGCCTGATGATAGTTCTAGAAACAAGAATGCCCCAGTGTGGTTGAAAATTCTGCACCTCTTTGAATAAAGTTGTAGCACAATGAGACAGTGACGTCTGGCTACTACTTCTGCCCAGCCCACCTGATAAGGATCTGGAATGAGTGAGCTGTTGTTGAGCAGTAATCAAAATCAAATCAAATCAGGTGTTTGTTAAGCGCGATTACTCACCCATAAGGGTCTCAAGGCGCTGGGGGCGTGGGAGGGGGGGTTTGCAGGTTTCAGTCCATCAAGAAGGGGGTCTGTCGAAGAGCCAGGTTTTAAGGTTTCTTGCGAAGATGGGGAGCAATGTTATCTGTCTGAGGTGGAGCGGAAGGACGTTCCAGACACTGGCCACGCGGAAGGAGAAGGAGCAGCCTCCTGATCTGGTCTTTCTGGTGCAGGGGACCACGGCGTAGGAGAGCTGGGCTGATTGTAGGGTCCTTTGGGGTGCGTTGAATTTGAGTCGGCTGTTCAGGTATGCTGGTCTGGTGTCGTGGAGGGCCTTGTGAGGGTGGGTTAGCATCTTGAAGGTGACTCTAGCTTCAATGGGGAGCCAATGGAGGGTGCGCAGGTGCTGGGAGATGTGGCAGTGGCTTGGCAGGTTGAGGACCAGTCTTGCGGTGGCGTTTTGGATGTTCTGTAGCTTGCGGGTGAGTCTTTTGTTTATTCCAGGATTGAGTGAGTTCCCCTAGTGGGGCCTGCTGGTGACCAGTCTTTCTGTGTTTGAGGGGGATCCCTTTGAAGGTCATACCTAGGAGGCTGAGGGTGTGGAAGCAGGAGGACGAGACAGAGTTTATCTGGCGGTCCATTTTGAGCTCTGAGTCCAGGTTGATTCCCAGGTTGCGTGCGTGGCCCGTGGGTGTGGGCAGGCTTCCGAGGGTGGGGGGCCACCAGGACTCGATCCAGGCATCTGGGTTTGGGCCCATAATGAGTACTTCCATTTTGTTTGTGTTTAGTTGTAGGCAGCTTTTTCTTATCCATTTGGCGACGGCTTCCATGCCTTCTTGAAAGTTGTGTCTGGCAGTGTTGGGTTTGTTGGATAGGGAGAGGATGATAATAATAATAATAATAATAATCTTTATTTGGATATAAAATAACATCCTTAAAAGAAGCACCAACAGCAATACACATTGTAAAAAACTAAAAACTAGCATCACATAAACAACGATGGGTAGGTACAGGTGTTCCACATTGCATTATACACCTCCCTATTGTAAACAATTCACATAGCATTGAACTAACTTTAAAAAGTAAAGAAGTTGTAATACCAATGATTAGCAATGTTGGACTTGTACACCAACCAACCGATGACAATAATTACAAATTTTAAAAGTAAATTCAGGTAAAAATAGCAGCAACAATTCAGCAGCAGCGAGTTATAAGAAAATACAGAGGTAAAAAGAAAAATAATGCAATTTAATTTAGGCTGTTGCCGACAGAATGCGATATGCGAGGCGTATGTAGGTTGTGAGGCCTATGTTTAAAGCTGTGTTTTGTGGGCTTAGGGCCGCAATGATCGCCTGTCTGCAGGACCGGATTCCCAGCCTGTTCCACTCCGCTTTCAATTTACGTCTATGCTGAGCCATGAGGGCTGGGCAGAGACAAACCACATGCTTGTTTCAGCCGTTCTGCCGCACCCTCTGCACCATAATACATCTGACGTTCGACGCCAGCCTGGCAGGTCTTTTAGAAATTGCCAGTCACTGAGTCTGATGGCCAATAAACTAAGTATTAGATGCAGGGAGTAGGTGCATGACAGGTAGGTTGAAGGAGCTAAATGCCCATACGAGTTCATAATGGCCCATGCATGTCTGCGTTTGGCAAGGTGGTTTTTATCAATAATGAGGGAGCTCCTTCTGACGCATTTCTTTACGGTACTTTTAAATACTGTCGTACTGGGGTTGAGGTCCCATAGATCACCCGCGGATAGTTCTTTGATGGAATCTTTAAAAAGGCGACCATACGAGCCCCCTGGATTTTTCTCAGTGATGTCTAACCAAACTAGTGACTCTATTGAGCCTGTGTCTGCTTGTCTAAGTTTATGGTAGAAATTTAAATCCATGCCAGTGCTAGAGACTTCATAATATAGTAATCCCAGTTCTGGCCTGATCTGGGCGACAGAGGCCCTTTTGGGGAAGCGGAGGACTTTTTTTTATAGATTTTAGTCATGTGTTGGTTTAGATTCGTATTTAATTTACCCCTGAAAATCTCAATACCATATGCCAGTGTCGGACCAATTTTTGCTCTCATAACCTCTAGTAAGGGTGTTAGACTTGGGCCGGACAGTTTTTTTGGGAGCTTGGAGAGGGTCACCTGTAAGGTCACAGCTTTGCATGATATCTCCTTACGTTGTTTCACAAAATTGCCCCTAGAGTCAAGATTGACCCCTAAGTATTTGTATGCGCTTCCTACTGCAACACTCATGTTGTTATAGGACCATCCTCACCCGACTTTTCTTTTTTTCCCAAAGGTAACCGCTTGGGTTTTCTTTAGGTTGACCTCTAATTGATTTACAATAGTGTAATTGTATAGTTTAGTCAAGAGCCTTTGTAAACCTACACGTGTAAGACTAAAAAGCACTAAATCATCAGCATAGAGCAGGTTACTTATGGGAGCTCCACCCATCTTTGGTGGGTGGCTGTTGATTTCTTCTAGGGCTGTCAGCAAGTCAGCTATAAACATATTAAAGAGAAGTGGGGCCAGCACACAGCCTGTTTGACACCCCTGGTTGTCATGATTTTCCGAGAGAGATGTGCGCCGGACCCCAACTTCACCTGGACCCATGTACCTGAGTGTAACTGAAAAATTGCCTCCAAGATTGCCAAGGTATTGCTTGGGAAAGGCTTACTCGTGCAACGCTGCGCTTTACATTCACCCTGCGCTGAAGCGAGCATATTTGAGAAGTAGAGCGTGTTTTTAAAATTATCCCCGTTTTTGCCTATTTTAGTAGCAAATTGTTTTCTTAATCCCTGATTTTATTAGGCCCACATTTGCACTATAATTGTGCCCCTCACCGCTGCTTTAGCGGATTTATCTGTAGCTCCTTGCGTTTTCCGCCATCTTGGGGGTAGCTGATGACGTCTGATGGCGCCATCTTGCTGAGCGCTCTAGTGCTCAGGCGTCAAGGCGAGGTGAGTTCCCTATTTGAACCTGCCATGGAGACGTGCAGCGGTGACGCGCAGCGGGCACGCCGGACTCGTGCCGGAGTCGAGCCAGAGTCCTGCCCGTCTGCGCCCGTCAGCGCTAAGGAGGCGCCTGAGGGGGTGTATTGTGCACCACACTACACTCCAGGTGATGGAACCTCAGGTTTGTCTAGAGATCTATTATGCTCTCTCAACAGGCTCCCCATGCACTGCCATGAGGTCTTCAAACGGGACACATGGGATGGTCCCGTTTGCTGCAGTCAGTGCAAGGCAACGTTCATTCCAGAACCTGCTCTTGTAGTAGTCCCACAACCCACTATTTTACGAGGAGGGCTTATCAATGCCCGGTCGATGTGTAAAAATGCCCAAAATATTAACGACCTGATTATGGAGGTAAATCTAGATTGGCTCCTTATTATAGAAACTTGGCTTAAAGCTTGGTGTAATCCGGACCTAGCTGTGGCCCTTCTGCAGAATTTTTCGATACAGCGATTAGACAGGCCTCAGCAACGGGGTGGGGGTTGGCAATTATTTATTGTGACACATTGAAGTGTTCTACATATGAGTTACCAGATATTAAAGGGGCAGAGGCCATGGCCTTCTGCCTCGGCATTCGCAACTCTTTCACCTTTTCTGGTGCTCTAATTTATCGCCCCCCTGGGTCACCTACTGAGTTTCTAGAGAGTGTGGGAGAGGTATTGAGCGACCTGGAATTTAGGTTTGCTCATTTTACAGTCTTAGGGGACTTGAATCTCCACTTAGACTTTCCCAAAGAGCCGGGAGTTAGCTGCTTTATGGACATTATTAATGTCCTGGGTTTTATCCTTCTTGCCTTGGAACCCACACATTCAGCAGGGCATGTCTTAGACTGCATCTGTTCTAACTCAGATAGGCTAATAGTTAAATCTCCTTGCCCCCAAATATGGTCTGATCATAATCTAATTCCATTTGACCTCTCTTTGAAACATAATGTTCCTGTAAATAGTAGGAATAAAACTGATGCCGTAAGCAAACCAGAGTGGAAGAATTTACCCACAAGGTTAGATTTGGTAGAGAAGCTAAACGAAAGCAAGCCCACCCTAACGGGTCATACTTCCACGGACAATCAGAAATTCTGCGACTGGATAACTACAGTTGGGACTTTTTTAGTTCCAACACGCAGGAAAAATGTAGGCGGCTCAAAAAGTAAAAAGAATGCCCCATGGTTCTCGCTAGCTCTAAAAATGGAGTTAGGTGAAATGAGAGCATTGGAGTGGAGGGGGCGTAGAAACTACGAGGCTGTTGCCCGTGATGCCTACAAACTTGCCAGAAGACGATATCTTGCAGCAATTAAGCTAGATAAAAAAGCCCAATACCTGCAATAGATATCTATCCCTGGAAATGGCCAAAAGGAAATTTTCAAGATAGTAAACCATTTCATTAACCCTTTAGCCCTCTGGGAGGAAATTCCCCCGTCTCAATCTCTTTGTAATGCCATCTATAATTATTTTGAAAACAAGATCTTGGATATTGTGAAGGTTTTTCCTCCTGTATCTTCCACCTCTAGGGATTTGGAAAAGACGGAGGTTGGTAGGACATCAACTAGCTCTTCCTGCTTGGACTCATTTGTCCCTATTTCTTTAGAGGACACTAATAAAGCCATTGTAGCAAGTAAATGTTGATCCCCTTTCGACCCGTGCCCACCTTTGGTTTTGCAGGCTTTAGTGGAGGTGGTTAATCCCACTATTAACAGCATCATCAATTCATCTTTGGCCACGGCAGAAATTCCCTGTGAATGGAAGCTTGCTGCGGTCAAGCCTCTCCAGAAAAAGGCTTTGCCTGACCCGACCACTCTTTCCAACCTGCGTCCTATTTCCCTGCTCCCTTTGGTGTTTAAACTGATGGAAAAGTTCGTTAATAACCAGCTTACTAATTTTCTGGAGGAGAATGACATCCTGCACCCTAACCAATCAGGGTTCCGTTCGAAATACTCCACCGAATCAGCCTTGCTGTTTACGGCAGAGACCCTACGAATGGCTGTGGATCAGGGAAAGTAGGCCATCTTGATTTTACTCGATCTATCGGCGGCCTTCGATACGGTCTCACACACCATCTTAGTGGACCGTTTAGTTAACGCAGGAATAGGAGGAGTGGCATTGGCGTGGTTCAGAAATTTTCTCAACAATAGGCGCCAAGTCACGGTACTGGACCAGTTTCAATCCGAAGCTAAAGTCATCAGCTCAGTGGACCCCCAGGGCTCCAGTTTGAGCCCTGTACTTTTTAATCTGTACATGGCCCCTGATTGAGCTAATCGCTTCCTATCAGATTAGCACAATATCGTATGCTGATGACACACAGCTTATTCTGGTTCTGGATAGGAAACTGCTGGGGGCCGAGGAAAACCTGAAAAATTGCCTAACGGCCACATTTGAGTGGATGAATAACAATCACCTCAAATGTAATTCCATTAAGAAGGAAATTCTACCGTTCGGCTCTCAAAATCTTTTTTCCCCGAAAGACTGGTGGCCTGACGATGCTGAAGCCCCTCCAAATACTATCTCTTCTGCTCGAAATTTGGGCATTAAATTCGATGACCAGCTGTCTTTTAAACAACAAGCGGTGGCCGTGGCCGGCACTTGTTTTTATATTATTAGATCCTTGAGGAAGTTTTTTGATCTTCTTCCCTTGTCAGCAAGAAAAACTGTGCCAGTTGCTCTGATAATATCCAGACTGGACTACTGCAATGGCCTGTATGCGGGAGCAAACAAGTCCGTTCTCCACAGGCTGCAGAGGGTCCAGCATGCAACTGCCCGTTTGGTGTTACGCTGGCCTCGCAAGTCATCTGCCTCGGCCGCGTTAAAGGCGCTTCATTGGTTACCGATCTGTAAACGGATCTTGTTTAAGATTCTTCTGATTACCTTCAGAGCTTTCCAACAACAAGGGCCTAGATATCTGTCCAATGGCTTCAAACGTTATCAGTCCATGCGCTGCCTGAGGTCTGCAAATCAGAACTTGTTGGTAATACCTAGATTTAAGCTGGCGACCAAAGGTGGTAAATCTCTTTTTTTCTGAGTGCCAAGGCCTGGAATAAACTCCTGCCGCAGCTCCGATTGATGTCCAATGAGAGCCACTTTAGAAAGACACTTAAAACGTGGATGTTTTCCCTCACTGAGGCCGCTTGTAGAGCACTGGTGTAAAGTATATTATGACTAAGTTCGCCTCCATTCCCCCCAACCTATTCCACCTGGGTTGGCATCAAGCGCCAAGATACTCCTTGGAGTGGTAGTAGCGCTATAAAAGTGTTCATTACATTACATTACAAGAGTTTTCATAGGATTCCCCATTTCTTTAACTTTTCCCATAAGGCTGCCCTAGGGACCCGGTCAAAAGCGGCTTTAAAATCAACAAAACAACAAAAAACAGCCCTGGATATTGCACAAACTGTGTCAATGATTATGGCCACTGTCAATATGTTGCTCATAGTACCGGATTTGGCAGTGAAGCCTGTTTGAGTCATAGGGATCAAATTGTTCTCGTCCACCCATGCTCTCAGCTCGTTCAGGAGAATGCCAGCATAATGCTTAGCCTCAATGTCCAAGAGAGCAAATAGTCTGTAGTTATTTGGTGATGAATGGGAACCTGATTTATAAATTGAGTGGATTATTGCCCCTCGCCAAGAATCCGGTATGATTGAGGTTCTGAGAGAATAGTTAAAAAGGTTGGTTAGATGACCCGACCAAAGTGCTGTGTTTGATTTAAATAAATTCTGTAGTAGGCCGTTAGGACCCGGAGCTCCATCCGATCTTGCTTTTAACAGTACTTTAGTAACTCTTTCTTGAGTGGTCTGCAGATCGCCGGTGCAGGGGTCCAAGCGGCTAATAGACCTACTTGGGCACTTCCTCGGGCTTATTTGCGTTGACCTGGGAACACATGCATCTGTGGGTGCTGTTCCTTCTGGGGACTTAAAATGCTCTACCAGAAAAGTGACCCAACAGGCTTCTTGAATGTAAGCTGACCGAGAGCTGGACTTGCTGTAGTTTTGCGGATTGATTAAGGCCCAGAATTTTCTTCCATTGCGATTTTTACTTTCCCATATTAGTTTGCACCAGAATTCATTTTGTTGGAGTTTCTTTTCTTTTTGTATTGCCTGCCTAAACGATTTTTGAGCAGATTTATACGCCTTAAGGTGCTCGTTATCTCCCGGAAATTTTATTAAAGACCGCAAGGCGCTGTTTCTAGATGTCTTCAGTGCCCTTGTCTCTCGTGAGATTGTGTGCTGGCGACTGGCAAAGTCCGTCTCAGAGTGCTGTTTGGTTGGGAAAAGACATGTCAGTTGTGCGCAAAGCATCGACCATGCAGCAGCTGGAAAAAAACCCGGGTCGGAGCAGTCTGAAATGAAAGCCAGGCTTGCCTCCGTAATAGAGGGTATTATGTCATCACTCCATCTTAGCCGTTTCAGATTGTCACTTTATGTTCCTGAGAATGTTTCTGGAGCGGGTTTGTGGAAAGCTGGCTTTATTTTAAGGGTTACGGACTGAGGACGATGGTCGCTTTCGGTTCGCGGGTGAATACTAAAATTACCCAGATGTTTCAGCAGAGCCGAGTTGCAAATAGTGTAGTCTAAATAGGAATGCTTGCGGCCATTTGTCCAGGACCAATTTGGTGGAGTGTTGTTCATGGATCTTCCATTCATTACCAAAAATCCTGCGCTGTGGAGTTGCAACACACAGAGTTCTCCCAGGCCACAGTAGACTTGGTTTGGTGTTTTGGACTGTTCCTCTACATCTGCAAATGCGAATGGGGTTAGCCCTTCACAATCTTCTGTGTTACCTTGGAAGAGGTTGGTATTGAAGTCCCCTGTGATTATGCAGTCCACGTGGGGATGATCCACAGCCAGGCCCCGCACAATTTTCATTAGACAAGTTAGATGGATCTTTTTTCTGCGGGTACTGGGGTTGATGTAAATTTTAAGCAACAGAAGTGGATGTTGTTTATTCCATGAGTTGATTTTGACACTCAGTAGCCAGTCTTCGTCGAAGTTTAAAGGCACAATCGGGCCTTTTAGATTGTTGGAGACATAGATCGACAGGCCCCCTTTAGGGTGGCCGTAGAGACGGTCTCTAATTGCTGGTTTCCAAAATTCAATGAAGCCGGTCACTGGGGTATTTTGGGTGGCCCATGTCTCTTGAAGTCTTATTGCAGTGTGCCCAAATATAAAGGAGTGTGTCTCCAAGTTAGTGTTTTTGTTATGGAGACCACTGATGTTCCATGAGCACAGGGTAAATGAAGAATCTCGGTCCGGGATTGAGGCCTTTACGCATGAGAGAGCTTGGGGTGTCAGTTGGACCGAGGCCTTGCAATTTGAGTTTAGAGGAAGGACTTCTCAAGGTCAGGCCATTTTATTGCAAGACAGAGCTGCGGGGAGCCACCCCCAGTCTTGCGTTTTGTCCAGATTAGAGTTTATATTCAAGGGAATTGGGCTCTCCTCTGTTATACCTAGGGCGTTTTTTAAAATGGAGTAAGGCCTAATTGTGACTCCTGATTCAGTGGTTTCAACTTTTTTCACAGTATCCTGATGGTTTAGTAGCAATGAAGGATAACCTGGAGGGTTGTAAGAGTAGATTTTAATGCCCCATGCCCGAAAGGTAGCCCTGTGTTCAATGAGTGCTCACCCTCAGATTGCTGATTTAAGTGACACCAGGGTTACCTCAGAGGGTTGTGTGCCTCTTGGTGGGAGGAATTCAATAGACTCAATGTCTTCCGATGTAAAAGCCTCAAAGCCCGGGACTCCATTAGCTAGTTTTATTGTATTTGACCTGTTGAGGGTGTTGTTCCGACCCTTTGAGATGAATTCCGGGGCAAAGAGTATTTTAGCACCCTATGTGTTACATTTAACACATAGGGTGTATTGGGGTGAGGAATTCTTTTGGTTAAACACCCTGCGTCCGGGCCCAGTCGAGTCTGAAAAAGATTTAGTGGGACTCTGCTCAATGTCTGAGTGTTTAAAGACAGAATTGGTTTGTTGTATTGGATTTCTTTTACAGAGCTAGGCTCAATGATTGGGTTAGCCTGGGTTGGTATGTTGTTATGGAATACTTTTACAAAACTGGGACCAGTAGTTGGGTCGACCAGCCGAGATGAACTAGAAATGGGTGCGGGTTGAGGTTGTGTTATCTTGGCTGTAGTCGTTGGTTGAATTGGGTCTCTAAGATTGACCCTTAATGGTTCAGTAAAGGGTTGAGACTCGTTTACCGCTGCTACCGCAGATGTAATGGTGCAGACCTGTCTGCAGCCCAGAGTTTGTTGACAGACACTCGGGTTTGAATCGTCCTTAAATGTGCTTTTACTGGGGGTTACTGCCCTGGGTGTTAGTTGAGAGGCACTTAGGGCTTTTTTATTGCTGGTGTTTACAAATAGCGGAAATAGTTTAGGGGGAACAATTGTTGGATTTGATCTTAATTTATTTCTCTGTTTGCGCTGACGTTTGTGCTCCCTCTTGCTAATGTGGGGGGAGGAACAGAGAGTGTATCAAAAGTGGGAATGGCTGCAGTGGCAGGGCTTACAGACACCGTCGCCCTATTGGTGCTGGTAGAATCCGAGTTCCCATTTGCTGGGTCAATATTTGTGGCCAAGGGTGCGGGCAGCACTGCTACGGTGGAGGGGCCCCTGGAACCATGAGGGGCTTCTCGATGTACAGTCTCAGTTACCAAAGGTTCCGCCAACCCGCTCTGCTGTAGCGCGGCCATTGATCCATGCGGAGGGTTAAATAGTTCAGGGATCATAATTGAAGGCTTTTGATTTGACTGGTGAAAGCATTCAGATCGGTTGCCTCCCTTCAATTGCTTGACCTCGCTTATGACGGTAGATAAAAAGGTCGGAAGCGAGGATAGCGAGTTGATAGTGGGCGAGCAGCAGCAGACTTTTGATTGAAAAATAAATAATAATTGGGGCCAAATACTCGATTTTGTGGGGGCATCTGACTGTGACTCTGTTTTTGATGTTAAATTAGGCGAGTACTGAGGATTTTTAAAAAGAAGGACAGGTCCGTTAATAGTTGATCATTGGAGTCAATTTTTTGGGGTGGTTTTGGGGAGGCTATTATTTCTACTGGTGGTGCGCAAAAATGTTGTTGAGGTGATGTCGCGTGTACACTTCACTCTGGAGGACTTGGGGCATGGGTGGTGGGGGAACTGAGTAAATCGAAATTAGATACTGGAACCTTTTGTGCATGTATTTGTGCAAATGTTAAGTGAGAGTGTGTCGCTGGGAGGCCCTCCCTAGGCACTCCGTGAGTTTGGGGTAAGGGGGCTAAGGACTTCACTGATTGCTGAAGCTGCCGTGCTTGGGGGCTTTGGTTGAAGGTTAAAGTCAAAGGAGGTAGTTGACCTGGGCCAACCACTTGCTTAGGGGGGATCGGGTTGGGGCAAAAGCTGCCTTGGAGCGAGTTGGTGACTTGATACTAAATTTTGATGGTCTCTCCCTGTGCGTGTCAGAGGTGGTGATTGACTAAGGCAAACCTCTTGCTTCTGGAAGTCATGTTGGAGGGGAGGCTGACTTGGAGCTGATTGGAGCCTTGGTGATGAGTTTTGAGAGGCTGTCCGAGACAGGTCCTCCAGGTCGATGTTCTGGTCAACGAGTGGGGAGCCAAAAATGAACATGTCCATGACAGGAGCAGATTTGTTGATTCATGATGATGACTGAAATTGGGACGGGAGCGTGTTTGGATCCGCAGCTCGATCACACAAGGCAAATTTACCTCTAGGGATTGAAAAGGAGAGGTCAGCTTGGCCCCACCCGGAGCTTTTTTTAAAAAGTCCAGAAGAGTGAGAGATTTTGAGTCGTTCGACGATGGAAGACATAAGGGGACCATACCCGTGTTGTTTGAATATTGCCATCCATTTTGTAGGGGTTTGGGGGCCTTCAGTGTGGCCTTGATGGTCTGTGGACTCACAGGGTCAACGGGGGGTGCTCCGCAGCGGTTTCCGAATGTTTAGGTTTCTTCCGTTTTGTTATGGGCGGAGGTTTTCTTTTTTTCCCTGATCGCATCCTCTCAATGTTTGAGGGGTTGTTCGGGGGGCTGTCCAAGCAAGTAAACATATGTGCTCCAATGGCAGGAGACGTCTTGCAAACAATCTCTGTATTGGCGGCAGCGTTTAATTAGGTTTGCTTGGTTGTGGTTGCTTAATTGTAGTTATATTTTACTTGATGTTTTGCTGAGTCGCAAAACCCTAAATGGTCACTCCAGGACGGACTGCTGGTCTTGACTTGTCTTAGGAATATGTTGTCATGAACCTAACTACCCAGGTTACGTGGCCAGGGTTTAAGCATGTGGCACCCGCCACACTTAGACCCTACCCTGTACCCCGCCTGCTGACTCCTATCTGATGATCCCTGTTGCCCCCTCGCCTCAGACCCGAGCTTGGCACCTCTCCCTCCGATGCAGCCCCACTACCAGAGGGGTCGCACGATGGGGGGAAAAGGCCGTCGTGGCCCAGCTGCAACGTGGTACCGACAGTGATGGAAGCAGACTGAGGTTGTGGGGGGGGGCGAGGGGAGCAGGACAAGGACTGAAGAGGACTTTTGCAAGCAAGGACTCTAGGCTCTAGGCGAATGGGCGAATAGAAAGTGGGGGGGGAGGTCTGCAGAGCAGAGCAGGGGCTAGACGGAGCAGAGGCAAAACAACCAGGCTTAGGTCGGATACTGAGGCGCAGTCGCTAAGTGGAGAGTGGCAGGGAACGCTGGTGGGTGTCTGCTCCTACCCCGGTCGAGGAAAATGGGACCCAAGGTGGTGTAGGACCTGCTGGGCGGTTATGCAGGCGGTTATACGGGCAGGGGGTCCAGGGGGGCAGAGAGCTTGCCAGGGGCTCGCTCTAATCAAATGACACACTTTATGTGTGCAGACAAGCAGACGCCACCTCCACTCTATGCCCACTTGCAAGACTTGAGAAACCCCCACCTTACCGTCCGTGCAGTGAAACCCCGCCTCCAGGCTGTCCTCGCTTTCCTTTCCTCGTCCGCTTCCTCGCCCGGTAGTAGCAGCACCCCTGCACCTCGGTCCCGACCTCCGCGTTCCTCGTGGGACTCGCGGACCACACACTGGCAGGGTTTTGGCCCGTTAACACGTAGACAACCCGTACTGCTCCGAGCTCCGAGGTCCGAGCTAAAAGCTGCTCACTGCACCGCGCCCCTCTCTGAATGCTCGACTCCTCCCCTAACCGCTGCCTCGCCCACTCGAGTCTCGTGCTCACTCCGTCAGCAATCAGTGTCCACGGCCGTAAAACCCAAAAAAGAAGACCCACTTCAACCTACACCTGATAGGGAGAGGATGAGTTGGGTGTCATCTGCGTATGACACAATGTTGAGTCCATAAGTTCTGACAATGGGGGCAAGCGGAGCCAAGTAGACGTTAAAGAGCGGAGGGAGTACCCCGTGTGGACTCTGCAGGTGGTAGGTGTAGGGTCTGAGAGGAAAGGGGGGAGTGTGACTAGCTGCGTTCTGCCAGAGAGGAAGGAGAGGAAGGAGTGGATCCAGTCGAGGGCCTTGTCTTGACTCTCTGCACCGTGGAGTCTGCGTATTAGGGTGCGGTGAGAGACTGTGTGGAACGCCGCTGAGAGGTCGAGGAGAATGAGGCCTGCTGTTTCTCTTTTGTCCAGTAAGGTACAGATGTTGTCTGTTGCCGCAAGGAGGGAGGTTTCCGTACTGTGATTTTTTTCTGAAGCCAGATTGGGAGGAGTCGAGGATGTTGTGCTCGCCGATGAATGTGGCGAGTTGGCTGTCTATGGCTTTCTCGATGACTTTCGCTGGGAACGGGAGCAGAGAGATGGGTCTGTCGTTTTTTGAGGTTTGTGGGGTCCGCGGAGGGTTTCTTCAGGGGTTGATCTCAGCATGTTTCCAGTGGTCAGGTAACAAGGCGGTTGCCAGGGAGTGGTTGATGGTGTGACAGAGCATGGGTGCAATGCTCTCTGTTGAAAATATGGTGGGGGCCGGGGTCCGCTGGACCCCCAGAGTGGATTGACTTCATCGTCTTCAGTGTGTCTTCGGTGGTGAGGGCTGTCCAGTTGTTGATCGCTGGCTTTAGGGTGTCGGGGTGGTTGGTGAGGGTTCAGTGTGTTGGTTGTGTTTGTCGAAGTTGTCGTAGATGCTCTTGATTTTGTGGTGGAAAAAGGTGCTAGTTTGTCTCAAAGGTTTTGTGAGGAAGGGATGTTGGTGGAATCGCTGGTGAGTTTGGACGAACTCCTTGATGATGTCGAAGAGTTCTTTGCTGTTATGTGCATGAGTGGAGAATCTGTTTTCAATCGCTTTTGTCCTCGTTTTTCTGATGAGTTGGTAGTGAGCGTTGAAGGTGACTCTGAAGTTGTTGTGGGCTTCTGTGGATTTGGTGTTTCTCCAGGCCTTTTTGATGCGGCGGCAAGTGTGTCTGGACTCTCGAAGTTCGGTGGTGAACCATCTAGCTTTCTTGGCTTGGGTGTTGTTGTTTTTCTTGAGGGGGGCTATGGTGTTGGCGCTGTCGGAGATCCATTTGTGCAGGGTTTGGGCTACCATGTTGGCGTTGTTGTTTTCCGCAATGGTTGGGGTGGAGTGATGAGGTTAGCTGGTCATTGGTGATTCTGGTCCAGTTTCTTCATGGGAGCAGGTGCTGGCGTCTTTGCATGGTGGGTGTTCTGATGGTGAAGTGGACGCATCGATGGTCAGTCCATGGGAGTTCGTTGATGTGGCTGAAGGTGATGGATTTTCCTGTTGTGAAGAGGGGGTCGAGGGTGTGTCCTGCTGAGTGCGTGGGTTTGGTCACAATCTGGGGGAGTCCAATGTTATGGAGGTTGTCCAGGAGGGATAAGGTGCTGGGGCCCAGTTGGTTGTCAAGGTGGAAGTTGAGGTCTCCCAGTAGGGTATAGTTGGTGGACACGATGGCATGCGGAGAGATGATGTCCTTGATGGATTTGGAAAAAAGTCTGCGGGGTACAGGGGGTCGGTAGATGAGGGTTCCACAGAGGGTGGAGGTAGGGCGGGCCAGTATATTGAAGTGAATGTGTTCCATTAGGACTGTGGGCTCGTCGAGGAGTGTGCTCAGGCGGAGGGTGGATTTGTGGACAATGGCGATTCCTCCTCCAGGGCGGGTGGGGCGGTCCTTGCTGGAGATCTTGTATCCTTTTGGAATGGCGAAGGCGATGTCCGGACCCGACGTGGTGTTGGTCCAGGTTTCGGTAAAGAATGCTATGTACGGGGTAGTGCTGTCGAGGAGGTCCAAGATTTCTATGACGTTTTTGTGGAGGGATCGGACGTTGAGGAGGATGCTTTGCAGGGTCTTCGGTTTGGTTGTGTTCTTGTGGGCTGATTGCACTGGGTCATTGGTCTTGGCAGTGCTGCAGGTGTGCCAGCAGCGGTGGCAGCTGAAAGGTCCGTGGGTGTCAGCTGGTGATGCTAGCTTGCAGTTGTTGATGCGGCCTCGGTTGAGAGCATGGAGTGCTGCTGGGTCGTAGCGTTGGCGGTGCAGAGATCCAGGGTTCTTGGTGCTGTTCGCAGTCAGGTCGCTGACGGGCGCAGATGTGCTTGCTTTTGGCGCCCTGGCGGGGCCTTGAACACCAACACTCGAGAGTGCAGGGGCTCGGAGGAAGGCCTCACCTAATGGTGGAGCTGCGAGGGAGGGAGAGCAATTTCACTGACAATGAGTCAGTGAGTCAATGGTGCTGGGTGTTGCTGTGATGTCATGTGCTGGGCAGCTCTGAGTATTGAAGTGTGGTCAGATTCTGGTGGGAGTTCTGTCCTCGGATGGTGTCCCCTACTGTGAGTAGTTGAACTGAGTGGCCTTCAGGGTGTGCATGCTTCTAAAGTTGAAGCTGTGCTCCTCCTAGAGTAAGGATGGTTTTGTCTCCGACACATTCAGCCAGTTCCCATTTTCTATGCCCAATAAAATATTCTATGCACACCCTCCTGTTCTTTTAAATTAAACCAATACATTTACTGTCCTACCACATTCCCTAAATCCCCTTGCCACCAAACAGCAGATCTCCCACCTGCATCTCTACACTTACTTTCTTGGTAGAATTTCTCCACTCTCTTCATAGACTGTGAGGTCTGCACTTTGTTGGGTTGTGGTAGAAATGGAAATGTAGGCTTTTTCTTGAGGGGTGTATCTTCGGCGCCACCTAAGATGATCGCCTAGTCGATAAGCTCTGCCGCATTGCGGATGACTTCAGCTTTTTTGCCTGTTTTCTCTCACTTTGACTGGTTTACTGCATCTGTAGAGGTGGCTACAAGTAGGAATAAGATGCAATGTCGCTGCTTACTGGTGTGAGGCACCTGTTTCTTTTCTTTTTTGGCATTGCGGCTCTCTCCTCAGAAACTTTTTTTCTCTTATGTCACTGAATGTAATGAGCAATGCAAAGTTGAAGGTACGATACCATACATATTCAAAGGTCCAAGTGATCATTCACTTAAGTCCGTCTCTGGGGAAATAGTATGATGTAATATATATATACAGATTCTGACCATTCCAATATGGATGTCAAACTTCTATGTGGTCACGCTTTCAACTGTCGTAATTATAAGAATTACAGTAGTTTTTACAAATGCTTATAAATATACTAAACACTTGATTCAGACATGTTTAATTAATCAGTGAATTTAACTGATGAATGCACACATGCAGCAAGAATTTCAATTTTTCTTTATGTATTTTTACACTCCAAAATGGATGGCAGGGAACTCATATCACAATGAGTGCCTTTTTGCTTTCTGTAAAAAACTATGTAGGACTAGCAGTCCGACAGTTTCAGTGTGTGAGCAAGCCTGCATGGTCAGGCGAAACAAGTTATTGAAAAATAAACCAACTGGTGGTATTAAAATCCCCTGAGTGATCGCTTCATTTGAGTTTGACTAATAATTTAATGACCGGCATGATCCGCGGGCACCAAGGGATCCAAGGGCCATATTATCAGGTTCTGGCTTCTATGGGAATTCAGAAGGGCATATTATCAAGCCCATTATCGCCACTTTAGTGGCAGTTTCCTGCCGATAAAAGCGGCGATAATGTATCGCCATTTCTTGATAATATGGCCCCCAATGCCTTGGGCGAGGTGAGAAAGCAGGAGCGCACAGATTGAATTAGTAAACGGAGTCTTTCGCGGCCAACAGCGAACTCTGCACCAAGAAGGGCATTGCATCTAAATCGAAGGACATCAAGAATCTGAAACCGGAGATCGAGAGCGCGTCCCAGAAGGTAAGCACTCATAAAGGGTTGCGAGAAGGGTGGAGGGGAGGGGGAGATGAGTTGGAGGACGCAAATCGTTCTCTCTTCCCCCGCCTAGACCGTGGTCAGGATCGAGTCTACGTCTCTGGGCGACGGAGAGCACCCTGCATCTCTGCAACTAAATCATTACACCCCCAAGGGGAATTGTGCACAAACGAGCACTTCCGACTACAGGAGTGACGTTTTACCCTCTCATGGACTGATCTTAGGCATTTACGGAATATGAGCTACATTGACTATTTATAAACAACCCCCCGCCCCCTTGAGATTGGCATTTTCCTTGTCACACTGCATTACGGCATGGGCAACAGTAAGCTCAAAATAAACTACAGCTGAATCATCTCCTGCATTACCAGGGAATGAGGGAAGGAGAGAGTACTTTTAGAATCCAGCGCTCTAAGATAGACCCAATTTGGGCTGACTCTTCAATAATAAGACCACTGAGCAATGATCCTTTTCGTGTTCTCATCACTTACAACAGAAAACATTTGCGTGGTTGAACTCAGCCTGCAAGCATACTTAATAAGATCCATTATCTTCATCAACCTAAGGGGCAAACAAGGGTCCTTCTGAATTCAATAAGAACACTAAAAGGACCACTCAGCAATTTACACACTGAGAAGTACAAACGGTGGAGCGCAATTCCTAAGAGATCTACCGAACTGAAACTGCCAACCTCTTTTCCTAGACAAGATATCTAGTGAAAGAAGAAGAAGGAGGAGGAGGAGCCTGGAGGGAAACTAAGAAGTGAAAGCTGCAACAGGAACCCCCACACTGTACGGATGGGGGATAAATACCAACCCATTTTTCAGCCATCATCGCAACCCATACCTTATTGCAAGCAACCACAGACACACAGGAAAATTGAAATAAAACTTCAAAATAAATCAAATGCAGTGAGAACAGTGTAAAAAACGTAGAAGAAGAAACAGAGAGGAGAGCAGCTCCCCAAAGTCTATTTGCAAGAGCACCGAACAAAGGCCAGCCAAGAAAAGAAATGATTGCCAGAGACAGTACCCTACAAGAAAAATTGTAGAGGTTAGAAAAACTAAAGAAATCTGAGACCTCCAAGTGGTGGGAGGGGATATCTTTACAGGACTATATTGACAAAAAAATGGTAGCGCGAGGCCTACTGATCTACACAATCCCCTCTTATGAATCCCCCAACCCAAAGATGCTGAGGAATAGGAGGAAAACTCAGCGAAATATTCTAAACAAATGTTTACTATTTTAGTAAAATACGCATGGGAGTATAGGGACAAATTCTGCAGAAACTCAAACACCGTGCATATGAACTCAAAGCCCACAAAGAACAAGAGATCATCAAAAAGTATGTGGAAGACCTGAGAGTAAGACTAAAAGTACATGAAGATGACATAAAAGCCCGCAAGCAGCGCAAACTACACAGTGACTGCTGTGACTATGAAAGCAACAGATTTCTTAAGTATTGTCACAAATATGACCACTTATACAAAAAAAAATTAATTCTCTAGGAGAACCAATTGAAGAGCAATCAGGAATTTTGAGTAGCACTGAGTCCAACACCAGTAGCAACACTGAGAGGGGTCAATTGCTAACAGCTAGTACTTCATCAAAGTTGCTCATAAGACTGAAACTACAGCCCACTTTTTTAAGACAAATATCGCCTCCTGAGGACAGGGAGGCAAACCCTGAGAACAGTACAACTAGCAAAGACAAGGAGAAGAGGAAGAGACCAGTGGGGCAGAGGAAGAGGAGGAAACCTGGAAGGAACTTCCTGAGAAGACAACAACACAGACAGAGGAAACAGAAGAGGAAGAGGAAGAGGAAGGGGGAAGGGGACTAATGGGAACCAAAGCAATTGGCCCAAAGAAGCAGATTTAATGGATGAGAATACGGTAAACAAAACAATCATAAACTTATCACACCGTCCACTTACTATGATAGAAAAACGAGCACTATGCTTAGGCCTCTCTCTTTGCCCTGTCAATGATTTCAGCTATTCTGAAACTAGAATAGACCTATACAAAATTGTGAGAAAGTTCAAACTGAAAAAGTGGCACCAAATGAGAAGATCAGGACCACCAGATCAGGAAAGTGTTCCCACCAACACCCCGATGCAGGTCTACACAGAAACTGATGCCTATCTCAATGCTGGTGACATCGAAACGCTAAGAACCCTGCAGGATCTATACTATGAAGTCGATTCTGAAGAACCTGAGGCCACATTTAATGTACTAACAGATCAACCGGCCGAGAATAAATTCTAACCCAGAGCCATTTTCTATCCCAATATGGCCCACGATAACATTGACGCATTCCATGCCACTATGATGAGGGACCTCATACAATTTCGCAAAAACAGACAGAAGAGGATTTGTACACAATTTTTCTAAAACACAATAGGAGATTGTTAAATCCTTGTCAGAAGATGAAAACATGGGTAACCGCCCAGCAGATAAAGGGGGTAACATTTTACTTTGGGATAGAAGTATGTGCATAGAGGAAGAACTGAGACAACTAGGAGTCACCAAATGTTATGTAGTGTCAGGGCTAGGGTGGCTTGTGGTCTAGGGCCCGCCCCACTCTGCATTCGGGGTTACCCCTGTGGCAAATTGCATCAGTCCTCTTTGGGAGGGCGTTGGTGGCTGAAGTGCTTTAAACCTGCTTGTGCATTTAAGTTGCATCCTTGTTAGTGGATCTGCGCAGGTTCCCTGCCCTTTAGCTGCTGTCTGCTGTTGTTTCCGCCTAATGCGTGAGATTTGGCATGCTCACGCCTAATGCGTGAGGTTTGGCATGCTCACGCCTAATGCGTGAGCTTTGGTTGTCGGGTCGCATGCGTAAGCGCCGAAGGCACGCTAACTTACGTGACCGCGCCCTGTCTCCTGCGCTCACTATTCTGGACTATTCCTAGGGAGTGGCTGTGGTTTCTTCCTGCTCCCTTTCCTGTTTCCCACAGATCCAGCGTTTTGGATTAGGATTTCACCGGAGGCTTTCGGTGTTCGTTGCAGGGGGCGTGGCAGTTTCCAGCTTGCTTCGTTTTCAGCTCTCCAGTATAGAAGAACCGTTTTGGAGCATTTCAAGGGGATGTTTAGTCCATCTGAGTGGTAGAGTAGGTCGTACTCTACAGGTAGGGAATAGGAATTCCTTGTTCATGGCTAAAATGTTTGAAATCGCTTTCTCGTTTTAAAAGGTGATATTTAAAGCTGCCAAATGCATAATAGATGATTTCTAAAACACAGAAAGTTTGAATCCTTTAATGTTTTATTCCTCAAGTAGGGAACTGCAATCCATTGCTGGCAAGGGTTGTTGAAAGTATTTCTGGGGAACGCTAAGCTTAGCTGAATGCGCGTAAATTCTGTTTATTGCAAAATTGTCTTGACGCATTCCTTTCTTGAGAATTCTGGCTAAGTGGCTAAAAGGGTTATTTTTTGCTGATGATGTTTATGTGGTATTCATTTAGTTTGACCTCCAAAACTTTGGTAAAGGAGTTTATTTGCTGAAGTGTGGTGCTATTTCTTTTATGAAGAATCTGTCGCAATTCACAAGAGTTTGAAAGTCGCTATTCACAAGTGATTGAAAATTAAACAGCATAATTAATAAAGAGCTTTATTCTTGAATACAACTGAGTAGGATGCTTATCGGATGTTTAGAAGAGTTTGTCTAAAGGCTTGTGTTTTAGTATATTCTCAGTCTTGGTACAAAGGTTATTGCCAATCTAGAATTGCAGAATATTTTGTTACTAACTTTTCCTTTTCAGATCTCCTTCCCCGCAGTTCCCTTCCCAATTCCCTTTTCCCCCCGTTTGATCACTCCAAGATTCTGTGTAGTAATTACATTCGGAATTGGAGGTATCGAGAGGTGGGCCCTTATAACTTCACGACAGACCCTGAGGAAGACGTCGCCTGACATGTAGTGACCAATATGCAGGAGTATAACAACAGCATTTTCAAAACCTGGAACATGCAGAGTAGCTGGAAAGACAATGGAATACTACAGTGGGAAGAATACTGTTACCTGATAAGTGATTACCCTAATCTCCTGAGTTTTCATCTCCTGCCTAAAGTACGTAAGAATCCCACAATACCACCAGGAAGACCTATTGTTTCACCAACTTGTGCATGGCATACACACTCGTAAGACCGATATTGGCGACAAACTGCTAATAGCCTCCTTCTTGAGACATCAGCTGGCCCGGCAGATCTTGACAGCTGCACGTAGCCATGGACCCTACAACTATACTGGCCAATTAATCAGCATATTGGTGGAGACAGAGGGCTTTTTTATCTCTACAGCCTACACTGTGAAGTGAAGTGAAAAAATACTTATATAGCGCGCTACCACTCCAGGGAGTATCTTGGCGCTTAGATTTCTGAAAAAGACAGAAGAGGTGTTATAAGGTGGATGAGAGATACACCTGGCTACGTAGCATATCCTAAAAGCCTCATACATTCAGGGTTGGCCAATGAGTAAATCCAAGTCTTTAGCAGCTTTCTGAACTTGGGTTCAGTAGTGGCTTGACGTAGACAGGGAGGTGCCTTATTCCAGGCTTTCGCTCCAATGACCGCCATGGATTTGCCTCCTCTTGTTGCCATTTTGAACCTAGGAACATGCAGCAGATTTGCGTTGGAGGACCTAAGTGCTCGGAGAGGTTGATAATGTTTAAAGTATTTACGCAAATAAAGTGGGCCCTGATGGTAAAAGGCTCTGTGAGTAATGACGAGCACTTTAAACAGTATGCGCTTGTGTATAGGAAGCCAGTGTAGTGTGTTCAAAGCTGCGGAGGCTGAGGATTTCCTAGGTAGTCTGAGGACCAGTCTGGCAGCTGCGTGTTGGACCATTTGAAGCTTATGCAGGGCAGATTTATTGAGTCCTGCATAGAGGCTGTTGCAATAGTCCAACCTGGAATTTATGAGGGCTACAGCTACCGTGCGTCTGGCACTCAGGGGAAGGAAATCAAAGAACTTTCTCAGGCTTCTGATGATACCGAAACAAGTACCTGCTACTTCCTTAGCCTGCTGATTGACAGTAAGGGCACTGTTAAATTTTATTCCAAGATTTCGTGCAGCAATGATAGTATTGGGGGGGGGTTCTGCTTTTTCGGGCCACCAATCTTGGGGTGTAAAGAAGTTGTTCGGGCCGAAAGGGATGATCTCCGTCTTGGAAGAATTGCATTTTAAGTGGTTAAGAGACATCCACTTGAAGGTTGCTGACAGGCAGTCTTTAAGTACTTGCTCTGCGTTAATGTGATTTTTATCAAGAGTCAGAACAAGTTGAGTGTTGTCAGCATAAGCGACAGTACTGATGTTAAAGGATGTTATTAGTTTAAGTAAGGGGACCATATACAGGTTAAACAGGGTAGGGCTTAAACTAGAGCCCTGAGGAACTCCTGTTTTTATCAGTTTTTCTTCTGAGGAGTGGTCGCGCAGCCTAACAATCTGACGCCTATTTGCAAGGTAGTTTTTAAACCATTCGAACACGGTTCCTGCTATGCCAGCATTGGTAAGGCGATGTAAAAGGATAGCATGGGATACCGTGTCGAAAGCCGCTGAGAGATCTAAAAGGATCAGAACAGCCAATTTTCCCTGATCCAGAGCGGCATGTATGGTTTCAGTAGATGATAAAAGCGCCGATTCAGTAGAATGGTTTTTCCTGAAACCTGCTTGACATGGATGGAGAATGTCGTTATTTTCAAGGAATGCCATCAGTTGTTTGTTGGCAAAAGTTTCCGTGATTTTGCAGATGGCAGGGAGTAAAGAAATTGGGCGTAAATTAGATAAGATGGTGGGGTCCTGTAATTACTTTTTCTGTAATGGTTTTACTGTCGCTACCTTCCACTGGGCTGGGATCTCTCCTGATTGTAAAGAAGAGTTGATGATAGCATTAATATAGGGGTTAACCTCCTGTGCAATGGATTTTAAAAAAGCAGGGGGACAGGGGTCAGAAGGGGAACCTGATTTAAGTGCAGAGATTCCCTGTAAAGAATCTTCAAGAGTGATCTGATTAAATTTTTCCCATCTGGAAAGTTGGGGAGTAGACACTGTCTCAATGTCAGATTCTACTATTAAAGGATGAGGAAAATCCTTAATGAGCGTGTCAATTTTTTGTGTGACATAGTTGGCTATATTGTCACATAGGGTTTGGGACGGGGGAATGTCTTGGGTTGATATTTTAGGTTTCATAAAGATATTAACAATTTTAAAAATTTCTTTTTGTTTGTTGTTGGCTGCTTCAATTTGAGAAGTGAAATAGTTAGTTTTTGCAGCTTTAATGGAGATGTGGTACGCTTTCCTAGCTGATTTGTAGATGGTTTTGGAGTCAATGCCATAATTTCGTCTCCATTTACGTTCGAGTTTTTTGACTGCAGCCAGTTGCTCTTTTAAGGTATCTGAAAACCAAGGAGCAGAGTTTTTGCGATTTACTGAGGGAAATTTTGTTTTTTGTAGATGACTAGGTTTGCTGCCAATCTCTGTCATCCAACCTACAAAGTTTTGGTAGTCTATGAGGGTATTACCTGATAACAGGGGTTTGCTATCTTGAGCCCAGCTAATGAGATCAGGATGGCTCATTATTTTGCCCCAATTGGGTGAGGGGGTCCCTTTATTAGTTATTTTCTTGGACAGTGTTTGACTTCTTAAAAATTTGAAGTCAAATTCAATAAAATAATGGTCCATCCAGGTCAAAGGTAAGGGATTTTTCACCACCAGTGTATCCAGATTGGAACTAATACAATCGAGGGAGTGTCCTGCTTTATGGGTAGCTCCAGAGGTCTTAAGTGTCAGTCCTAGAATTTGCAGAGTTTCTTTAAAACAGGAAACATATTTATCAGTAGGGTTATCTAAGTGAAGATTGAGATTGCCCAATAACGTAAAATTGGCGCATCTGACAGTCATATCACTCAGAACCTCCCCTACACTGGTAAGAAACTGCTGGGGATTTTGCGGGGGACGGTAGAGCAGTGCTCCTGAAAAAGTGAAAGTATCATGTAATTGGATACTAAAAAACATACTTTCAGCTTCTATAATGTCAGGAAGTTCTTTGATGGTGCATTTGAGGACATCTCTATAGATGATTGCTAAACCGCCACCACGCTGTTTCGCACGATCTTGTCTACAGATGGCATAACCGGGGGGAACAGCCTGAGCAAGGTCAGGATTAGACCAATCCCGTAGCCAGGTTTCAGTTATGAACAAACAGTCCAGTTCGTTTTCACTAACCAAATCGAATATGTGAAGTGCATTTTTGCACATTGATCGGGCATTTATAAGCCCACTTTTAAGAAAGTTGGCTGACATACAATTGTCCGTAGGATGATAGGGTACTAAGCATTTTCGACAAGTAATGCAGCAAACTGGACCCACCCATTTGTCGACATTAAGAGAATGGTGGCAGGTAGTACAAGAAGAATTCAGGGAGAGGAGAAAATCTCTTGAATAAATCATCACCTGGGTATTGAAGGTGGCCCTAGGCCCGGCCTGTGCGCGGACGAGCGCAGACGAGCTAGACTCAGGCTCGACTCCGGCGCGGCTAAGGCGCCCTCGCTGCTCGCGTTCGCTGCGCGAAATGATGACCTTCTCCTCTTGTAGTCCCTTCAAGAGCGCAATGGCGCTGGGACTTGTAGTTTTTTAATCTGAACCTATGTGGGGCTAATCGCGCGTCTCCAGCCACAGCCTTTTAACCGACTGTGAGCTAGAGAAGTGAGGCGCTTTCAGGCAGTAGGTGTAATAAAATACACAACAAGTTAAAACACAGACCTGTACGACGCAAATAATATTTCACTAATGTTAAAATGTTTCAGCCTATCACCCGGCTTCCGCCTCAGGTGAGAAATGCGTGCGTGTTAATAGCGCTAATGTTAGATGCAGATTAGGTAGGGTTTGTGGCCAGGCTTCTGCCTCCGATTGTGAAAGAAATCTCGCTGCTGAGGCTCGACTCCTCCTCTTGTAGTCCCTTCAAGAGCGCAATGGCGCTGGGACTTGTAGTTTTTTAATCTGAACCTATGTGGGGCTAATCGCGCGTCTCCAGCCACAGCCTTTTAACCGACTGTGAGCTAGAGAAGTGAGGCGCTTTCAGGCGGTAGGTGTAATAAAATACACAACAAGTTAAAACACAGACCTGTACGACGCAAATAATATTTCACTAATGTTAAAATGTTTCAGCCTATCACCCGGCTTCCGCCTCAGGTGAGAAATGCGTGCGTGCTAATAGCGCTAATGTTAGATGCAGATTAGGTAGGGTTTGTGGCCAGGCTTCTGCCTCCGATTGTGAAAGAACACACTGTGTAAAGGGAACATCAAATATGGCCTGTTGGAACCTGCCCACACGTGCATTATGATGGATGACAAATCCAAATACAGGAATTTTCTGGAACAGAAGAACTTGCAGGTTTTCCTGTACACCTTGCAGATTTCTGTTGTAAATTCGCTAAAGTCTTGGGTCGTGCACTGCCTCTTTAATCTGCAATTTGTAGTATATTCCGTGCTCCAGGGTATCACTACATTCCCATGGTTATTGTGGCGGTGAAAACATCTGTAAACTTATTGGCAGATGTTTTCACCGCCACAATGACCATGGGAATGTAGTGTAGCGAACGTAGGTTACACCACTTATAAAGATACACATTGCATTGTGAGGGATTATTAATAAAGTTAGCTTTCAACGCAAATAGAAAAAACCCTTCACGCGTACAACATCAGCGTTATACTCTCTTATGTGCAAGCGCAGGACATCACGTAACGTTTTAAACCCGGAAGTAATCGCATTGCATAAACTGAATCTCATTACGGAGCCACTAAACAAGTATACGAAGGTGAGAGCACAAGAGTTCACATAGAACTGGGTATAAGGGTTCAAATAAGCGTTTACGTACTTATTGAAGGCAGAGCGCCATTGAACATGAGGGGTAGGAAACCCAAGGGCTATAGTAACATAAGAGAGAATGACTCGCAAAGTGTTGTTCATGAGAGTTAGCACGTTCTAAACTATAGTCACAGCACAAGCACAGATAGCGTTTCTCTTAAGAGCTTACCATGTAACATAGAGTAAGTTGTTACCCCAATTTGCGACTGTTAGAACAGCAATTTATGTCAACTTTATGAATGGAATAACAATACAGTGAATGTAGACCCACATTCAGTAAGGTTTATTACAAAGAACACGAAGATTGTGATGATTGATGATGCTGTAATACAGTATGCTTAGAGTATTTATTGTTTGTTATTTTCAGATGGTTTCCCTGATGAAGGTGGTTTAACCACCGAAATGCATTGAGCCACTAAACGAGTATACGAAGATGGTTTCCCTGAGGAAGGTGGTTTAACCACCGAAATGCATTGGATGAAATGTATTCTTTGGATGGAATTTAAATTTTCACAAATGAAAATGTGGTGTGAACAGAACGCAAAGATTCAAATTCAATGAAACCGAATAAAATGTATGAAACAGATTGAGAGTAAAGCATGTTATGTTATGTTATGTTATGTGGTTTTTATTAGGCGCACAGATGCTCCAGCTAAGGAGCGTCCTGGCGCCCGACAAGGCAGCTACACAACACAACTAAATAAAACAGCACAGGCAAAACGACTAAGGGAATAAAAATGTTTTAACGGCGCGACGAAAAGAAAGCAAGTCGCTCATAGCGCGAATTGCCGGGGGTAAGGAGTTCCACAGAGCAGCGGCCCGCACTCGAAATGAGCATCCACCGGCCCTGCTTCGCTTAAAGCGAGGAACCACGGCCAATTCGAGGTCTGCCGATCTTAAGGGTCGTGCTGGGATGTAGTTGGCCATGAGGGTCGTAAGGATCATAGCCGGGGATCCCTTCAAGATCTTATAGGCGACGCAGAGGACCTTAAACTGAATCCGCTGCGCCACCGGGAGCCAATGCAGCGCTCGTATGGTGCTGGAGGTAGGACAGAATCTTGGAAGGCCTACCACCGCTCTCGCTGCTGCATTCTGGATCCGTTGCAGGCGCCCGATCTCAGCTACGTTCAATCCGGCCAGCAAAGAACTAGCATAATCCAGCCTGGAGATGACGGTAGCTTGGATCATGAGTTGTCGAGTGGGGGCATCGAAGAACTTTAGCACAGGACGGAGCCCACGCAAGATGCCGAAGCAACAAGCAGCCGTGCGTTTAGTGTGGCATGCAAACGTAAGGGAAGGGTCCAACCAGACCCCGAGGTTTTTAAGCTCGGCGACTGGGATGGGAGCAGGACCCAACTCCTCCGGCCACCAGCTCTCTCCCCACAGTTCCGGTTGCCTACCAAATACCATCACCTCGGTCTTACTAGCGTTTAGCTGGAGACAATTGAGCGTCATCCAGCTAGCGACCGCCCTCAGTCCTTGTTGAAACCTAGGAGCGTCGACTTCCGCATCCCCGCTGATCGTGACCGCTAGCTGGGTGTCATCGGCATATGACACCATGGTCATACCCCATTGTTTGACAACCTCAGCTAGCGGCCTTACGTACAGGTTGAACAGCGTAGGACTCAGCGAGGAGCCTTGGGGGACGCCCAGGTTCAACGGATGGAATTTTGACTGATAAGGTGGGACGGTCACGCTAAAGGCCCGGTTGGTTAAGAACGACCGGAACCAGTCGAGAGCAGTGCCGGTAACACCAGCCTCCTCTAAACGCTGCAGAAGGATAGGGTGCGAGACGGTGTCAAAGGCAGCGCTTAGATCTAATAGCACCAGCGCTGCCGTTTGTCCCGCGTCAAGCACGGAGCGAAGGTGCTCCACCATATAAAGCAGAGCCGTCTCCGTGCTGTGCCCTGCCCTGAACCCATTCTGCGTGGCGTCGAGTATATCAGCTCGACGAAGATGTTCCGAGAGAGCGGCATTTACGTGTGCCTCCATCACCTTAGCCGGCCACGGCAAGAGTGAAATAGGCCGATAGCTCTCCGGCTTGCTCCCATCCAGGCTAGGTTTCTTCAGGATCGGACGAACCATGGCTCGCTTCCACTTCAGTGGAACTACGCCAGATGTAAGTGACGCATTGACCAAGGAACAAAGCGGAGAGATGTCATGTGCCGCCAGGTCCTTGAACACTTCAGGGCAAAGTGGGTCCTCAGGGGACCCAGACTTCACTTTGCGAGCCAAAGTGCCTAGGCTATCAGAATTTAACAAAGGTAGAGAACATAGTCCCTCAGATGGTGGTGGCTTAGAAGATGTAATCGCAGAGGGAACGACCACAGGAAAGGCTCGATAGATGGCATTCACCTTTTCCAAGAAAAACTCTGCCAACTTTTCACAGTGCTCCAGAGAGCTCTGGTGTGATGTTGTAACTTTTTTGGCAGTGAGGTCTTTCAATACCTTAAAGATAGCCTTTGCCGGGTTTGAACTGTTCCTGAATTGTGTCGCATAAAAAGCGGCACGGGTTCTACACAGCGCCCGATGGTACACCTTCACTGTTGCCTGATATAAGACTTTCTTAGAGCTGGAATAGGCTTTGCGCCATGCCCGCTCTGCGCGCCTGCAAGACACCTTCAGAGCCCGCAGAGAGTCGTCGTACCAGGGGCTGGCCTTGCCAGATCTAGTTTTACAGGTCACCAAGGGGATGAGGGTGTCCAAGACCCTAGAGACCCATTCGCTAAACCTGTCGTACATCTGATCCGGTGGACCTGAGACGTCAAGCGGGTCAGCTGATAAGAGATGAAAAAACTCATCCAGCTTAAGTTTGTTCCAGCGTCTTCTTGGAACAGAACACACCGTTGGCTTAGATGGACTAGCCACGATAGGGCAGTGGAGCTGTATCAAATAGTGATCAGTCCATGCCAGGGGTGTGTAGCTGGTGACACAGACTTCCGTCAGGTTGGTAAAGAACGGGTCAAGGGTGTGACCCCCTGAGTGTGTGGGCTGCGTCACCAACTGATTCAGCTGTAACGCCTCAAGGTCTGCCAGGAAACTGGATACTGAGGGGCTACTGGAGTTGTTAAAGTGCAGATTTAAATCTCCAATGATGGTAAAATTGGACCACCCCGTAGCCAGATTGCTAATAGCCTCGGGTAACGCTGCTCTAAAGGCCACTTCACTCCCCGGGGGCCGATAAATTACCAGTCCCGACAGGGTGAAGTTAGATGAAATAGCGACCTTAAACAGAGCGCTTTCGCACCCCGGGATCTTTTGCCCATGCCATGTGGTAGGGTAACAGGACTTGACGGCAAGAGCAATACCCCCGCCTCTTGAGGTCCTATTCAAGGTGAATACCGAGTATTCCGGCGGGAAGGCCAGATTGACAATGGCCGTGTCAGCATCTTGCAGCCAGGTCTCTGTTACACAGAATAGGTCAGGCAACTCCCTGCCTAGCAGATCATTAATGTCAAGATGGTGTACCTGTAGTTGGTGGAGCATCATTAATAAGGAAGGTTGGATTTTTCTCAGCAACATACCCAGTGCCTAGGGGGACAGATTTCTGTTGTAGCCACGTCATCCACCTCTATTCCCACAGAGGCAACTCCTGGTCCTCTCCACACGGACAATGAAGGTCCCTGCCACTTGGGCAGGCTGCATGGGAAAGTGTCCCGAAGTGGGAAGGATAAGGCCATCAGGATGGTGAATTTACACAGGAGATACGTTCATTACACCACTGAAAATGACATGGGCTTCAGGCAAGGGTGATGATGACCATTGAGTACCTGTTATTCACTCTCGTCACTAATGTGGTCATGGTATTAATTTTTCCAGGTCATTATTTTTTCTTATCACTGTTCCTTGTTCTATATAGTTGCTCGATATGATGTGATGTTGTAGTTTATCATCGTCCTGGGACATCCAGGGGTATACCCATGGCTCTCTTGGTTCCTTAGTTAATTCTTCTATCTCCTTGGATGCTTAACGGAGTACTCTCACCCATGGCCGTTTGCATCCACCACACCAGTACCAGGGTTAGCTCCTCTTGTGACTTCCCCCTCAACATGCCAGAGGTCCCACCTCCCTGCACTAAGCCCTGCCTCAGAGGGTTTCTCCTCCATCGTTGCTCAACGCGTCACCCCATTAATGCTGCCCTTTTCTCCTCTTTCCCTACTGTTGCATAGCAAGGGTCCTGAACTCAATTCCTTCTCTCCGGGACTGCCCTGCACCTGAATTGTCAGCCCCTCTGTGATTTAGCTCCACCAACTACAGGTACTCTTTTTGCCTCCATATCCCTCAAGAGGTGAAGGTATTTGTCTTTATAGCTACTGATTTGACTTAGCATGCTCACCCTTTCTTTCATCACACCCACAGTTGATAGCAACTGCTCGCACCACCATTCCTTTCCCGTATTACATCCAACTGCCCCCCCACCTCTCCCACTGTTCCTGCTCACCCAAACATTCACCAGTTATGGCAACACAACCCCGATGATCCTATCTTGGAATGCTCAAGTGCTCATCTTTTTTATTAAGTGGAAAAAGGTCCTTGCATATCTAAACTCCAGACATGTGACATTGCCCTTCTGCAGAAAACCCACCTCATAGGCCCAGAAGCACACAAACTTAAATGGGACTGGAGCCAGATGTAGAGGGTATGATCACACCTTGGAAGTGTGGTGGGGCCATCCTCCTTCGCAAACCGCTACCCTGTACTGTAATAAGGACATGGACAGGCCATGGGGGCAGGTTTGCCTTCACCTGTCTTGAGATATTGGACAAGATTTTATGCGTGGTGTCAGTCCCCAGTGGGGACCAAGGCAACATTCCTGCTTGGCCTCAACTGCATTCCAATAGCACTGGGCACATAATCTATTATCCTGAGGGGAAATTGGAACGTAGCCCTGGATGCAATGCTGGATTGGAGTGACTCAATAAATAGAGCTAACAATGTGGATTAATCGCTCTTGCCAGACATGCAATCGGTAATCCGTATATGGCCCACAATCTAGGCCTGATTATTTTTTCATCTCCCAATCCCTCATGTCACTGATACATGATGTCCATATACTGGAAGGCCCACTTCATCAATTAGCCTATTGCTTCATTTGTTGTTAATGTTGCCAATCGGTAAGCCCTTTCGCCTCAATGTCTCTTATTATAAGATGACAGATTGGAAGGAACTCCTTAAATCCCATCCTAAAACTTGCCTTGCCAACAACACGGGTTAGGTCACATCCCCACAGATGCTTTGGGCAGCGACAAAGACCACCATCAGCTGCCCTTCATTATAAGCAGAGGGCAGGCCATCAGGGTGCACAGACAAAATACTGATTTTGAAATATCGACATACACAAATATCGAGTTGGAAATATTGTGATGCAGATATATAGACAGCAAGAATATTGTGGTCAAGAATATATGGAGGTAAGAAAATATCAAAGTAATTAATATTGTTTGCAAAAATATACATAAAAAATTGATGTTTTAATTAGTGTTATATATTTTAGTATGTTTTTAAAAATATGAGAACTTTTTTTGTATAAGTATAGCTTTTGTTTTTTAATATATGTGTTACATTTTTTGCAAATAATTAATTATAATTTAATTACATTTTGTGTTTTTTAGTTCTGTAGCGGGTTTTAATTTTTTGAGGTGTATAGGGAGGGAAGTAATCTAATTATAATAAATTAATTATTATTTTTTTATTTATTAGTATTTATTTCATCTTGATATGTATAATGTTAATTGTGGGAATTAATGTATTATTAATTCATTATTAATTAGTTGTTAATTATTAATAATTAATTAATTCGTAATTATGTTAATTGTGTAATTTTTGTAGGAGTGGGTTGTCGGTTTATGGAGAAATAGGGTGGAAAGTAATTTAACTACAATACATTTAGGGGTTGATTCCGATTTGGGAAATTAATCCGTACGACGATTCGAATTCGTAGCCCTTTCCGTACAAATCATACAAATCTGTCTGAATCACGTAGTACGATCCGTAGGAAAAAAATACGTCTGAATGTTTGCGAACCATACGAAAAGCAAGGGAAAATCCGTACAATACGGACCCTCACGGTGAACCGTACGAATCGTAAACTTGCTGTACGACCCGACAAGTAAGATCCGGACCGGGGAACGAGAACGCGGTTTGTACGAAAAGCGTCGTATGAGCAATTCGTACGGAGAGTCACACAATCACATACGCACCGTACCCCTGCCATCATGGGGGTACGTACCGTACCCCTATGCACCGTACCCTTACGCACTGTACCCCTAAGTACCGTACACCTATACACCGTACCCCTACGCACCGTACCCCTACGCACGTACCCCTGCAATCATGAGGTGTACCCGCATACCCGGTGGGTCCGTTTCGTACGCGGTTCGAGTAAAAATCTGCTTTTCTGGACGTTTTGAGCTCCCGTAGAAAAAGGGTCGTACGGAGTGTTAACGTGACGAATCGTACTTGCTGGGTCAGAAAAAGCTGCTTTGATCCGTACGGACGTTGCAAACTGCGTGTTCCAAATGCGATTTGTATGGATTATTAAGTCGTATAGTCTTTCGTATGTTTTGTACAGAGATCTTCTTTGGGTTCGGATCGTACTTCATCATACATATGGGGACGTTTAAGGTGTACGATTCGAAATATGCTCCGTACAGCTATTCATAGGGGATTTTACCAAATCGAAATCAGCCTATTAATAATCTTTTTTTATTTATTTAATTTATATTTTATAGTGCTAATTGTGTGACTTTTTTAGGAGTGGTGTAGTGTTTTTAGGGAAATAGGGTAGGAAGTAATTTATTTATACTTAATTAAAAATTATTTTTTAATTAATGGTAATTTTGTTTATGTAAAATTAGTTATGGAAATTGTGAAATGATTTTAAGGTGTGGGCTGTGGGGTTTATTTGGGTAGAGAGAGAAAGTATTTTCTGTTTAATTAATAATTAGTTGATCATTAATATTAATTCATCAATTCATAAATATTTATGGTAATTGTTTTATTTTGTGTGTGTTTGTTTTGGTTTCATAAGGGTAGCGTTTGAGGAGTAAATTAATTTGTATCTGTTTTATTTTGTTTTTTAATTAATAATATTTCTTTAAATTAATAATTAATTCTGTTAATTATGTAGGTAAATATTTTTAATGTAGATGTGGGTAGTGAATTGTGTGTTGTTATAGGGTTGGAAATAAAAAAGATTACATTTAATTCATAATTAATGTTTTTGATAATAAATAATTTCTATTCTAAATAGTTTTTTTTTGTAAATTATTTAACAAAAAATTTAAAATCTTTCTAGATATGTGTTAGATCTGATTAACATTATAATATGTTTCTATCTTTTGTACATTTTTATATTTTTATTTATGTTTTCTTTTCTTCTTTTTTAAAATCTTTTGTGTTGTATTTAACATTTTGTTTGTTTTTAATTTTGAACTGACTCCAATGGGAATATTAATTTTTACCCCTCTGCTATCCAACACTTTCCCTACTGTTGCACACACTGGCGTGGAAATAGTAATATTTACTCCTCCGCTATCCAACACTTTCCCTACTGTTGCACTCAATTGGAGTGGGATTAGTAATTTTTACGCCTCCGCTATCCAAAATGTTCCCAAATGTTGCAATCACTGAAGTGGGAATAGTAATTTTTACCCCTCCGCTATCCAACACTTTCCCTACTGTTGCACTCACTGGAGTGGGAATAGTAATTTTTACCTTTCCACCATCAAACACTTTCCCTACTGTTGCACTCACTGGGGTGGGAGTAGTTATTATTACCACTTTGCTATCCAACACTTTGCCTACTGTTGCACTCAATGGAGTGCAACGTTTAAGTTTAAAGACTATTAAATATTTGAATATTTTAATTTATAATATAATGTTATGTTTTATGAGATTGTATGTTATAAGGTGTATGTATGTATATATATATATATATATTTGTAAATTGTTATATATTATAAAATTAAAAAAATAATCAAAATTCATAGTTTAATAATTGTTTTAAAGTGAATGTATATATATATATTAAATTTGTATATGTATGTTTAAATTCGATTAAATTACATTAATTTCTTATATTTGTTTAAATGTATATTAAATCCAAATTATTTTTTGAAAGATAATTTTATTATTTAATATATTTAACATTATTTTTTGTATGTATAAAAAAATAGATATTTTGTACATCTATATTTTTTACATCGATATTTTTATCCGATATTTTTATAATTACCATTACAAATATAAGATGTTGATATTTTTGACATCGATATTTATGACCCGAGATCTTTGTATGGGAATATCTTGGGTGTCGATATTCTATCAGTGAACCTGTCGTCAGCTAGAGCAGGCTAAAATGAAACTCAATGCCCTTTTCACCTCCAATGCAGAATACACACTTCATAAATGTAAATATTGTCATTATAAAAAGTGTGAAACATGTGACAGACTGGTGGTGGCCAACATCTGCAGCACAAGGCAGCATCTAAAATGGCAGCCATAAAGAACAAAACTCTTTGCCTAGTCACCCACCTGCAGGGGATAGGGGATGTTTTTACAGATTACTACGAAGCCCTCTATACTGACAAGACCTGTATAGATAGCTTTTATAGTAAGATTCTCCACCCTTGTTTGAACAATGATGAGTGGGCACTGCTTTCAGATGAGATCAAGAAGGAGAAGATTACACTGATCTTCCCAACTGCATCCTATAGTAGAGCCCCCAGGCAGGAGGGCTTCCCCAAAGAGTTCTATAACTGGACATCTCTTGATGTAATAGATTCTTTTTACCTGGCTTATGGGGAGGCAGCTTTCCCATCTCCAACAAGGACCTTTTAATATTGCTTCCCAAGCTGGGTAAGGACCCATAACCCTGCAGCATTTATAAACCCATCTCACTCCTCAATGAAGATCCTAGGGAGCATATTGACAAAGACTTTAAGAAAGTCATCCCTATACTCATCCATCCCATACAGTTGGGCCTTGTCTCCGGCTGAACAATCCACAGCCACTTCCGAAAGTTGGCACATGTCCTTTGGCAGACCAAGGATTTTCTGAAAGAGGCACTAGCCTTGTTCCTCATTGCCAAAAAGGTACCCCGTATCAAATTGGGATATGTTTTCACAACCCTTTCTAAATTTAGCATCAGTGATGACTGCATAGCTCAGAACTGCTGGTTTTACGACTCTACCTCAGTGCAGATAAATTACGGGGAGTTTCTTTAGTCCCCTTTTCCATTTAGTAACAGACTACAGGAGGTAGCCCATAAACTCTAAAGAGACCAGGGCAATAATCTGTATCATTTCATTTCAATCTTTATTTCGATCTGCTTGGATCATAAAAGATATACATACAATTTAAAATCAACTTGCAATCCATAGCAAATAAAACAAAGATTATAAAAACCTTACAGTAAACATTTTAAAAGAATAACAATGCATTCTAGTAGAAAATCAACAGTGCATTTCATTTTTCATGAATCAGTGACTGACTTAATAGGACGAGTGCGGGTGTGCCACATCGCTGTTAGGAATTTTGCCACAGCAAACACAATCGGGGGTGATAAATGGTCTTTAAAATTCTGTAGGCTGGAAGATGATGTATCAAACAACAATGGTCCAAGGGTATCGTTTACAAGGGGCAATTATGCATATATGTGTGATAACTCAATTATTTAAACACAATTTAAACACTACATGGAAAGCAAACCAGGGAAACAATTAAAAAAAATACAGACTGTATTTCATATAGTAGACATGTTGGACATATTAACTTCATATGTTCAAGCATATGAGTCAGTAGCACTGCGTTACATTTAATGGCATGTAACCAACAAAATACTGTGCACAAGTGCTCGTGAAGTGCAGTGATGGCACAAGTGATGCATGACGTGGTGTAAACAGTGAGAGAGAAGGGTGCAACAACAAGTGAGATAAAACCACAATTTACATGTTCAGTATACCATAACAATGAATTACAAGAGCAATTGAATTAGATATATAGGGTGTCCGTGGGTATGGGCGCCAAGAGTTCCACTGTGGAAGTCAATGGCGTTTCAGCCTGCAAAAAGTCTTAGGCCATCATCAGGTTACATTGGTTCAATGACAGTGTAATGGTTCCCCGGAATAAATGATCCAGGTAAGGTTGTGAGCCTCGCAGAGCTTGAGATGTGGAGAATGCTATTGAAGAGCTTCAGTTAGGAGGAAATTTGGAACTCGAAAAAGAGGACAGCGGGCAGCCTCTGGGTCTGTCAAGCTGTTTGGAATAAATTGGGAAGTGCCGGCAAAAGTCAGCCTACCTAGATTTACCTATATCCTAGGTATGCTTCCAATCCGAACCTAATGTCGATACTGGGCTCCATTTATAGAGCCATCAAGAAATTCATCTGGGGTGCCACTAGTCCATGACTGGCTGTCTCCAAGCTGCTAGCCCATAGGACCCACAGTACCTTTGAACCTTTGGTTGAACTATATTCCCTGACTCTTCACCTTGCACAAATTGCTTTTATGCCCCACTCTCCTCCTTTACATCTTAATAGAGGAAGAGAACTCTCCTGAAGTGGCCCGGCCTCCATTTTCTATATATGCTTGGCTCCCTCTTCCTCAGAAATGATGATACCTTCAGCTTCAGCCCTGCCTTTCCACTAAGTTAGGCAACACCCCATGGTTATTGGAGTCTTCACTAGTAGTCGCATACACTTCACTTATGGGGCTACCAGGAAACGGTAATGTTAGGTCTCTACAACCTCACGGTATGACATAGGTACTCACTGCCCCAATCATAATGTCTGTGTACTACATGGCAGGAGATACTGCTCGTTGATTATGATGATGAGCATTGGGCTGAAGTAGTTGAAATGTAGGTAATCAGGTGGTGGAATGGACACTTGTAACTGCAGGACCTTTTGGTTAGCATGAATCACCCTCATAAACGCTATGTTGTTCAAATGCAGTATATTACTGTACTCCGCCCACATTAGCGTTGTGGCATTATCATCGGATGTCCAATTACGTGCTGTATGCCAGCCTCACCCAGAGGCAACCTCAGATTCTGGCAGCAGTGTCCAGAGAAGAAAAAATAATAAAGTTTGTTAAAAAACAAAGTTTGTTAAAAAACAAAACTTAACCTGAAGAGGACTTTATTGAAAAAGGTTAAGTCCTTGTCCTTAAAAAAGTGGTGGGTAAAGGTTTGGGAACAAGTTTCTGGATCTCACTATACCACTTTATGAATAGCGTCGACATGTTTCAGCTCCCTATTGCCCAGCCGGGTCTATGGAGCCTTCATCAGGACAAACACACATAGATTATTTACACTACTTGTGTAGTAATTGGCTGTGTCGTATTGTGAACACTGGGATAATTGCTCTCAAATCTGTAGGTAAAGAGAAAAGAGGAAGAAACAAGCAAGTATATGCAGAAAGGCTTGTTCAGATGCATATCAGCACACATTTATATGGTACAAAAAAATTCTTTTTGTGGATTTTCAGCTTATCTTCAGCTAATAATTCAGAAAAATGGTTTAACAGAGGACATCCTGTTTTGCCTAAGTCTACTGAGAAATCTCGACATTTTCATAAAAACAGTTATCCTATAGTGGTGTAATAGCTGTTGTTATTAGTACACCAATATTTTGAAAACAGTAGCAATCTATTTGTCAAAAGATCGACTATTTTACTGCCATTGGAGTTAGGGATAGTATTCACTGTCTAGTACCACGAGACCAAATTGTGGAAAACAACATTGACCAATTTCTGGGTTTTATTTAAAAGTGGTCGCTCTCATTATGTTGTTATTGTGACCTGCACACGGTTATCACTTTTCCCTACAGATGGAGATATCATTGTAAAAGGGGGGTTATTGGGAATTAGCACCAAAGTGAATGGGAAATGGGGTAACTGTCTGTTAAGGCTAGGGTAAGGACAATCTCACACGGAATACGTGCTCAGACAGACATCGAGAAAAAATATATATTTACTTCCGTTCTACATACCTTTTTTTGAGAGTACGTATTGCCTCAACGGGGGTAAATGCTACCGTTATGGATTAAAGCTGAAAAAAGGTCAAAATAGAGGGTTTTAATGGCTCTGTGCAAATCTCTTTCTATTTCGAAAAGAAGTGACCGGTCCAACGGGAGACGCCAAACTTACCCGCACGTGTAAAGTAAACTGCTGCTTGTGCTGACTCTGCCCCCGGATACCAAGATGGGTGTGTTCCTATTCGTTTTATCCATCAGCAGGATAAAGGTAGAAATAGGACTGTGAGGGGGTTTCTAAGCTCTCACTAAACTTTATTAGTGGAAGGCATGTAGCGTAGTTCCTATTTTCCCAATAGGCCCTGCGCATTGGAATAACATAAACAGTAGTATCGACGTAGAAGTGCGGATCTTCCAGGCCTCTACTGACTATGCTAAACTTAATTGGGTTTGTTACCAACTAGCTCAGAGGTCACTGGAAACTTTCTTGACTGAAATAGGAAGTGATCAGCTACCCTGGCACAGCCAAGAACGGATTCAGTTTTCCAACAACCGTGCAACATGACAACTTTGCTCCTCAGATCAAGAGTCAATCTCTAGGGTCGTGTGAAACAATAGACAGTTATTTTACTCAGTCAGGTTGGTGCAGTTTACTTTCACAATATGTAGAGAACAGAGAGACGGGCGTTTGTCAATAAAAGGTTAACATTTATTGAACAGTCTTTCTTCTCGTACAAGAGAAATGTATTGCCACAATTGCAAGACTTGTTATTATAAAAAGTACGTACAGTAAGATAAGTATTGCGAAATAATACTGTAAAAGCATTGATATGGTTTCTTAGCCATACAATGGTTTAAAAGTAATAAAACATATATACATTCATATATACATTAGGCTAAAATGCTCAACTGGTGCTTCTAACTACGGCTACCCCAGTGTACCTGACCTAAGCCTAATACTTGGGAGGGGAGTAAAGTAAGTAGCTTCAGTTTAAGTTGGTTTTGCCAAGGTTTGCTTCAAGAATTCTCTCTCAAGGGTTTAGTCAACACCATACCTCTGGAATAGAATGATGGAGGTCTGGTATCTCCCTCAGGGCTCGATATCCCAGTCACCCGCAAGGGTAGACCAGAAACGCCGGAGCTGGATTTCTCTGCAGGAGAAAGGCAGCGTCTCTTCTTCAGCGCGTCGAGGAGGAGAAGGAGGGGGGACAGCGTCCGCGGGCAGCTTGCATCTGCTGGGCTCTTGCAGGGGACGGCTGTTCAGCTCCTAAGTTCACCACACCATCGTTCGCTAGTTAGCAGCGATAGCAGTAGCGATAGCAGCTATGATATCTTCAGCATAACAGCAGCTTCAGGCGACGGGCAACAGGGGGGTTGCTTCACCAACAGCAACGAGACAGCAGCAGCGTTTGCTTAAGGCAACGTTGGTAATATTTATACCTGAAAGGTGCCTTGTTTGACGTAAGTTTGCTGGAAATAAGACGTCAATAAGATGTCACTAGGAAGTGATCGTTTATCGGTGCTCATTAGAGTTCTATTACTAATCAAAACACAGCAAGCGGGGATTTCTAGGTTTGCTGAGTTTTTATCTTGTTGAAGAACTCAGAGTGTTAATCTAGGAATCTCAGATAGTGACTTCTGCTCTGTCATTGCACTAATTGGTTGCAAAGGAAGTGGCAGAGAAAGCTATTCTGGAATGTGGCTCTGTTCGTGTGAGGCCAGAGATGAGTTACTGAATATTGCACTCGAACGGTGTGGGGAACGGGTTCGGGAGAATGAGAGTCGCCACGAGTTGGAGTCTATCTTTAACCGTTTTTATTCGGTTTGACAATACCAGGTTAATCTCAAAAGGGAGTTCAAGAACACCATATCCAGTAGGGTACAAAACGCAAGCTTGGAGTCTCTCCGTTGGGGAACTTCCGGGATCTTCGGTTCCTCGCTTGACTCAACCAGAGATGGCCGCTGGTCCGGAGATACGCTCGAGAAAAGGAAAAGAAAAGCAGCCACGTTAGGGGCTGGGGTCAATATGTACAATAGGTAAGAGGAGGGTAGGGTAGTGAGGGATCACCAGGGTGCTACCACCATCTATAGCAGTCTATGAGTGTAGGCGGACGGCAAGGTACGGCGATAGTGACCACCCTCAGGCTACCCCGTCCCACCCCGTGATTTAAACAATCCCTGAAAACGCCCTCGTACCTTGTGGAGCCACACTTCTCCCCTGGAAGTGTGGCGGGCGGCTCGTGGTAACGTTGGCCTCCTGGCTTGTCGAGTCTCTGCTCCAGGGGTCCCAGCAGCGGTTCCACGATAGTTCCTCCGTCTTCCTCCGTGGCGTCCTCCTCGTGCTTCGGCTGGCGTCCCAAAGGTTCCGCGCCGACAATCCAAGACGGGGCTTCCTTAAACGCCCCCAGCTCGTTTGATTGGACAGTGTCAGATGACGTCCGGTCACCTGATTGGTCGACCTCTGGAGATGACGGAGAACACGCCCCCAGCGTCAGAGAGGCTGGATACCGAGACGAGTGTACTGGAGGCAGAGCCGGTGAAACCCAGGAGACGTCCAAAGGATCCTGCGGACGGGGTGGAAAGGAAGAAATGTTAGCTGGTACACCCCGTCCGTCCGAGTCAGGGAGCTCATCTAGGTCAGGAAGCTCGGCTTCGTGACACATCCCACCCCCAGGATTGGCCCGATCGGGGGGAATCGGATAGCGGGACAGAAAGTCAACATTCCCCTGCAAAGAACCCTTTCGGTGACGGACCTCGATCTGGAAAGGCTGCAGGGCCAAAAACCAACGCAAGATGCGATCATTGTTCCCTCTGTTACGTTGGAGCCAAGTCAAGGGAGCATGATCCGTATACAACACAAACGGCCTCCCTTCGAGATAGTATCTCAATTTTTCCCCTCCCCAACGGACAGCCAGGCATTCCTTTTCAATCGTAGAATACGCCTGCTCCCTAGGAAACAGCTTGCGACTGATAAAGAGCACAGGTCTTTCAGCCCCATTCTCATCCTCCTGGGAAAGAACCGCTCCAATTCCAACCCCAGAAGCGTCCGTCTGGAGAATGAACGGTTTGAGGAAATCAGGTGAAATGAGAACTGAGGAAGAAGTTAAAGCATCCTTTAAAGCTTGGAAGGCCGAAGTCTGCACAACAGTAGGAGTGGGGAGTGCAGCAGACTTGATGTTCTTCCCAAGGAGGTCAGTGAGAGGACCTGCCTAACTAGCAAACTGAGCAATGAAGCGGCGGTAGTAACCCACCAACCCCAAGAAGGCCCTGAATTCTTTTTTTGTAGAAGGGTAGGGTAATGCTTTGATCGCTTCTAGTTTCTCAGTCTGGGGTTTAATCTGCCCATCCCCTAAAAGGTACCCGAAATACTTGACCTGCTGGAAAGCAAATCGGGACTTCTTCGCGTTTATGTGGAGATTGGCATCCTTTAGACTGGTCAGTATATTCCCAAGGTGTTTCAAATGGTCATCCCACGTCTTGCTAAAAACTACAATGTCGTCCAGGTAGGCCGACGCATAGTGTAAGTGGGGTGCCAGTAGTGTATCCATGACCCTCTGAAACGTTGCTGCTGCCCCATGCAAACCAAAGGGATGTACTGTGAAGTGGTAATGACCAGAAGGGGTTGAGAATGCCGTCTTTTCCATGTCTTTAGGAGCAAGGGGTATCTGCCAATATCCCTTGGTGAGATCTATGGTGGTGATGTACCGAGCCTCTCCAAGGCGTTCCAGTATTTCATCGACCCTAGGCAAGGGGTATGCGTCTTGTTTAGACACCCGGTTAACGGCCCTGAAGTCGATACAAAAGCGGATACTACCATCAGGCTTCGGTACCAAGACCACCGGTGAGCACCAGTTACTGTGGGAAGGAACTATGATCCCGGATTTCAGCATACTGTCTACCTCGGCCTGGAATGCTGAGCGTCTTGCCTCTGGGATTCGGTAGGGCTTTTGTTTTACCACTGTATTGGGGAGAGTAGGTATACTGTGTTCCGCCAAGTGGGTACGGCTCGGTTGATCAGAGAATACCTCTGTATGAGACAAGAGCAGTTTTTTAACTTCTTGTTGCTGGGTAGCAGACAGATCAGGATTGATAGGAGCAGCGCTGACTGTATGGTTTGTATCGAGTACAGGAGACACCACATTGACTGCCTGGGGGGGTTTCCCTAACCATTTTTTAAGTATGTTGATATGATACATTTGGGTTTTGCCTCTTCCTAACTGTACCAAGTAGGTAGTGCGTCCTATTTTCCTCAAAATTTTGAAGGGTCCCTGCCACTCCTTCCTCATTTTATGTGTAGAGGAGGGTAATAGAATCAAAACCCAGTCACCTACATCCAACACCCTCCACTTCGTACCACGATCATATAGAGTTTTCTGTTTGGTTTGAGCCACCGCTAAATGCTCGTGAGCAAGTGTCCTAAGTTTGTGTAGCCTGCTCTGTAGTTGCCTGGTGTAATCCAACAGGGCCTCAGCTTCCTGTGCTCCCTCAGTCTCCCAACTATCTTTAGTGATTTCAAAAAGAGTTCTAGGGGGTCTCCCAAACAACAATTCAAATGGAGATGTCCCTAGACTGGACTGTTTCTGGCTACGGAGCACAAAGAGAGCCAGGGGCAATAACTGGTCCCAGTTCTTCCCATCACCCGACAACAATTTTTTTAATGTTAGCTTAAGGGAGCCGTTGTATCGCTCAACCAAACCGTCTGTTTGTGGGTGATACACAGATGTCTTAATGTGTTTGATGTTTAATTGTTTGCATACCTGTTGCATTAAACGGGAAACAAAAGGGGTGCCCTGATCGGTAACGATCTCTTTTGGAAAACCCATGCGAGAGAATACCTCAACTAACCTCTGGGCTATCGCTGCTGAAGTGGCTGCTTTCAGAGGAAAAGCCTCGGGATATCTTGTGGCGTAATCAACCAGGACCAGGGCGTACTGATGTCCTCGGGAGGATTTCGGCAAAGGGCCGATTAGGTCCATTCCTATACGATCGAATGGGACCCCTATAATAGGCATGGGTACTAAAGGGACAGGAGGAGGGGTGTAGGGATTACGTTTCTGGCATATTCTACACTCCTGACAATATTTCTGTACTTGGGCATAAATACCTGGCCAAAAGAAATGTCGCAATATGGACTGACTTGTTTTTTCTACCCCAGAGTGGCCAGCTAACAGATGAGCATGACCAAAAAACAATATCTGATCACGAAAATCATTCGGGACCAGCAGTTGAGGTTCAGCGTCAGCCTTGGTGAGTTTATAAAGTAGGCCATTCTTTTCAAGAAACGTGGGATAACTTCTGGTGGACGGATCTTGTCCGTTTCGTGCAACCTGCCACTCATTGGTGAAACTTGCATCATTTAATTGGGCAGTCCTGAAATGGGTGTCCCTGGCCCAGGGTTCTGCGGCTAACAAGGTATCACGGGGAAGGGACAAGTGGTGAAGGGTATCTAACAACAAAGTGCTGAATGAAGGGTTGTCTGTCCCTATGATTATGGGTTCAGGTAAACCAGCCATAACTCCTACGACAACTTCCATGTTTTTCCCTGAAGGTGTGTACAGTGTGACTTTGGCTACAGGATAGTCCTTAACGTCCCCATGGACACAATGGATACTGACCCATCTCCCCGCAATGAGAGAGTTGAGGTCTACCAACTCTTCGCTTATAACTGAATGTTTGCAGCCGGAGTCTAACAATGCTCTTATACTAGTACCGTTCAAAGAGACCCGTACATAGAAAGTGGTTCCGGTTTCTTGAGCATACAGGATGGACCTCGGGGCATAGCTCACGTCCATAGGTTCGTCTTCTCTTTCTTTTTTTTTCCGACAAAACCGAGCAATATGACCCCACTCTCCGCAGTCATAACATTGAGGTCCTGAATTGGGAAGTTTAGGTCGTTGGAACCGCACCTTTGGTAGTTCTGGGATAGGTTTTTGGAATTTTTTATCAGTTTTGACAGGTGGCAAGACTTTAGCGTTTTTTTCTGGTTCCCTCATATAAGGCTTACCCTGAGCCCGGGCGTAACAAGTCGCCATTTCTATAGCATGCTCCAATGTTAAACCTGCATGTTGCTTAAGCCACCTCTGAGTGCTATAGGGAAGGGCCTCGATGAACTGTTCAAGATATACTTTGTTCATGATGGCATCGATGTTTCCTTCATGGGGCTTTAGCCATAAGTCCGCAGACTCCTTTAACTTGAAAAACAAAGTTTTGGGTAAATCCCCGGGTGACCCTTTCTCTTGACGAAACCGAAGTCGATGGGTTTCCTCGTCTACCCCCAACCTATCGAGGATATACTGTTTCACGACCGCATAAGCAGTTGTTCCATCCCGGTTTACTGTCTGATAGGCTGCCTGGGCCTCACCAACTAACAAAGGCGCCAAATAGAAGGGCCACCTATCCCCAGGCCAGGAACTGGCTCTTGCCGCTCTTTCAAAGTTCAAAAAGAAAGCAAGGGGTCTTCGCCTGGACTAAATTTCTGTAGCGGTACAACAGTGCCCGGAGGTGGAGCTGTAGCCCTTCCCTGTCCTAACACAGTCATAAGTTGTGTTTGTCCCTCCGCCAATTTTAGAAAGTTATCGGGCTGGGTCTGAATGGCTTGGGAAAACGCAGTCCGGTCAGCTTCCATTTGGGTCAATAGATTCTCCATTCTGTATCGGATGGCGTGGTTCACTGGTTGATCCGAGTCACGGCACCACTTGTGGGGAACGGGGTCGGGAGAATGAGAGTCGCCACGAGTTGGAGTCTATCTTTAACCGTTTTTATTCGGTTTGACAATACCGGGTTAATCTCAAAAGGGAGTTCAAGAACACCATATCCAGTAGGGTACAAAACGCAAGCTTGGAGTCTCTCCGTTGGGGAACTTACGGGATCTTCGGTTCCTCTCTTGACTCAACCAGAGATGGCCGCTGGTCCGGAGATACGCTCGAGAAAAGGAAAAGAAAAGCAGCAACGTTAGGGGCTGGGGTCGATATGTACAATAGGTGAGAGGAGGGTAGGGTAGTGAGGGATCACCAGGGTGCTACCACCATCTATAGCAGTCTATGAGTGTAGGTGGACGGCAAGGTACGGCGATAGTGACCACCCTCAGGCTACCCCGTCCCACCCCGTGATTTAAACAATCCCTGAAAACGCCCTTGTACCTTGTGGAGCCACACTTCTCCCCTGGAAGTGTGGCGGGGCGGCTCGTGGAAACGTTGGCCTCCTGGCTTGTCGAGTCTCTGCTCCAGGGGTCCCAGCAGCGGTTCCACGATAGTTCCTCCGTCTTCCTCTGTGGCGTCCTCCTCGTGCTTCGGCTGGCGTCCCAAAGGTTCCGCGCCGACAATCCAAGACGGGGCTTCCTTAAACGCCCCCAGCTCGTTTGATTGGACAGTGTCAGATGACGTCCGGTCACCTGATTGGTCGACCTCTGGAGATGACGGAGAACACGCCCCCAGCGTCAGAGAAGCTGGATACAGAGACGAGTGTACTGGAGGCAGAGCCGGTGAAACCCAGGAGACGTCCAAAGGATCCTGCGGACGGGGTGGAAAGGAAGAAATGTTAGGAGGTACACCCCGTCCGTCCGAGTCAGGGAGCTCATCTAGGTCAGGGAGCTCGGCTTCGTGACAAACGGTTATGCCAATATAGGGAATAAATGGATTTATAGCCGAATAGGGGCATAAGGTCACAGTATCGATCAGGATCCTAGATAAGCACGCAACACCCACTCCACAGATTCATGTCCATCAATATTACTAAAACCAGAGCAATAAGATGCATGTGTAACATTGCCCACCCCAAAATACATATATGCATTTGAAATAGGCGTATATTGTAATACGTGAAAATATAGGTACTGTACGTTTTTGAAGCATAGAAATCATTCAAATATTATAGCATATGAAATCAATGAACGATTATGCAAAAAGAATTACACATGAAATATCTCTGAAACAGAAGAAGGGCGAGATAATTCATCACATATAAATGCATTGCAATAAATGTGTTAGAGGCTGGTGTAAAGTTATTATGTCTCTAGATGTATTTAAAAATAGAAGTTGAAGCTTCTGTTCTCTAAGAATAGTTTTTACTTTAAGCAAAGAATTGTTCGTGCCAAAAAAGGGTGAATATTAAAAATTGTTCAATTCAAAAGAATTATTGCTTGAACGGGGAAATAGAGTTCCAACGCTTTTAGCAGTTTTGGTTGATCAAAACTGAAGGCCGAATTCAGAGTTCATGGGAACGCTGTGTGTCGGAAAGCTTCTCCAAAGTTATTATTTCTGTTCGGGTGAGAACATCATATCAGACAGGCTCTCAAAGAATTGGTCTACAAAATCAGGTGGCAGTTCGACCAAATTCGATAGTGCTGTAACTTGGCAAGTGTGAGAATGATTGCTGTCATCATAGTCGGGATCAGCAATGCTCACAGAAGGTCGTACCTGGGTGATGCTGCTTTTGTCACTTGCTCCACTGTTACCACCTAGTCGTAGCACAGGATTCTCAACGAATGCCGTCATCAGGATTGGTAGCCGCTGGGGACAACACAATGGCTGAGCCGTTATCGGACTGAGCAAAGTATCGACGTCCATTGGTACTGCTGATGGAAGTGAAAGACAGATGTCCAACACGCACTCATCTCCGCATAGCATACATCGAAGTACCGGTAAGATACAGGTCTGCCATATAGGTCTGAATGAAAGGAACCAGGTCATGTTTAGATCTCTCAGCCTGGCCAATCCAAGGACTCTAGTTATTCTGTCCCGGTAGCGGATTGCTAGGATTGTCTCTTCCATTCCCATGGGAGCTATGTCTGAGCTTTGGCTTGCCATAACGAAGCAGAAGGGTCAAAAATAAAATCCCTGCTACAAGTCCCAAAAATAGGGGTATGCCGCCAAAAACAGAGTGGACAAAATTTGGAACGATTCCCAGAATTGCTTGAAATGGTGTTAGCAGTCCCGTAAAAATCGTCTTAAATATGCCTGGGATGCCTGTGGCACTAGACATGTTAAGGAGTTGGCTAAGCATTTCTACGAAATGCACGGGGCAATTTGTTGATAAAAGGTCATGAACCTCCGTAGCTTTCCTTGCAACTAGAAGATCATACGTCTCTTTTGATGACGTTATGGGCACTGTTGTCTGCAAAAGCACAGACTTCATTTTGCTTAAAGTATCAATTTGTATAGAACAGAGATTCAGACGAGGCCAGATGGGAGTCTCTGTGTCTACAGGCCCGCTCGGGAACAATGCTTGCATACAGCATTTGACCGTGGATGTTACACTTACTAGATAACTTTTCCCTGGCACAAGGCCACAACATCTGTGATCCGTTCTAAGAATGTAACTCCCGTTAGCAAGTTGCATAAAGAAGGGCTCTATCTGAGTTGCAGGTGTGACTAGCTGGTGGCATGAAAGGTTGTTCGAATTTCCTTCACAGGCTCCGTGTAAATTAATACCCTGACACAAAAGTATACCGCTTAGTGAATGTTTACAATTTTCACCACTAAGAAATACATTTTTGTCGCTGTCACTGTAGCATGAATGTGTGTATTGTAATTTCCATTCTGATTTTACATAACCTTTACCCAATCGTTCATACTGGCCAGTAGGTATGTATTCAAGGCACTTTTTAAATCGTAAAGTTGTTATCGAAATTGTGATAATTCCGTGTATTATCCATTCAATGACAGGACTCTCTGACATTGTCAATGGTAATCTCTCAAGTTTTTCGATGCTCAGGATTGTATAGTATGCTCCTTTCTGTGCCAAACTGATTTGTTTATCAGTAAGGTTAAAAATGGAAAATAATGACATTGTGTTGATTAAACGCCAAGGCACATAGCCTGAACGAAGATTTTGCAGCGTCCAGCCTAATTGTACAATAGAACGTTATTGAGATTGGCCATGCTGTAACATTAGCAAGTCTCTGTCTATTATGTCAAAGGCAGAAGATACAATATTGTCCAACGAATATATTCTGGAGGACAGAGTCATTAACCCATTGTCCACTACAGAAAGTGATTTTTCCAAATTAATACGATCAATTTCTCGTATTTTTTCTGCTGTTTCAATTTGTGTGACTTTCCAAGCCTCGTTGTACGCAGCATAGATACTGGTCGCTATGAAACGCTTTTGACGCTGTTTGCGTGGTCCAAGAATGAAATCGCGCAAATCAGCACCATCTTTTAGTAAAGACAAGTGTTGCTTAATTTCAGCCAGTGTGGATGTTCCTAGCCATTCAAGGCAGAGTTTCCCTACACTGTATGTTGTTACTATCCCTGGATGTTGTCTCTGGGAGTATCTAGGGTTTTGTCTGGTCGTTTTTAACCCCTGTGTTTTGTTCAGGAATCTATCTTGACAGTTGTTTGTGTCAGTAGGCCAGATTAACCACTTTTTCCAATCAGGATGTGTTCTGTTAAAATGTAAAATTTGTGATACGTCTATCTCAATATCTGTTGTTGCATTCTCAGGTATTGGTTTTGGAATAGACCGTTTGTTTAGGTCTTTGATCTTAGCTAGGCCAAGACAGGATGTTTGGTGTATTGTGTCATTTAAAAGCATCATTTGTTCTGGTATCATGCAGGTTCTGAATAGTGCTTCAAGACCTTGTACCTGCCAATCTTTTGTACCCCAAATGGTTTTCGTTTCAATGTTATTTTTCCAATAATCAAAACCAAATGTCATCATTTTGTCATAAAATGCTTCTGAATATATTAATTTAGAATTTGTCAGCATTGTTTTCATTCCTGTTTTATCTAACAGTTTGTAATAAAACGTTTCTGCATCATGGTGTTAAACCCTGAGAAGTATTTGAATTTCTCAAAAAATGCTTTAGAACTGCTTTTAGGTGGTGTAGAACAATGTTCCCATTGATTATACTTAAAAACATTTCTAGGCTGTGCAGATTTATGCAAATAATGATCGCCATAATGTGTGTAGCAAAATGTTTGCTCATACCTAGATGAACCTTGTAAATAATCATGTTCTGTGAATCTAGCTGACATTACTAAATCAGACATCATGTCATTAATACTGTTAAAGTCCCAATCATCAGAGAATGTACTAGGTTTTACAAAGTCACTTAAGGAAACCTTCAGTTGATGAGGATACTTCAGGATCTCGACCGGACCATAGATCTCATAGTCAGTTTTCTCCCATACTACCCCACCAGGTATTGGAATTGCTGTGACATTTACTGTTGACAGTTCTCTTTTCTTCACGTGTGATGATCTGTGTGGTTTGAGGACTAGGTTGATGTTCTGACTTGCTGTGTCCATTCAATTGTAATAAACTTTCCTAAAATTAAAACTAAAATTAGGCATAGTAGGATTATGAATACCCCTGAAATAATCCAATGCTCAATCAACGGTAAATCCAGATATAATTCTTTGATTTGTTGAAGGAGTCCTGTTGTATTTTCTTTAGAATACTTTTTTGATTCTGGCATCACTTCGGGGTCGTTTTGATCTTCAGAGAAGTTGTCGAAGTCGATGAAATAACCAGAGGCAGTTCTGTCAATTGTTGGGATTGTTCTTTCAATTTGTCTCTCGGTAGCACTTTCTGATGCCACATTATTGTAGACTGGTGTTTCTTGACGAACTGTTTCAATCTGTGTCTCAAGAGGCACGAGTTCCATGGCATTATTGCATAGTCCTTCTCTGTGCACTGCAGGCTGATCGAATGTGATTAGTCTTTCAGTTTCAACCTCTTGGATTGTTGCAAGTTTGGGTATTCTGTTGTTTCTTGGGAGTCCACTGGGCCTACTGTTGATTATAGGCCACATGCTTGTGGTTTTATCAGGTCGATAGATACGACTCTGTTCTCCTTTTTACCAGCAAGGGGCGGTAGTACAACAGATCTTGTTCCGGTGACTGCCAAGACAGGTAGTGCTTTTCTGTAAGAAGGCCCAAATTCCTTCTTCACCGCGACTTTTTCTCTGACTAGATCCCCAATCTTTGGAATCCAGACAGGCCTTGCTGGGGCTGTTGCTTGTGGTGCCTCGTCAGTGGTATCTGGCTGTTGCTTTAACTTTATGTTGCTTAAGGATTTTCTTGTTTCATTCAGTTCCTGTAAAACAGCCAAACGATCTTTGATGTCAAAGTCTGTTTTCTTATCTTGTACCACTGATACCTGACTATCTAAGTCCTGAATTCTCATTCTAATTCCGAACAATAGCTCGTATGGGCTGAAACCTTTTAGAGATTTTCTTGGCAAATTGTTAAGACTGGACTGGACACTTATTAAATGTTTGACCCACCCAGCGCCTGAACCTTATACCTTCGCTGTTATAGATCGCTTTATGTCCCGGTTTTTTCTTTCAACCACACTATTCCCTTCGGGGTGCGACGGACAAGAATACCGCAACCCAATTCCCATGCTGGCCATGGCCTCCTTATAAGCTCGAGAGCTAAAAGCAGGACCCTGGTCAGAATGGAACGTGGTAATTGCGTATGTGCCGATAAAGACTCGCAGATCTTTCTTATAACCGTTCTAGCATCAGCCGAGCGCTGGGGCCACATCCATATGAACCTCGTACAGGAGTCCACTGCTACCATGATATATCTATAGTTGCCATCCCTTTGTAGGGGACCACAGTGGTCCAGGTAAACACTTGAAAATGGTTTATCCGAGATGAGAAGGGGTGTCTGAGCTGGTCGTTTTACTGTTGATACTTTTATCCTTTGGCATATATCGCATTCTAATACATACTTTTTAGTTTGTATTCTCAAGCGAGGCCACCAATATCTCTGTTTTAATAGTGATATTGTTGCGGAAACGCCAGCGTGTGCAGAGGCAAGCCCTTCGTGTGCCGCTTTGATTAGTCCTAACCTGTGTTCCATGTTTGGAATTACCCTATCCCCCACTCCAGGGATTCGAGCAAAAGGAACATTATTCGTATCTGTTGAATATAAGTACTTTTCTGGAAAGCCTTTTGGGAGTGTTTTCTTATCATTTTTTACTGACGCACTGACAGCTTGTAGAATATCGCTGTCTATTTTTGTTTGTGACCGAGTTATCGCAGCTACGGAAGCCGTTTGCACAGCTGCCTTCGCGGCTTCATCAGCCAATGAATTCCCTGCAACTTGAACGCCATCACGTTGATGACTCAGTGTATGTATCATGTGAGTCTTTTGTAGTTCTTTCTGTAAAAGAACTACCTGTTCCCAAAGCATTTTATGCTTTATTGTGCCACCTTTTGCATCTTTGAAACCATTTTCCACCCAATTCTGCAAGTATTCATTATAAGATTGTACGCAATAAAAAGAATCGCACACTATTAGTGTGGGGAATTCGCGATCGGTATTTTCTAGCGCCATCTTAAATGCTACTAATTCAGCTCGTTGAGCAGAGCAATTTCCTAGAGATTGTGTTTTGGTGACCAGTGGTCTAAATTTACCTTTGTGCCAGCGACCTTTAACAATCGTGCACGCAACACTGTAAGCTTGCTTACCCCCAACTGCGGGTTGTGCTGATCCGTCAGTATATATAATACTTTCGTATTCTTCGAGAGGCAGGATTTCAATTGGCAGAGGACATTCATATTCATATTGTAAAAATTCTTGTGTCTTTAAATTAGGATCAAATTTGTAAACTACGTCTGTTGCAGCAAGAGAATTAACCCACTGGATCCATCTCGGATGCAAAGCTTTAGCATTAGGAATGCTTGCTTTAGTTACCGCTTCTAAAGCCGGTATAGGTGTTACGATTACTATTCGTTTACCTTGTGCTAGGGGCCTTTCTTTTGCTACAGCAGTCTGAACTGCAGTTAGAATTTTCTCTGTTGAACTGAATTTTATTTCAGCCTTTATGTACAAATGTGATTTGTATGCTATTGGTACCTTTTCTTCCTCATTAGAGGTCAGGTACGTGAATCCGCATCTTTCTGGGATGACTCTGATTACAAGACCGCGTGTATTGTCACGTGTATCTAATTTTGTTTTAGCTAACATGTCTGTTTGCAGTGATCTCAAAATTTCTGTGTGTTTTTGAGTCCAATTGATTTGTTTAAAATCAGGTTTAATTAGTTCGTAGAGAGGTTTAACCCTCTCTGCGTAATTTAGGATGTAAGTTCTTCCGAAATTCAGAAAACCTAGTATGGATTGTAAATTCTTAAGCGTTCTTGGAGCTTGGAGTCCAGCGCACTTCTCTAAGAAGTTGTCCGCTAGGCTTTTTCCTTCACTTGATAATTCGTATCCTAAGAATAGTTCTGTCAGATGGGCAATTCGAGACTTTTTAAAGTTGAATTTGTAACCCTCTGCTGCGAACCCAAGTATAATGGTGTTCACTCTTTTCAAGTGAGTATCCAAGTCGTCGTCTGTGAGATAGATATCATCTACGTAAGATAATGCCTCATCATCATAGATTTGTAGTAACTCTGTTACTCTAGCTGAGAATAGTCCTGGGCTGTTCTTGAACCCCTGTGGGAGTCGACAGAATTTTTTCTGCGACCCAAATGCTGAGAAAGCGGTCAAATATCTGCTTTCTGGTGCAATGTTTTGACAAAAGAAACCATTAGATATGTCTAATGTTGTTTTATATTTTTTCCTAACTATGTTATTCATTAGGGCTGCACTATGCGAGTTTTGTACTGCAAATGTTTTACAACATGCATTAAGGTGTCTGTAGTCCAAAACTAGACGATATGAATTGTCTGGCTTGGAGACAGGAAACAAAGGATTGTTCATTTGAGAGGTGCATGTTTCAATCACCCCCTGGTATTCAAGTTGATCTAAGATCTCCCTGACCTGCTTCTTAGCTTCTTGCTTAATGGGATACTGCCGTTGGGCAATTGGTTCACTTTTTAATTGGATTTTGTGAGGAGGAGAGTCCTCATCCCATCCTACATGATTTTTATATAATGCCGGTGCCTGGGCTACTGCCCATTTCCTTGCATATGTATATTTTTTGTGAATCGGAATGTGATTCGAGAAGGCAGGCATAATCACTTCTTCGCCACGAGGGCACTCCCTGACAAACTCTGGGGGCCAATCTTTTTCAGATAACAGAATATCATAGCCTTTTGAGAGCTTATCCCAAAATAGACCTCTTATTTTCCTAGTCTTATCACCCTCTATACGCAATGTTATTTCGTATATTTTATGGGGCTCGCTAAGTCTGGTGTCGGCAGTTTCAACCTGAATGTATTCATTCGTGTCCACTGTCTCCAGATGACTCATCAGGATCTTGCGGGCTATACTGATTTCTGCTGCACTGTCCAACATTGTCAATGCCCACTCCCCGTTTTTCAACTGTGTCCCCAGTATTCTCGGCATGGTTGATTACTCTAATACTGGCTACCTTCTTTTTTGGAAATTGAGATTTTTTACTCTGAGCAGGTTCCTTGTCTTTGGACTTGGTGTGCTCTCCTGGGTCTGACCGTCCTCCTCTTTCCGATTTCTGCGAAAAAGATCGAGAGGGACGTGTATCAATACTTTGATATCTGTCAGGTTTTTTCAAATTATCCCTATTTCTAAGGTTATACCTTTTCTCAGAGGGCTCCCTCTGGGGAGACTGGTGTTCTCGAGTCAGAGTTCTTTCCCTCCGTCGAGGAGACCTTCCTCTGGACTGGAAAACTTTTTCCTTGGGAGTGGATTGTTTATTTCCATCCCAGCTCTTTTTAGGAGTGTTTGAATTATTTTTAATAAATAATTTTTCAGGATTTTCGAGCAGTTGGGGCTTAACTGGTTTCCCACCCAAGCTGTCTCTACCTAATTCTTCATAGCATTTTTCTATGATTCTGGCAAGCTCAACTGGCTGCTCTGTTATATCTGTTTCCTTCAACTTCTGGCGGATCGCCACAGATGCTGCTTCTCCTTTTATGTTGGCTAATAATATAGCCGAGACCTGCTTGAAGTCTTTCAGTAATTTCATACCAAGATTTAAAGCTGGCTCTGGACCGTATTCATTTTGAATCTGTTTTACCACTTCTGGTATTACCGCCATAGACGGAACACCGTGTGTTTTTGTGTAAATGGAAGCAAAGACTGTACCCCAAGTGTCACAGTCCTCCACGTGTGGTGCGATTCCCATAGGAAGGCAGATGGTCAAGATTCTGTGTTTCTCTATCGGGGTAGTATCAGGAAATACTGCCTCTATTTGAGTAATTTTCTGTGCTAACCAGAAAGGAATTTGTTCCCGTTTCATGGGTGTTTTACCAAGACATGACTGTATGTTCTGTGGTGTGATTTTATTAGTGTTCCCCTGATGAGGGGTCAGCTGTGGTACATTAACAGCTGGCTGGACTGTTGCAGTCCGCTTTACATATTGGACTAATTGCCTATGTATTTTTTTTAATGTTTTTAGCTGTACTAACAGCTCTTCTCTAGACATTTTTGCAATGTCTGGATGTGGTGTGTAGCTGGCTAGAACCGGCCACGTTGCTCCTGGTCTACCTAGTGGACCGAGCCTGGTAATATGATCATTATGTTTTAGGGCGCCATTAAACCAGAGCAGGTGCTCTTGGAATTTTAGTGGGATTTCAGTCACCTCGAAAGGAGCGTACTCTTCCGGAGGTTTCTCTATTTTGTAATAGTGAAACTCTTTTGTTCTAGCGTTTGACGCTGGAAAGTTTATCCATGAATAGAACACCTCTGTCTGCCGATATTCGTGTGCCTCTATCACGAAAATTACTGTACCACCTTGTGGTGTCAGTCCGTTTTCTATAAGTTTTAAAGTTATAGATTTTCTTAAGTGGACCGGGATGATAATTGCATCCGGGTCTGTGTCTAGGAGACTCGTGTCTTCCTCTATTAGTAGGGTTGCCAGTCTAACCGCTTCCCTTTCTTCTTCACTGTCTGACATTTTATAAATGCAGGCTTTGCAGAGTAGGTCTCCAAGGAGACAAAGATTAGGTGCACAATATTTTGTAACACTGTATCCTTCAACGTTGAATAAACCAGAGCTTTACATAGGAATCTCTTCCTACTGAGTTTAGGCGGATTTTAACCTTTCACCCACTCCAGACGTCTATTGGAGTATTTACGGGAAAAGGGGTCTGTGTGAAATATGCACGACTGAGTTACTCTAACGTCTTGCGTTAGTTTATCGCCTTACCAAACGTTGGACGCCATGTAGCGTAGTTCCTATTTTCCCAATAGCCCCTGCGCATTGGAATAACATAAACAGTAGTGTCGACGTAGAAGTGAGGATCTTCCAGGCCTCTACTGACTATGCTAAACTTAATTGGGTTTGTTACCAACTAGCTCAGAGGTCACTGGAAACTTTCTTGACTGAAATAGGAAGTGATCAGCTCCCCTGGCACAGCCAAGAAGGGATTCAGTTTTCCAACAACCGTGCAACATGACAACTTTGCTCCTCAGATCAAGAGTCAATCTCTAGGGTCGTGTGAAACAATAGACAGTTATTTTACTCAGTCAGGTTGGTGCAGTTTACTTTCACAATATGTAGAGAACAAAGAGACGGGCGTTTGTCAATAAAAGGTTAACATTTATTGAACAGTCTTTCTTCTCGTACAAGAGAAATGTATTGCCACAATTGCAAGACTTGTTATTATAAAAAGTACGTACAGTAAGATAAGTATTGTGAAATAATACTGTAAAAGCATTGATATGGTTTCTTAGCCATACAATGGTTTAAAAGTAATAAAACATATATACATTCATATATACATTAGGCTAAAATACTCAACTGGTGCTTCTAACTACGCCTACCCCAGTGTACCTGACCTAAGCCTAATACTTGGGAGGGCAGTAAGTAAGTAGCTTCAGTTTAAGTTGGTTTTACCAAGGTTTGCTTCAAGAATTCTCTCTCAAGGGTTTAGTCAACACCATACCTCTGGAATAGAATGATGGAGGTCTGGTATCTCCCTCAGGGCTCGATATCCCAGTCACCCGCAAGGGTAGACCAGAAACGCCGGAGCTGGATTTCTCTGCAGGAGAAAGGCAGCGTCTCTTCTTCAGCGCGTCGAGGAGGAGAAGGAGGGGGGACAGCGTCCGCGGGCAGCTTGCATCTGCTGGGCTCTTGCAGGGGACGGCTGTTCAGCTCCTAAGTTCACCACACCATCGTTCGCTAGTTAGCAGCGATAGCAGTAGCGATAGCAGCTATGATATCTTCAGCATAACAGCAGCTTCAGGCGACGGGCAACAGGGGGGTTGCTTCACCAACAGCAACGAGACAGCAGCAGCGTTTGCTTAAGGCAACGTTGGTAATATTTATACCTGAAAGGTGCCTTGTTTGACGTAAGTTTGCTGGACATAAGACGTCAATAAGATGTCACTAGGAAGTGATTGTTTATCAGTGCTCATTAGAGTTCTATTACTAATCAAAACACAGCAAGCGGGGATTTCCAGGTTTGCTGAGTTTTTATCTTGTTGAAGAACTCAGAGTGTTAATCTAGGAATCTCAGATAGTGACTTCTGCTCTGCCATTGCACTAATTGGTTGCAAAGGAAGTGGCAGAGAAAGCTATTCTGGAATGTGGCTCTGTTCGTGTGAGGCCAGAGATGAGTTACTGAATATTGCACTCGAACGGTTATGCCAATATAGGGAATAAATGGATTTATAGCTGAATAGGGGCATAAGGTCACAGTATCGATCAGGATCCTAGATAAGCACGCAACAGGCATACACAGAGGACACGGACATCATTAACCTGTTAATCCAACCAACATCATTTTGTGCAGATGGTTAATGCATAATGTAACGTTCTAATCCGAGTTAACTTTAATAAAACATGGGCTGATCGTGTTGATTCTGGGAACTCGATAAGTAGTGTAAATGAGGCGTTGATCTGAGTGAATTACAGGTCTATCGCCATAGGAGTTGTTGCACCGGTTTTTTAAAGGTGGTGCTTTAACTCATTCTACAATGGAGAAAACATGTACCTTTTGTGGTTTTTTTGGAGTAAATAATAAGGTCTGTGACTTCGAGTCAGGAAGTATTAGTGGTCACATATTTGTGTATGACTTGAACTAGTAGGCAAACTTGGATATTACTTGTGGAGTCTGCATACAGTTATCTATGGTATTTCTGGTGATGTCTACATACAATTACCCGGGCTAAACCTGTTTTAGAATCAGAAAGGTTTTTTCAGATGAATTGGTGCCATGGTATGTTATCATTCAATCCTGTAAGATGTGTATTAAGACGGTTCACCCATCTCTGTTCTTTTTCGAACAGTCTTTTTTCTGGATTGTTTGTTTTATCAGCCAGCATTTCAAGGACTGTCCAGCGTAATTCTTCACAGTCATGGTTGGCTTCAATGAAATGGGAACACAATTTGGTAGTGTTCTTTTTTTAATCTAATGTTACTTTTGTGTTCTCCAATTCGTGTTTTCACCTTACGACATGTCATTCCTATATATCGCTTGGCACATGGACACCAGACCATATATCTTACGTGAGTGGAGTTGCAATTTGTATGGTGTTTTTGGGTCCATGTTAGGGTGTCAGTGAGTTGTAAAGTCTTGGTGGTAGTAGTTAGTTTACACACTAGACAGGTGCCGCAGGGGTAATGGCCAGTTACTGGCATCAAGTTTGTGTCTCTCACTAGTGTGGATTGTTTACACATGCGGGGACGTGTGTGGATAAAGACGTCTTTCAGATTTTTTGTTCGTCTATTGGCGAACCTTGGTTTTGCCCAAATAAACTTCCCTGTAGTAATTATCTGCCAGTTCTTCCTTATCAGCTTTTGAACTTCATAAGTAGCAGGACAGTAGGTTGTTACACAGGTAACCAGATCTGGAATGGGTTCTTTTGGATGTTGTTGTAGAAGGCATTCCCTTGGTTGGTGTTTTGCACGCTTTTTACATTTCGCAATAGTAGATTACGTGTAGTCTCTCGCTTGTAGCTTTTTACTTAGTATTTGAGCTTGATGGTTATAATCGCTCTTTTTGCTGCAGTTTCTTTTCAGCCTTAAGAACTGGCTGTAAGGGAGATTATCTCTTAGAGGCTTCGGGTGGTAGCTTTTGTATGAAAGCAGACTATTTTTTGCAGTCAATTTTGTGTAGGTTTTCGTCTCTATTTTCTCATTTTCAATGAAGATTGTCAGATCCAAAAAGTTTAGTTGCTTCTTATCTGAAGTGAAGGTGAACTTAAGCCACTTGTCGCGGCAATTGAGCCAGTCCATAAATAGTTGTAGATCTTTCTCTATACTCCAGATTAATATAATGTCATCAATGTATCGTTTCCAGTATAAAATACTGGAACCGAATGGATTGTTCTCACTGAGTACAAAATGGTTCTCAAAATGGCTGACATACTATCCCGCTACTGAAGGGGCAAATGCACTACCCATGAAAGTACCATGGCATTGCAGATACAGTTCTCCATTGTACTCAAAAAAGTTCTCTTGTAAGGCCAGACGGCAGCACTCTAATTCTAAATGTCTGGGCGTATTATGTTTCCATTCCTCCATGTATAGTAGGTCTTCTAACATCTGGAGTGTGTCTTCCTGCGGTAGACTTGTATATAGTGACTCAACATCTACCCCTACAAGTAACATAGTGTTGGAATCAAATGGTCTGTCAGCAATTTGGATCAGTAAGTCTTGAGTATCCTTTAGATATGTCAGTGTCTTTTGTACTAGAGGCTTTAAAAATTTGTCCGCAAACTTGGATAGTGGCTCCAGGATCGAGCCTATTCCCGATACAATTGGGCGTCCCGGTGGTGGGGACTTATTTTTATGAGTTTTTGGCAGCGAATAGAAGTACGGAGTTCTTGGTTCTCTCGTAGTCAAGAAATCTGCTTCTTTTTTGGAGATCCACATATGTGTCTCAGCTTCATGGAGCATCATTGCATTGATATTCTTAAGTCTTTCTGTTGAGTCAGTCTCTATTCTCTTGTAGAATTTCTGGTCCGACAAAAGGGCTAGGCACTGCTGGTTATAGCCCTCATTGCTCAGTATCACTACTCCTCTACCCTTATCCGCTGGTTTAATTATTATGTCATCCATATGCTGTAATTCTTCCAAAGCTTGGCGTTCTTTTTTTGACAAATTTTGAAAAGTATGTTTCTTGTTGTCCAAATTGTCAATACCTTTAAAAATAGCCTGTTCAAAAGTCTGTATTTCTATTGGAACAGCATTAGATGGGGGATTGAATGTTGACTTCCTTCTCAGAAAAGTATCTCCTTCGCTCTGTTGTATTTCTTTCCCAGTAAAGAAGGCTTTTAATTTCAAGGTTCTGCAAAACTCTGAGATCTCGCATTTCAGTTTGAAGATGTCAAGCGATGGTGTCGGAACAAATCCCAGGCCTTTATTTAGGATTTTAATCTGTTCTTCTGTTAGAATAGTGTCTGATAGATTCACTATAAGTGACCCGCTTTGTTCATGCTGGGCTGGACAGATGTCATGCTCCTTGTTTGTACATTCCTCTGCTGGTCTTGCCAACTCAGAGTTTTTCTTCTTCCGCGCGGTTGGTTTTGGCCTCTCGATAAAAAAGGCTGTTGTTGTTGGTGCATGTTGGTGGGAACCGACATTAAATGGTTACTCATCTGGGGCATTTGTTGTATATCCTGAGTATATGGATTCATCCACCCTCCATATTGTGGGATGAAGGGTGTGAAGAAGGGCAAGTTGTTACCTGGATAGTATGGTCTTTGCCATCTATTGCTTCTCCGTGGACCACGATGTCGAAAATTATTGCGTCCCCTTCTGGGTGTTTGATCATCAAAACTTCCATCAGAGGCCTCAGAGGAATTCCATCATGTGGAGTCATTATCCGATCCTGGGTCTGGCGCTGTATATTCCTCCATGGAATATGGGTGCATACGTTCCTGGCTGAATTTCTTTAAATCTTTGCCCAATTTTTGTAATTTACTTTGCATGATGAATTCTTGAGTATCGTTCATCTCTTTATTAATTTCTTCCAGCCTCTTTTTGTAAACCGTCGGATTAACACCTTTTTTAAGTTCGTTTTCACACACCTGAATCTGTGCCAATAAAGATTCTGATAGTCTTTTTGCTGTCTTGACAATGAGTACTAGATAGTCCAAAGTACACTTCCATGAGATGGAAGACCAGTCACGGCGAAAAGCTAGATCATGTAAAAAAATTCTGGGTGCGTTGTTAACCCACAGGCCTCTTGGCGCCGATTTTGATCTTAAATATTCAGTCATGATAATACCATGTATTGCTGTACGTATTTGTTCCCTTTTCTTTTTAGATAGTGTATCCCAATCATCTGTTTGGGCGAGAGCTTGCGTCAGATCCGCATTTTTTAGTAGGGGTTGTGCTGCGAGGATCTCGTCTATGTCGTTCTCAGTACAACTAAGGCCACAGTTGTCCTCCATGGTTCCGCTTCTTCTGAAAAGGATTGTGTCCCCGTGTTGCTCTAGTGTATTCAACCGAGGTACAAGGTTCTCTCGCAGCTGCGCGCTGCTTAAAACTAAGTAATCAACTGAGGAGGGAGGAGGAATTGTTTATCGTCCATTCATTTCCCCATTTTTAATATTTAGGTAATCAGGTGGTGGAATGGACACTTGTAACTGCTAGACCTTTTGGTTAGCATGGATCACCCTCATAAACGCTATGTTGTTCGAATGCGGTATATTACTGTACTCCGCCCCACATTAGCGTTGTGGCATTATCATCGGATGTCCAATTACGTGCTGTATGCCAGCCTCACCCAGAGCCAACTTCAGATTCTGGCAGCAGTGTCCAGAGAAGAAAAAATAATAAAGTTTGTTAAAAAAACAAAGTTTGTTAAAAAACAAAACTTAACCTGAAGAGGACTTTATTGAAAAAGGTTAAGTCTGTCCTTAAAAAAGTGGTGGGTAAAGGTTTGGGAACAAGTTACTGGATCTCACTATACCACTTTATGAATAGCGTCGACATGTTTCTGCTCCCTAGTGCCCAGCCGGGTCTATGGAGCCTTCGTCAGGACAAACACACATTGATTACTTACACTACTTGTGTAGTAATTGGCAGTGTCGTATTGTGAACAATTCCTCCTCCCTCCTCAGTTGATTACTTAGTTTTAAGCAGCGCGCAGCTGCGGTAGAACCTTGTACCTCGGTTGAATACACTAGAGCAACACAATCCTTTTCAGAAGAAGCGGAACCATGGAGGACAACTGTGGCCTTAGTTATACTGAGAACGACATAGACGAGATCCTCGCAGCACAACCCCTACTAAAAAATGCGGATCTGACCCAAGCTCTAGCCCAAACAGATGATTGGGATACACTATATCTCCACAGGATGGAATTCCTCTGAGGTCTCTGATGGAAGTTCCGATGATCAAATACCCAGAAGGGTACGCAATAATTTTCGCCATCGCGGTCCACGGAGAAGCAATAGATGGCAAAGACCATCCTATCCAGGTAACAACTTGCCCTTCTTCCAACCCTTCATCCCACAATATGGAGGGTGGATGAATCCATATACTCAGGATATATCCCCCAGATGAGCAACCATTTAATGTCGGTTCCAACCAACATGCACCAACAACGACAGCCTTTTTTATCGAGAGGCCAAAACCAACCGCGCGGAAGAAGAAAAACTCTGAGTTGGCAAGACCAGCAGAGGAATGTACAAACAAGGAGCATGACATCTGTCCAGCCCAGCATGAGCAAAGCGGGTCACTAATAATGAATCTATCAGACACTATTCTAACAGAGGAACAGATTAAAATCCTATCTGAGAAGGAGGTCAACATTCAATCCCCCATCTAATGCTGTTCCAATAGAAATACAGACTTTTGAACAGGCTATTTTTAAAAGTATTGACAATTTGGACAACAAGAAACATACTTTTCAAAATTTGTCAAAAAAAGAACGCCAAGCTTTGGAAGAATTACAGCATATGGATGACATAATAATTAAACCTGCGGATAAGGGTGGAGGAGTAGTGATACTGAGCAAAGAGGGCTATAACCAGCAGTGCCTAGCCCTTTTGTCGGACCAGAAATTCTACAAGAGAATAGAGACTGACCCAACGGAAAGATTTCAGAATATCATTGCAATGATGCTCCATGAAGCTGAGAGACATATGTGGATCTCCAAAAAAGAATCAGATTTCTTGACTACGAGAGAACCAAGAACTCCGTACTTCTATTCGCTCCCAAAAACTCATAAAAATAAGTCCCCACCACCGGGACGCCCGATTGTATCGGGAATAGGCTCAATCCTGGAGCCACTATCCAAGTTTGCGGACAAATTTTTAAAGCCTATGGTACAAAAGACACCGACATATCTAAAGGATACTCGAGACTAACTGATCCAAAATGCTGACAGACCATTTGATTCCAACACTATGTTACTTGTAGGGCTAGATGTTGAATCACTATATACAAGTCTACCGCAGGAAGACACACTTCAGATGTTAGAAGACCTACTATACATGGAGGAATGGAAACATAATACGCCCAGACATTTTGTATTAGAGTGCTGCCGTCTGGCCTTACAAGAGAACTTTTTTGAGTAAAATGAAGAACTGTATCTGCAATGCCATGGTACTTCCATGGGTAGTGCATTTGCCCCTTCAGTAGCGGGATTGTATGTCAGCCATTTTGAGAACCATTTTGTACTCAGTGAGAACAATCCATTCGTTTCCAGTATTTTATACTGGAAACGATACATTGATGACATTTTATTAATCTGGAGTATAGAGAAAGATCTACAACTATTTATGGACTGGCTCAATGGCCGCGACAAGTGGCTTAAGTTCACCTTCACTTCAGATAAGAAGCAACTAAACTTTTTGGATCTGACAATCTTCATTGAAAATGAGAAAATAGAGACGAAAACCTACACAAAACTGACTGCAAAAAATAGTCTGCTTTCATACAAAAGCTACCACCCGAAGCCTCTAAGAGATAATCTCCCTTACAGTCAGTTCTTAAGGCTGAAAAGAAACTGCAGCAAAAAGAGCAATTATAACCATCAAGCTCAAATACTAAGTAAAAAGCTACAAGCGAGAGATACACGCAATCTACTATTGTGAAATGTAAAAAGCGTGCAAAACACCAACCAAGGGAATACCTTCTACACCAACATCCAAAAGAACCCATTCCGGATCTGGTTACCTGTGTAACAACCTACTGTCCTGCTACTTATGAAGTTCAAAAGCTGATAAGGAAGAACTGGCAGATAAGTACTACAGGGAAGTTTAATTGGCCAAAACCAAGGTTCGCCAATAGACGAACAAAAAATCTAAAAGACGTCTTGATCCACACACGTTCCTGCATGTGTAAACAATCCACACTAGTGAGAGACACAAACTTGATCCCAGTAACTGGCCATTACCACTGCGGCACCTGTCTAGTGTGTAAACTAACTACTACCACCAAGACTTTACAACTCACTGACACCCTAACATGGACCCAAAAACACCATACAAATTGCAACTCCACTCACGTAATGTATATGGTCTGGTGTCCTTGTGCCAAGCGATATATAGGAATAACATGTCGTAAGGTGAAAACACGAATTGGGGAACACAAAAGTAACATTAGATTAAAAAAGAACACTACCAAATTGTGTTCCCATTTCATTGAAGCCAACCATGACTGTGAAGAATTACGCTGGACAGTCCTTGAAATGCTGGCTAATAAAACAAACAATCCAGAAAAAAGACTGTTCGAAAAAGAACAGAGATGGGTGAACCGTCTTAATACACATCTTACAGGATTGAATGATAACATACCATGGCACCAATTCATCTGAAAAAACCTTTCTGATTCTAAAACAGGTTCAGCCCGGGTAATTGTATGTAGACATCACCAGAAATACCATAGATAACTGTATGCAGACTCCACAAGTAATATCCAAGTTTGCCTACTAGTTCAAGTCATACACAAAAATGTGATTACTAATACTTCCTGACTCGAAGTCACAGACCTTATTATTTACTCCAAAAAAAACACAAAAGGTACATGTTTTCCCCATTGTAGAATGAGTTAAATCACCACCTTTAAAAAACCGGTGCAACAACTCCTATGGCGATAGACCCGTAATTCACTCAGATCAACGCCTCATTTACACTACTTATCGAGTTCCCAGAATCAACACGATCAGCCCGTGTTTTATTAAAGTTAACTCGTATTAGAAAGTTACATTATGCATTAACCATCTGCACAAAGTGATGTCGTTTGGATTAACATGTTAATGATGTCCGTGTCCTCTGTGTATGCCTTCCAGTAATAAAGTTTAGTGAGAGCTTAGAAACCCCCTCACAGTCCTATTTCTACCTTTATCCTGCTGATGGATAAAACAAATAGGAACACACCCATCTTGGTATCCGGGGGCAGAGTCAGCACAAGCAGCGGTTTACTTAACACGTGCGGGTAAGTTTGGCGTCTCCCGTTGGACCGGTCAATTCTTTTCGAAATAGAAAGAGATTTGCACAGAGCCATTAAAACCCTCTATTTTGACCTTTTTTTAGCTTTAACCCATAACAGTAGCATTTACCCCCATTGAGGCAATACGTACTCTCACAAAAAGGTATGTAGAACGGAAGTAAATATATATTTTTTCTCGATGGTCTGTCTGAGCACGTATTCCGTGTGAGATTGTCCTTACCCTAGCCTTACCATTTCCCATTCACTTTGGTGCTAATTCCCAATAACCCCCCTTTTACAATGATATCTCCATCTGTAGGGAAAAGTGATAACCGTGTGCAGGTTACAATAACAACTTAATGAGAGCGACCACTTTTAAATAAAACCCAGAAATTGGTCAATGTTGTTTTCCACAATTTGGTCTTGTGGTACTAGACAGTGAATACTATCCCTAACTCCAATGGCAGTAAAATAGTCAATTTTTTAACAAATAGATTGCTACTGTTTTCAAAATATTGGTGTACTAATAACAACAACTATTACACCACTATATGATAACTGTTTTTATGATAATGTCGAGATTTCTCAGTAGACTTAGGCAAAACAGGATGTCCTCTGATAAACCATTTTTCTGAATTATTAGCTGAAGATAAGTTGAAAATCCACAAAAAGAATTTTTTGTACCATATAAATGTGTGCTGATATGCATCTGAACAAGCCTTTCTGCATATACTTGCTTGTTTCTTCCTCTTTTCTCTTTACCTACAGATTTGAGAGCAATTATCCCAGTGTTCACAATACGACACTGCCAATTACTACACAAGTAGTGTAAGTAATCTATGTGTGTTTGTCCTGACGAAGGCTCCATAGACCCGGCTGGGCACTAGGGAGCTGAAACATGTCAACGCTATACATAAAGTGGTATAGTGACATCCAGTAACTTGTTCCCAAACCTATACCCACCACTTTTTTAAGGACAGACTTAACCTTTTTCAATAAAGTGCTCTTCAGGTTAAGTTTTGTTTTTTAACAAACTTTGTTTTTTAACAAACTTTATTATTTTTTCTTCTCTGGACACTGCTGCCAGAATCTGAGGTTGCCTCTGGGTGAGGCTGGTATACAGCACGTAATTGGACATCCGATGATAATGCCACAACGCTAATGTGGGGCGGAGTACAGTAATATACCGCATTCGAACAACATAGCGTTTATGAGGGCGATCCATGCTAACCAAAAGGTCTAGCAGTTACAAGTGTCCATTCCACCACCTGATTACCTAAATATTAAAAATGGGGAAATGAATGGACGATAAACAATTCCTCCTCCCTCCTCAGTTGATTACTTAGTTTGAAGTAGTTGAAAGCCTAAACCACATGGTGAGGGAGACTAGGATGAAATTCTTCATCTTGAAGTCTGTTCATTACTGGTACTGGAACACCTCCAAACTGGAGTGGGTGGGGCTCCTCGGAGCTAGATTTACAAACATTCAGATTGCGATGTGGCCCACATTCTATATGGTGGCCTGGCCCTGCAGGACCTGTGAACAGAGATATTGGCTGCACTCCAGAGGTCTGTACCTATTCCCTTTCCACTTTTGGTACTTTTTACACAATACAGTGGACATCTCACTGCTGACGCACCATGAATGCATTTTTTCTTGCTACAGGGCTGAAGCCAGTGAAGCTTTGTATCCTTCTGCATTGTTGATCTCTGCACACTTCTACGTATACTAAGTGGATGTTGAATACAGCCCCTTACCAGAAGCTTAATTACGCACTAGAATCTGTACTTTTATTAGTAGGTGTGGGCCTCATTTCTGAATGAGGAATGGTGACAAGAACTCCCCCTTACCACCCTCCCCTTGTCCATGTGACCACAACTCCCTGACCCGAGCTCTCCTGGGACTCCTCGTGGGGATTTTGAGGCTGCCCAGTGTCATGTTTTATACTCTGAAAAGCTCCTCCCGCAATTTGGGCACTTGCTTCATGTTGGGGCAACTGACATGCATCATTCCCAGTATAACTGTCTATTGAAAGTGCCCCCATTTTCTCTCTCCCTCTCTCTGTATATGTTCAAAGCCCGTACTATGCTCAATACCCCTCTTAGCATTGCCATTTTTCTAGTGGGACTCGAAGTCACCTGTTTGTATCTGCTCTCCCTTTCTTCCCCACTACCTTTTGTGGAGGTAAGCAGGAGTTCCCCCTCTCTTTCTCTTCTTTATACTTCTTTCTTCTCTTCATTCATTTAGAATGTTTTTCCCTTTCTTTCTCTTTTCTGGATGATCGAATCCAGAATGTGACACTGGTTACATTGGCCACTCAATGCTATTACTATTAATATTGTTATCGCCCTTGCTATATTTCATTTTACGCTCTTACTGTGCCTGTGTTTCAAAGTTCTGTGAGTCTTGAATCCTGACAACAAATGGAACCAGTTTCCAGCATGATCCCTTTAATTTAAACAATCAGCATGTAAATCAATCACTGAAGCATTCTCGGACTGGTAGTGCTAATATTCCACCCCAATGGGGTACCCCTGTGATTAGCATGACCTCCTCTGTAAGCACCTAGTATATAATATGGCAGGGGATTAAAAATATATCTTAAAGTGCGTCACATGGGCGTTTTAAGTCCCCTTGAATCCTGAGGGTCCCTGGGGGCCAACCAACCCACCAGGTATGTCCAGTAAATGCAACATAGTTGCATGGCAGAGAGGTGTAAAATGGGGCATGGCCTCGGACCACCTCTCTGCAATGCAGCTCTGTGGTGCTTACTGGAGGTACATGGTGGAGTAGTTAGACCCAGGGACTCTAAGGATTAAAGGGGACTTAATTGGCCAACTTAAAACGTGCCACATGGCATGTTTACACGCAACACCTCAGGCCCCGTCCCCTCCCTTCACTACTGTTTAAACATGCCCTGAGGCCGTTTTAATTTGGGAGATTAAGTCCTCTTGAGGGTCCCTCTAGCCCACTAGGTACCTCCAGTAAGCGCCACAGAGCTGCGTTGCAGAGAGGTCTAAAAAGGGGCACTGCCTAGACCACCTCTCTGCAATGCAGCGCAGTGGCACTTACTGGAAGCACCTGTTGGGTCATTGCTCCCAGGGGCCCTCAGAATTGAAGGGGAATTATTTTCCCAACTTAAAATTCGCCACAGGGCGTGCTCGCACACGTCGCCTCGGCGTGTTTACACGACTGTGTAAACACGCCCTTTGGCCATTTTAAGTTGGGGGATTAAGTCCCCTTGAGTCCTGACTGTCCCTAGGGTCCAACTAGCCCACTAGGTATCTCCAGTAAGCGCCAAAGAGCTGCGTTGCAGAGAGGTGTAAAAAGAGGCAAGGCCTTGACCACCTCTCTGCAAGCCAGTGCAGTGGCGCTTACTGGAAGCACCTGGTGCTATAGTTGGCCCTCAGGAGCCCTCAGGATTGAAGAGGAATTATTTACTATTTCCCCAACTGAAAACGCACCTCAGGACGTGTTTGCACATGTCACCTCAGGCCCCGTCCCTTACCTTCACCACAGTGTAAACGCGCCCTGTGTCCATTTTAAGTTGCGAGATTAAGTCCCCTTGAATCTGAGGGTTGCTAGGGTACAACTAGCCCACTAGGTACCTACGTTAAGCGCCACAGAGCTGCGTTGCAGAGAGGTGTAAAAAGGGGCGTGGCCTCCAAACACATCTCTGCAACGCAGCTCCCTGGCGCATACTGGAGGTACCCGGTGGGCTAGTTGACCCCCAGGGACCCTCAGTATTGAAGGGGAATTAATTACCCAACTTACAACTCACCAGGGGATGCATTTGCACAGTGGTGAAGGAAGGGGCAGAGCCTTAGGTGATATGTGTGCAAACATGCCCTGTGACGCGTTTTAAGTTGTGGAATTAATTCCTCTTCAATCCTGAGGGTCCCTGGGGGGCAATTAACCCACCAGGTACCTCCAGTATGCGCTAGGGAGCTGCGTTGCAGAGAGGTGTTAAGAGACCACACTCCTTTTTACAACACTCTGTAACGCAGCTCAGTGGCACTTATTGGAGATACCTGGTGGGCTAGTTGGCCCCCCAGGGGACCTAAGGATTGAAGAGGAATTAATTCCCCAACTTAAAACATGCCACAGGGCATGTTTGCACACATGTCACCTCAGTCCCCACCCCCTCCATTCACTACTGTGCAAATGCGCCCCGTGGTGTGTTTTAAGTTAGCCATTTTTTTTTTCATTTTTAATTTGTAGGGGGCTCCCTTGGCCCCTTATTCAGGCCATTTATGCCCCCGGGGACCCCATTTCCCGGGGCCGGCTTTTTTTTTGTTTTTTTTGGGGAGGGGGCCGCGTGGCCCCCCTCCCAGGCCACTAATAGCCCCGGGGACCCCACCCCCTGGGCTGTACTTCTCCGTTGGGGACCGTGGGGGGTCCCCAATCCCCCCACGGTCCAGCCAGCTCCCCGCATTCTGCGGAAGCTGGCATTGCTTTTCCACACGGGGAGCTGCTAAGATGCAGCTCCTCGTGTGGAAAAGCAATCAGCTTTGGTTTTTGGATGAGAAACCAAAGCAAAGTTTGATATGGCAGGGCGGGAGCCGCAAAGCAAACTGCAGAGTCCTGGGGGTGGGCTCCCCGGGACACTGCAGGAGCCGGCTCTGGGGATGGCAGTCCCCAGGGCCATAACTGGGCTCCAGGAGGGGGGCCACATGGCCACCTCCCAACATTAGCAAAGTCCAGTGGAGGAGATGGCCCCCGGGGCTGTGGGGTCCATAATGGACACCCCAATTTGCATACCCAGTGCCCCAGGGGGATAGCGGTCCCTGGGAAGTGTGGGGGGCTTGAGCCTCCCCACACAGGTTATGTTTTTTTAAAACAAGCCTAGGGGGTGGCGGTCCCCAGGGCTGCGGGGGGGGCCATGAGCCCCCACAAATATTTTCTAAAAGCCTCGAGGTTGGCGGTCCCAAGGGCTTGGGGGGATTTTGAGCCCCCCACCCATTTAATTTACAAGCCTCGAGGGTGGGGGTCACCGGGGCTGGGGTGGGACTGTGAGTCCCTCTCGCACATATTTTTGAAAAGCCCCGGGGTGGTGGTCCCCCGGGGCTGGGGGCCACGTTTGTCCCACATTACAATATAAAGATTGCCCCCAGGACTTGTCCCACCCGGGGGCTAAATATTAACGAAGCACGGTAGTCCACGCTTCTTTATTTATTCCGCAATGTGTTTCTACCCTGCCCCCTTTTCAAGTTTTGCATGTTTGTTTTTCTCTTTTCTCTTTTCTTGTGCCTCGGTTCGACCGAGGCACAAGATGGCTGCCAACACTTCCTGGTTTGATTTACACCATTTAACAAAAAGGGATCTTTCTGAACCAAGGGCTACCTTTTTGCCAAATTTGGTGTAATTCCGTTCAGCAGTTCGTGCTGTAGCTGTGTCTAAAGTTTCCTAAGGAAAATTGTATCGGGAAAACACATTTTGGAACCCCCCTTTTTTCTCAGCCCCCAAATGCTGAATCACCCCAAACATTTTCAAAATAGGAGCGGACTGGAGTGGGCCATAAGTTTTGAGAATTTTGTGAAGATTCGTCAATCGGCGCCAGAGTAATTGGGAATAGAATGTTGCGATTTTCCTATGGTAACTAGCTCCTAACTATAACTAGGTTATATATATATATATAGATATATAGCTGGCGATAGCCAGTAGGTATATATAGTTAGGATTTTTTCTCTATGGAACTTTTGAAAATTCTATGTCTAATAACTTTGGCGTTTGTGGACGGAATTGGCTGAAATTTTTAGGAAAATGGCACATTTTGTTTCTGAGCAGCCCCTGAAAATTTGGGGGGGGTCGTCAAGGGGGGGCCGAGAAAAAAGGGGGGTCCCAAAACGCGTTTTTCCCATTCATTTTTCCATAGGGCGGTTGGCCTCACTTTTAGCTCGAACGGCTGAATGGATTTGCACGAAACTTGGCAAAATTGTAGGGACTGTTAGCCCGATGTGCCTTTGCTAGGTCTCAATATATGTGCTTCAGTGGATTTTGAGAAATTAACGTTTAAAACAAGATATATATCTGTAACAGCGCTCCGGGTAGCGCTCCGGTTCGCGTACTTTTCGCGTAACGGAACTTTGCGATGCGAAGCTGATTGGCTCTCCGGTGTCTGTCAACATTCTAAACAGTCCGGAGCGGCCGCCATCTTGTCTCTCGGTAGGATCGAGAGACAAGAGGAGGCCAAAACAAAGGGGGAAATGAAGAAAAGGGGGCAAGGTAGACCCCTTCTGACCCCCTAGGATTGATGAGGGGGATATTATAGAGCCACGCGGGGCCCAAAAAAAAAAAAAAAAAATCCGATTTTTTCGCCGTAGAGACGCGTCTTGGTACGCGAACCGGGCAGCTAACCGGCAGTGTAACGGGAGTCTGAGGAGTAGCTGATTGGCTGTCAACATTGTAAACAGTCCGGAGCGGCCACCATCTTGTCTCTCGGTAGGATCGAGAGACAAGAGGAGGCCAAAACAAAGGGGGAAATGAAGGAAAGAGGGCAAGGTAGACCCCTTCTGACCCCCTAGGATTGATGAGGGGGATATTATAAAGCCACGCGGGGCCAAAAAAAAATTAAAAAAAATCTGATTTTTTCGCCGTAGAGACGCGTCTTGGTACGCGAACCGGGCAGCTAACCGGGAAGCTAACCGGCAGTGTAACGGGAGTCTGAGGAGAAGCTGATTGGCTGTTAACATTGTAAACAGTCCGGAGCGGCCGCCATCTTGTCTCTCGGTAGGATCGAGAGACAAGAGGAGGCCAAAACAAAGGGGGAAATGAAGGAAAGAGGGCAAGGTAGACCACTTCTGACCTCCTAGGATTGATGAGGGGGATATTATAAAGCCACGCGGGGCCAAAAAATTTTTGGATTTTGTCTAATTAAGGTTAAAAAAAAAATATATATATATATATATCTTTAAGCGTGTTCTGGCACGCTTACGTTTTGGGTTTGTTTTGCGCTGCAGAGACGATACATCACGGTTGTGCGATGCATCATGAGGCGTCTCACGGGCTACGTGATACGTCACTTAATAAAGAATATATTTTACAGCTATAGATATTAGCTTTTAAAAAACCAATTAAATTCACAGAAAAAACCATAGGTTATAGACCATATATAGTTAGGAATTTGCATTTACAAAACCTTGAAAATTCACTGAAAAAACCATAGGTTATAGACCATATATAGTTAGGGATTAGCATTTACAAAACCTTATTTTATTTGCACAAAACCATTGAAATTCCATATATAGTTAGTTGCACTAACTATATATCGCGGACCCGCAATCCACTGCTAATGATGTCACATATTACATCATTCATGACATGGTCAGTGACATCACTGATGACATCACTGATGACATCTCATCGCACTAAAGACAGGTAAGGAAGAGAGGAAATGGGTCAATTCACATTCTTCCAACTCTTCCTATTAAATAATGATATTAATTAGTCCTTTTATTTGAACAGACACATGCAGTTCAAACCATCCAAGCTACACCACCTAATCAGTCTACCTGAAGGTGAGTGCAGTTAGTTTTTACACAGGCATTATTATTTAGATGCCTTGCAGAATCCCTTTACTAAAACACCTCCTTTTAATTACCTAGGCTGTATCGTTCCCTCCCAGTCCTGAAGAAGACCCGTGTTTGACGCCACATGTGCGCATCTTAAAGGGTCGAAACGTCGACGAATAGTTGGATCTGTTGTCCCAATACCCTGTGCGGAAAACTGATTTATGTCGTATACAGTGGTATATGCGAAATTGCACAGACCAAAGTTAAACTATTGTATATTTCCTTGTATATAAGTATTGCATAATTTCTGTTCACTTTTGCGCCGCCAGCACTGAGCACTAAATGTCACATAATTGCACCTTTTTCACTTTTTGTACAGCCTTTGTGATAATTACAAAAAGAGTATTTGTGAATGACTATAATTCATAAAATAGTGCATAAATACATAATTGGTGTTGGATTCTGATTGTACACTACATATAATTATGAGTGACTAAAAGAAATGTGTTACACCCGAAGGAACCAATTGTTGTAATATTGACTAACTCCCCAGGTTCTTAGGGATACTGGGTTAACCCCATTGGAGATTTCACAAATTTGATTGCAGGCGCATGCTTGCGAGGGTTTACTCTCATTAAGTGTATTTTCTGTGACTTATGTTTTGTGAGTTTGTTAGTTTGTATATTGTCAGATGATGTCAGACAAAGAAACATTGGCTTACAGTGAAGAGTACATAGCCAAGTTAATTGAAGAATAGGGAGCATCTAATTTCCTTCTAGGGACAGATCGTCCCCCTGCAGATGCAGGTTTAGGTGAAAAACTAGCTAAATTAGAAAGACTAGAAAAAAAGTTAGTAAGATCAAGACTACATGGACATGTGTTAACTAAATACCTGGAATCCAATATCATTCCTAAAGGACTGCAGGTGCGTAACGAACCTGCTATCTTTATAGACGTCCCAAAGTTTAGGGAAGGGTTTAGCTACGTGGCCAATAACTGCTCCAGGCACTGGATGGTGCTTGGAGTAGAGACCGCAATAGAGTACGTCAAGAAACTTATACAGGAAATTGAGGAGTTGAAAAAGGAAATATTGGGTGATTCTGCACTAACGAATGCAAAAGAGGCCTTGGAACGTGCAGAAAAGGCAATAGCAGAATTCAATACTATCACCTTAAATAGAAAACTAGACAAACTAAGTAAGGACGTACGTAATTACGATAAGAAGGTTACGTACCCCTATCTTAGCGATAATTATTACGAGCAGGATAACCAAGGTACCTTCTCAAACAGGGGAAGACAGGGCCCGAGAAGATATCAGACTTTTTCTAACTCCTCAGTTAGTAGCAACTCTGAGTCTGAAGGTGACAGACCATCTACTAGTAATCAATCTAAACAGGCCCCTTTTTTAGGGGACGGCTACACACGAGGGAACAGAGGAGGAGGTGGCCCACAGAATTGGGAGAGGCCCAGGAGATGGGGCAGGGGACGGGGACAAGGGATGTCCCGTGTAAGATTCTATCAACCAGAAACCCATGGGGAAATATCCACGAGGAAACAAACCTACAGATGGTAGAACAAACAACAAATCACATACAAAGTTCCAGTATGATTGAAAATATTATGATCAATGATACGGAACGTTGTATTACCCATGTGGAGGAACACTTAGAGAACATCCCATACACTCTGTTTGACAACTCTAAGGAAACTAATGACATGAGCCACCAAAGGTTACAGATAGAAACCACCACATACACCTCTCCTGACAATCCTATGGAAGTGAACGATATGAGCCAGCAAAGGTCACAGATAGAAACCACCTCATATACCTCTCCTGACAACCCTATAGAAGTGAACGATATGAGTCAGCAAAGGTTGCAAGAAACAAATGTGAATGCAAATGACCAGCAAAGTCAGCAAAGGTTGCAAGAAACAAATGTGAATGCAAATGACCACGTGGAACAGATTGATACACAGGACATGGTGCCATTAGAAGCCATTATAAACCTATCCAACCATTCTATGACTATCACAGAGAGGAGTATCCTAGCAAAAGGACTAACATTTGTACCAACGGCGATACCGGATCCTTTTAAGATACAACTGGAACTTCAAAGATTTTTTCGGAAGATCCGTTTGAAATATTTCTTCTCAAAAAACACTTGTAACCCTAACTGCGCTGCAACTCCCTTTAAACCTCCCTCGGAATTTACACCAGCAGCATTCTTGATGTGTGATAGAATTTTGGCGTTTGAAAAAATTGTAATGGAGGAAGTGAACCAGTTACTCAAAGTCCAGAAGTATATTCCTTATAACATCAGTAAGGAAGAGCGCCTCGCCCTAGGAGACCTGGGGCGTAACAAAGCAATCGTCATCAAGGCGGCTGACAAGGGGGGTGCGGTGGTAATACAGAACAGGCAAGATTACGCTAATGAAATCAAACATCAATTGGAGATGGTGCAGAGTTACCAACGCATCACATATGATCCTGTACATGAGATAAAGACCCTAATAAAGATTGCTACAGAGGATGCTATTAATGAAGGTTTTTTGAGCAAGAAAGAATCTGAATTTTTACAACAAAGGGAGCCCAGAACACCCACAATTTACACATTGCCGAAAGTGCACAAACGATTGGAAAACCCCCCGGGGCGACCAATTGTCTCGGGCTGTGGCTCAATATTAGAGCCACTGAACCAATTCATAGATCACTTTTTGCAGCCTTTTGTCCCACTGACGAAATCATATGTACGTGACACCATGCACATTATTGAGCTATTAGAAGATCTTCCCTTTGATCAAGAAAAAAACATAATGGTGACACTAGATGTGTCATCTCTATACACATCAATCCCTCAGGATAAAGCCATCCAGATAATGAGAGATACGCTAGACCGAAGACCAAGACCGCACTGGATCCCAACATCATTCATAATTACCCTATTGGAAATAGCCATGCGAAAGAACTATTTCATTTTTGAAAATCAATTTTATTTTCAATGTAAGGGAGTGGCGATGGGGGCTACGTATGCCCCCAGCCTAGCGAACATTTTCATGGATCAATATGAGGAAGAACACCTATACACTGACCTGAACCCATACCTCCATAATATCGAGGTATGGAAAAGATATATTGATGATGTCATTATGGTGTGGAACGTGACAATGAAACATTGAAGAAATTTTTCATATGGCTAAATCAGAGAGGTGAGGATATACAATTCACAATGGCCAGTAGTAATGTATCAATAAATTTCCTCGACCTTACTTTCAAAACGGAGGACTGTAAGCTATATTGTGATTTATACAGGAAGCCCTTGGAACGGAATACCCTATTGATGTATAAATCACATCATCCACGCAGCTTAAGAGACAACCTGCCACTGGGCCAGTTTCTTCGCCTAAGAAGAAATTGTAGCAAAAGAAAGGATTTCTTCCATGAAGCTGAAGAACTCACAAAGCGCCTAAAGGATCGGGGATACCCAGGAAATCTGCTAAAACGTGCAAAGAAAAGAGCGTGGTATAGCCCGAGGGAAGACTTACTTGAGGTCAAGGAGAAAAAAGAAAATCTGAATAATATTGTGTGTGTCACGACATATAACATCAAAAGCAATGAAGTAAAAAAGATTGTATCAAAGTATTGGAATTTGGTGGCTGGGGAATTGAAGACTGAAGAAAAACCCATTTTCGCCTTCAAGAGAGGAAGGAATGTGAGGGATGAAGTGGTACATGCCTATCTGGAACCAGAAAGACAACCAGACCTCCGGAGCATGCTGAGTCTGCCACCCATCACGGGCCATTTCAAATGTGGTTCTTGCAAGGCCTGTGACCTTTGCCAGGAAGGGAATCAATTCACATATGCAGATAGGACATACAAACTCCATGATTTCAGCAATTGTAATAGTTCCCACCTGATCTATGCAATAATGTGTCCGTGCGCGAAAATATATGTAGGACAAACGACCCAAAAAATAAAGACACGTATCCTGCAACACATGAGTAGAGTAAAATGTAAAACACAGGGGGCACCACTTGTGGAGCATTTCCTTACTCAAAAACATACTCCCCAAGATATAAAATGGTGGGTCTTAGAAAAGATACATATTAACCCAAGGGGAGGCTCAATCTCACATGCACTAAAATATAAGGAGTGCCGCTGGATACATGCTTTAGATTCAGTGAAAAATGGATTGAATGAGACTGAGGAAACTAATAGACAAATGGGACAACTGTGATTGATAATACTCAGAAATCTCTTCTGTCATTGATATTTTAGATGTAGGTACCTGTCCTTTTAGTTCGGGCAGATAAATAATGCATGATTAGATTGAAAAGTGTTTTTTGGAACGTAACATTTCAATGTCGCTTGTGTTTGTAATAATATGTATATAGTGTAAACTAAAATGTTTTATTAGGATAATGCTGTTTTAATGTATACTTTGCCACTCTGTGTCCTTATTCAAGCATGCCTGATAGTTCACTGAATCATGTGACCATGTAGCCCCCACTGGATGTTTATAACAAAACGCAGCTCAATCTCAAGCTTAAATCACTATATAACCCCTTGAATCCATTGGTTTGGTATGAGGCGCCTATTAAAGCAAACACGGGGTAGTGAAATCCCTTGAGTTTCCACCCGAGAGTTCGCTCGGATTGCCATAACAACCAGACATTTCCGGGTTACGCGACATACCAGCATTAGGACGTAGATTTTTGATTACACGCCGGGTTAGAAAAAACTTTTAAATCACGCCGGCCCAACATCCTCCAATTTCAGGGTAATCGCGCTACTCTAATTTTGCCACATGTTAGCGTGACGACGAAGGCTTTTCAGCCTGCACTGAAAAAATCGGAACTAGTAAACTAACCTGTTACCAGGGTAACCACGCAGTGTTTACGTCGCGTTATGACGTAGCCCTAAGCAATTCCAGGAAGTGTTTATCTAGAACGGCTAGCGCCCGGCGTTTCAAGAACGCTGCTTCATTTAATGCCGTTTGAATCACGCAAAGACGGAAGAAAATCTACATTGGCAATGTTAATCGAGTAAGAGGTGAGCTAAGTCCTCGTGTAGGTGCCCGAGCTAATATATTAACAGTCTGGGCATCGCTATGATAGTGAATTGATCCCTACGTTTGTATTCTATTTTCAGTGTCAAGCCATATGGTGAAACACGACTGGGTACACGAGTAATCCCAATACCCAGGTGAGCTGAAGTACAGGTATTCTGTATGATTTATGCCTAAGCTGTTGCTAGAATATTTTCAATATTCTAATTACATACTCCTCACTTTCCCAGTTAGGACTAAAGTGAGTACAGCGCCAAAATAAGAATAACCATCGTGGGAGTATTCCACGCACTAAAGACAGGTAAGGAAGAGAGGAAATGGGTCAATTCACATTCTTCCAACTCTTCCTATTAAATAATGATATTAATTAGTCCTTTTATTTGAACAGACACATGCAGTTCAAACCATCCAAGCTACACCACCTAATCAGTCTACCTGAAGGTGAGTGCAGTTAGTTTTTACACAGGCATTATTATTTAGATGCCTTGCAGAATCCCTTTACTAAAACACCTCCTTTTAATTACCTAGGCTGTATCGTTCCCTCCCAGTCCTGAAGAAGACCCGTGTTTGACGCCACATGTGCGCATCTTAAAGGGTCGAAACGTCGACGAATAGTTGGATCTGTTGTCCCAATACCCTGTGCGGAAAACTGATTTATGTCGTATACAGTGGTATATGCGAAATTGCACAGACCAAAGTTAAACTATTGTATATTTCCTTGTATATAAGTATTGCATAATTTCTGTTCACTTTTGCGCCGCCAGCACTGAGCACTAAATGTCACATAATTGCACCTTTTTCACTTTTTGTACAGCCTTTGTGATAATTACAAAAAGAGTATTTGTGAATGACTATAATTCATAAAATAGTGCATAAATACATAATTGGTGTTGGATTCTGATTGTACACTACATATAATTATGAGTGACTAAAAGAAATGTGTTACACCCGAAGGAACCAATTGTTGTAATATTGACTAACTGCCCAGGTTCTTAGGGATACTGGGTTAACCCCATTGGAGATTTCACAAAAGAGGTGCAATACACGGCAAGTTCCTCAGCCTACTTATGAGTCAAAATGTCTCCGCCCATGTGGGCGTGGCCTTCTTGAGGCCTGATGGATAATGTAGTGCTGAGCATTATTCCTCAAGTGAGCCTCCGTGCACGAACCTTAATGACATCAGTATTTCCTCAGTGGGTTGTGAATTAACAACTTCACCTGCCTGAAAAGCACATTACCATTTCTAAGGTTAAGCCCCGCTGCGCCTGCTGGCACAGTCCTGCTATTTCGTCAAACGGCGGAGTGGCGTTGGGATCCGGTTTCACCTGATGAAGAGGACAAGGAAGGGGACAAGGAGCGTGATACATATATATTACCTACTGGTGGTTGCCAGTAGGTAGTTATAGTTAGGATTGGCTATCATAGGAAATCTGCAACATTCTATTGGGAAAAACTTTGGCGCCGATTGAGGGATCTGCCTGTAATTTTCCTTAAATTGGCCTAGTTGCGCTCCGCTCCATCCCTGGAAGTTTCGGGGGGATTCGTGAAGTGGGGGCTGAGAAAAAAGGGGGGTCTCAAAACGTGTTTTCCCCATGTTCATTTCCATAGGACGGTCTGACAAGTCTACAGCCCGAACCGCAGAATGGAATTAAGCCAAACTTGGCAAAATTGTAGGGACTGGTACGCAGATGTACCTTTGCTATATTTGGTGGAAATTGCTCCAGTGTTTTTTTTTTATTAACTTCAAAAACACATATATATATATCTATAGGCGCGCTCCAAGCGCTCACGGATGCGTGTCCCTGGGAGCGCACCCGGTGCGCTACGGGTGTGCGCGAGCGGAAAGCTGATTGGCTTTCGTGTGTCTGTCAACATTCTAAACAGTCCGGAGAGTCCGCCATCTTGTGTCTCGGTAGAATCGAGACACAAGAGGTGAAAAAAGAAAGGGGGATATAATTTAAAGGGGGCAGAGTAGACACCCCTGACCCCCTAGGTTTTCTGAGGGGGGAATAGAAGGACCCTGAAGGGCAAAAAACCTTTTTTTTTTTTTTTAAATCGCGGGGTAAGCACTCGTTGCGTTTCCGGGTACGCTCTCCGGTACGTGCACCCTGAGCGCACCACGCCAGTGTAAAAAAATAGAGTAAAAAAATAATGCAGAGTGTTTAGTGGTAAGTTAGCTCTGAAAAGAGCTGTGTGTGATGTGGGTGTTTTTTGTACCTATAAGTAGGTACCAAGGCAGAGTCTTATATTCAAGAGGAAAACTCTATTCCCCTCATCTGTAAAATGCACACCATCTCTCCTATAGATGTCTTGCATGTTGTAACGCAAGTTGTTGTGGTAAATGGAACCCATAGCATAGTCTCTGAGGTAAGCAGAAACAGATTTATTTACATGTTTCCTTGCTTTCTCAATCTGTGGACAAAAATGGTTGGACCAGTTCCATTTTTGACTTTGGCATATATTAGAAAATACCAAGGCAGTTTTTGGAAAAAGTGACATCAATTGTCCAAAGATGTCCTTTAAAAGCATTTCCAGACCTACCCCAGTCAAAGTGCCTAAGTCATTGCCACCACCGTGCACTATTATGAGGTCAGGCTGTGGTAGATGCATAAAAGATTTTATCAATGGTATCAATTGGTGACTCCTCAATCCTCTCTGTCCAATCCATACAATGTTCACATTTGGTAAATCAAGATTGTAAATACCTCTGTTAGTTGCGTATTTTTGAGCCCAGTGGACATAGCTATGACCCACAAACCAGATTTTTGTCATTTTGAAGGTAGGTGTGTGAAGGTAGGTGTGCTTCTAGTCAGATGAGTTGTGGAAATGAAATGGCAGTTTGATTATGATAAAACAGTGTTTGAGAATCAGTGCAGATGAATAAGTAGAAATGATTGGAGCTTTGTTAAAAATCTCCACTTAAAATTAGGGTGCATGCTTTTTTTTTTTAAAGAAGTCATTTCAATGGTTGAGAAAAAGTCATTTAAAGAAACATTGCATTTTATTAGCTAGTAGATTGAGAGGTCAAGGAGGCTTGATGGATTTTTTTGCAACATAGTAAAATGAACTTAATATTCTATTGGGAATAACTTTGGCTCCGGTTGAGGAATTTGCGTGTAATTTTCCAAAATTTTGGCCAGCTCCGCTGCACTCCTTCCCTGAAAGGTTTGGGGGGATTCATGAAGTGGGGGCTGAGAAAAAAGGGGGTCCCAAAACGTGTTTTCCCCACGTTAATTGCCATAGGACGGTCTGACAAGTCTACAGCCCGAACCGCTGAACGGAATTACGTAAAACTTGACAAAATTGTAGGGACTGGTACGAAGATGTGCCTTTGCTATATTTACTGAAAATTGCTCCAGTGGTTTTTGAAAATTAACTTCAAAAACACATATATCTATAGGCGCTCTCCGAGCATTCACAGGTGCGCGTACCAGGGAGAGCACCCGGCACGCTACGGGAGTGCTCGAGCGGAAAGCAGATTGGCTGTTGGGTGTCTGTCAACATTCTAAACAGTCCGGAGAGTCCGCCATCTTGTGTCTCGGTAGAATCAAGACACAAGAGGTGAAAAAGAAAGGGGGAAATAATTAAAAGGGGGCAGAGTAGACACCCCCTGACCCACTAGGTTTTCTGAGGGGGGCGTAGAAGGACCTTGTAGGGCTAAAAAACTTTTTTTTTTTTAAATTTCGCGGGGTAAGCGCTGGCGGCGCTCCCCTGTACACTCTCCAGTACGCGCACCCTGAGTGTACCACAGAGAAAAACAGTGTAAAAAAAAAGAGTAAAAAAATAATGTTGAGTGTTTAGAGGAAAGTGATGCATTGCTGTAGTGTGCCACAAAAATGATGCAACTCCAGCAATGCATCCTTTCACATGGGGCCAGTCCCATGTGAAAGGGCCTGCGTCAGTCTTACGGCTGTTGTTAAGCAGGCGCAAGATTTGGACGCAACAGCGTCATAAAAGTGACGCAGTGATATCACTTAGATTTCACTGCGTTACCTCCACGACCCTTTCTGGCGTCAATACACCCCTTTTGTATACATTACACCTGACGTAGGTATAATGTGGCGCAGGGGTTTACAAAGTGATGCATCTACCTAGATGTGTCACTTTGTAAATATGACTGAACAAGGTGCATTTTTTACAGCACTGGTGCGTCACAAAAAGTGATACACTGGTGGCGTAAAAGTGACCCATGGCCTCATAAATGAGGCTTTCAGTCTTCTACTCATGCCTCATATTTAATTTATGACGCATTATGTCACAAGTACTTACAGATACGTCAGTATTTCAGACGTATCTGTAAGCACAAAAGTGATGCATTGCTGGAGTGTGTCACAAAAGTGACAACTCCAGCAATGCATCCTTTCACATGGGGCAAGTCCCATGTGAAAGGGCCTGCATCCGTCTTACGCCTGTTGTAAGACAGGCGCAAGATTTTGACACAACGGCGTCCTAAAAGTGACGCAGTGAAATCTCCTAGATTTCACTGCGTCACCTCTACGACCCTTTCTTGCATCAATACGCCCCTTTTGTATACATTACACCTGATGTAGGTATAATGTGGCGCAGGGGTTTACAAAGTGACGCATCTACCTAGATACGTCACTTTGTAAATATGACGCAACAAGGTGCATTTTTTACAGCACAGGTTCGTCACAAAAAGTGACGCACTGTTTGCGTAAAAGTGACGCATGGCCTCATAAATGAGGCCTTCAGTCTTCTACTCATGCGTCATATTTAATTTATGACGCATTATGTCGCAAGTACTTACAGATACATCAGTATTTCAGACGTATCTGTAAGCGCAAAAGTGATGCATTGCTGGAGTGTGTCACAAAAGTGACACAACTCCAGCAATGCATCCTTTCACATGGGGCCAGGCCCATGTTAAAGGACCTGCGTCAGTGTTACGCCTGCTGTGAGGCAGGTGCAAAAATGAGGCCTTCGGTGTTCTACTCTTATTTTTTCTTTCACTTTCTCTGTTTCTTCACTGTCTTACTTACCTGGTCTCACACTTACTTGTCTTTATCCAGTCTGTATCTCCACTCTTTCCAAAACATCACTGCTCTTTTCTTACCTTTCCAGACCCCCGTTACTTTACTACATTTTCTTCGCATATCCACATTCCCCATGTTCACTCTCCTTCTCCTCACTCTCCTTCCCCACACTCACCTTCTTTCAGTCCCCCTACTTCACTTCCCTTCTCCTCTCGTCCCTTTCTGTGCTTTCTTACTCATTTTCCATTCCTTTATCAATGCACTCCACTTCACTTACTCTTTTTCATGTTTTTTAACAACACAGCTCTTTGATGAGAATTTGAGGTAGTTCTGAAAAGAACTTTTTTTCTTCTTTTTTCCTTTTTTAGAACAAAAACAAAAACAGGGAATGGGAAACTGCTCAACAGGAGCAAAAAACCAAAACAAATTTAGGGCCTGGAACGGCAGCGATGGTTCTCCAATGCTCGAACCATGAGCAGAACACTTTGTTCCCCATAGCAAAGTAGTTGATCACAGTCTCTGCATTTAATAACGCCTTTATTAAAAGCAGGCTGAATGTTAGGAATCAGCTCCTGCGATTGCCCCCTCACTGACGTAGTTGCTCCTCCGGTTGAAGTAGAGGCCCCATCACTGGGAACCTCTTGTGCCAGACCCCTGACACTCTCCCGGGCAAAGTTCTGGGGGTGCCTCCTCTCGACATGGCGAATCATAGTGGAGTTTCCAAAAGAATATTTCTTGGTAGGGTCACCCCGGGACCGGACAGTGTGACAAATCCTGCACTCCACCTTTGGAGCATTTACTTTTTTCTGGTAATTTGGAATGGAAAAAAACTTCCATATGAAGTGTTCTTTTATTTTCGGCTGAGGAACCTCTTCATCAAGAAATTCATTTGAGTCATCTTCACTGCTGGATGGTCTGGCAGCCATGGTAATCCAAGATATTAATCCCACAAAGATCTGACAGCAAAAAGAAAGGTCTTGCAGTCACAGAAGTGAAAGAAGAAGTGAAGGAAATGGGTGGGGAATTCATTCTTTGTAAAAAAAACTGTTAGCTACCAATGAAAAGAGTTATTTTAAGGTCACATTACTTGACACACTTACGCTGCGCGCACCGAAGCGCTTCCGGGGGCGCTTACGTGGAGCGAACGTAGGCGCTTCCGGGGGCGCATACGCGGCGGGAACGTAGGCGTTTCTGAGGGCGCTTACACGGCGTGCATAAGTGACGTTTCGATAGCTTTACGGAAATGCAAAATCATTTTCATTTCGTAAATCAAAAATACTGCTTTTATAAGTATGGTACTAAATGTCTTCCATTATTATTTACTTTTCATACATTTTTTTTTTACGAACACAGAAATAGCGCTGTCGGTGCACTCTCGGGAGAGCTTATATACATTTAACAAATGTTTTTTTTTTTAAATATAATTAATTGTTGTAAAAAACAGCTAACAAAAAAAATAATCGTAGGTTACAAAGTCGATATACAAATGAATTTGCTTTTAAAAAAACTATGAAATTCACTGAAAAAACCATAGGTTTCACAAACGTTATAGTTAGGAATTAGATTTTGAAAAACGTTTGAAATTCACTAAAAAAGCCATAGGTTTCACAATCGTTATAGTTAGGAATTTGCTTTTAAAAAACCTTTGAAATTCACTAAAAAAAACATAGGTTTCACAATCGTTATAGTTAGGAATTAGCTTTTAAAAAACCTTTGAAATTCACTCAAAAAACCATAGGTTTCACACCAGTTGTAGTTAGCTGAACAGTTTACTCATACAAAACCATTGAAATTCCCACGTTATAGTTAGTTGGACTCACTATAACTCGCGCGCCCGCAATCCACTGCTGATGATGTCACATATTACATCATTCATGACATGGTCAGTGACATCACTGATGACATCTCAAATGACATCACTGATGACATCACTGATGCCACGTCATGAATAAAATCACTGGAGCACGACCGGAGTGGGGTGCAAACCCGCCCCCACGTGCTCCAGTGATTTTATTCATGACGTGGCAGGACAGTCCACGATTCCGGGCCAGCACGCGAAACTTCACCAAACATGAACGCGTTTGTAACATGGAAAAGAAGGTGTGCACTCTGTCACCATTGTTTTTTGTGAATCAAAGTTACTCTGTCCACCCGACAAGTAGCACCCATGGAATAAGACACACAAACCAACCAAAGAATTTGTCACTTGCGGGACTACTTTTACAGCCTCCATTCAAGGATTATCATGGACTACTGTTTTAAAACAGAATGCGGATCAACATCAGTTGGATTTATGGTTATATTGGAATTATGTGATGTTTTATCTTTGTACGAACAACATAATGCAGTCATCTACAACTTAATGCTAGATGTGACGAACGTTAACAAAGAACATTTATGGGTGGGCGGTGAATTCTTTAATTTAACTTCCAGGACACGGGTTTTTTACATATATATTTTTCAACAATGTTAAAGGAAGGGTACAACACGTGATTCTGCAGGGTGAATACGGTCAGCATCAGTAGTTTCACAACAACATCAGTGCATTGTGGGTTTTGTATTTTTATCACTGAAAGGGTGGGACTTGTTAAAAACAGGAGGATCTGAGAATACAACACAGGTGTTTATAATTGAAGGAGAGGGTTGAACACTCAGTATGTGGTTTGAAATGAGAAGAGGCAGTCATTGAAAAACTCGAGGTATGGGCTTGTGTAACTTATTTTGCAATGAGGGATTTGAGGGATAGATAAGGGAGCTTTTATATCGTTTGATGGGATTATTTTGAAGGTATTTTGGGGATCATTTGACAATAAGCACGTAAGAAAATAGGGGGAGTTTAACTCATATTATCAATTATTATGAATTATGCGGGCAAAACGTCGATCACAGGGTGATCTTTAGTCTTAAGCATTTGCTGTTGATATGTTGTGCATAGGATGTTAAATATGATGAATACGAACCATTTCAAGATGTAGCCTAATAATTGTGTTTTTAAATTTGTAGTTTAACCCCTGACGAAGTGCCATGAGAGGCACGAAATGCATTGGGTGAAAAAGATTGAATCAAGGAGAATCTATGTAGCATTCCATGCTATAGAATAAGGCTCGTCAAGGCATGTCTAAAGCGTTAAGGATTTTATGTTAACATAGTGTGTCCCACATGTGACTGAATAAACCATGATCAAAGTTATACATGGAAAGATTAAATGGAAATAAAACAACACTGATAAATTGGATTAACGTCTGGCATCGTTGTTATGCATCTAACGCTGTGCGTCTGGAGTGGGGTGCAAACCCGCCCCCACGTGCTCCAGTGATTTTATTCATGACGTGGCAGAACAGTCCACGATTCCGGGCCAGCACGCGAAACTTCACTAAACATGAACGCGTTTGTAACATGGAAAAGAAGGTGTGCACTCTGTCACCATTGTTTTTTATAATTCGTTAGATGCCATCAATGTTTCTGGTGACTCCTTCACCCGTTTTAAAATCACCCTGCCACAGTTCCATTGGATGGAGATCGCCACACCCCCTCGTAGGATAACTGCTCACTGCTTGTAGTTCATGGAAACTACAAGCCCCAGAGTTTATTGCCCGGGTAAGTGCTACACGGGGTGTGTCCGTGTGGGTTCTGCGATGTGCGGTAAGGTAACAGTGAAAATAAATATATATATATATCATATATACACACAACACAGTTGCCTGTTAAGCTTAGAAAATCTAGCAATAACTGTCCATGCACCAGAGTGCCACGGAGTGCTTAAAATGGCTGAAAACCCCCTTCAGGTTCACAGATACCTAATTTGGGAGACTTAAAAGATGTTTCTAGTGGATCGGTTTGGGGCACTACTGATCTTTGGTGGCCCTAATGCAACTCTATTCTTTGTGCGTTGCCCTGGCTCTCCTTGGGAACAGCGTGCCAGTAAATATTTTCTCTTGGTTGTTCTGTGGCTTTATTTCTTCTGTGTGTCCCCGCATCTCTTCTGGGGCACCTGTATGCAGGCTGACATGGATACCAGGGAGCCAAAGACCACACACCAGGCTGTTTCTCCTTCCAGCTAGAAAACTCTTCTGTGGGATGTTCACTGATGACCGGGCGCTGCACTTACAATTATTTCTGGTCCCAGTGGGCCATATTGAGCAGGGTTTCGTAATGTTTCTTCTAGTGGCATGCTCCTGGCACCAGACATGCTTTCTTGGGTCGTCCTGGGATCTAAAATTTTAGTTTGAGTTCCTGGTAATTTCGGAAAATCTTTTTCTTGCTTTGGAGTTTAATTTTTTGACTGTTATTCCTCTGTTGAGGAAGAGCTTGGGGACCGATCCTCCAGTCCCCAGGTCTTATTGATCTCTTCTTAGGACTTTCGAGCATCAGCACTCCATAGCCATAATGGTGAAAAATACCACCTGCCTGCACACTCCAAGAACCATGGCGTTATGGTCACTGCCTTTGTCCTTCTGAGAATGACATGCTCAGATTTGTCACCGAATGACATCAAATATCCCAATTCAGATTTCTCCCCTGCCCCAATTTTCTAACAGGTGGCAATTCCCACCCTGTGGACCTATTGTCTCTAGGACCAGCAGAGTAATTACCTTGATTTAGCAGGGTTGTTCAAAACCAGAATCTGATTAGAGTTTCCTCGGAGAAATGTCGGCAAATGCCTAAGTGCAAGAAGGCTCGCAAATATGGTCAAATAAACATTTTGTTTGTGTACCTTTTAAACATATAAGTCACATTATGTACTTTTATATTTTAACTAATTCGTTAAACCAATGCGAAATAATATGTTTGTTCAGTTTCCACCTAATATGTCACTAAAGTGAAGAATTGCGGAGTTACACATTAGTAAAAGAGAAAGGGTCTCTTTACTGTTTGATGCTCAATTAAATAATAACGTCTTCTTTGGCCAAAACCATTTTGTTCAGGGTCCCAGCGTGCAGTTACAAGGCGCAGTCAGACATTATCCTTCATTACTCAGTTGGAACATGTGTGCAAACATGTATGATTAGGTGTTCCCTTGTAACCATCACAGGGCCTCTTATTTCAGCTATAGAGTAGTGAGTCACATTTTAAAAGGCAAGGACTGGTGACTTGCACTAAAACATTTTAGCATAAGTATACAGAGTTAAGCCTCAAGTTTTCTGCCTCACTACAGTTATCCATAAAACAGGTGGCAAAACCCATGTGGCCCCAAATTAAGCAGTGTGGGTTGTAAGCAAACCAGAACCCACTTCATCACAATGTCTATTTGCAGATCCTACCTTTTAATCTGTGGATAAAGATGAATTTCTCAAATTAGATTGAATACACATGGTCATGAAAAAATCTTGGCAGAGTGTGCACAAATACAACACGAGGACTCCTCTGCAAAGCTTAAATGCCTTCAATGGAGTTGAATTGAAGGTAGCTCCACTGAAGACACGTAGAGATCCGCACATGCCGGTTAGGGTTTCCTAAATATGGTGTGTTGTCTTTCTCTGAAGCCTTTATAATAGAACCCTATCTGACGTTAATTTTTTTTACTTAATATAATTAAACTAAAGGCCATTTCAGGTTTAATTTGATGCATGCAACTGCAGATGAAACCTGAGCTAACATAGTATTGATGGAATGAGAAGGATGTCAGTTCTCAGCAATGGTATTCCTAAAAGCACTCCACTCTATTCATTTACAGCTCTCTCGCCACTTCTTAGTACAAAGAATAAAGGTGAGGCAGCTGAAGGCCTGTAGTGTCATTTACATCCTATGATTAAACAGACAAGCTCTATTTTGGTGAGAGTATAAACAGTTTGAAAAGGGATAATAGGGTGTCAGAAGAGCAAGAAAATGCAGGAATACTATGGATGATGCAGTGGTAGTTTTTCTAATTTACACTTATTGAATATATCAGCATATCAAACACAAGAAGATGATGGATGGAGCGCTGAAACCCCCAGTCACAGATATGAGTTCAATGCATCATTTTTCTTTAGCTCACTTTGCCACCCCAGTTCAGACCCATCTATATACAAATCAGTTTTGACCCTGTGCCTCACAGGAATAGTCCAGCACGAACTGCCAAGCCAGGACTTCCCTGGAATGGAAACAAGCATCCTGGGACCGGTTTCAGGGTAACACCCCTCATTGGCCAGGCTATCTTGAATCCAGTGGCAAATTGAGTGGAGGCATCCTTTAGATTGCATGTGATACATTGCATGCCGTTACAACGTGGTTGTTACAATGGCTGCATTGTTACATCACAAACAATTACAACACAAGTCGTTCCTACTGTTGCACAGACTCGCGTTGGAATAGTACATTTTACTATTCCAACATCGAGCGCACCCTACAGCAAGTCGTAACGACTTGCGTTGTAATGGGATGGGATGTAACAGAGCAGTCATTGTGACAATTGCGTTGTAATGGCATGCAATGTATGGCATGCAATGTAACATTGCATATTCCAGAGTGAGCAAGGACCCACATCTGGGCATACCCTGCCAATTTAGGGCGAACAAAGCAAACACAAGGAGATGATGGACGGAGCGCTGAGACTATATCAACATACCTGCTGTATTGTCTTGATATATTGATGGGTGTGCTAAGGGTGACAGAGTCTGACATACCAGCATAAACATGTATATTCTCACTTCTTCTTCATCGAAGCATGCTCATTTACAGTATGCAGAGGACACACAGATAAATCTGTTGCTCAATCGTTGTGTTTCTTTGAATGCATAACAGGGTATCCCCAAAAGTATGTGGAAATGCACAAAACCTGATACATCTAAAGACATTATATCTTTTATTTGTATTCAAGTAATGTTAAATTCATTGTACAGCATAACTTTTAGAATGTGGTCCACTGGTATGTAGCTGTGGATACATTTCAGGAACATTGTAATAACTCCGTTTTTTATTTGGATGCCAGTGCTCAACAGTATTACAGACATTAATACCTGGATACAGTGGGGCAATCTCCCAAGCATCTTGTTGCAGTAAACTGTTGGAGTACCTGTGGCGTGTTCCAGAAAGAGAAGGAGGAAGTCAGGGGTACTCCTGGAATTTGGAAGTATGCCAGGAGTACTAGATGAGTAAATTGCACCTTATCACAGAAAATTAAATGATTCACAATGATTGGTGAATGAGTGCACACGACTTACGCTTGCAATACTCCTTGGTTTCTCATGAATGTTAGCAATAAACTAGCACTACAATCTTAACCCCAACTTACTCTTGGTATTCAGGAGTACGACGACGAGCAATATACAGTGAATCAGGCTCAAAATCCTTGTGAGTCGCACCCCTTATATTTTATTGACATTACAACCCTATATTTAAATGCCTATTTCAGTTTGCATAACATTATTTTATCCAATACAGGGTAATAAAGCTGCTAACATATCGTGGGTCAAAATAGAACCATCTCTATACCCTGTCAAATTTAAAACATTTAAAAGCTGTGCCTTGCATTCTATTTTTATATTTGGTCTAATGACTTTGAATGTACTTAATGCATGGATGAGTTTTCTGTCAGGCACTAAAAGAACTTTCAATTTAGAATCACGCATGTCAGATCCACTGCACATGTTCCAAGGAAATGAACAGCTATCACAAGAGCATCCTTAGCAGTGCAATGTTTCTCAGCATTTGTTTGTGACCAATGTAGAATGAGAAGTCAGTATGAAACTCAGATCATTACAAGAATTATGAACAGGTGTGAACAAGTTCAACAAGTTCAAAGTCATTTTCGCCATAGAGAACCCCAATGATATGGTTAACAATTATAATTAAATTAGCAAGGATCATAAGAGCGCCTAAAATGAACTGGAGATTTTACAGTTTTCAGTAATACACATTTCTCAACCTGAGTGGCAATAATTCCTGATTCCACCAGTAACAGGAGTTTTTAACCAAAACCACGAACTGCACGGTTAGTGGTAAAATAATGATTGCCAATGCTTTCCTCCAACATTTCACTTGCACAATGCATGCAAAATGTGGGCGACAAAAAGAGCTGGTAGTGAGGAAAGTCCCCAATTCCCAAGGATACTCCTGATTTATGAGTGTTAAACTCGTAATGGCATGGTATTCCCGAGTGCCAGAAGAACTGATACCCACATTATTGATTCTCACATGCGAAGGGGTGTGAATGCAAGAGTCCCACAAATCTTTAATGAGACCATAGGATTAAGTAAAAAAAATGGTAAGCTCATGTGAGTGATGTCCTTTGAAAAAATGAACTCCTGGTGGAATTCTGCCAATTGGATATGTTATAATCTCTACACTGACCATAGTTTTTGTTTTCATGGAACATGATTTTTTTGCATTTGGAGAGTGGCACCATTGCCACGTAAACCAGGGGGTTATATCACAACTCTGCAGAACTCCACAACTTAAATGTTTTATTTTGTAATATGGGCTAGCTAATTAAAGTTTGTAAACTTGTTTTCAAAATGGAAGGTGCACACAGAAAAATAATGGCTATACATGCTTAATTTAATTTATCATGAAATAAAGCACCTGAAATGTCTGATGTGTGCTCATGTTCTCCTTGAGGGATGCACAGTTGTCCATCTTCAGGTTTTTCTACAAAGAATTTGTGTCAGAAAGCTGCTTGGAATGAGTGGGGTGGAACAACTTTGAGTGCTATGTATAAGTTTAATGTACATATAAATAAATAAATTACAATATTATAAGAGCATAAAAACAGAAAAATTATTAAAAGAGACAACCTTTGCCCAGCACAGGCAAAAACAACAAGACATACAGTCAAGGTATAGGACTTGCACCGCAATATATAGCGAAGGAAGTGTTCTGTGTGTGAAGTTGTAGCGTGCAAGGCTGGGGCTTCGCTTCCTGGACAATCCAGCGTCAACTAGTCATCAATAAGCAACCCTCATTAAGGGTTGTCCCCCTGCGCACCGCTTCAATGTTACCAGTTAGGTATTACAGTCAATAAACAAGTAAGATCAAATAAAGTTTGTTGCAGTTTTTCTTTATAAATTTGAACAAGTTCCGTGTTTCTTCATGGAATTGCAAGTTTCATTCCAATGAAAATTATATATTATTCCAATCCAAACATTAATCATTACGCATGATCAGTCCCAATGCATTTCGGACTAGGGATAGTCCTTCGTCAGGGGAGTAATCTAAACAGAAAAATAATATATGGTCTGAATTATGGGGGCACGTCATAATTTCATCCAAAACACATTAACAGCTGTTAATCAAAACCTTACGGTCTAACTGAATCAAATCACTAATTATATGCATATCTCTAGGGTGGACCAAAACTGAAAGAATCCGTAAGCTAGGTGTCAATCCACAACAGTGTTACAACAAGCCTTCACCTCAGAGTGCAAAACACTGAAATAAAGTGTATTTATATAAGGAAAGCACCCAGTGTGACGCTGCAAAGTATATATTCGAACGTGATCTAGATAACAAACATGAACAGATAAAAATGCGCTAAGTCGAGATCATGCATTCCCAAGCAATCCTTCACGTAGTGGCATCTAAGCCTGTGACATTGTAAACAGGAAACTGGCCATTGAGTATCATTAAGAAATGAGCTCGCTGCTCGCTGCGATAATAGTTGAGGAATGATCATTCGGGTTGAAGTGCAGCAGCATGCACAAAATAAAAACATACGAGCGGCGGTTCGACTTACATTAAATTGCTGTCCGCACCACGCGAACCTTGCGTGTGTTCAAACACCAGTCTCGGTGAGGGCGGCTGAAAGTTAATTAAGTTAACTGGTGAAGATGTGTGATCATAGAAAAGGGACTATGTGGTCTTGTGAAACGGTGGGGGCCATCTTGGAAGCTGTTACCAATGCAAAAAATAACCAAACAGTGAATGAGCATATGCCAAAGACCAAGGTGAAAAGGAGTGTGTCAAAATATATCCTAATAAAACTGTGGTACATGTGCTGAGAAACAAATAAAAAAATAAAAAAATAAAAATAAGTAGATACTATAACCATGTCAAGGCCATCCACATATGTAAAATAATGTACAAAGTGCGAACTCAGCAGCCTGAAAGGAAAATAAACATAAAATATATACATCTGGTGACATTAAAGGTAGCAAACGAATTCCATCCGGTCATTTAACCCTGTCGGTTGCATAGAGCACAAATAACGAATCCAAAAGTTCTCCCTTTGCAGGAGTTTGTTCTTATGGTTAACCCCTTGGGTGTGTCCTACATTTTCCAGCACAGTGAACTGTAGCTGAGCTACGTTGTGTCTGTATTCCAGAAAGTGACTGGCTACGGTAGATTTGCTGTTGTGTGTCCGATTGTTACTCTTGTGTTCTAAGATCCTTGTTCGAATTTTACTATCTGTGTGTCCAACGTAAATGAGACCACAAGGACATTTGAGTAGGTAATTGACACTTTCAGTGTTGCAGGTTGCATTGACTTTCAATCGATCTTGTTGCCTTTCATCGGATGATACAGAATGTTTCCTTTCATGACATTATTACAGTTGCTACAGTTGTAGCAGGGTTGTAAACCTTTAAATGTCGTTGTTTTGGTTTCTCCAGTAGAACAGGTTAAAAGTTCTTTGATGTCGGTTGCAGAGAGCACAAATAACGAATCCAAAAGTTCTCTCTTTGCAGGAGTTTGTTCTTATGGTTAACCCCTTGGGTGTGTGCTACATTTTCCAGAAATAAATGAAACTAACAATCTGGTCATTAACATTTCATCTTACACTTTGTCTGAATTAGAAATAAGAACATTACAAAAGGGACAGTCTTTTGTTCCGACTACCAATTCTAACACCTTGGAACTGGAAATCAGCCTATTTAAATTGACCCGCAACTTACGCCTTCGGCATTACTTTGAGAACGTGCTGGCCATACAAACTGAACCTGATACAATCTTGCTAGACTTACGTCCGAAGAGCACCTTTTTAGCTCCTTTGTCTTACAAGATCATTGACACCTTTGAAAGCCTTGTTAAGAACGAGATTTCTAAAACACAATTCCAACCCAAATTCAAACATAGCAACCTTACCATGAAGGAAAGAAATATTCTAAAGAAATTGGCAGAGAACAAACATTTAACCTGTCAAAACGTGGACAAGGGCGGAGCCCTTGTAATCATGGATAGAACATTCTACGAGGAGCAAGTTTTATCACATGTGTCTGACACCACCACATATGCTGTCCTCAATACAGATCCCACTGAAGAATTCAGGCAAATACTGGACAACATCTTATCCAAAGCTTTGGAGGCTAACATCATCACAGAGAAGACCAAGAAGTTTTTGACTCAACTGAACGCGAAAACTCCTTCGCTATATATGTTACCGAAGGTGCATAAAGACCTTCATAAACCGCCATTTAGACCAATCGTGTCTACCAGAGGCAGCATCCACGAACCCGTGGGCAAACTATTGGATAAACATTTGCAACCACTGGTCATGAAAACTCCATCATATATCCGGGATACCACCCACTTTTTGACCATACTCAACTACACTATGATAAGAGAAAACAAGGAATATTGGCTATGTACAGTGGACGTAAAGTCACTATACATTTCCATTCCACACGATCTTGGCTTGGAAGCCATCGAAAATTCTCTGCTCAATTCTGAAATGGATATGAACATTCAAACTTTTTTGATGGAACTATTGGTTTTCACACTTTATCAGAGCTACTTTGTTTGGGATGACACTTGCTATCTCCAGCTCAATGGAACATCTATGGGCAATTGTGCTGCCCCAGCATATGCAAATTTATTCATGCATTACTATGAACAACAAAACATAATCAACCAGATTGGATAGACTGTGGGAAATTATACACCCGCTATATTGATGACATATTCATCTTGTGGTCAGGTCCTCTCAACAGATTATCGAACTTTCTTTCTTACCTCAACACCATTAATGACCGAATACAATTCACTTGGAATACGAGTGACAAAATGGTCACTTTCTTGGATGTACAGGTGAAATTAGAGAACAAAAAAATCATCACGACCTAATATCGGAAAGAAACAGATCGGAAAAGTATCCTCCAGTACACCAGCTTTCACAGATTGAACTTGAAAAATAACTTACCACTATCCCAACTTATGAGGATCAAACGCATTATCTCTGACCCTGAAGATTGTAAGAAACAACTAGAAGCAGAATGTCGAAGATTCCAAGAACGCGGCTACCCTATGGAAGTTATTAAGACAGCTCATGACAAATGCAAATCAATGAAGAGAGAAGACATGCTGGTCTCTAAACCTAAAGAATCTAACAAACGAGCTATCGTGATCTCCAAGTATTCTACCCTGAGTAACAAATAGCGACAAATGATCATGAGACACTGGCACCTTCTAAGTAAAGAACCGGATTTCAGAGGATTATTTGATCAGCCACCCATGTTCGCGTATACACGAGGACCTAACATCAAAGAACTTTTAACCCGTTCTACTGGAGAAACCAAAATAACAACATTTAAAGGTTTAAAGCCCTGCTACAACTGTAGCAACTGTAATAATGTCATGAAAGGAAACATTCTGTATCATCCGATAAAAGGCAACAAGATCCGATTGAAAGTCAATGCAACCTGCAACACTGAAAGTGTCATTTACCTACTTGTGGTCTCATTTACGTTGGACACACAGATAGAAAAATTCGAACAAGGATCTTAGAACACAAGAGTAACATTCGGACACACAACAGCAAATCTACCGTAGCCAGTCACTTTCTGGAATACAGACACAACGTAGCTCAGCTACAGTTCACTGTGCTGGAAAATGTAGCACACACCCAAGGGGTTAACCATAAGAACAAACTCCTGCAAAGAGAGAACTTTTGGATTTGTTATTTGTGCTCTATGCAACCGACAGGGTTAAATGACCGGATGGAATTCTTTTGCTACCTTTAATGTCACCAGATGTATTTATTTTATGTTTTTTTTCATTTCAGGATGCTGACTTCGCACTTTGTACATTTCTTTACATATGTGGATGGCCTTGACATGGTTATAGTATCTACTTATTTTTCTTTTTTTATTTGTTTCTCAGCACATGTACCACAGTTTTATTAGGATATATTTTGACACACTCCTTTTCACCTTGGTCTTTGGCATATGCTCATTCACTGTTTGGTTATTTTTTGCATTGGTAACAGCTTCCAAGATGGCCCCCACAGTTTCACTAGACCACATAGTCCCTTTTCTATGATCACACATCTTCACCAGTTAACTTAACTAACTTTCAGCCGCCCTCACCGAGACTGGCATTTGAACACACGCGAGGTTCGCGTGGTGCGAACAGCGATTTAATGTAAGTCGAACCGCCACTCGTATGCTTTTTATTTTGTGCATGCTGCTGCACTTCAACCCGAATGATCATTCCTCAACTATTATCGTAGCGAGCAGCGAGCTCATTTCTTAACGATACTCAATGGCCAGTTTCCTGTTTACAATGCCACAGGCTTAGATGCCACTACGTGAAGGATTGCTTGGGAATGCATGATCTCGACTTAGCGCTTTTTCATCTGTTCATGTTTGTTATCTAGATCACGTTCGAATATATACTTTGCATCGTCACACTGGGTGCTTTCCTTATATAATTACACTTTATTCCAGCATTTTGGCACTCTGAGGTGAAGGCTTGTTGTAACACTGTTGTGGATTGACACCTAGCTTACAGATTCCTTCAGTTTTGGTCCACCCTAGAGATATGCATATAATTAGTGATTTGATTCAGTTAGACCATAAGGTTTTGATTAACAGCTGTAAATGTGTTTTGGATGAAATTATGATGTGCCCCCATAATTCAGACCATATAATATTCTTCTGTTTAGATTACTCCCCTGACGAAGGACTATCCCTAGTCCGAAATGCATTGGGACTGATCATGCGTAATGATTAATGTTTGGATTGGATTAATATATAATTTTCATTGGAATGAAACTTGCAAGTCCATGAAGAAACACAGAACTTGTTCAAATTTATAAAGAAAATCTGCAACAAACTTTATTTGATCTTACTTGTTTATTGACTGTAATACCTAACTGGTAACATTGAAGCGGTGCGCAGGGGGACAACCCTTAATGAGGGTTTCTTATTAAAAACAACAAGACAACAAGAATCAGACCCCAAACTTGTTAACATGTCATAGGTTAAATCAAGAAATTAGATGAACTTTGTTGCTGAACCTTCGGTTTGCAATGCAAAACAAGGCCCTACTGCAACTTCAATTGACTGGACGTTAGAACCATTAGAAGAATTACGCAAATCTTTCTTGCATAGACGTAGTAATTACAGACAAAGGCAAATTATGTGTTCCTTATAACCACAGAGTTTTCATCCCAGATATCTAGTGCCTTTAGATTGCTACATGTAAAGTTTTACAGGAGCGTGACCCATATACCAATTCAGGACTGGGCAAGTAAGGTGCATTGAGAAACAATGTCCTGACAGGTAAGAATATGTAGGCAATTAATTATGCATGCATACAGCATTACTCAAGAAGAAAGAAGGAGAGCACTTGTTGTTTTTGAAAAAAGAAGTTAATCATCTTATATTGTATCACAAGTTCATGGTCAGAAATTATACAGTTAGGAGCAGCACTGCATAAAATGAATTAGTGACAACCTTATACTACTTGGTGCATAAAAAAGTGTCTGTGGTGAAAGTGGTGACGCAAGTGCAGAAGTGAACAGCGTGGACGGCGCACTGTGAACAAGGTGCAGGTAATTTACAGTGAGTGGCTCAAAAAATGTGACAACGTGATATCACAGTTTATAAGAGTTCTTTCAATTTGATGAAGAGCCACAAAGAAGGAGTACGCCTGTTAATGAGCTGTTAGGTCGACGGCGTTTCGATCCATATTAGTTTGGATAGTCATCAGGACTTGGTTGTCTAGATCGGGCGTGCTGCAAGGAAAGGAAAGAAGTTTTTAAGGGCGAGAATCCGGTGAAGACTGAGGAAAGGGGGGGGGGGTGAGAGAGGAGGGGGGGCGGGAAGGGCGTTGGGGGTGTGAGGGAGGGGTCGTGGAAGGGGGTAATTGCATTTTATGCAGGTAAAAGCCAAGGGATTACCTGAGTCAATTCCGATGTGTAGATAATTAGGATAATATAGAAGCCTCTGTGATTAATTCAGGGGCAGCCTGGTGTATATTTCGGGCAGCATGACAAGAAGTCATATGGAACCTGCATAAGGGCACTATAGAAGAGTGGACAGTTAAGGACCACATTGACAGAGAATGGGCATGGTTTAGAAGGGCAAGGCGGAGGAAAAATATATACTAATGGATTTGCTTGTGCTGGGCGGCCGTCTGTGATCAGCCGCTGTGCAAGCACGGTTCTAAGAACAATAGGCAACATTTAGGAACTTGTAAAGAAACGCCTATGACTAAGCGACTAAATCATTATGTTCGAGGGCTACGGAACAAGAAAGGGACCTACCTGAGCAGATCGGCATGCTGGGCGACCATCAATTATTAGCCGTTTTCCGCTCACGGTTCCAAAGGGGGAAACCAAACATTTAAATACGGTTCTTGCAGCCCGTAACCGGAACACAGATCATGTAGATACTGTCAAAGTATCTGGGGGCTAGAGGGACATACCTGAAGGAATCGGCGTGTTGGCGTGGAATGAATCCAAACATAGGGAGCCAGGAAGTGGCGCGGTAGAGTAGTTTACTTCTGCGTGTGGGCCGGGTAGGAGCGAGGGAGGGGGCGTGTTCTAGGGCGTGACCCGAGTGACGTCATCAGCAATCAGGGGATGACTCGGGGAAGGGATGTGAATCGGGCGTGGAAAAGCTGACATATCCCATGGCAGGAGGGAAAAATATGCGAAGTCGGAGCATCCAACATACCAAATTAACAATTTGACATACTTTGAACATATCTTTAAACAATTTATACACCTGTAAAAAAGACGTTTAGTTACATGTATCTTTTGGCAAGGCTTAGGTAACGTTATCATCACATGTAAACATATTGTTCTGTACAGTAAAATTAAAGCATTATTTTTCGGGACCGCTAGTACATTAGTAAAGCTAGCAATCTAGCACTGAGAATGGTGGCCAAAATAATGTAGTACTCATATGAGCAGGAGGAGATTAAGTTTCATGTATTATTTGGGACAGCTTAGGCAATATTATCAACACATGTTGATACATAGTTCTCTATAGTCAATTAGAAGCAGTATTTGTTCGGAACCGCTAATACATTAATCAAGCTAACAATAGAGTACTGCAAATGGTGGCTGAATTGATGTGCTACTCATATGAACAAAGGGGCAGAGAATAGATTCAGAATGGCAGTGGTTGGTCGGATGTCTCAGGTGGTGACAGTGCTGTTCCATTCATCGATTGTATTAAGCCCATGATTGACCGAATCACAGATGGTCATCCATTTGCATTCAGCCTTGTTTAGGAGAATTTTGATGTTACCTCCTCGAGTCGGCAATGTGGGTTTCTCTATTACTTGCCAGAAAATGTCCGTGTCCAGATGTCCAAGTTGTAGGTAGTGTGTTACCAAGGGTGCAGTCAGTGTGTTGCAATTAATCCTGCTTTTGTGCTGAATAATTCGCTGCCTGATCATTTGTGTTGTCTGTCCAATGTAGATAAGATCGCATGGACATTTTATCGCATAGATCACATTTTGTGATCTACAATTAGTATGTTTGTTCAGTTTGTGGGTTCGACCATTAGCGGTAAATTCTTTCGTGTTGGTGGTCAGATCATATACACTGCAGTGTTGGCATCTGTAGTGTCCCACGATCGGATCAAGGCCCCAAGCTGCTGTAATGGTGTTTCTTGCATGGGTGGTTTGTGGCCATGTGATGGCATGTACCAGGTGGCTGGCCAAGTTGTTACCACGTTGGTAAGAGAATAGTGGGGCTTCTTTAAATTGTTCCTGTGAACGCAGTAGTTGCCAGTTTTTTCTAATGATTTTGTTGATTTTGTTGCTGTGGGGACTGAATTTAGAGACAAATGGAATCCTTGTCATCGGTTTCTTGGGTTGTGTAGTGAGAAGCAAATCTTTGTGACAATACCATGCTCTTTTCTTAGCTCTAGTTACCAACCATCTGGAGTAGCCACTGTGTATTAGCTTTTTGGTGAGAGTCTCTGCTTCTCTGAAATAGTCTTTCCGCCATTTACAGTTACGGCGAATCCGCAGGAATTGGCCATATGGTAATCCATCCCGCAGCCCACGTGGATGATAGCTGGAATATAAGAGCAAGGTGTTCTTTTCGGTCGGTTTACGATATAGCGTAGTGCCCAGTTGCCCCTCTTCCGCATGGATGGTGACATCCTGGAATGGCAGGTCATTCTGTTTGCACTCGCTGGTGAATTTTAGGTGTTCTTGTGACTGATTGAGCCAAAGGATAAAAGGGTCCAATGTTTCAGCGGTGCCGTTCCACAGTAATAGCACATCGTCTATATACCTCCGCCAGAGGTTGATGTTTTGGAAGAACGGATTGATGGGTGTTAAAATGAGGGTCTTCTCAAGATTGTGGACAAACAGAATTGCAAAATTAGGGGCGAAGCAAGCCCCCATTGAAACCGGTAGAGGAAATAGTTATTTTTCAATGCTATTCGAAGGAGGTTCATGATAAAATCTGTAGGGATACGTGAAGGTTGAGATCTGGATAGAAGAAGAGAATAGATGACTTGTAGGCCTTCATCATGGGGTATAGTTGTATAGAGGGATTCAATATCCAACCCTGCCATGACTTGCGTGGTAGGGTCAAAGGGTAGATCCTCAATGGTGTTGATGAGGTCCATCGTATCACGGATGTAGGTGTCTGTCTCCGGGACAAATTGTTTTATGATGGAGTCTATGTATTTCCCCAAGGGTTCTAGGATGGATCCACAGCCAGAGACAATTGGTCTACCCGGTGGGTTATAAATTGTATAAATTGTTTAAAGATATGTTCAAAGTATGTTAAATTGTTAATTTGGTATGTCGGATGCTCCGACTTCGCATATTTTCCCCTTCTGCCAGGGGATATGTCAGCTTTCCCACCCCCGATTCACATCCCTTCCCTGAATCATCCCCCGATTGCTGACGATGTCACTTGGGTCACGCCCTAGAACACGCCCCCTCCCTCGCTCCTACCCCGCCCACACACGGAAGTCAACTACTCTACCACGCCACGTCATCGCTCCCTACGTTTGGATTCATTCCACGCTGACATGCCGATTCCTTCAGGTATGTCCCTCTAGCCCCCAGATACTTTGACTGTATCTACATGATCTGTGTTCCCCGGCCCCGGTTACGGGGCTCAAGAACCGTATTTAAATGTTCGGCTTCCCCCTTAGGAACCGTGAGCGAAAAACGGCTAATAATTGACGGTCGCCCAGCACGCCGATCTGCTCAGGTAGGTCCCTTTCTTGTTCCGTAGCCCTCGAACATAATGATTTAGTCGCTTAGTCATAGGCGTTTCTTTACAAGTTCCTAAATGTTGCCTTTTGTTCTTAGAACCGTGCTTGCACAGCTGCTGATCACAGATGGCCGCCCAGCACAAGCAAATCCGTTAGTATATATTTTTCCTCCGCCTTGCCATTCTAAACCATGCCCATTCTCTGTCAATGTGGTCCTTAACTGTCCACTCTTCTATAGTGCCCTTATGCAGGTTCCAGATGACTTCTTGCCCTGCTGCCAGAAATATACGCCAGGCTGCCCCTGAATTAATCACAGAGGCTTCTACATTATCCTAATTATCTACACATCGGAATTGACTCAGGTAATCCCTTGGCTTTTACTTGCATAAAACGCAATTCCCCCCTTCCACGAACCCTCCCTCACAACCCCACCCCCCTCCCACCCTTCCCGCCCCCCTCCTCTCTCGCCCCCCCTTTCCTCAGTCTTCACCGGATTCTCGCCCTTAAAAATTATTTCCTTTCCTTGCAGCATGCCCCGATCTAGACAACCAAGTCCTGATGACGATCCAAACTAATATGGATCGAAACACCGTCGACCTAACAGCTCATTAACAGGCGTACTCCTTCTTTGTGGCTCTTCATCAAATTGAAAGAACTCTTATAAACTGTGATATCACGTTGTCACATTTTTTGAGCCACTCACTGTAAATTACCTGCACCTTGTTCACAGTGCGCCGCCCACGCTGTTCACTTCTGCACTTGCTTCGCCACTTTCACCACAGACATTTTTTTATGCACCAAGTATTATAAGGTTGTCACTAATTCATTTTATGCAGTGCTGCTCCTAACTGTATAATTTCTGACCATGAACTTGTGATACAATATAAGATGATTAACTTCTTTTTTCAAAAACAACGAGTGCTCTCCTTCTTTCTTCTTATGTAATGCTGTATGCATGTATAAATAATTGCCTACATATTCTTACCTGTCAGGACATTGTTTCTTAATGCACTTTAGATTGCTACAGACATCAAACAGCATGAGCGGAATATACAAGAACATAAATCGCATGTTAAGGATTTTTATATGTGGTCTCAAGCTAAATAATCTTGAGAACCAGAGGTATAGGTATCAAGTAGTAACTTTGGGGAATATTTACAAGGGGATATCACCACCAAAGTGTCACTTTTAGCGATGTTCTAATGGCAAGACGCCCTTCTCCGTATTTACAAAGTGGCCTTAAGCATCACTTACAGTGAAAGGGGCATGCAATGGGTGTTGCCGTGGGCGATCCACCGCAACACCCATTGCTTTCAACGCTGCTTGTAGTGCCGGAGGCACTCCGATAAATTGGTTCCACATGATGACTTTTGACCTTTGTTTCAATTGATTTCATGTGTCATAATTCACTCTACCTTGTGAATTCATTTTGTGTCTCCTTGTAGCTTCAGAGTTGGAGTGTTTCACAGAGTAGAACTGCCTTGCCTGGAACAGAACGTGTGGTATGTGCGTTTGAAAGCATGCAAGATGTGTAATGCACTTCTCTGTCTCAGAGTGTAGTGTTATAGGCAGTGGTATCTAAATTTGCATCATGCTGTTCATTGGGAGGTGAAGTGTGCCATCTTGAATTCTGACTCCTGCATTTTTCACACACAAGCGGGCCTCCAGGTTACTCAAGTTATTTAGGTTATTCACGTTCAAGATTGCTTTCTGTACTTTTTGAGATATTTTCTACTTTTGTAAGCTTCACTAAGATAAGGGGCTGAAACATATGGGAGTGCAGGAGAACATGTGAGAACCCCTTTGCCTTGGAATGCTTGCATGGACCTCGGCCATCTCCAGTAAGTTTCCTTGGCGCAGAAGAGGTCTTCTCAGAAACTTCTAGTGCATTGAGATTAAAAAACTGGGGATTCTTGATTGGAAGGTGGGATTTTGACATGAAGGACAGACATGTCTATTCAGAGTAGCGGTTCCTGGCTTGCGGAGTGTCTTGACCCCAAGGCTGTGAATCCCCTTGTCTGGTGTGGGCTAAGATTAAATTATTGCAGCTGGTGAGGCATTTTCTCTGAATACTGGCATTGTGATGTGTGAGTGTGTCTGTGTGCACATTCAAGTCTCCAGTGGTCATAATCATTTGAGGCATTCCATGTATATATCTTTATGTCTTTTCATTCTTTCCCTTGACAGCTTCCCTTTATTCCTTGTGTCTGATTACTTGCATTTAACAGTGCGTATTTCTTGCATTGAATGTCCAGTATTATTATCATTACTATCTGCATGTATTTAACAGTTGCATTTGACGTGTGTGTTATTATTGCTTGCACATATACATATATACATCCATATATACATTTGAATATAGTTTCATTTGACATCTGGTAAGCTTTTTTGTTAGAGACTGTTGCACTAATAAAACCCCACGCTTTATTCTGAAAACTGTCTTTGGATGTGCATCATTTTATTAGAGTGAATCAATCCCCTATTCAAGTGTTTTCTTGCTTGGCTATGTGTGTGCCTCCATGTGGAAGTGGAGTATTTCTTTTATTTGGGAGTGCGAAACAAGACACTGCCCCAGATTGACAAGGAGGTATAAATCCGAGGCAGCGCCAAAAACTAACACGATGCAAGAGCACGTGTTAGAATGGTGAAAAGAGGAGAAGTACTTTTAATTCTCCTTTTTTTTCCTTTTTCTGTGTGCTGCATTCTGCAGCACATATACAAAGAGCAAAATGGAAATAATGATTGTTTATGTAGAAGAAGGTGTCCCTTCCTGCACATAAATAATGATTAAATAATGACGATTTGCTACTTCTATTTGTGCTGCATTCTGCCGTTAGTGACCCCAAAACAATAGTGCCTTGGAAAAAAAGTCAGTAGAGAATGCACGGCATCATGTAGGAGGAGAGGTGTAGGTGCCATGACGAGGCCAGCTCCCGGTTGCCACAGGTTAGGCCAGGGTACGAATTGCAAGGAGGTGAGGCATCAAGACCAGGACAGGGGAAGTTAGGCGGTGTCAGCAGTGAGTCTTCGGTTCTGGTGAGGTGATGCGTAGTCAAAGATTTTGTGAAGTCAAACTCATTGGTTATCGGCACTGCAATAACGGGATGCTGGTGATGTCAGAGTTGGTGTGAGCACTGGCATCAAGAAGGCTGATAACTGCAGGCGTCAAAGGGCATTGGAGTTGCGGTGTGGTGCATCGTGCACTTCACAAGTGGTGCCTCCCGCCTCAGATCAGGTCGTGGCATCACTGGTGGAGTTGCTGACGGTGTCGGAGTTGTTTTTCTTGCTTTTGCAGCTACAACCACACAATTTTCAGAGCCTAGGAATTGGAATTGGTGCCCTTTTAAATAAGGAGGTTACAAAAAGGGTAAACCCAGAATCACTGGGACCTGGGTACTAACTAGAATGCAAAAGAGGGATCCCAGTGTACTTAAATATTTTCAAAGGAGAGACAACTTAAATCAAAACAATTTGTGCCAAACTTACAAAGAGGCGAAAGAGTGAGTAATTTGCAACCCAATGTTATTTAATCACATTAGTGGAAGTAATTATTTACATATATGAATTTTCATTCAAAAATCTCAAAATCACTGAAATTGGCGGTGCCCGGGAAGGGGGGGAAGTGCGAGGTAGTTAGTGACAGGTAGGATAGGTGGGAGGTAGTGACAATAAATCACAAAAAAACTCTGGTATAGGAGTGTTTATATAACAAATAGACAACATATAGACATTAGAAGCAAGATGCCATACATCACACACAAAATCACAGTTACTAAATCACTGTTGAATAGTTGTTGGCAGGTTACATAAAGTTGACGTTTCGACCCCTTGTCTGTAGGTGTTTATGCCCTTACTGTTAGGGTCTTCATCAGGACTAGTGTAGTGTGAAAGGGACGGTTGGCACCTAAAAAGAAAGGGCAGTGTTTAAAAACTGGACTTAAAGTGAACAATTAAAAAGCAATCCCAGTGAACTGGGCAGGGCTACTTGTATTTACCATGAGAGGGCGACGGGGCGGGGGTAGCTCTCACAGTCCAACTGTTGGGAGGAAGAGGGGTCCAAGGCTCTCCAAGGTTTCAGGTAGGTAGAAAGGAGACGTCACCTGAGGGATCAAGGTGACTGTTAAACAGGGGATACACGGTACTCAGTGAAGGAGAACTTTATACAATGGTTGGCCCCTGATGCACTAACTATCTGTGTGACAAGAGTGATGGACACCGGAATTGGTGATGCAATGGTCCTTCTTAATGGGACTTCAAAATCTCATTCATTGGAGTTTTGGAATCAATCCGGGTAAAAAGAACAGAATCAATATGGGGAAGAGCATAGAGACAGCCAAAAATGAACTTGTGTGTCAAAGGGCAACAAGTTGTGACTTGTATAGGGACACTTTGGGGGAAAGGCAAGTGAAATCTATTGTGCGAATGTTTTCTTAAACAGACAGAAAGGGTGAAGGCATCACAAACGCAAAGGAAATGGGTGGTTAATAATGAGCAACTAAAAAGGGGTGTGAGGTCGCGTTTGCTGTGACTGAAATCGGGTGACTATGCCGGTGCTGTCAGTAGACAGCAAGGTGACAAGGGGATCATGAATGAAAATAAATGAGTTAAACAAAAGAGTGAAGTAAAGCACGAAATACGACTACAATGGGTGTTTAAAATAAAGTCTACTCTGCTAAAAAATTGCCGTAGCCTGACCGCAAGATTTGAATTCTGCTTAGGCTAGTGAAAAGACCTCAGGAAAGTAAACCTGGTGAGCCTGAAATGTGAAAGGTGGCTGCGTGAATGATCGTATTATAAGGCCGGGGCACCATTGTGCGTCTATTTTAAGCATAAAAGGCGCTGGCTTACCTGAAGCTTTACTTGGCGGCGTCCACAAGGCAACCGTCTTTGTTAGCGGCACGCATTAATGAAGGGATGGAGTTACGCTTCTAGCATGCACGCTCAGAGACCAGCGTGATGCGGGGCATTGATTGACAATGAAAAAATACTCCCAGGGTTTCCTGAAGCGTCGGTGGACGCTCGGAAGTAGGGAAAAATCTGCGGTTGCTTGGAGTGTGGAACTTGGGAATTTGACAAATGAATTATGGAAAGCGACTGCGCTAGGTGTCAGCAGTAGTCTTCTACTTACTTCGACTTACATTACGGTCTCACCCCTGAGCTGGAAGCCGGAGGCTCAGTTTTGTAATTTTAAAAGTGTGCATTTGATGCTTATTTTGTGACATTTTATTTGATATTTTGGCAATCTTTTTAAAAACTGAAAGCCTTACTTTCGGAAATCGCCTTATCCTCACGCTGTTCCCAGCGCAGCAGATTAAGTGCTGACGCTGTGGAAGAGAGGGTGAGCAGCCGCCATATTGGGGGGAGGAAAGGGTTGCGCTCCAGTTGCTGCCACCTCCCGCCCTCCCAGGCTACTTAACCACCATCAAAGCGCGAGCGCGCTGACTTACATTACAGTCTCCCCCCTGAGGCGGAAGCTGGGGGCTCAGTTTTGTAATTTTAAAAGTGTGCATTTGATGCTTATTTTGCGACATTTTATTTTATATTTTGGCAATCTTTTTAAAAACGGAAAGCCTTACTTTCGGAAATCGCCTTATCCTCACGCTGTTCTCAGCGCAGCAGATTAAGTGCTGACGCTGTGGAAGAGAGGGTGAGCAGCCGCCATATTGGGGGGAGGAAACGGTTGCGCTCCAGTTGCTGGCCGCCTCCCGCCCTCCCAGGCTACTTAACCACCATCAAAGCGCGAGCGCGCTGACTTACATTACCGTCTCACCCCTGAGGCGGAAGCCGGGGGCTCAGGTTTGTAATTTTAAAAGTGTGCATTTGATGCTTATTTTGCGACATTTTACTTGATATTTTGGCAATCTTTTTAAAAACTGAAAGCCTTATTTTCGGAAATCGCCTTATCCACACGCTGTTCCCAGCGCAGCAGATTAAGTGCTGACGCTGTGGAAGAGAGGGTGAGCAGCCGCCATATTGGGGGGAGGAAAGAGTTGCGCTCCAGTTGCTGGCCGCCTCCCACCCTCCTCAATACTGGATAAAAGGGGAACGTCATCTCGTCCGCGCAGCGGGCGGGCGCAGCGGGCGCAAACCGAGGGAGCGGACTATGTACTCATCTGCTGATCTTATACAGCTGAGGTCACTCCATGGTTGCATATGCCCTCAGTGTGATCCTGAAATCATCCCCCGTTCTACAATTACTAGCTGTCGCAGCTGTAACTCTTTCCTACCATTCATTAACAAGAAAGCCAGTCCTTCAAATGGATCTAATAACAAAACAAAGAACATTATAATATCACTTATTACCTCCTCGTTAGTCTTCCTCGCCACATGAGTTACAAAGTGAGCTTTAGCTCCACAACAGAACCCTCCAAAGCAAAAAGAAACCACCTCCCACCCCCTCCCAACATGGCCGACCAGTCCCACCTGACCTCTATAAGAGGCGGGCCGGCCCAACCAATCAGCCTGTTTTTTTTGTTCTGCACGATTCTCTCCAGAGCACTGTTCAGGTAAGATGGGCCGGCGTGAGCTGGCCCTGGGGTTTTAGGGTGTGGACCTGCTCTAGCGGTCTCTGGTACCTTAGGCCTAAAAATTCCCCCCCCCTCTTCCTTCCCCCGGTCCTGTGGGGCCGGTTAGGTGCTGCTGTAGCGTGCCATGGGTCTACAGGGGGGGGGGGCGGCCGGGTGGGTGGTGTTGTGGTACATGCCTGTGTCCACCCCGGTCGTTACTGAGGGGCCCGAGCCTTTGAATGGGCTTGTGGGTACTGCGCATTCTCCTGTATGTAGTCAGGCCTGGTGTTTGTCACTCCCCTCCGGTAGGGGTGTTTCCTGTATTCCTGGGAAAGTTTTTGCCACTCCGCAATTGCGCTCTGACTACATGCATGTGCCTCGGTACGTGTGTTGCGCATGGTTTTACACCCTCAGGCAGCAGTTGGCGCTGTGGCACTGCCTGCGTGTGTGATTCGACTGCTCCCCGAGTTGGGGTCATGGATATACATGTCCCAGGTTCGAGTCCGCTGTGAGTCTCGCATTTCTATTTGATAATGGGGGGAGAGGATTTGGCATATTGGTCAAAGCCAGTCGAATTCGGTGCTGGTGAGCCGGGCTCGGGTCTCGGCGTCTCTGGCTCGGCATTCGGGGAGGCTGTGCTGAGCACCGTCTACCTCTGTTGCAGTGTAAGCACTGGTTCCTAGAGACACCGTGCTGGAGCCTTGCAGACAGCGGCGCTTCGGCGACCGCGCTGTTTTTTGTGAGGCCGCTTGTACGGCGTCTGACCATGGACCTACGTCATGTAAGCGAGGCACGAGAGCAGAAATGCTTCTCTTGTCCTCGCCACAAACAGACACTTGAAATATAACTATCTGTCTGTAGGACGGAGGCTTACACGGACTCGGTCCTACCTTTTTCTCGACGATCCGGACCGGGTGCCCCCCTCCTGCGAAACGCTGGTCGCGGCCGAGTCGCCCAGCTGCCTCCCTTCATGGAGGTGGCTGCCCTACGGGCCGCGGCGGTTTTGCTGCGCTATGATTGGTTCCGGGCGCCTCCCACATCTCGGGGGCGGGCCCAGAGTATTTGAACTATTGCACTTCGAACACGCAATTGCTGTTGACCTGTATACTCGAGTAATTGCGAGTGCTGTTCAGCTATGAAAACCTCCTGGTGCGTTCCCGTCGTCGGATTGGCGGCGCGTCTGTCTCCTTCTCGGAGGTCCGGGGAACCAGTTCATTTTTAAATGTGCTCGGCGTTCTTGTGCCTTCGGTGCACGTCATGTGGTGCTGGTGAAGGTACGGACGGTCCGCACGGGCCAGGGTTCGAATCCTGCCGGTGCTGTGGCCCTGTTTGGCCGGGCTGTTGACATTCAACACGAGGTGAAGGGGTAGTGTTTATCCCGTCTTCGTGCAGCCGTAGGGCCTGTGAGGTTGCCTCATGTACAGAGTGCCGGTGCTTAGCTGGCGCGCTCTGAGGGGGCGCGGTGCGACATGGGGACAGTCCCCCTTTGTCCGTGTTCCCTTTTTCTGAGGACTCGCCCTGGGCCGTCGGGGTGAGCCGGTCACGAGTGTTCCACTCGTGTTGTCCCGTTCTGCGGCGGTGGTGTTGCGATTCAGACCCTGGTGCAACAGGGTTCGATTCACCACCTCAGCGGGTCGTGGACTCGATATCCCAGGGATCAGTTCTTGCCTCTGGGCATGGCTGGTTTTTTTCTTTCTCCCCGCGTCGGCCCTTCGGGGCTTTAGTAGCCTGGCCTCCTCCTTGGGCCTCAGGGAGTGGGCCGGGTTGGGTCTTTCGGGGCTAGTGACTCAGTGGTTTGATGCATCTACTGCTGGGGCTGGTGTTGACCTCGTAGTCGCAGGTTCAAATCCCGGCGGGCCCTCTCGGCCTTTCGGCCATCAGTGGTCAGTGGGATTCTTTCCATTGCGTTGGGTTACAACTGACATCTGTTAGTCAGCGCCACGATCCCCGTAGGGGTGAATGGGCACCCGACTTGTTCAGGTGTTTTGTTATGACACAGCGGCTTTCGTGCTTACGCCTTGTGCCCTTGCAGGGGGGGTTGTGCGCGATTTTCACAGCAGGTTGCGCTTCTGTGTCGGCCGGCTTGGCCCCTGCGCAGTTCAGGTGAGGACGTCCCGCCCTTGCATGGGTGGGGTCCTTCGGCGGGTCCGGGCCCGAGTTTCGGCGGTGACCGGTCTCATGCTGGTCGGCCGCCCCCTGTCTCATCCTTGGAGACTGACTTTCGGCCCTCTCACTCCAGGGGGTCCCCTGGGGGGGAGGGGGGGCGGTTGCCTCCGTTGCATACCGTACTGGGACGTGGCTGTCCCGGTTCTCGGGCTCTTCGGGCTTGCGGTCCGGTCTTGCGGTTTTCCGCAAGGGAAATGATTCGATCCCCGGCACCGGAGGCAGGTTAGCCCTGCACCATTTGACTCTGGACTATAGCTTGCTTGTTCTTCCCGTAGGCTCCCAGTGCAGGTATGCCTTCGGGTAGCTGAGCGCTTTGCCTTCACGGGAAATCCATTTGGTACCCACCGTCTCGGCGGGTTGGGGTCCCCACTCCTTCCGTTGTCTCTCCTGTAGGTTTTTCTGGGTCCATGGATTGGCCTGTGGGGCCGGCCTGCGTCTGTGGGTCCCCGGTTGCGGGTGCTTCCATTGAGCTTGCCTTCGGGCCCGTGCGGGGGGGGGTGCTGTGCTCCTGGCCCGCCTGGTGGATCTTATTCGCCGGGTGTGGGTCTTGGGGTTCCCTGTCTGGCCGTGTGCTTCCTCACGGCCTCGTCCCCCCCCCCCCATGGGTATGGGGCTTCACAGCTGGCGGTGTCTCTCAGCCGTCGGCTTCCGGGCCTATGTACGGTGGTCCCTTCGGTCCTCGTCTCGGGCTTGTCCTCCTTCGGGGGGGCGTGTGCCTGGTCCCGGTACTTCCCTCTGGTTCTTTCAGGGGGGGGAGGCGTCCTTTGGCGCCGGATCGGTTGGAGGTCGTTGGGTTCTCCGGCGGCCGCTCAGCACCTCGTGCTTCGGGGGTTGCTGGATGTCTTCCTGGCGGCCGTCTTTTTGCTGTGCTCGCTTCGGCAGCACTTTTACTAATCTTGGTTGAGGTGGCTGGCTTGGCCCCTGCACGGTTTCGTGTGGCATTCCCATTGCCGGTGCCTAGGTCCCCGGGTCTTGGTCGGGTTGGGCGCCCTGGTGGGGGTGTCACCGGTCCTGGCCCTTCGGGCTGTCTTCCCCCGGGGTCCGACGGAGTCGGGTCTGGCCTTCGTTGCATGGTCTCGCCCTGCCCCGGTGGTGTTTCGACGCCTAGGGCCTCGGTTCGGTCTGCCTCCGAGGTCTCTGTTCACGAAGGGGGGCTCGGCCCTCCGGCCCGGGTTCTGCTCCTTCTTCCGGGTCCTTATTACCTGTCTTTCGCGTGGCCTTTCGGTCTGCTGGGCGCATCTCCCCCGTGCCCTCTGAGATCGCGGTTTCTCGGCAGGAGGCGCTTGGGCTGGGCCGGGGTGCTCATGGGCGCTCGGCTCGGCGGCGCATGGCCTTGTTTTGGAACGTTGCAGTGGTGTGGTGCCTGGCACCCGCGCGTGGTTGCCACGCGAGTCGTGGTGCGTTCCTGTTTTTGGTTCCCGGCGGGGTCCGCCGCCCCGGGTGCCCTCTCCTATGGCGAGCTGAGGGTTCGAGCCTCCTGGCCGATCCCGGATCTTCCCATACCATGGTTGGGTCCCCCGCCCTCGGCATCGGTGTTGTGCCGGCTCCTGTCGGCTGGCCTGCCTCCTTCGGCAGGCCCGGTTCTTGTGCGGATGCTCGGGGTTGTGGCTTGCTACTGGGTTCCCGCAGGTCTTCCACGTGCTCTGCCTCTGCCCGGCGCTGGGCGCCCTTCTCGCATTGGCACGGTCGGCGTGGTGCTGTCCCCGCCTCCGTGGTCCCCTTGCGGGTCTTGGTTTTCCGGTCTGGGGGTGTTCCTGGAACGTGGCCCCTTCTTTCCTGTGGGCCCGGTGGGCGGCCTTGCGGGCCTTCCACAGTCCGGTGTGCGACGGCCTGTTTTCCTTGGTGGCTCGCTTGGCTCCGATAATATTTATCCTTCGCCCACGGGCGCTCTGCCGGTCTCTCCCTTGGGTGCTCGCTTCGGCTGCACAGATGCTAGTAGGGGTTCGTTACTGTGGAGATTTGCAGGGCCCCTGCGCGAGGGTGACTCGCCATTTCGTGTGGCGTTCCACAGGAGTTTTCTCTCTCGTTCTACGAGCTCTTCGGGGTCCGCCCTTTTGGGTCCCGGCCCTCGGTGGCTTTGCGGTTCCTCGCCCTTCTGGTGGTTTTCCCTGGTGGCGATGGTGTCTGCTGGGCAGATGGGCGTGCGGGGGTCGTTCCTCCGCTCCCCGCCCTTCTTGCGGGTTTTGCCGGACGGGGTTGCTCCTCCGGCATGTCCCCCGTGTCCTTCCCGGGGTCCCTTCCCTGGGGCCTCGGACTCAGGTGGTATCTTTGCCGCTGTTTCCGGCCTACGTGGCCACTCCCTTGTCCGGGCTGGTTGTTCGGCGTGCTGTTTTGGCTTCTCTTAGCCGCACGTTTTTTTTCCTTTCCCGGTGGGATGACCTGTGTTATGCCTTTTGGGCCCGGTTCGGTCGGGCCGCTAGCCCTCGTTCCTCCTTGGTTTGCGGGCCTACACAGGCTGGCATCCTTCCCTACGCTTCGCTGGGTTCGGTGGATCCGGCGGGGGCCCAGGGTCGGTCCGCGAGGTGTGGCTCTGTTCCCTGGGCCCCCTGAGTGGGTGTATCCTCTGTGGAGTTTTCTCTGACTTCGGCGTGGTCGTCCCCCGCCTGGTACATGGGTCTCTAGCTGTCCCGGGGGGACTTCGCTGGGGCCGTTCTGAGTGCTGGAGCTGCGGCTCCTGGTTGGCCTCCTTTTTCTGGAGGTCTTGATTTCAGGTTTCCTGTGGTCCCTGTTTTCTTTTCAGTTGTTTTACATCAACCTTGGGTTGGTTTCTCTGCATCACCGTGTGGTGTCGTTGTTATGGTGGTCAATGAAGCCTTGTTGGCTTGGGTATTGGCTCACTTTGTAACTCATGGGGCGAGGAAGACTAACGAGGAGGTAATGCCCCGGTTACTTACCGGTAATCTTCATTACTCCGAGTGTAGTCTTCCTCGCCACATGAGTTCCCTCCCCCCCTCCCTGTCTGGCTATCGGCTTCATTGTTTGCTTGGTAGATCAGGCTGATTGTTTGGGCCGGCCCGCCTCTTATAGAGGTCAGGTGGGACTGGTCGGCCATGTTGGGAGGGGGTGGGAGGTGGTTTCTTTTTGCTTTGGAGGGTTCTGTTGTGGAGCTAAAGCTCACTTTGTAACTCATGTGGCGAGGAAGACTATACTCGGAGTAATGAAGATTACCGGTAAGTAACCGGGGCATTAATGCCCGATCGTTGGGCAGACACAGACAGGAGATAGCTGATCTGATTCAAGATAGGAAAATAGATTTACTATTTATCACAGAGACATGGATGGACGAAGCGTCAGATCCAGATTTAGTGGTGACTGTACCGCAGGGATGCAATGTACATCGGTTGGAAAGATAGGGAAAAAAAGGTGGGGGCCTGGCAATAATCACCCGAAACATCTTCTTGGTCAGAATATCTCCCATACCTTCAACAACATGCGAAGCCTTCCACTTCGCCATCAAGCTGACCCCTTCGTATAATCTCAAAGGAGTACTTAGATATAGGCCGCCTGGTCCCTGCTCCCAATTTCTGTCCAACTTTATGTCACTGATTGAATCCCGTGCAATCGAAGATTCCTTTTTGGTCTTGGGTGACCTAAACTTTCATCTAGAAAAAACAGATGATATTGAAACCCAAACCCTAACGGCCGACTTGGAAACCCTGGGGCTGGCTCAATTGGTAAAAGTACCCACACATGAGGCCGGTCATACGTTGGATGGTATCTTCTCCAACATAAAAGAGATAACAATACATGATATCCTTCCCCTCACCTGGTCCAATCATCACGCCATTTTTTGTACTATTTCTACCGGTCACGCTCCCATACCCAAATATGTTCCCTTAAGTCAAGAGCCTTTTAGAGTTTGGAAGGACATTGACTAGAGCGTTGTTGATCAGTTCTCGCCCTACTATTTCCGCAGACTCTAACATAGCTGCGAAACAATTCTCCGTTTGGTTAGGCAGTGCGATGGACACATTGGTGCCTTTCAAGACCATATGTAGAAATAGGAAGGTGCCCTCTGCACCATGGTTCACAGAAGATTTAAAAAAGCAAAAGCAAGCCTGTAGGAACCATGAAAGAAACTGGCGAAGGTCCTACGACAGGGACAGTAAACTGCTATATAAGGAGACACTGGTCATTTACAAAAAGATGATTAATGGGAACCATGTAGTGAATTCTTTTCTAGCCACAGAGCAGAATCCAACAATACAATCAATGTGGAATTTTCCACCTGTCAAGGGCCATCATCGATGCGGGCAATGCAAGGCATGTACAACTACACTACAGACAAAGAGCTTTACACACAATCAGCAAAGACTTGACCCCAAAGGATTCACAAATTGCAACTCCATTTATGTTATCTATGGAATCCTTTGCACATGCGACCTGCTATATGTGGGCCAAACTCAACAGAAAGTAAAGGCAAGGATACTACAACACCAGAGCAGAATACGTTGCCAAGTACAGGGTGCGCCCCTTGTCGATCACTTTGTTAGTCAATCACATTCCCCAGATCAAATGAGATGACTGGTTTTTGAAAAACTAGAACTAGGCCCTAGAGGAGGTGATATAGGCTCAATTCTTAATGTAAGGGAGTCAAAGTGGATGCTTAAGTTTGGCTCTATCGCCAATGGGCTACACAAACAAGATACCAGTAATGCACAGTTGACATGCTTGGGTCTGCATTAATGAACCTCCTTGACACCGTACCATGTAGTAATTGTGTTCTAAACATCTGCTTAGAACTTTTGTGCCTATGTTATGGTATATTTTGTTTTGAATCATACACGAAAAATGTGTCTAAGATCTTTGTGGATTGAGAGGACTTATCAATTAACCCAATACTGTAACTGTGATATATGAACTTCTAATTGTGTTCTCACCATCTGCTTCGAACTTTTGGGCCTATGTTATGGCATATTTTGTTTTGAATCATACACGAAAAATGTGTCTAAGATCTGTGTGGATTGAGAGGACTTATCAATTACCTCATTACTGAAACTGTGATATATGAACTCCTAAATATTTTTTTCTCCCTGGGATTGCCTTAATTCATCAGATTGTGGGTACATTTTTATTCTCGTTAAAATAATCACTCGTGTATCCACTGCAACTGACACTTACCATGTCCTTTAGTTAAGTGACATAACTTGCCCTTTTTTCCAAATAGTCCTAGCACTATTAATACTGGTGTTGAGCCATGTGACTGCTGAATTACTTGTTATTGCATTTAGATTTTAATTAGAAGACTACAGCTGACACCTAGCGCAGTCGCTTTCCATAATTCATTTGGCAAATTCCCAAGTTCCACACTCCTAGCAACCGCAGATTTTTCCTTACTTCCGAGCATCCACCGACGCTTCAGGAAACCCTGGTAGTATTTTTTCACTGTCAATCAATGCCCCGCATCATGCTGGTCTCCGAGCTTGCACGTTAGAAGCGTAACTCCATCCCTTCATTATTGCATGCCGCTAACAAAGACGGTTGCCTTGTGGACGCTGCCAAGTAAAGCTTCAGGTAAGCCAACGCCTTTTATGCTTAAAATAGACGCACAATGGCGCCCCGACCTTATAATACGATCATTCGCGCAGCCACCTTCCACATTTCAGGCTCACCAGGTTTACTTTCCTGAGGTCTTTTCAGTAGCCTGAGCAGAATTCAACCCTTGAGGTCAGTTTACGGCAATTTGTTGCGGCGTAGACTTTATTTAAAACACCCATGGTAGTCGTAGTTCGAGCTTTAACTGACTCTTTCGTTTAACTCATTTCTTTTCATTCATGATCCCCTTGTCGTCTCGCTGTCTACTGACAGCACCGGCATAGTCACCCAATTTAAGTCACAGCAAACGCGACCTCACACCCCTTTTTTAATTGCTCATTATTAACCGACCATTTCCTTCGCGTTTGTGATGCCTTCACCCTTTCTGTCTGTTTAAGAAAACATTTGCACAATAGATTTCACTTGCCGTTCCCCCAAGTGTCCCTATACAAGTCACTACTTGTTGCCCTTTGACACACAAATTAATTTTTTGCTGTCTCTATGCTCCTTCCCAGATTGATTCTGTTCTTTTGCCCGGATTGATTCCAAAACTCCAATGAATGAGATTTTGAAGTCCCATTAAGAAGGACCATTGCATCAAAAATGCCGGTGTGCATTACTCTTGTCGCACAGATAGTAAGTGCATCAGCGGCCAACCATTGTATAAAGTTCTCCTTCACTGAGGATCGTGTGTCCCCTGTTTAACAGTCACCTTAATCCCTCAGGTGGCTTCTCCTTTCTACCTACCTGAAACCTTGGAGAGCCTTGGACCCCTCTCTCTCCCAACAGCTGGACTGTGAGAGCTACCCCCGCCCGTCGCCATCTCATGGTAAACACAAGTAGCCCTGCCCAGTTCCCTGGGATTGCTTTTTAAGTGTTCACTTTGAGTCCAGATTTTAAACACCGCCCTTTCTTTTTAGATGACAACCTTCCCTTTCACACTACACTAGTCCTGATGAAGACCCCAACAGTAAGGGCATAAACACCTACAGATAAGGGGTCGAAACGTCAACTTTATGTAACCTGCCTACAACCATTCAACAGTGATTTAGTAACTGTGATTTTAGGTGTGCTGTATGGCATCTTGCTTCTAATGTCTAGAAGTTGTCTATTTGGTAAATAAGCACTCCTATACCAGAGTTATTTTGTGATTTATTGTCACTACCTACCAACTACCCTACCCCTCACTAACCTCGCACTTTCCCCTCTTCCTGGGCACCGCCAATTTCAGTAATTTTGAGATGTTTGAATGCAAATTCATATATGTAAATAATTACTTCCACCAATGTGATTAAATAACATTGGGTTGCAAATCACTCGCTCTTTCGCCTCTTTATAAGTTTGGCACAAATTGTTTTGATTTAAGTTGTCTCTCCTATGAAAATATTTTAGTACACTGGGATCCCTCGTTTGCATACTTTTAAATAAGGAGTCAACAGAGGAGTCCAGGTGCTGGTCAGTTGGTTTCAAGAGTAGTGTTTGTGTCCCTGAGACTTCAGAAAAGGAGGCCAGCACGCACAGGCCCTTGGAGATTCTTCTTCAAGCAGATTCACAGCAAAGTTCCAGTCTGTGTCCTCTCTGCAGCAGAAGCAATAAGTGCATGCCAACCAAGCAAAGCACATACAGGAAGGGGAAGTTCTCTTTACAGCTCTCTAGGTCTTCTCCTTGGTATAGGTTCCTCTTTAGTCTACACGTGATCTAATTCTCTGGAATTTAAGGTCCAATACTTATGATCCAGCGAATGGCTAGGGATGAACACCTAACAGTAAAAAAAAAATTAAAATGGGCCCATATACATATTCAAATTTCCTGGCTGCTTCGCTGGGGGTCAAGTTTTGTAATTCACTTTGACCTTGATTAATTATTTCACTGCAGACTCAAAATAATTCTTGGTGAATATTTTATTTAATGTCTAACTAATCTTCACATATCAACCCTCTTCCTTTGGTCGAGGGACCATTAGTTGAGTAGTTTATGGTGATATTAACAATTAACTAACTAACTTACAGATCTTAGTGAAATAAGCACAGACTCTGGGTAAGATTCAATTAACTTTATCTAAATCTCAGTCATAAAATGAAAGTTCATTAGTACAAATTAACAGAGAAAACTATCAACTTTCATGGGTGAGAAAATTAATTTAAGCAATACATTCAATTCACAGAATCATTCAACAAATCAATGCCTTAAGAATGGATAGAAGAAGAGACAAAAGGCACAATTCATCATTCATTTGCAAAAGGTATGCAAATTTAAAACAGAATAATAGGTACCCAATGGTGATAACAGGAAAACCAGCCCTCTGGCCAAAGGACTGGTGGAGGTCCCCTGATAAAGAATCCGGAGAAAAAGACTATAGGACAGGATCAGGACAGGGCAATACTTACTAAACTTCTATACAGACCCAACGCACCAGGGAGCATCCCTCTCTTACACTCTCTCCCTCCTCGATATTCTTCCCGAATCTTCAATCTAATCAGGTTGTCATTCTGGCCTGAATCTTCCCAGTCTGTACTCTCCTTCCTTATCAGCAGCAATTCTCGTCTCTCTCTCTCTCTCTTTTTGGATCTCAATCTCATCATCATCAACACAAAACCTTAAGTCACTCTAGTTATAGTCTTTATTTCTGCATGTCCCACCCTCAAATGTTGCTAATATCGGTGGATTACGGACTATGATTGGGCAGGGGCATGGGAGATGTCATTACCTTATGCTTACATATTCACTTCTTTAATAAACTCTTTTGTCTAACAAACCCTTCCCCTTTAGCTCATTCATTATTCTGTCTTATTTCCTTTCCCATATATCTAATGTTGCAAATCAAAAACATATCTGAATGCAGTTCCACAGTCGAGAAGAGGATTCACACGGTGCACGTCCTTGTCTCTTGGCAGCCTGTCAGAGACACGATCAGCGGGTCTCATCATGATTAAACTGCGCAAGCTTAGCTTGCCTCTATTTTTGCCGCCATCTTTTTTTCTTGCACACCACAAAAGGCCCAAACGTACACTATTAATAAAGGAATCATAAACAGATGTTAATTTCTCAAATATGTGATTTTCACTGTTCTCCACCCACTTCTACTCTATCCCATGTTATTATCTCTTTGTTTAGGCAAAATCATTAGCAGCAACAGCTCTCTTTAAGATCGAGCAAGCATATGCCAGGCATGTCGTGCCTCAAGATCTAATGTTAGTAATTCCTGCACATGCACAAGTGTTTTCCCTCTTAAACGGGCTAGTCACATTGTTATCTACGTAATTTTGGTTTGCTCATGTGCAAAAGCATTTTCTAGTTTAAAGCGGGTTTCAGTTGAGTTGCATTTTATTCTTCATTAATAAAGCATGCGTAAAGCTCTTTTCCCTATATGTAAATGTTGTGCGTATATTAATTTAGTTTTCTTTACTATTTTTACTGATTAGTACGGTTACGGAGGCATTGCTCCGAGCACGTTTCATTTTCTTGAATCCTTGCTCCATCAATCCCCCTCTGATGGCATTTCTTCCCATCCTTGTATTCTTGGTTTCAATCATTAACCCGTTTCTCAATTTTCCCTTGCAACACTTATATGTCCTTATTATCATCACAATTACTAATGCTATTGAAATGACAGGACTTAATACTTTTCCTAATAAGCTACTTCCAAAAGTGGAAAAACAGCTACCTATACTAGAAATATTTTTACTGAGTCTTTTCAAAACACTGTCAACCTCCAGTTGGGTCAAATCTTTATGCATCTCTGCAATATTCTTGATATATCCCTCAATAACTTTACTTTTGTTTGGGATATATGTACAACAGTGTTGAACTTTCAACATGCCACAGACTTCATACTCTTTTGCTAATAAAATACCAAGGGCAAGTCTATTTTGCAAAACCATAGATCTGATCACAACCATTTCAGTGTTGATCATTAAGAACCCTCCAGCAGTATCTGTTGATTAACGATCAACTACTGTGGACATTTGATGTATTGTATGTGAGTTCAGTACGACTGCATTTGACGGTATCGGTGCACCAAACTTTTCACCTACTATTTCTAAACAAATTGCTTTTCTTTTTCTTTTTAGTCCTTTACTTATTACATCCATTGCATTGTTCTTAGTTATGTGATATACCTTCGGGAATAAAATGCCAAAATAACAACTACCATGCCATTTTGCTGTTAACCTACAATAGGTATTTTTACCGCACCTGTAATAGATACCTGGAAAAACTGGATCAGTTCCCCCTTTCAGTCCCCATCCCCCCATTATTAGGAAGGTATGTTCACATTCACTAGTACCAATACAAATACTGTTATACTCTGTTTTTAGTGTATGTAGACAGAATTTCCCCAATTTTTAAATGTCTAGGGACATTGCAGCATGAGACTTGCCCTTCTTATAGTCCCCCTCCTGAGTATCCCATGGTGGTACATGTGCCTTCTGCTCAACAGCCTACTTTTGGAAATCCTGTCTTCTTTCCACTACTAAATTTAGAAAATCTTTCTCTTCATCACGCAAACGACATGTTAAATTATTTCTATGAACATGTGTTATATCTATGGGATTCGTTGTCAGGAAGAATTCACCCATAAACTCCGTATCTTTACTTCTAAGCACTGGATTCAAGTTTCTTCTAGTAGGGATTTCCAAAAATACTAAATCCATATTGGAATAGTAATATTTTAACTTGCCGGTTACATAGAACAAACATCGTATCAACATATTGATAAAGGAATTAAGTAAATACATTGATTGATAAATCACTATTTGATTTGTCATGATAATACATGCACGTATCCATTTGTTCTAAATCTGTAATAGTAGTCTTCTTAGTGACTGCATTCATTATTTTACTAGTATTTGTGTTATTTTGATTATTATTCACCTTTAGAACAGGTATCATCACAACAGTTAACAATAACCACATCAACATTTGTATTGTAATACTACATAAACAACATTTAACACATCTCCTTTTTAAACTAGATTTCGGATGTTCAGTCACTTTCACTTCTGCCATTTTTAGTATCTAAAATTATTTCTAAAATGTACAAAAATTTAAAAATCTGTGTGTGATCCCACACTTCAAAAGCTTTCAGCTTTAGTTAGCCCTTTTTTCTTTGGGTCTTTTCTTCTCTTTGTTTGATAATTTTCGCAATAAATCCACCTTTTGTGCTAAAGTCTTTTCTTTAAGGTGATCGCAATTCCCTTTCATCAGATCCTTCAACAGTGTCACTTTCTGGTTCTCCATTTAGATCAAGATTTTCAAAATCTTCAAAGATGATGTAAGTCCACTCTGGAGCCGTATATTTTCTACTTGGAACCCTCACTCTTTTTCACAACCTCATGAGCGTCTTCTTGTTTGTTCTTGTTCATCCTGGCTTGACACCTCATTTACTTGTTCTAATTATTTCCCTGTTTTTCTTCTTAGAAAGTATCTCAGTTTTTTCAGCCCACTCTGTCAGTGATCACCCTTTCTAACCCTTTTTGTCTGTATGCCTTTTCACCTTCTTCACCTATTTTGAGTGTCCTTTTATTTTCTCTTTCTTTTGTTTGGACTTGTTCGGAATTCTCTGCTTTTTCTACATCTGCTGTGTGCATTTTTTCTGGACCCTTTGGTCTTTTCTTTTTTTCTTCTGACTGAGCTTCATCTGGATTTTCTGTAGTTGATTCTTCTATTCTTTGCTCACTTTGTTCTGGTCTTTCAAGCTCTGGCTCTTCCTCTACAGCAGTCTCTTCAGTCCCAGTAACTGGTGCCCACTCTACTTGACTTATACTTGGTTGTTCATCGTCAATGCGTTCTTCAAGGTCTGTTTCTCTGATTTCTTCAACTACACAACTTTCAGCTTCTGGTTCTTTACTTTGTTCTACCAGTTGCTGCTTTTGTCATTCCGGTGGTCTTGGGACTTTTTGGGTATGACTGGCATGGATCCAATTTGGCAAGCCAGCACACTTCATTGCTATTGTCGTGACCAATATAATTTGATGAGGTCCTTTCCACCTGGGCTCCAAACACGATTTCCTCGTGTGCTTATTCACCACAACCCAGTATCCAGGACACAAATCATGAGCTTGATTCGGCTGTGCTGTAGTTGCATCTTCTCCAACCTGGTGAGACACAGAACGTACCAGATCAGCTAGTCCATTACAATAGTCCCACAATAGATCATCAGTTATATTCATCAATTTCTTTCCAGGTACAAATGCGTGTCTCATTGCCCTTCCCATGAGGATATCATGTGGACTTAATCCTTTTCTTCAGTCAGGAATGCTTCTAAGGCTCATCAATCCAAGGGGCAAAGTATCAGGCCATTTCAGTGAAGTGGATGCACACACTTTCCCTAACCTGGATTTTATTGTGCCATTGAGCTGCTCAACCACTCCAGAGGCTTCTGGTCGATCGGCACAATGTAATTTCTGCTCAATTTTGAAAGCTGTACAAATCAATTTGATTACCTCATTATTAAAATGAGGTCCGCTATCTGCTTCCAAAGTGACTGGAAATCCAAATCTTGAAATGAGCTCTCTCAACAATAGCTTGGCAACTGTCAGTCTGTCATTCCTCCTCATGGGATACGCTTCTACCCATCGGGAATACAGACACACAGTGACAAGGACATACTTCAAACCATTGCACTGTGGCAACTCAATGAAGTCAAGTTACAACTTCTGAATGGTCCCTCTGCCTTTCCAATTTTTCCCCAACTAACAACTGTCTTTCTCCCAGGGTTTTGCTGTTGTCAGGTCAAACATCTCCTGCAGAGACTGCCTGCAATTACTCTAAATTTGGGTTTATACCATGTCTGTCTGAAATGTCTAATCATGGCATCCCTCCCAATGTGTGTAGTTTCATGATATACCCTAGCAATTTGTGACAACAAACTATCTGGCATTATTGGCCTACCCGTCTGGACACAATCATACTTCATCGTCCGCTCTTCTTGTGCAACCTGATTCGATTCAATGATCATTTTCTTTGGCATCTGCCTCATCTTTTAACTGTCTAACTTCATCCCATGTTTCAAAAGTAGAAAAAAACATTAGTTGGCAATTGTTAACTTCTTTTTCCATCCCTCTGTTCAAAGACATTGTATTTTGAGCACAACATTGTGCAACTTGGTCAGCATACCAATTACCCAGTGTCACATAAACATTTCCTGACTTATGTGCGGCACATCTGACAACTGCAATTCCTTTTGGCAATTGCAATGCTTCCTATAGATCTTTATAGAAAAGGTTTAAACCTGGACTATTGTCCAGGAATACCAAGTGCACTAAACCAAATTCACCTATCACAGTGTATGGACTTTTTAATATAGATTAACACTCATGTTCCAATGCGAACACATATTTAGCGGAATGTATCCAAAACAAAATAATGCATCAACATTTTCAAAAAGTCCATTAAACGTGAAGTGTAATTCGGTCTGCTTTATTCTTGATAGTAGCAGATGAACTTATATTCATGAATAAAATGATGATGCTTATAAACAGCAACACTATTATCACTGTAGAGTATCCCAATGCATTTTTGGCTGTAACTCTAACCCTTCATCAGGGTGTTTTGTAATAAGTCAATAAACTCGGTTTTAGAACATGATGCTACTGTTGAATTACAAACATTGAAAATATGTAGGGCTCAATCAAATGAAGGTGACAGATATATGACATGCTCATCAATGAAGAAACAGTTAAACAAACAGTTGAAAAAAAAGGGCCAGTATACGAGTGAGTGCCTCAAAGATAGCAGTACAAATTAATCCACCTGCGTTTCATGCTCGATTCGATGGTGCTCATTTCTATGCAACAACCTGATTTGTGCCAAAAAACTATGCTATGAGTGATCTTATGCACAAAAAGCTTATCAACGTGAATACCAAGCACTTAAAAGCAGAACACGTACCACACAAGGTAAAAGGGCTATTACAACAACGTGAAGCCAGCGTAACAAATCACTGTAAAACGAAAGACTAATGAGTACCCTCAACACTAATTAGAAATTATAATGAAATCAATACCCGTCCAAATGTGAAGGTCTCTTACCTAGGCAGGAATGATTCAACCATGGCTTCAATATCCTCTCAACAGTTCAAAATATTGATCCCAAGTACAACAAACTGAAACGGATAAAACAACATCAACTACTGAATCCGAAAATAAAGCAACTAATGGATGTTATGTTATGTTATGTTACAAACTTTTGTATTGCGCACAGCTGCCCCAGCTAAGGGGCGTCCTGGCGCATGGCAGATAAAAATGCAACACCACAGGAAACATAACAGAAAGGAGGAAAGTGATTTATTAAAACCAAAAAGTTTTTAAGACTTTGCGAAAGACTAAAAGATCGTCTAACAGCCGCATCTCTACAGGAAGGGAGTTCCAGAGCTCGGCTGCTCTGACCCGGAAAGAACGGCCACCGACCCGACACAGTCTGTATCGGGGAATCACAGTAAGTGCTTGGCCCAGGGATCTCAGGGGCCGAGTAGGCACATACCAAGACAGAAGGTCCGCAAGAATTGGGGGACCTACCCCCCTCAAAATCTTGAACGCCATACACAGCACTTTAAACTGAATTCTGGCCCTGATAGGCAACCAGTGCAGTGATCTCAATGTGCTGGAGACAGAACAAGTTCGAGGTAGGCCAACAATAGCTCTCGCCGCAGCGTTCTGGACGCGTTGGAGGCGGGTAACCTCAGCCACATTGGACCCTACAAGAAGAGAGCTGGCATAGTCCAGGCGAGATAACACTGTAGCCTGGACTATCAGCTGCCTGGTGCGATGGTCAAAAAACTTCAGAACAGGGCGAAGCGACCGTAAGATACCAAAGCAACAGGCCGCGGTTTTCTTCGTGTGGCCTACATAGCTGAGGGAGGGATCCATCCATGCTCCTAAGTTCTTTAATTCAGTGACCGGAAGGGGGGCCGGTCCCAGCTCCGTAGGCCACCATCTGTCCCCCCATAGCTCCGATCTCTTACCGACGATCATGCTCTCTGTTTTCTTAGCGTTGAGCTGGAGACAGTTGTTCTTCATCCAGGTCGCCACCGCCCTAAGTCCACTCTGAAACCTGGGGGCATCCCGGTCCGCATCCCCGCTGATCGTAACCGCTAGCTGAGTGTCGTCAGCATATGAGACCATAGTCATGCCCCATTGCTTGACGACCTCAGCCAGCGGTCTCACGTAAAGATTAAACTCACCCCCTGTTTCAAAGGATGGAATTGGGACTGGAACGGTGGGATGGCAACGCTAAAGAAACGATCGTCTAGAAAAGACCGGAACCACTGGAGGGCAGGTCCACCCAGCCCAATCTCCTCCAGGCGATGCAACAGGATAGGATGCGAGACAGTATCAAACGCGGCGCTCAGGTCCAATAAGACGAGCGCCGCTGTCTGTCCCGCATCCATCACCGTGCGAAGGTGTTCAGCCATGGAGAGGAGGGCGGTCTCCGTGCTGTGTCCAGCACGGAACCCATTCTGGGTGGGATCCAAGATGTTAGCATGGATAAGGTGAGCCGAAAGAACTTTGTTGACATGGGCCTCCAACACTTTGGTCGGCCACGGAAGCAAGGAGATGGGCAGGTAGTTTTCGGGTTTATCTGGATCCAGGGACGGCTTCTTCAAAATGGGAGAAACCACCGCCCGCTTCCAGCTAGCGGGTACCGTGCTTGACTCCAACGAGATGTTAATCAAGGAGTGAACCACGGCCCGTCCCACAAACGACTGCTCTCTAAAAAGAGTCACTGTAAGCGGATCAGCGGGGGACCCTGATTTGACCTGCTGAGCCAGGAGGTCAAACCCCTCTGATGTCAGCGGGGGCAGCACGTGCAAGGTGGAAACTCCATAGATGTTGATCGGGGGCTCAACTGGAGGACCTGTACAAGGGAACGTCCGATAGATGTTTTGGACCTTTTCCAGAAAAAACCGAGCAAGAGCCTCACAGTGAGTGGTGGACCCAGTCGTCGTAATACAGGCACGCTTTGCCAAGAGATCCTTCATCACTTTAAAGATGGTTTTAGAGGGGTTGGAGCTGTTGCCGAATTCAGCGGCGTAATAAGCTGCCCGAGCTCGGCAAACAGCCCGATGGTATATTTTGACGGAGGTGAGATAAATAGCTTTTTTCCCGCTATCGTACGCCTTCTGCCAAGCCCTCTCCGCTCGCCTAGAACTACCCTTGAGTGTACGTAAGGCGCCGTCGTACCACGGACTGGAGCCCCTGGAGCTGGCTTTACAAGCGGTAATTGGAATAAGGGCGTCAAGCGCCTTGGAGATCCAGGAGCAGAACTTCTCGTAACCTGAATCAACCATCATCAGAGGTTCTAAAGGCTCCTCGGCGAGGACACGATGTAAGTCCTCCAGCCGTAATTTACTCCAATGCCGCCTTGTGACCAGCTTTGCCGGGGGAATAGTAATCATTCCCGGCAAAGGGGTACAGATGGTAACCAAAGAGTGGTCCGTCCAGCCAAGAGGTGTAACGGCGGAGACAGCAGCGTCTGCCAAATTAGTGAAAAAAGGATCTAAGGTATGGCCGCCTGTATGGGTAGGCTGTTGAACCATTTGCACCAGTTGAAGGGCCTCCAGGTCAGCAAGAATGCCGCTAACCGAGGGGGTGTTAAGGTTCTCAAAATGTAAGTTGAGGTCTCCCAAAATAGAAAAATTGGGGCAGCCTACCACCAAGGAACTAACCACGTCGGGGAAGGCCGCTCTGAACGCCACATCACTACCAGGGGGGCGATAAACCACCATCCCCGAGAGTGTGAAATGTGGGGTGACCAAGATCTTAAACACCGCAATTTCACATCCCGCAATGGTCAGACCAGACCAACTACCAGTGAGGCCAGGTCGCATGGCCAACGCAATGCCCCCTCCCCTAGTAGATCGATTAATGGTAAAAACCGAATAATCAGAGGGGAATGCCAAGTTGATAATGGCCACATCGTCATCCTTCAACCACGTCTCTGTGATGGCTACGATGTCCGGGGCCTCTTCCTGTATCAGGTCGAACACGTCCTGATAATGCTGCACCAGAGACCTGGCATTCAGGCTGAAGATGCGAAGGGCATGCTCGGCGCGGTTACTACAGAGAGCAACCGTTGGGTTTTCGTGTGAGCTCAAGGTAGGAGGATCCAAAGACCACCTTCCACACGCACAGTGATAGGGGCCCACTAGCGGGTGTATGGGGGGAAGGGTACAACTCACAATTGAACGACCTATGCCCCGCAGAGTTTCGCCAGAGTACACCAGCATGGTATAGAGAGCCGAGACCAACTCTCAAGAACCCCAGGTGCCCGCTGCGCCCTGCGCGTCCTTAGCGCGGACGGGCGCAGACGGGCAGGACTCAGGCACGACTCCGGCTAAGCGACGGCGTCCCACTGCGCGTTCCCGCTGCGCGGAAGAGGACGACTTTAAATAGGCGTTCCTTGGAGCCGAGCGAGCGTCAATACGCTCCAAGATGGCGCCCGCAAACAAACAACAAAGCCCCAAAGCAAGATGGCGCCTAAAGCTGCAACCCAGGACCACCCACGGAACCCGGACCCGCCAAGTGGCGGTGCGTTTGTCAAATTTTACGTGCGGTAAGAGGGAGGTGGGGGATCTATACCCAGGTCCTGCTAAAAGCAGGGGAACAAAAAAAGCAAATATAACAAATATACAAAACTGGAAGTTTAAAATGCAGAGCGAGCAGAGCGCTCGTACCAGCGCGCTAAGGTGGTAAAAGCAGTACCTGACCAGAGTCCAAATAACGAGTCCGCCTTAAATAGGCGTTCCTTGGAGCCGAGCGAGCGTCAATACGCTCCAAGATGGTGCCTGCAAACAAACAACAAAGCCCCAAAGCAAGATGGCGCCTAAAGCTGCAACCCAGGACCACCCACGGAACCCGGACCCGCCAAGTGGCGGTGCGTTTGTCAAATTTTACGTGCTGTAAGAGGGAGGTGGGGGATCCTTACCCAGGTCCTGCTAAAAGCAGGGGAACAAAAAAAGCAAATATAACAAATATACAAAACTGGAAGTTTAAAATGCAGAGCGAGCAGAGCGCTCGTTCCAGCGCGCTAAGGTGGTAAAAGCAGTACCTGACCAGAGTCCAAATAACGAGTCCGCCTTAAATAGGCGTTCCTTGGAGTCGAGCGAGCGTCAATACGCTCCAAGATGGCGCCCGCAAACAAACAACAAAGCCCCAAAGCAAGATGGCGCCTAAAGCTGCAACCCAGGACCACCCACGGAACCCGGACCCGCCACGTGGCGGTGCGTTTGTCAAATTTTACGTGCGGTAAGAGGGAGGTGGGGGATCTATACCCAGGTCCTGCTAAAAGCAGGGGAACAAAAAAAGCAAATATAACAAATATACAAAACTGGAAGTTTAAAATGCAGAGCGAGCAGAGCGCTCGTACCAGCACGCTTAGGTGGTAAAAGCAGTACCTGACCTGACTAGCGTCACCCTGTTTCTTAAAAAGAACTCACCAACAACTGTTGCTCCTTTCAAAAGAACGAAAGCTCTGAAGTCCATACGTTGATGCCGACAGCACGAACCAGTGGAAGCGTGCTCACGTGAATCGGTACTAGCCCTACGTCCGTGCCCAACATAGAAATAGGACTAACTTGCATTCAGTGCTAGTGAATGAAATGGTGAAAAAACAGAACAAACCCTCCATCTGTATCCAACATGGAAACAGGACTAACTTGTATTCACCTTTGGTAAATGCAATCACAAGACCGTAAAAAAAGGGAGCGGATACTAACTAACCCAGTAAAATATAAGACCTGACTCCCTACTTCTAGTGTTCTTCTACATGAAAACAGGTGGACTAAAATAATATAATTACATGCTAAGTGAACGCTGAAGGGGGCTCGCAGCAACTGGCGCTCTTGTTTTCCCGCCGTGAGGGCAACGGCCAGCACCCCGGTTTCCCTGTCTCTCCAGCCGTGAGGGGAACGGCATCTAGAGACAGGGACTACAGGACCCAGAAACCTTTGCCTGGCGCCTGCCTCTGACGCTGCGCAGTGCGCCGGGAGGCAGTACTTCAGGGCCCCTAGCCTCCCGCAGCACAGGACCCGCTCTTCAAACAAAACCTTACCGGGTGTCAGACTGAAGGGGGCTCGCAGCAACTGGTACTCTTGTTTTCCTGCCATGAGGGTAACGGGCAGCAACCCAGCTTCCCTGTCTCTCCATCTATGAGGGGAAGGGCGTCTAGAGACAGAGACTACAGGACCTAAAAGCCTTTACCTGGCCGCCTGGCTCTGATGCCACGCAGTGCGCCGGGAGGCAGTACTTCAGCACCCCTAGCCTCCCGCAGTGCGGGACGCGCTCTTCAAACAAAACCCTGCCGGGGGTTAGAATGAAGGGGGCTTGCAGCAACTGGCGTTCTTGTTTTCCCGCTGTGAGGGCAATGCCCAACAACCCAGCTTCCTTGTCTCTCCAGCCGTGAGGGGAACGGCGTCTAGAGACAGGGACTTCAGGACCCAGAAGCCTTTGCCTGGCGCCTGCCTCTGACGCTGCGTGGCATGTCGGGAGGCAGTTCACCAGCGCCCGTAGCCTCCTGCAGTGCGGGACGCTCTCTTCAAACGAAACCTTACCAGGTGTCAGACTGAAGGGGGCTCGCAGCAACTGGCACTCTTGTTTTCCCGCAGTGAGGGCAATGGCCAGCAACCAGCTTCCCTGTCTCTCCAGACGTGAGGGGAACGGCATCTAGAGACAGGTACTACAGGACCAAGAAGCCTTTGTCTGGCGCGTGCCTCTGATGCCGCGCAGTGCGCTGGGAGGCAGTACTTCAAAGTCCCTAGCCTCCTGCAGTGCGTGACGCGCCCGGGCCGAGGGCGGGCCCGTCTGAGCCCGTCCGAGACTGACCGAGGCTGGGCTGGGCCACCCCCGTAAAAAACACGCTACTTGAGCTAAAAGGTTGAATGACTGGATATTTGGCAATATTTGTTGAACTTGGGAGAGTGTTTGGGGGTTGCAAAGAGTGAAAACTTGGGATTATACTGTTTGAAGTATCCTAGGGAGCCTGTCAGCTCTACCTATTTGAACTAGCTATCACATAACCATAGGGGAGAGTTCCCCTCCACCTATAAGGCCAAATACTAGACAGAAGGCCTCTGTGCGATCCCCCATTGTGAAACCTACAGCTATTGATAAAATGTTATGCCAGGTAATTGGCTAATAGTAAATCTCTCAATTACACCTGACCTAATGTCTGTCCAAGAAAATGCAACTCCCGAAAACCCAAGCAAAACTGACACGAGGGGGCCAAATAGGAAAGGTGGCCAGCGGAAACAAAAAGCTCAGAAGGGGGGGAAGTAAGCAAACCGCACACCGAGGGTAGCCCCAAAACAACAGTCAGAGGGCCATGCACCTTGCACTAACAGTATAGAGCCAATGGAGCCTCCGCTATGGGCCTCAAATCGGGTTAAAGAGCTCAAATCCCACTTTGAAAGGCTTATAAAATCTGAGCTAGAAGCCATAACGAGTCATATAGAGAAGCTGACCTCGTTGATAGATACTTGGGGGAGCAAATTAGACACTGTCCTGAATATTTTTTAAACTAACAAACTGTTGGATCAAGCCATTGCTCACCAACGCAAACATGCGGTCCCACTTGTCACTACTGCACCACCTGTATCAAATCCGCCAATTGGGCCTATTACTGTGACTTAACAAGTTGTAGACTCAGTTGTCCCCCAACAGGGGGCAACAGAAGCTGGGGATACGCTAATAACCACAGGCGCTTTAGTGGATCAAAATGTATCTAGCAATCGCAAAGGAGACAATGGGAACACTCCCCAATCTGACCCAAGGGTTACAAACCTTTCCCCGACACATATCGACCTTCCTCCAGCTTCTACTCCTTATGTTGATATTTTAGCTGGAGTACCAGAGTTGGAATCAGGCAGTGGGGAGTCTTATCCTGAGTTGAAAAACAAAATACTTTTTTGGCTAAACAAATATAGACCCCTTCCCCTCTTAACCCCTTGCATGCTGGTGACGGCTCCCGTCCGTCATGGCACACAGTACTCGTGTGCTGATAACGGCCGGGAGCCGTCACAACCACTCCCGCGATCGGAATGTGTCGCACAGGAGCGGAATTCCGGCCGCGGGCAAGGGGTTAATACATAGTGAAATATTATTCCCTTGGAGGGTTAGTTGGTTGGGACAGAGGCGGAAAGAAATTCCGGGGGATTGCGTTTTGATTACTTTTAGGGACACCAGGGCGGGCCAGCACATTATTAATTGGGGATACACTAGGAAGAACAGTGGTATCTAGACACTCCCCCTAGGCTATTTCTACCCGCCCAGTCCCTTGTTAGAAAAGATGGGAAGTGTATACAAAAAGTAGGAAATGAGAGGACAGACTGGAAATCTGCCAAACATGGGTCGGGGCTTGGAAAACATCTTGTCTTTTAATATCCCAGTTAACAACAGATACAGTTCCCTAGATCTAGTCGATTGACTAGACCCTATAGCTAAACAAATAGAAGGTACACCTATTCAACAGGTTGAGTATCAAAACTGTGAAAGATCTGAGTCTGTGGGCCACCCTCTTAGGAAAATAGTGGCATCAGGTAGCTCTGGTGCCCAGACTAGTACACCAGGGGAGTCCCATGGCACCTCACAGGGTTGGGAGGGGATTCCCTGCCAAGTGTTACACCAGGAGGTGCGACCCTTGCACACACAGATTGATTCTGCAATATACCAGCGGAATACTAAGATCTTATCCTGGACCATAGCAGGTCTCACTTCTAAAATGGACCTCCCTGATTGGGGAGAATATATTGATATACATGAGCTATGTCTTTTTCAGGAAACATGGTCTACCTTACCACTGCACAGAGTAGGTTATATTGCATACTCGATCCCAGCCCTCCAGGGGCCTTGGGGCAGACCCTCAGGGGGTCTTTGTATTTGGGTTGCTGTACATCTAGGTTGTACTATCAAGTTGATTGACACTGATTCCCTGGACATTTTGTGTATCCTCCTTTCTTTTGATGACACATTCAAGTTGGCTGTCATTAACATTTATTCTCAACCAGTGAGGGTGGGGCAAACCTCACAGACCGTAGATTGTTTGGCTTCCTTCTTCTCTACTTTACCTGAGTCTGTACATATGGTGGAAAAGTTGAAGCAAATTTTTTGTAACCTTTTACAAAAGGGTTACAAAGAAATTAACTTCAACTTGGGCACCTGCTGCTGTAAGCCTGTTAGTGCTTCCTGGCGCCTCGTTGCCTACTTGCAACTATTCTCTGACCCTGCTCTGACCCTTGAAGCAGGGTCAGAGAATAGTTACAAGTAGGCAATGAGGTGCCTGTCACGAAAATTAAACCTCAACAGGAAGCACTGACAGATATAAAAACAAGGATTTGCAATGCAATAGGTCTCGCATTAGGAAAGTTTGAGCTATTGGTCTTGTAAATGACAATTTTTTTTATTTATGTGTTGGTTTTGAAAATAGCTAAATTAATAGCTTTGTCATTTACAATGCCAATAGTTATAACTTTCGCAAATGTGACACCTATAGCATTTGTAATGCAACATGTTTGGTATTTACGTGACTTAGATGTATTGATATTACAAATTACAATGGCTTTTAATTTTTTATAAATAGTTAATACTTAAATAAACGTGATTTTAATTTATAATGGCAATAGCTTAAACTTTTGTAAATAACTTTTGTGAAGATTATGTTCAGTGTTTTTTATTGTGACGAAAATCCAAGAACAGAAGTGAAATATTAACATCTTTTTGTGACATTTGTAATAAAGCTTGAAACATTGAGAGAACATATTTGAACCAGTTGCTGTTGAATGGTTGCGCAGATTGATGCTGGGGTGGCGCTGAGTGGTGCTGTGGTGGTGCTGAGTGGTGCTGTGGTGATGCTGAGAGCTGCTGTCGTGGTGCTTAGTGATACTGGGATGGTGCTGAGTGATGCTGTGGTGGTGCTGAGTGATGCTGTGGTGGTGCTGAGTGATGCTGTGGTGGCGCTGAGTGGTGCTGTGGTGGTGCTGAGTGGTGTTGTGGTGGTGCTGAGTGATGCTGTGGTGGTGCTGAGTGATGCTGTGGTGGTGCTGAGTGGTGCTGTGGTGGTGCTGAGTGATAATGTGGTGGCGCTGAGTGATGCTGTGGTGGTGCTGAGCGATGCTGTGGTGGGACTGAGTGGTGCTGTGGTGGTGCTGAGTGGTGCTGTGGTGGTGCTGAGTGATGCTGTGGTGGTGCTGAATGATGCTGTGGTGGTGCTGAGTGATGCTGTGGTGGTGCTGAGTGGTGCTTTGGTGGTGCTGAGTGATAATGTGGTGGTGCTGAGTGATGCTGTGGTGGTACTGAGTGGTGCTGTGGTGGTGCTGAGTGATTATGTGGTGGTGCTGAGTGATAATGTTGTGATGCTGAGTGATGCTGGGGTAGCACTGAGAGATGATGTGGTGATGCAGAGGGCAGAAAGGCACAAAATGCAGTCTAACAAAGGGGAGAAGGGCAGAAAAACAAGGGAAAACGAGTCTAACAGGGGGCAGAAAGGCACAAAAAAACAGTCTAACAGAGGACAGAAGGGCAGAAAAACAAGGGAAAAACGAGTCTAACAGAGGGCAGAAGGGCACAAAAACGAGTCTAACAGAGGGCAGAAGGGCAGAAAAACTAGGGTATAACAGAGAGAAGAAGGGCACAAAAAATGAGTCTAACAGAGGGCAGAAGGGCAGAAAAACAAGGGAAAAATGAGTCTAACAGAGGGCAGAGGGGCACAAAAAAACGAGTCTAACAGAGGGCAGAAGGGTAGAAAAACAAGGGAATAACAGAGGGCAGAAGGGCACAAAAAACAAGTCTAACAGAGGGCAGAAGGGCAGAAAAACAAGGGAAAAACGAGTCTAACATGGGGCAGAAAGGCACAAAAACGAGTCTAACAGAGGGCAGAAGGGCACAAAAAGCGAGTCTAACAGAGGGCAGAAGGGCAGAAAAACAAGGGAATAACAGAGGGCAGAAGGGCACAAAAAACGAGTCCAACAGAGGGCAGAAGGGCAGAAAAACATGGGAAAAATGAGTCTAGCAGAGGGCAGAAGGGTACAAAAAACGAGTCTAACAGAGGGCAGAAGGGCAGAAAAACAAGGGAATAACAGAGGGCAGAAGGGCACAAAAAACGAGTCTAACAGAGGGCAGAAGGGTAGAAAAACAAGGAAAAACGAGTCTAACAGAGGGCAGAAGGGCACAAAAAACTTGTCTAACAGGGGGCAGAACTAATCCTGCCATGCGTGTTTGTCCACGAAGACTGGAGTACGTTCTACTGTCTAATCAGTAAGTGCTCCCTCGTTGGCTAAATGTATAGGGGCAGATTTACAATAACTGGCGCATCCCCAGGGATGCGCCAGTTATTGTGCGCCGCAGCTCCGCCACCCATGGACCGCTGAATTTACAATGCGGCGCACCATGTGGCAAAAACGGCACAGATGCATCACGCATCTGTGCCGTAAAAGCAGCGCATTGCTGGAGCTGCGACACAAGCACGACAGAGCTCCAGCAATGCTCTGGCGGGCCCTATTTCCCCAATGCTGCGTCAAGCCTAGCGCCTGCTTCAAGCAGGCGCAGGGATTTGAAGCAGCATTGGCCTAAAAGTGACTAGGTGAACGCCCTCCCCTACGCCGGAACGCCTCCTGATGGCGCAGGGCTTTACAACGTGACGCATGTCTCAGATGCGTCCCGTTGTTAATACCCAGCACCTTGGCGCATCTTTTGTGCTGCCGCTGCGTCACAGAAGTGAAGGAACTGCGGCTTGTAAATCTGCCCCATAGTGCTTTTACTGCACTGTAGCTGCGTAAAGGGCTTGAAGATGTGTCTCCAGTGACCATATGTGCCTGTGTTACGGGCACACATGGTCACTGGAGACACATCTAATGGCCCTTTACACAGCTGCAGTGTAGTAAAAGCACTATACATTTACCCAATGAGGGAGCACTTACTGGATTAGTAGAAAGTACTCCAGGGCAAATCGCAAAAAAATCTGCGATTTCGCTGGAAAATTCGCGAATTCGTGGATTTTTTTGCGATTTCGCGGGGAAATCCGCAAATTCACAGAACGCGAATTTGAAAATTTCACCCATGCTTACATTTGATATGGTGCAGAGCGATCAGCTCTGGGGTCTACTTTATGACATGGGAGTCCCAGTTTACTTATGACAGCTGTTGAAGCTCTTACATGAAGGCACCTATGCGAGGGTAAGATTTGGTAAGAAAGGAGAACTGACAGCTCCCTTCCCTGTGGAGAAAGGGGTGAGTCAGGGATGCGTTCTAGCGCAAACCCTCTTTTCCCTTTTCCTAAATGGTTTAATTGAAACGCTCTTATCAGTGAAGGACATAGATTCACCAAGGTTAGCGAACTGCAAAATACCAGCATTAATGTTTGCGGATGACATGCTGCTCCTGTCTAAATCACCAAGGGTATCCAGCGGGTACTGGTAGAGTTTAGTGATTTTTGCAAGAAGAGGAATCAACATCCAGAAAACCAAATATATGGTCTTTCATGCCAACACTACCAATTCCCCACACCCACAAATGGAGGGTAGGCCCCTAGAAAGAGTGTCCACCTTTGACTATTTGGGTATTACACTTAACAATAAGATGAACTGGGGAACCCAAATAAAGAAAGCCAACCTAAAATTAATGCAGTCAATAGGTGGCATCTTGAAAGTTATACCCAAAAAGTGGTTGGCCCTCCAGCAGAAATGTATAAAACACAAAAGTGGGGCTTCATTATGTGAAGCTGAACTCTGGGGATATTGTCCATCTAACATTTTATCTCTTACAAAGAATACTTTTATTAGGCAGTTGCTGGGTCTCCCAAAAAATATTCCATTAATTCCACTTAGGATGGATCTGGGTATTTGACCCATCGCTGACCAAATTGCCTCTCGTCCTCTCCTATTCTGTCGTCGCCTCTGGAGCACGCCTGAGCTAGCTACCTTTAGGGGGGAATTGAGGGATCTTATGTCCATACTAGGAGCAGGAAATCTACCATGGCTGTCATATATTAGAAGCACATGTCATTCATTGAGGAGGGCAAACATGTGGCTAACACCAGAAGAGACATGCTCTTCTATCCCCCAAAAGTCCCTATCTCTAGCTCTTAAAGAATACAAAATCTCCCTACTGACCAAGAGTATGAATTCATGTTGCTTGACATCTAGGTTTCTAGAAGTCAAGCAACAATACGAATTGGAATTGGCCCTGGACAGTATCCAACCACTCATGGCAAAGAAGTTGTTTTTACAATTTAGGCCCCGTGCATTTACGAACAAATGGAAGGGAGCAACCAAATCCAATTGTCCTGGGTGCACTTCTTCTGAAGGAACAGAACTCCAAGTTATGTTTTTCTATCCTGCCTATAACAGTTCTAGATCCAATTGGGCCCTCCAACTTTGCAGAGATCTGGGCCTCAGAAACTAGAGCGAGGTTTTTAGACTCATCCATTATTTGAAGTTGCTATCTCGAAATGTTTATTTGCGATGTGGTGTATACGTAGAGGTATTATAAAGGAGAAAGAGATGGGCAATAACTGTGTTCTCCATCTAGAAATGTTATGGTATTATATTTGCACATATCTATACCTAGAGAAATGTCTTGAAACCTTTTTATGGTTGTTTAATTTTAATGTTTTATCTCAAACAACATTTTTTTTTAAAGAATATTTGCACTGTTCTAATGTTTTTAACTGCATAATGTATAAAATCCCGGGTATTTTTGACACGTGGTAGCCAATTTTAGGGGGTCAGGCAGTGGGGTGATAGCTTGCTACACAAATTTTTTATGATATTTTGTATAATTACCCCTTGCCCCTTGTGTTGTTTGTAATAATTAATTGTATTTATGATATGTCATTTTCACTGTGCTTTTCTGGCTTTACAGCCGAAATAAAGTTTTTTGACTGACTGGCTAAGCGAAGTTTTACAGCACGCATTCAAAATATAAAGAAAAGGCAATTCAAAAAGTAAAACATAAAAATGCAAGATGACCGAGCTTGAACAAACCAGGTGCAATAATAACTGACATGAACCTAAACAGCCTACAAATAAAAATATGAGAATGTAACCATGCAACAGCGCCAATAACTAATGCAATAAAAATCACGAGATGAATCATGAGAATAAATAACAAGACAATTCAAATTTATCATTCAATCCTTTTGGAGTCAAAGTTTCCATGAACCAGATCCAGTGTGTTTCTCGTTGTGATAATAATCTAGACATGTCTCTATCACGATGACTTTCTAATACTTCTAGAACACTGAATCTTAACTGTACAATAAAATGATTTTGTGATAACCACTGTTGAGCCAATGGTGAACTTACAGTTTTCGTTCTTATTCTGCTCTTGTATTCAGTAATTGTGGTATGCAAGGACCTCTCAGTTTTGCCGACATAGTGTAAATCACAAGGACATTCATTCACATAAATCACATGGCGACTGTTACAGTTAGCATTGAAATTCAAAATGATCTTCTTTCCTGATCTCGGGTGTGGCAGATGTTTACCCGAAATGACATTGTTAAAGTGCAAGCAATTCATGCATGTACACATCGCTTTAACCAATTTTTTGTTAATAGCCACTGGGTTTGACAATATTTCTTTAAGATTCCGCGAACGTTAGTATGCAAATAGCAGAGGGGGTGGTAAAAACTCCTTTAAAATCTGCTTCAGATTGAAGCAGATCCCAGCGTTTCAGAATTATATTTTTAATCAAATGGGAATGAGCTGAATATGTCGAAACAAACACTTCTCTGCAAGTGGTTGGGCTCTTTCAAATTTTTGCAGAAGATTTTCCCTGTTTAAGGAGAGTGCTCGAGTTTCAGCTTGACCAACTGTCTCTTGAGGATAGCCCCTTGCCAGAAATGTTTGTTTGTAATCATGCAATGTTTGCCTGCCCAATTCAGCATCTGAAGTGATCCGCCTGATTCTGGAAAACTGCGAGTAGGGGAGGTGGCGCTTGAGATACCAAGGGTGAAAGCTTTGATACAACAAGGCATTGTTGCGATCTGTCGGTTTATTAAAGACACTGGTGTTGATGGTAGTACTAGAGTGTTTTATCAAAACATCCAAAAAGGCTATACTCTGTGAGTCGATGTTAAAGGTAGACTGAATTCTGGGATTTATGTAATTCAATTTCATAAGTTGTCTTTCCAAATCTGCCCCATGCCAGATAATGAGGATGTCATCTATGAACCGACGATATATAATCATATGTTCAGTCCAGTCAGTGTCCGCAAGTATATTTTCTGTCTCAAATTTTAACATAAAAATATTGGCTTAACTGGGAGCACCTGAAGAACCCATAGAGGTTCTGTTGGCTTGAAGTAAAAAGCGATCCTTCTCTTTAAAATAGCTATGATACAGACAGAAATTTAGAACCTCAAGAAGAAAAACTTTATTGCTTGCAAATCCCCCTGTTTCAACAGTGCCCACTCTAGTGCCTCCATCCCTTCAAGATGGGGTATAGAAGTGTATAGTGCCACTACATCTACTGTGTATTTGTATTTTTATTTTTAAAGCGCTACATTCATCCAGAAGGATATCACAGCGCTGTACTAGGACTCCGGTAAATAGCTAAGCGGTTGATGAGTTTGGCCGGTATTAGGTTTTAGCGAACAGGTGGGTCTTAAGTTTTTTTCTGAAGACAAAATAGTCCGCAGTAAGGCGGAGGTCTTGTGGTAGTTCATTCAAATGCTTTGCTGCCAATTATGGGAATCTACGACCCCCTGTCCTTACTTTCCTAATGCGTTTTGTTCTGGCTTGAGCTAGAGACCGTGATCTTAAGCACCTGGTAGGTACATAAAATTCAACTTTATTCTGGAGGCTAAGAGGCCCTTATGGGTGCAGGGAATGTGTGTGTAACTGAGCAGCTTAAATTTCACTCTTTGGCGAATTGGCAGCCAATGAAGTAGTTTCAGGCACTCAGACGCTGAGCTGAGTTTGTCTTTGGAACATACCAGTTTGACGGAGGCATTTTGCACCACTTGTGGGTGTGTGAAGAGGTAGTCAGCCATACCCAAGAACAATGCATTACTATAGTCCAACCTACTAGTAAGTAATGTTTGTGCGATGGTTCTCCTATAATCTGGCCACATGGCACTGGTGGCCCGTTGCAGCCCTGGCAGGCTTAATTATTTATTTTGGAAAACAGTGTACCCAATTAAATTATAAAGTCCGCCGTGGCCGCAAGGGGCCACCAGTACCGCGCGCACTGCCCAAGTTTGAAAGTGGGCGCTGCGGGCACTGACCTGCTGCTGTTGTTTATTCCAAAATTTCGGCCATGACGTCCCGCGTTTGTATTTGCTCAGCTGCTCTTGACTGTTCGTCCGTCCCAGCCTCCAGGGCCATCAATCAATCTTGTAGCGCACGAACGCTACCAATGATGGCCCTGGGCGACATTAAAAAATGGGGGGGTTTTGGCCAGCCCTGCCCTCGCGATGAGAACGGCGTAGCAGTGACTCATCACACGCTTCCCCGCTATGCGCTCTCACGCTCATTCTGGCCTGGGACAGTCAGTGGCAGTGCTGATCTTTGGGCAATTTGTTGGCTCTGGAGACTGGTCTGGCTGCTGATTAAGTGAAGAAAGTTCGAACCAACCACCTCTGCCTGCCATAGAAACCCTGGGGTTAGTCACAAGTGAGGTAAGAGGAGAGTTTTCAGAGGGGATATTTATTGAGTGGCAGAGTGGCACCATAGCTGCCAACATGGCATTAAATGGGATGAAAAAACTGGGAGTCTCTCAAAGGGGGGTGGCCGATTTAATTAAGGGTGTGGCTTTAAAACACTTACGCTAAAAATCTGTGCTTAGCATAGTGTGCCGCCTGACTTGTACTTTGCTGTTTCTGTCAATGCATCCAGATATGTGATACAACAAGTAACATCATACCTACAATCCTAATGTCTCACACTGGCTTGAAGCCCCATTGTGCCCTTCTGCGTTGTTTTATTTAATTATTAACCATTGACATGCTCTAGTTTCAGGGCTGGGGACAAGTGTGAAATCAGCAGGGATAGTAGATTCTATGATGTGCTAACAGACATCCTGAACTCTTTCACTCACTCACACTAAAGAGGCTGCAGGCTTCTATCACAAGGTACTTAGGAGTTGCAAAAAGTGATATGACAAAACTCTTTGCAAAGGATTTCCTTTAACCCAAAAAGATAGTAAAAATGTGTTTATAATTTGCATATAGATTTACTCAAGTTTTTTTTTTTGATTTCTTCCTACTCTGAGGCCATTACTAACTTGCAGTATTACATAAAAAAGATTTTATGGAAAAAGTAAAACCAAAATATGTTTTATCTTTCCATTGGCAAAATGTAAAAACATTCTACTCATCATTTATTCAGACCACAATAATTTGTATGTCGATTTTTACAAGTGATAGAATGATTCCTTGATCAGGGACCTATGGGCACGGCCACTGGAAATATGTGATTGTGCAGGTGTGGCATTTTTCGCATAGCTATGGATTTGCCGCATTTGCCACATAATCCATTATCTTCCGCATAATCTGCAGATTTTTAAAGAGGTTGTTTTTAGCTTAAATGGTTCAAAAGTTATAAAATAGCATTGACATGTGGAGGCGCTGAGTGGAAGGTTCTTTCCTAAGGTTGACTAGTCACCTTCTGATTGCTCATTGATATATTCAGGTGTTAAACTGGTCCCAATAAAGTGCAATATATGTCTAGTGTTAGCAAGCGTACAAATATCAAAATAATTAACAAATACTATAACATAATGTGCCCCATTATGCTGCACAGTTAGCTTTTTCTTGTTGCACAATTTAGTCAACACTGCTGCATAATTTGACCCATGCTTCAGCCTAAATTTTTCGCATCTACATTTTAAAGTTCTGACAAGCAAAGTCCTTCCCCTTTCCCAAAGCTAGAAGGGCAACGGAGAAAGCAAAGTCAGTAGCTCTTTGGGGGGTAGTTATTGTCTTAAAAATGTCAAAAGAGGACAGATGCCAACACCTAAAATATCGAATCTCTGAAATACTTACGGGAACTCATTCGTCTTAATGGCCCACCCATGCTTCTTTATGGCCTACCCAAAGAAAAAATCCTAGAGCCGGTCCTGCCTACAAAAAGTCAGGACTATTGGCTTTGTCATTGGTTATTAGTTGCATAAGATAAATAAGCTGCAACTATGGCTTCTTACATATAATATTGAAAAAGCTTCCACTTGAAGCCCTGGGGACAATACCACAATGTTGCTGCTTTTGCATTTCAAAAAGAGAAGGGAAATCCATGGAGAAAATGACTCTTTACACCATTTCCCTTACCCCACAACGCTCATCTGGCATGACGTCATGCCGTAACTTCTCCACTAGTGAGAAGTGAGCAGTGTGAGCAGTGCACATCAATGTGCTTGCTGTCTAGAAATGGGCCTCTATCGGGCTGTGTTGCGCCCTGGCACTTTTTTCCGGACTGCAGTGACAGCAAACTGCTGTCACTGCAGTCCAGAAAAAAACGGGCCGCCTGTGCTAGGTCTCTAAACAGAACCGATAGAGACCTGTTTTGAGGCCCCTTTTAAAAAATTGCCAGTGCTCAGACCCCTTGAGACCCGGCCCACTTAAAGCCCTGGCTGCCAAGGTTCCAGATGTGTGACATTTCCTCATATGTAATTATGATTGACAATGTAATTATGATTGACATTTCAACAACTATGAGCATAGCTGCCAAGGTTTCAAATTGCTATGTGTGACATTTTCATAATTAAATTGTAATTATGAGTGACATTTCAACGACTATGAGTGCCACTTTTTTGCGAGCAAAACTCAAGCAATGAAGATGAGGGAAACCTATATATATATATATATACCAGTAATTACACCCATTTGAGCAATGGGAAACTTTAAGAAGACTAAAATTGGTGCAAATGTCTGCAGCGGCAGACTCATTAATAAAATTAAAATTATGAAAATATCACACCAACAATTGGCAGCTATGCACTTTGAGGCTGCTCTTTACCAACTGACGTTGGAACTACTCAAAACAACAATGTACAGTAGAATGCTTCTTACTGTGTATTATCTGTGTCTTGTCCATGCACATCAAGGGTTGAATCTCTCTGGCAGTACCCCCATATAAGTCATGTAGATTGCACAATTTTCTTCTCTAATGTATAATTCAGATGTAGCTTACTCAAATTATTGTAATTTATGTTGGTAATATATTTTAATGGGCACATCTAACGGTGTCACAGTAGTATAGCACAATACAACCCATCCCATAATCTCTATGATTATCTCATGCACATCCAGGGTTCAATTCCCTGGCTTTACATCCATTCATTTTCAGTTTGATTGTTATTTTCTTCTTTATTTTAGTCATAATGTGTGGTATTATTTTTGCAATATATTTGAATAGACACACCTAACAGCATCTCATGTAAGTTTAGCATAATGCAGCCTACCTGGTTTGCTCAAGACGGACCTATGTACATCTACTTCCTTTAATCTAGATGTATTTCACTTGTATTTTAGCAGCTGACAATCACACTTAATGTGCTTCATGTCATCTTTGTCTTGTATCTATTTATGTGCCCTGCACATTTCTTTATTTCAAAACATTGACCATTATTGGCCCACATCACTGTGGTAGAACATACTTCACCACCTATCAACCAATGATCTCCAGGGCTTGGTTCTCAGGTAGCATATTTCAACATTCCATTGCCTTGCTTGCTTTATTTTATTTTAATTAATTTTCTAATTACATTCGTGACGGTTAATCCTTAACGTTGCGCTGAATCTATGTATTTCCACCAGATGACTTTACATTACACACACATTATGCAGCAACAGTGTTTTGTGCAAGTGTGCTAAGGCGTCTCACATGAGTGTTGCAAACAATCATGTTACTGGCCTCCTCCAGGCGACAAACTATCTTATCGTATGCTGCATGCAGTCTATTTTATACTGTGTGCAATACAATATTTAAATTTATTGCATACATAATCTGCTTTCTGTCACAGGCTGTGCACTCATAGCACCATAAATACAAGTAACTATTCTCTGCGCCAACAAGGATTCAAATCAGTGACCCTCCGGCTATAGACTTAGACATCTGAAGTGATCGAGTCAACCAACTGAGTTTTCTGTCAGCGCAAAACATTTCTAGTTGAGCTAAAGACCTTATTTTCATTTTCATTTCTTTACCGTGTCCTGCTGAACGTCTATCTATCGTACCCTAACCCAGCCCTCTTTCACTTTTATACAGTTTCTCCTCTGAACAATTCATTGTCTTTCTGTGCCTGCACCTCTTACCCACTGTTCCATTTTCCTTTTCACATAATCTGAAGCCTCTTTTGACTCTGTTTGTATCTTACATTCACCACTCTTTCCCTCAAATCTATCTTTTTGAGTTTCCTTTCACCTCAAAATCTTCCCCTTTGCACCAGTTTCCCATTCCGGTGTGTCCTATACCTCACTCTTTCATTCTCTCCGAGAATTTCACTCAGTTACAGCTCTGATGCTCGCCTACCTATCTTCTCCCGTCACTTTCATGCTTCACAGTGCTCTACTCCATTTAACATTAAGTCCAACTCCTAATCTCTTCTTGCCTATATCTCAAATGCATCTTTACGAGTCTAATTTTCTCATTTCTATTTCTTCCAATTTCCTCACGCTATGCAACTTTTATCCTCTTTCTCTCACTTTCTTTCACTTCCATCTCCTTTGGTGTTACCTCTTGAGTGCAACTAGAGCTTGCATTCTATCACATTCCTGTTTTCCTCTCGCTTCCACCTTTTATGTTCTCACATTCGTTGTTTTCTAGACACCCTCTCGTCCCTAGTACCCCTTCACTCCTCTAATTTCTTTCTTCTTGTTCTCTTCTCATCTCTAGTTGTCTCTCTTATCGTATTATAGGACAATGTGTTTCTTGTGCGAGTAAGAATACACACAATTACAAGGCAGAGCTGTTCTGGACCCGCAGATTTAGATAGTGGTGAGTATCACTGCGAAAGACCTATTTATTAATCTCCTAACTTCTTCTTGATTTGTTGCCTTTCTGTAGCAGGCTCTCATGGCCTCTTGTGTGCTTGTATGGTCATTTAATGCCCGCCAGTCAGCTATTATGATTACACACATTTGTTTTTATTAGGTATATCATGAGTGCATTTTAAGCCCATTGTGAGATTTAACAAATTAGATTTATCTTTGGGGTTGTGCTAAAAAAGTGGCGCAGTCCCAATGCAATGTCTGGGCCTCAACTAATTTTACATTTTTTTTAAAACCATGCCACAAAGAAATTGGCAACAAGGAGAAGCATGTTAGTAGATCTTTTAATCATAATTGGTTACAAAGTCTGCATTTTCTAATATTTTTATAGGGTTAAGGCATCTGCTGCGGAGGTGTCCATGAACTATCGGAATAATAATTTGTGAGATAACCGTGGAGGTTAAATTATTTCTTGGAGAAATTTCTGTTTTGTGTAGTCCCAGATCTGACTCAAAGTAGTATAGAAGGTTAATGTGCCTGCAAAGCACGAAATGTAGCTAGGTAAGGTTACTTCTTTGAACACAGTGTTACTTGCAGTTCATAAATAGTAAGCCTTTTAATATAGCACAGTGAACTATGTAGGATATGTCACTGCTACAACTTTTAACCCTCAATAAGTCATGTAACACATCTTGTACACTGATTTACACGCTTGCATGATTTATTTTCAATCTGTATGTTATGTAAATCGCTCTGACACCCTGCATTGGGATGTGTAGCATTATAAAAGAAAGTAACATAGTGCTATTTAAATTGTGTGTAAATACTGGGACCGACCAGCACATCTGAGATACTTGCAGTTCATGCCCTTACATAAAGAGGCCTAACAAAGTCAAAAGCATGCCTCTCTTAAGTACCTATGAAGAGATAACCAGCTGTGTGCTTTTGTTTCCCTCCGTTGTATTTACATTTAAGTGTAAGGGATCAGGCCACTCGATCAAAAGGAGGACTAATGGCCCCTTAACTTGCACTTTATCGTTGGCCCAGCTGGAGATAAATATGAAGAAAAAAAAACTCGCTACCTGCACGTTGCTGCTGGGAATGAAAAGCAGTCAATGTGCAGGTGCTGCTGAATGTGTCTAGGAGCCTGAAAATGACACCTGGACAAACTCAGCATATTACTGTGGGACCAACTTCTTGGCAGGGTGGACGGCCTTCACCCTGTGAAGATAATGGGTGGGCGCTATGCACCCCGGAATTGTGCCCTGGTTGGTGTCTTTCAGTGGCTGCATGGTTGTTTCATTTGGAGTCCTGGCAATTCACATATAGAAACTTACCTAGACTTTTACTGGCACGTCTACTAATGTAACAGACAGGCTAAAACCCTGAGTAGGAACCGAATGGCTATCTATACATCATCCTGAGCAGTAGTTAATGCAAAATTAATTCGCACAACCTTTTGGACTTTGGAGCGTATTTTTATCCAAGGCGAGGGGTTAGTGGACTGGTGGCTCTGACAATTTATTTTGGTCATAGAAGTCAAGGTGTAAGAAAGAATAACAACCTGGGAAATGATGTGACGCCCCCCTCTGTATGGCAATCAATGCACAGGTTGTGTTTGATTACAAGACATTGAGGGTTAAAAGGTGTAGGAGTTGCATGCCCTTCTTAGCTTACTGTATTTTATTGCAATTTAAACAGAGCAGACAACATGCTAACATTTTAAAATGGATGTATTTATCCGTTATTCTTTTTATTATGAATATCTTTCTTTTTCCTATTCTTTCAAGCTTAGTTAAGATGAAGAAAATAAAAGAAAGTGGTGCAGCCTTTAGAAAAAAGAAAAAGGCTAGAGAGGAAGAATTAAAAAACTATGAAGGTGCACTACAGAAATAAATCAGTCGCGAAACAGAAACTACTAGTACTACTACTATCAATAAGCAATTTCCAATTCTGAATTCAAACCATCATCATAGTCAAGTGCTCCTTCAACTTCAACAAGTGATAAGGGGTGTAATGGACAAACAATTCCAGCTGTTGACTTAAAAGATGTTGGTCTTTCGCCAAGTAGGATTAAAGATGACACATGTATCTTACTGGTAGGACAAGGGGCGTCTGTGGTTCAACATCTAGATTCTGATTTTGGTGAAGTGAATCGTTGAGGGTGCTTTAATCAAAGGACGAACCAGAAAACTTACACGCGAGTGGTTTTTTCAAACTCTGCCAAATAATGAAAACATTTTGAGGTCGTGGTTGGTGTACTCTCGTTCCAAGAAAGCTCTTTGTTCCAGACTATTTACAGACAGAAGTCATTCAAATGTTGATTCTGCAGATGGATTCAACACGTGGTGGAAACTCAATCCTAAAATTTTCTATCATGAAACTAGTGTTGCCCATGTTTCATGTTTCACACAATGGAAGGAGTTGGAAATTAGAATCCGATGTGGAGCAACAATTGATAAAAAGGCACAAGAACAAGTTGAAAATTAAGTAAAGAAGTGGAGGGAGATACTTTTCAAGATTGTTGGATATCATTAGATTCATAGCTAAACAAAATTTGGGTTTACCGGGTGGCCGAGAAGGAATTCATTGCAAGAATGATGATGAACCTGAATCAACAGGAAATAGAGGACATTTTCTAGAATTAGTTCATTTGTTGGCGAAATACAATCCAGTGCTACGTGAGCATACTGTAAGAATTAAACTGGGAAAAAAGTATGCTAAATCCTATATGTCGCCTACTATTCAGAATGAGTTTATAGAAATTTTGGGAGAAAAAGTAAGAAGCAAAGTTATTGAGCAAGTGAGAGAAGCAAAGTATTTTTCTATGATATTCAACAGCTCCCCTGATATTTCTCATAAGGATCAGCCGAGCCAAGTTTTACGCTATGTTATGATCAATGGAAATAAAGTGATGGTTGTGGAATCATTTGTCGATTTCATTGAATCAAAAGGTAAAACCGCTGAGAATATTTCAACTATTATTTTGCAGAATTTAGAAAGCAACGGAATTGATATTCAAAATTGCAGAGGACCAGCATATGATAATGCTGCTGTGATGGCTGGTCAACATACTGGCATTCAAAGATGCATCAGGGAAATTAATGGAAAAGCAGAATTTGTTGCATGTACAAATCACTCGCTGAATTTGGCTGGTTTACATGCAGCTTCTGTTGCTGTGAATTCTGTTACCTTTTTTGGAACTGTGGAGCGTTTGTTCGCATGTTTTTCTTCCTCGACCCATCGCTGGGATATTCTGACTTCAGTCACTGGTCAAAGTGTCAAGCGTGTAATAGAAACTCGGTGGAGTGCACGGCAAGAGGCTGTGAGTATTACTCAAAAATCTTAAGTGCTGTAGAACGTTTAACTGGTGAAGAAGAAAATAGAGTTACCAGGTCAGATGCTGGGGGGCTGCTTGTTGCTTTACAATCTTTTTCCTTCCTGTGCTTTCTTGGCCTGTGGGAATCCGTCCTTGTAGAAATTAACGACACTCGGGTCTAACACCAAACCAAAGGATTAAATATACAACAATGTGACATACAACTCAATGCTTTAAAAGTATTTCTAACTGAAAATAGGTCTGAATTAGTTAACAATTCAGTAGCTTACCCCAATGGAATTTGTAATGATCTTGGGATAGTCCTGGATCGTCGATGTAAAAAGAAGAAACTAATGGCAGGTGAAGAATCACGAGATGCTGAATTGTCATACGAAACTGAGTTGAGGAGAGAAATGTTTTCTTCACTGGACATTGTGATCCAAGAAATCACCACAAGATTCCAACAACTTCATGTTCTTGCTGAAAAATATGCTTTCCTTACTCCATCAAATATTTTGAATGATAAATACAAATGTCAACTAAATCATTATCATGATGACATTAATGAGGAAGAGTTCCTCATTAAGAGAAAAAGGCTTCAGAGTTTTATTTCTGTTGCTGCTAAGCAACACGAAACGGAGACTTGGAGGGACAGTCCGATTGAACTTTTGCAGTTTATTCCAAAATACAGTCTTGAGAACTCTGTTCCAAATATTGTAATACTACTGCGAATTTCCTCACAATTGCTGTAAGTGTTGCTGGTTGTGAGAGGAGTTTTTCCAAATTTAAATTGATTAAGAATCACCTAAGACCTAGAATGAGTGCCTTACGTTTAAGAAATCTTGCCATGCTGTCTATAGAAAAGCAACTGAGTGATGAAGTAGACTTCGACGATGTCATCGATAATTTTGCTAATAGAAAGGTAAGAAAAATAACATTTTAGAATGTTTGACTTAAGTTTTACTTGAAAAATAAACATAGTGTGTTCATTTACTTTCCTATGCATCATTTTGAATGTTTGTTGTATTTTTGGTGTGTATTAAGAGGGTCTGCAAACTAATACAATATTTTTTATATTATTACAAGACCTAACAATGAAGTCATATTAACCTTAGTGTTTTTTTCAGTGAATTTACTATAACAAATTCATGTCTGTTTCCCTCCCCCCTCACCCTTCTTGTGCAGAGGGCCCTCCCACCATGTGTCGGGTTGCGGTTTTTCTGATTCCCTAGATAGATCATGCAGTCTGTGTGTTCTCTTTTGTACTGCCAGTCACCGGTGTATTCAACTGTGGAGCCTCGGACCGCGACATGTATGTGGATGTAACTTGCATGATCGAGGTAACTATTAGCGGCGATACTATGTGTCTCTCAGACCTTTTTCAAGGGCTCGTCATCCTTTCTCACCAGCCCCCCCAAGGGACGGCAATCTGAGGGATATCCCAGCACACCACAAGCTCTAGCTACGCCTCTGTCAACATCCCAAGGCTTCTTCCACATAGAACCCGCAGATGGTCCTGCATGGAAAGGGTATTCTCCATGGGGATGATCAGATTCTTTGCGCATTGTTTTGGGGCAGGGGCGCCACCCAACGTCTGGGACTACCAGGTGGTATTCCAGACAAGTATAGCTCCTCCGAAAAGTATCCTTTCTGATTTTCCTGCATTAAATTTAAGGTAGTGTTCTGCCATCCAGGTTGCTATATCCGATAGGCAATTTTTCAATTTTAGTCTAGTGTTCTTGTGCCGTTCTTCAATTGTTATCAGCAGTTGGGTATCGTCTGCGCAGGAGCAAATACCAAAGCCCCACTTCTCACTGATTTTTGCCAGAGATGACACATTAGTGTGGGGCTCAGGGATGCCCCCTGCGGAACACCATAGCCGATGGGTTTTGGTTTAGATGAAAATACCCCCATTTGTACTCTCTGTGTTCTATTATTTAAGAGAGAGCTCAGCCATTGAAGGCCTTTAGCATAAATTCATTTTCCATGAAGAATCTCCAGTAAACGATTGTGTGAGACAGTGTCAGACGCCGCCAATATGTCTAATAAAATCAGAGCAGCGGCTCTGAAGCCGGTTTGGAAGTGATGCAGTAGGTCATTTGACTCAAGGTAACTCGACAGGTGTCTATTAACTAGTTTTTGCATAACTTTGGAAAGGTATGGGAGTAGGGAAATAGGTCGGTAGTTTGCAGGATTGCGCACATATGGGCCTGCTTTCTTCAGAAGTGGGGTCACTGCGGCCTGTTTCCATGTTTCTGGGAATACTGCATTATCTCGCAGGTTGTTAAATAGCTGGACAGATTATGGGTATCAACCTCTAAAAGACAAAATGAGGGCAGGGACCAAGGGGAGATCCAGACTTGACTTCCCCCATTGTTTTAGCAAATTCTTCCTCTGTTAATGGGGAGAAGCTGCCTATGCAGGCAGATGCATCGGGGTGAGTGGTTGAAATTTCACAATTAAATGCTGGCTTTATATGTGGAGTATATTTGACTAATTTCAGAGAAAAACTCACTGATTTCTTTGCAGCATTCCTTTGAAGATCGCAAAGTTTGGGATAGGCTCACTGGGTTGCATAGCTCCCTAACTATTTTATACAACTCTTTAGTTGAACTATAATTCTCACAGTGCATAACCAAACCTCACCTGCTTCAGGAATATGTACCTCATTTAAAATGTTCAACAAATGTGTAGTGTCTTATATGTACGAGGGACTTGCTTGTATGATGGGTTGAAGAAAAGCATCAAGATATTGACCCAATGGTTCATGAAGAGACCCGCAACCAGAGACAATGGATTTGAAAGGAGGATTAGAGACATTTTTGTGAATCTTAGGTAACATATACAACACCGGTCTCTGAGGGTAATAAGTCTTCAAAAACTCGCAGGTTTTCTCTGTAATCCAATTAATTTCCAAAGCATGAAACAGAATGGAAATGAGTGTAGTTTGAAAGAGTTCCGTGGGATTCGCGATCCGCAAAATTCGCAAATTTTTGGGTTTTTTCCGTGTTCGCGGGGTTTTGTGCGTGTTCGCGGGATTTTTTGCGTGTTCGCGGTGCTTTTTGCGTCTTCGCGAGCCGCTTGCATAGCGAAGTTACCCATGCAGTCGTTTATGGGACAGGGAGCGAGAGATAGATAGATAGATAGATAGATAGACAGATAGAAAGAGAGAGAAAGAGAGGGAAAGAGAACGAGAGAAAGGAAGAGAGGCCGGATCTCTGAAGGGCCAGATTCCTGAGTTGCCCCTACAGAACATACAGCTTTTTATTTTTAGCAAAATGCATATGAAAATTGTGCTGTAAAGGTCTCTTTTAGTTTAACCCCTCCTGACAACTCAAAATGGGTGTATTTGCCATCCTCTACCTTCTTCCTGTTTTTTATATCTGTAAGTGCTTCCTGATGAGGTTTAATTCCTTGGACAGGTGCCTCGTTGCCTACTTGTAACTATTCTCTGACCCTGCTTCAAGGGTCACAGCAGGGTCAGAGAATAGTTGCAAGTAGGCAACGAGGCGCCAGGAAGCAATTAGCAGCAGGTGTCTAAGTTGAAGTTAATTTGTTTATAACCCTTTTGTAAAAGGTTACAAAGAAATTAGGTTCAACTTTTGCACCTGCTGCTGTAACCCTTGCTTGGCTGAAAATTCGTCCCCGCTGATTTGCGGATTTTACCGCGACTTCGCGAGATTCGCGGATCGCGAAATCGCAGAAAATCCGCAAATTCGCCCGCGAAATGGATTTTACGCCCACCCTTAAAAATCACCTCTATTTTATCTTCATCGTATTTGCGATCCATCACAAGTGCACCACCTTTTGTCAGCCTTCATAAAATGTAAAGAATTTTTTGACTGTAAGGATTTAAGTGCTGCTCTTTCGTGTGTATTCAAGTTTGGTGGTACCGAAGACTTGATAGGTAATTTTGAAAAATCTTGTTTGACCAGCATTTCAAATGTGTCTATGGTCTTGTGTGAAACTGGGGAAACAAAAGTAATTTTTGGTTTAAATTCAGAATGTTCCAAATCTTGTGCTGTCTTAGATTCAGGCATGATGGTGGAGAAAAAATATCTCTGTCATAATTTTCTAGTAAATTTATACAATGCTATTTCAGCATCTAAAGATTTAGATTGAAAAGTGGGAACAAACTAACCTCCTTTGTCTAAAACAGCCATTTGGTTTTTAGAGACTTTTTGAGTGGAGATGTACACTACTAATTTTTCTTTGTTCGGTGTGACCCTTGTTTTATTGAATCTGTGCCCTCTCCTAGGTTGGCTGCTGGAGTTTGCTTTGTGGGATCGTTGGGGGCAGGGCTGATCTCTAAAAAAGACACTTAGGTGGTGCTTTAGCTTGCTGCTGTGTTGCTAGTCAATGTTTCAATAGGTAGTTTAAGTGGTGGACGTTTTAATTGACTGTCACTAATAGAGGCCAGACTTTCTTCGGATGAAGTGGTGCCAGATTTATTCCAATTCCTTTTTTGAGCATACACATCAGCCCAAGAGTAAACCTCGTCCAATTTATAGACTATTGTATCACAGCAAAATTTGCGAATCTTACGCTCATGGATTTCCTCAGCGTAAACATCAAGTTTTGTATTTATTTCCGCCAGTGTGTTTTGCCAAACTTCTTTTGAGTTGCCTTTTCTTTATATATTGAACGTGTGCTGTAACGCTTCACTTAGCATATATTTATATTATTTTTGTCCACCTGTTTTCATGTAGAAGTACACTGGTAGTAGGGAGTCAGGTCTTATATTTCACTGGATTGGTTCGTTTCTGCTTGCTTTTTTTACGGTCTTTTGATTCCATTTAGCACCGCTGAATACAAGTTAGTCCTGGTTCCATGTTGGATACAGACGGAGGGTTCGGTCTGTTTTTTCACCATTTCATTCACTAGCGCTGATTACAACGTAGTCCTATTTCTATGTTGGGCACGGACTTAGGGTTAGGTACGCTTGTCACCATTGAAATTCACATGAGCACGCTTCCACTGGTTCATGCTGTCGGCATCAACGTATGGACGTCAGAGCTTTCGCTCTTTTGGAAGGAGCAACAGTTGTTGGTGAGTTTTTTTTAAGAAACAGTGATGCTAGTATCCATTAGTTGCTTTATTTTTGGATTCAGTAGTTGATGTTGTTTTATCTGTTTCAGTTTTTTGTACTTTGGATCGATATTTTGAACTGTTGAGGGGCATTCAAGCAATGGTTGAATCATTCTTGCCTAGGTAAAAGACTTTCACATGTGGGTGGTTATTGATTTCATTATATCTATTTTATCATTATATCATTATATCTATTTTATCTTCTATCTATTTTAATTTCTAATTAGTGTTGAGGGTAGTCATTAGTCTTTTGTTTTACAGTGATTTTTGGACACCGGTTTCACTGGCATTTTGTCTTTGTAATAGCCCTCTTACCCTGTGAGCTACGTGTTCTGCTTTTATGTGCTTGGTATTCACGTTGATAAGCATTAGGTGCATAAGATCACTCATAGTATCAGAAGGCTTCTCTTTATTAGGTCTTCCTTTACACTTAATAAAGTTCCAGAACCCTCCCCATCCGCCTTTCCACACCTGATATGAATCACATACCTCCCACTCCGGTCTTCTTGTTGAAAGGGCTTAAGCCATTGTCTTTTGTGGGAGCCTTTTTCACATCTCATTAAGGGAAAACACTGGCCAAGACATCTACCAGCAGCCTAATCCTAATTAGCCTGCTTAAGGCTCAGCCACATATATTAATTTCAAAAGTCATATATCCTAAATATTTATTACAAATCCAACTTCAGCACAGAACTGGATTTTTAAGAGACATTCAAATATAGTGTTTGAGTAACTCTGGTTCTCTGTCCCAATATGTAGATAACAGTGAAAGGGAAATGTCATCATAATACATGTGAAAGAGAGAAGGGGTAGCTGAATGGACAAATATATGTGTATCAAAGGTCATGATGTTTAACACTGTAATATTTGAAAAGTAGATACTATCAGCTCCTTGTAGGCTAAAAAAATGTTAAACAGCAGTACCAATATTGTCAGGACAAGTGAACGGGACTCATGCAATCAACCCTGTAGCATTAAGGCTTTAAATACTTATTTTGATAATGGTGGACAGGTTACTTCTTTACAAACATTGCAGATGTCCCGTTCAGCATATGCTTGTGACGGAGTCCCTATCTGCAAACTCTAGATCAGGAGCTTAGAGTACCTAACCAGCACTAAATCCCACAACTGGAAGTTCCCACAAGTCTTTGATGCAGGTGATCAACCAATGTAGCTAGTCTACCCGCCTTTCATGTCAGAGTGTGATAATCATAACAGAAAACAGTACACAGCAGAAAGTGCCATTCTCAGATGAAACAAGTCATACCTTCTTCTGATCATGACTGTGTCCAAGGTGTTATTAACCATTCGCTTGTAGAGTCTCCTATTATCCCAGCAAGGGAGATAAAGTGAGACAAGTTAGATGCTATGAGGGAACAGTTGCAGGGTGGGGATGGTTTTGCTCTCATTTGTTTTCTCTCCTCACTGAGCAGAGTAAACTGGAACATGTTGTGTGGGATGCATGCTTGGTACCTTTCAGGGCAGAGATTGTTGTTGCCAGAGAAATATGTGGAATGTAAAGCTCTGTCTCAGAGGCAAAATACAGGGGCCTGGCCAGCTTCTGTCTTGAACTTTGCACAGACTAGTACCATCAGCTCGATTTTTCATAACAGAGGAAAGGGAGCAAGGTTTCTAGAACCTTCTCCTCAGGTTGAGTAAAGGTGTCAAAGGCAGGAAATCTTGGCACCCAGTCGGGAACGCAATGTGGAACAAACATGTTGCCGCAGGAAACTTTAAGGGTCCGGTTAAAGAATTCTGCCTGAGCTGTCAAGGGCTCCTCCAGCAGAGTTTGGCAAGAATGTCGAGTGAACAATCAGTGATGTATTTCTTTTACTTACTTCATGTATATAAATTATAAGTTTCTGTGCTCCATATATATTTTCTATATGTTATTCTGGTTATGTGCCTAAGTTACTTGATATTTGGGAGTCTGCATTAACCAATATATTTTCCTTTCCTTCTCAAAGTGTTAGAATAATAATTATGTGTGTGTCACCTTAAATGCACCTAAATTTGTTCCCTTGCCTCGCCTTAAGTGAGTGGTGGGTCTTGCTTTATTGCCTCGTCTTTTGGGAGCATTAATTTATGTGTGTTATTTAAAGGTGCAGCAGTTCATTTGCCTCCTCTCAAGAGTGCAGGGTTTAGGTGTGTCCTATTGTTTAAAATCAGAAGCAATACACCATCACAGCTGCCTCTGGTGCCTTTATGCTGATAGGCAGTCTCCAAACTTGTTAAAAGGTGCTAGGCCATTATATTGCAAATCCTCAGATCATCATTAAAATAGAGCATGTTAGAGAATCTTGCCACTCCACTCATGTTGTCAAGCAGAGAAGGAGGGGGAGATGGTAGACGAACATTCATCTTCCGGAGAAGTCTAATCCATCAACAATAAATTTCCCAACTAATTATAAAAGCTACTGTAACTTGATTCCCTCATTATGGATGGACCTTGTAACATTGCAACGTCTCCAGACACAGTACAAACATTCAACGAGTCCACAGATGCACCCCATTCCACCAATACCAGGGTAATGGGTAATTCAAGGAATGTAGATGAATGGTGAAGGGAATAAACTTCACAGCCAGGTCCAAACCCCTGGCAGTGTCCAATGAAAAGCGGTTTGGTTTATAGATCCTGATCAACTGCCTCACTCTTCCGCTTTGACTCAAGCGTGCATTAATGGTGGTGAAGGAGAGTTAGACCTAGCATCATTGGCGTAGGTCTCGCTTCACCTGCTACTCTCCCTGTCTTGTATGTAGGTTGGATATATATGTTCTGGGCACCCTGCCACTGCTACTCAGTGCCACAGCATGAATGCTCCATGTATATAAATTACTGTGTGAATAAGGATAACTCTGACGCTTACATTAGTATAGCCTGTTTTGTTAAGGATTACTGACTATCACCCTATCTGGGCCTAAGAACCTGATAGGAGCTACGGATTTATTATGTTTATAACCAGGCCGGGGAGGACCACTTTTTAGTGAGGACCGTTTCGGTATTATATGTTGTGAAATGTCTTTCTTGAAAACGCTGTAGTTTCTTGTTTAAAGCTTTACTGCGGGCTGCTGCGAGTATGCGTATTGGCCGTCTGGTTTTAGAGCAGCAGGGCCAGCTGGGTCAGACCTGGCTGGAGAGAGGGATCGGTATTCTAAGCGTGTGGAGGGGTGACTCTTTGATCCAAGCAGGGTTGTGCCTGGCAAGGTGAACGATGGCTCCACCTCCCACTGGGTGTCTGATAGCACACACCCTCATCCTGAAAGGGCAGGATGTCGCCTCATAAACCAAGTGCTCCCCAACCCCACCGATCTGGTTCTGACTGGAGTCAGTGATTTGCAACCTTAGAGAACAAAGACTTGTTAGGTATAAAATGCTGCGCTGGAACTTTGGCCAAGTGTGTTCCGTCTGGATGTCAAGACGAAACTCTGTCCGAGTGAACGGAGAAAAGGACTTTGCATCTTTACCCCATCTTGCCAAAGAAACTACCCAAGGGGGCAAATCGAGGGAGCCTCCTGCCGAAGTCTCAGCGACATTAGACTTCACTTAGTAGGCCGTTGGAATTCCCGTGCGGGGAATTCCGCAAGCAGGTGAGGCCCCCATCTAGTAATCCAGAGCCTCTAGGTCTACGGTAAGGGCCGCGGACTGGGCCTCTTCTGAAACATCTGCTGAACCTGTGCGGGCCGCTGCAGCTCAGAGGTAACTGTCGCCGCTGAGCACCCACCTAAATCTGAACTTTTAAACCTTTATTTGCTGAACCTGTGTGGGCCGCTGCAGCTAAGATAAGAGCTGTCGCTGCTGAGAGCCTGCCTAAATCTGCACCCTCCAACCTTCGACAGGATCCGTGTGGGCTGCTGCAGCTGAGAGAGAGCTGTCGCCGCTAAAAGCCGCCGGAACCTGCCCCCTCGTGATTTGTCCCGTGGGCTGCCCCAGCCGAAAGAAAAGCTGTAGCTGCTGAGTGCCCACACCTTTTGCTACAGTGCACCATTGCGATTTGTCCCGTGGGCCGCCACCGCCGAGAGAAGAGCTGTAGCCGCTGAGTGCCCACACCTTTTGCTACCGTGCACCATCGTGATTTGTCCTGTGGGCCGCCGCAACCAAGAGAGGAACTCTAGGTGCTGAGTCCCCACACCTTTTGCTACCATGCACCATCGTGATTTGTCCCGTGGGCCTCCACAGCCGAGAGAGAGATGTTTGCCCTGAGCGTCCACACCTTTTGCTACTGTGCACCATTGTTCTTTGTCCCGTGTGCCGCAGCAGCCGAGAGTGAGTTGTAGCCACTGAGTATCTACAACTTCCGCTACTGTGCACCATCATGAGTGGTCCCCTTGGCCTCCACGGCCAGAGGAGAGCTGTAGCATCTGAGTGCCCACACGCCTGGCCACTGTGCACCCCATGAGCTCTCCCGTGGGCCACCGCAGCCAGAGAAGAGCTGTAGCCGCTGAGTGCCCACCATCCTGTGTTACTGTGCATCATCGTGCTTTGTCCGGTGGGCTGCCGCAGCAGAGAGAGAGCTGTAGCCGCTGAGTGCCCGCACCCTTGACACCTTTGACTACTTCGCATTCCCCTTTGGAATTGTCCCGTGGTGCATGGGCCTAGACTTTCTGTGGGGTGTCTTGAATGTAAACATCATTGGGGGCATTGATGGAATGGGATTGTGGTGATTTTTATGTGTTTTTTTACTTCTTGGGGGTGTTGATGGGACTGGCCATGTAGGTGGGGGCCATTTTGAGTGCTGGTACAGGCAGGCCCTGGCCATTTTGAAGGCAGGCAGTGTTCTCAGGCCTGCACCCATTTTGCCTAGCTTTCATCCATTATGCCCAGGGGTACTCAATGGTGCATGGGCCTAGACTTTCTGTGGGGTGTCTTGAATTTAAACATCATTGAGGGCATCGATGGCATGGGATTGTGCTGATTTTTGTGTGTTTTTCGATTTTTTGGGCTGCTGTTGGGGCCTTTTGCCCAGGGCTAGTGAGTAGTGCATGGACTTAGTCTTTCTGTGGGGTCTCTTTCATGTAAACATCATGGAGGGCATGGATGGCATTGGATTGTGGTGATTTTTGTGTGTTTTTCGATTTTTTGGGGTGTTGATGGGGACTGGCCATGTGGGTGGGGGCCATTTTGAGTGCTGGTACAGGCAGGCCCTGGCCATGTGCTGGGGGGAAAGGGGCCATTTTGAAGGCATGCAGTGTTCTCAGGCCTGCACCCATTTTGCCTAGCTTTCATCCCTTATGCCCAGGGGTACTCAGTGGTGCATGGGCCTAGACGTTCTGTGGGGTGTCTTGAATGTAAACATCATTGGGGGCATTACTGGAATGGGATTGTGGTGATTTTTATGTGTTTTTTTACTTTTTGGGGGTGTTGATGGGACTGGCCATGTAGGTGGGGGCCATTCTGAGTGCTGGTACAGGCAGGCCCTGGCCATTTTGAAGGCAGGCAGTGTTCTCAGGCCTGCACCCATTTTGCCTAGCTTTCATCCATTATGCCGAGGGGTACTCAATGGTGCATGGGCCTAGACTTTCTGTGGGGTGTCTTGAATTTAAACATCATTGAGGGCATCGATGGCATGGGATTGTGCTGATTTTTATGTGTTTTTCGACTTTTTGGGGTGTATAACTGATGTTCCTCTGTCTTCCATTGCTTTTAGGTGCACAAGAGAACCACCAGTGCCAGGAAGAAGTCCTGCAGCGGTGTGTGCAGCATAACGTCACGCGACGTCACGTGTGGCCACAGTCAAGACAACTCTGCAACTCGTGCAACTGCGGCCTGCTGTTCTGACATCTGAAGAAGATGGCCCCAATAAAAGTTCCCCGTAGCTCCTCTAGCAAGAAAGTTGCCAGTAAGGAGCAGAAGAAGCAAGTTACCAAGGAGACTGGTGTGCCGCCCGCCACATTTTTTGGGAATAAAAAAAAAAGTACGCCTGCAGCAGTAGCGGGATCTGCTGGGGACCAAGCTGGGAGCAGCACCCCCGCTCCATTGGGCTCAGTGCCACCACCACCACGCCAACTTAAGTCCAAGCCCTTGAGTGCTGCAGAGGCACTTCGTCTAGTTGCTCAATCACCATCGACCAGTGATGTTGGCTCATCGCAAGAAAGTAGCAGCAATGTCCCTCAATCAACACAGGTTGTTGTAACTCATCTGACGAGTGTTCAACAACCAATGACGCAACAACAACCACATGTGCAAGTACAAGCCCAAGTAAATGTGGAAGGAGAGGCAGCGCAAGGAGATGAGCAAGCAGAGGTGCATGGAGGGGCACAAGTGCCCACAATAGTTGTTCCTCCTAAAGTAGGGGCAAATCAGGAAATTGACATTCAAGCCGAGGTTTCATTTGAGGAAGCCACTCCTCCTGATCATTCATTGTCTTCCACATCCCTAGCAAGGAAAAGATCAAGGATGGTGTCTACATCTTCTTCAAGCCCCCTTCCTTCTGATGATATGGATCCAACTTGGGAACCACCACTGCCGTCTGAGAGTGAGGCACACCATGATCTGACAAAGGTAGCTAAGCGTAAAAGGAAGGTCCCCGAAACTCTTGTACTTATGGAGTGTGGTGCTGAAGAAGAAGTGGCGTATACTACTCCTGCTGATGAAGACTCTCACGATGACGATGCAGTCATCATACACGCCACTCCAGCCTCAGTGGGCATGCAGCATTTTTACCCTAGCCCGAAAAGCTGCTGAGCGTGATGTCAACGAGGAGGCAATGAGACCACCATCATTGGAGTTAACTAGTACACCACCACCTACCGCTTCCATATTTTTTTCTTGCCAGAAGGGACCTCCATCCACCTTGACCTCAATTAGTGGTGGTGCAAGTGCACAACGTAGTAAAGTTCGGCAACACACATCCTCCACTTCATCTGGCATTAGCAGCATGACCAGTATCTCCTCCTCCGCCCCCCACAGACATTTGAAGTCCGCAGTTTGGGACTTCTTTAGTGGTTGCACAACAAGGGAAAACATAGCCATTTGTAGCATTTGTAAGCTTGCAGTTAGTCGTGGTAAGCTTGGTACCAACTATGGTACCGGAGGCCAGAGAGGTCATCTTGAGAGACAGCACACTGTCCAATGGCATGCGCACCTAAAGGAGATCAAGGAAGCCCGAATTGGAAGTCAACAAACTGTATCCATTGATGTTTCATCTGATGATGACGAGGAGGAAGAAGCGTCAAACATTTCTTCACTTACACCCAGTACCCCTGTCAGCAGCACACCCTCTGTGAGCCACACTAAGAGTGTGGGAGAGAGTGAGACACCAATGCGAAAAAGTTCATCATCACCGAGCGTAACTGGGTCGAAGAAGTCATCATCATCATCCCGTAAAATCATGGTCCAGCCCACTATTAGAAGCATGTTGTTTTCAGAAGCGCCATTCGAACGCAACCACCCAATGACGCGTCTGTATAACACTAAGCTGGCTAAAAAGCTAGCTCTGGACCTTCTCCCTTTTTCTTTTGTGGAAGGGGTTGGTTTTCTTGAATCAGTGGCAACGCTCTGCCCTAAATGAAGGTTCCTAGCCTGTTCTATTTTGCCAGAGTTGCGGTTCCAGCACTACATGCAGATGTGCTGGAGGTGATTGGGGCAGCTTTGCAGAAGGGTGCTGTTCACACTATACATCTGACAACAGACATGTGGACCAGTGGCGCAGGCACTGATTACATGTGCATCACTGCACACTGGGTCTCTTTTTCAGGAGTTACAGCAAAGCTAAGGGGAGGTGTTGACCCGGACAACGTTTTTAAAGCTGCTCGGAAACATGCAACACTAGCCATGTTTGGCATGGAGACAAGTCATACAGGAGAAAACATTTTGCAGGAGTTTAACACAAAGGTCTTTCAATGGCTGTCCCCAAAAAAACGCAAGATTGGTTTTGTTTCCACGGATAATGGCGCCAATGTAGTAAAGGCCATGGATATGGGTAACTATTTCAGAGTGCCGTGTTTGGCGCACTGTATAAACCTGGTTGTTAAACAATTCTTGAGTGAAGAAAGTCCAGTGTGCGAGTTTCTGACCACCTGCCGAAGAATGTGCACACATTTCAGCCATTCTTTTAAGGCCCGGAAGCATCTGAGGGGCCTGCTACATGAACGTCGACTGCCAGTGAAAGCACTCATCAGTAGGTGGCAACCCGTTGGAACTCAACCTTCTACATGCTTGAGCATCTGTATGAGCAGTTTACAGTAGTCGATCAGTATTTCTTTACACTGGGTACAGCTATGAAGGACCTGAGGCTATATGTGGAGCAATGGGAGCCAGTTAAAAGCCTGACAGACATGCTTCGTCCTTTTGAGGTCTTCACGCGTGCAATCAGCAGGGAGGACTATAATTTGGGAAAAGCTATCCCATTGTTACGCATGCTAGAGCACCAACTGAAGGCGGTGTCTTCTATGTTTCAAAAAGATGAAGAAAAGCAAGAAGCTTTTGATTTGGCGGAGAAATTATTACAGCGCCTACTTTGCGATGAACGTCTTCAAAAGATCCACTCAGAACAGCATTACATTTGTGCTACTATTCTGGATCCACGCTATAAAAAGGCACTGGCAAGCAGAGCATTCTTTCCTTTTGGTGACACAGAAGTTTTAAAGTACAAACGTTGGCTAGCTCTGTCAGCCATGAGGTTTGAAAGAGAACGGCAGGAAGTGACCTCTCAGCCGTTAAAGACACCAGCAACCAGGATCATCTGCACCAGACACAACAGTAACATTGTGTGAAGAAGAGGATTGGCTAACTCAGCTTGGGTTTGCTTCTCAAAAGGTCCCAGCAAAAAGTAAGCAAAGTGGAGGAACCGTGGAGAACCTTGAGTCGATGGTGCAGGACTATCTGAATGACTCAACAGAGGTCTATGTTCATGATTACCCATTGGCGTATTGGCATGGGAAAAAAGAATTGTGACCAGAGATCTCCAACCTGGCTATAAACTACCTGTCTTGCCCACTCGCAAGCGTGTCTTCTGAACGTGTTTTCAGTGCTGCTGGTGGTATTGTAACTTGCAAAAGGACCCGCCTCTCGCCCAGAAATGTGGAGAGGTTAACAATGATCAAGATGAATCAGCACCTCATACCACCAGATTACAAAGTACGAGAATACACGCCGGAAGAAGACGAGGAGGACACCAACTTAGATGAGGGAATTTCTTCTCTGTTAGGTGACCTACTCCCGCCTGAATTCGCAGAGTATGAGGACGAACTCTTCTTCTCTGACACCGAGCCCTGAAAATGAGCCAATTAATCAATAACTTTCTTTTTCATCCTTATTCACTTTTATTCCTGTATGTATGTCTTTCTTTGTTTTGCAAAGTCAATATAAATAAACACTTTAATCACCTAATCACAAAAACAAGCCCATCAGCAGAACTGTCTTCACTTATTTGCTTATTGATTTGAAGGTGCCGCAGTCTGCATTCCTCAGGTTCACAAGTTCACAAGAACATGCTCCCCTATCCTCCTCCTCCATGACTCCTATTTCCGTCAAAGCAGAGGGCTGGATTACGCCCAATGAAGAAAGGCTCTGCACTTGTGGGGGTGTTCTACTTCTTTGCGGGTGAGTTGACGGCTCTGGGTCCATTGCTGGGAAGGTCTAATACTGGATAAAAGTGGTTTGGCGAAAATCAGACTTGAAAAAGTTTTTGCCTTTTTGCTCACTATCATGTTTTCGGGGGCCTGTTTGGGGGGCTTCCTGGTGTTTGTGGGTGGGTTTTCGGGTCTGGGAGCACTTTTAGCACAGTCTAATGTTGATTGCATTTGTTTTCTAGGACATCCATGGTGGAAAAGTGGAGTCATGACCTAGCTGCACAGTGCGTTTGGACAGAAGGCCGAAAGATATTGTAAGTATGAGATTTTCCATTTTTTGCTTTTTGCCTGTTTGGGGGTATTGTGCTTTTTTGCGGGTGGGTTGGCGAGTCTTGGGGCATTGCTGGGAAGGTCTAATACCGGATAAAAGTGGTTTGGCATTAATCAAACTTGAAAAAGTTTTTGCCTTTTTGCTCACTATCATGTTTTCGGGGGCCTGTTTGGGGGGCTTCCTGGTGTTTGTGGGTGGATTTCGGGGTCTGGGAGCACTGCTGGCACAGTCTAATGTTGATTGCATTTGTTTTCTAGGACATCCATGGTGGAAAAGTGGAGTTATGTCCTAGCTGCACAGCGCGTTTGGACAGAAGGCCGAAAAATATTGTAAGTATGAGATTTTCCATTTTTGCTTTTTGCCTGTTTGGGGGTGTTGTGCTTTTTTGCGGGTGGGTTGGCGGGTCTTGGGGCATTGCTGGGAAGGTCTAATACCGGATAAAAGTGGTTTGGACAAAATCAGACTTGAAAAAGTTTTTGCCTTTTTGCTCACTATCATGTTTTCGGGGGCCTGTTTGGGGGGCTTCCTGGTGTTTGTGAGTGGGTTTTGGGGTCTGGGAGCACTGCTGGGTATGGATACTTTTGATTGCAAGAGGTTTGAAGCAAATCCATGGTGGCAAAGGGGAGTTAGGGCCTAGCTGCAGAGCGCGCGTGGAGTGATTTTGGAAATTTGCCTGAAAATGACTAAGTCCCTATTTTTGTAGTTTTGCTTTTTGGCTGTTTGGGGGTCTTCTACTTGATTTTGCCTGGGTTGACGGCTCTGGGGCCATTGCTGGGATGGTCTAAAACCGGATAAAAGTGGTTTGGACAAAATCGGAGGTGAAATTGTTTTTGCGTTTTTGCTGACTTGCTTGTCTTTGAGGTGCTCTTTGGGGGGGTTCCGGGTGTTTGTGGGTGGGTTTTGGGGTCTGGGAGCACTGCTGGCACAGTCTAATTTTGATTGCATTTGTTTTTCAGGAAATCCATGGTGGAAAACGGGAGTTATGGCCTAGCTGCACAGCTCGTTTAGACAGAATAGAAAGAAGACCGAAAAATATTGTAAGTATGAGATTTTCCATTTTTGATTTTTGGCTGTCTGGGGGTGTTGTGCTTTTTTGCGGGTGGGTTGGCGGGTCTTGGGGAATTGCTGGGAAGGTCTAATATCGGATAAAAGTGGTTTGGACAAAATCCATGCTGAAAAGCCTTTTGGCATTTTTTGTAACTTAGGGTTCGTTAGGGTTAGCACTAGCAGCAGTATTCCATGTGTTTGGGGGTGTTCTAGATTTTTGCAACTGAGTTCTGGGGTCTTACAGCACTCGTGGGAATGTGTAATCTTGGTTGCAAGTGGTTTGAAGAAAATCCATGGTGGGAAAGGGGGGATTTGGCCTAGTTAAAGAAAGCGTTTGCCACTATTCTTAATTTAGGGCTCGTTCACTCCCGCTTCAGGAAACAATTGAAAACTCACCTCTTCCCCTCATCCACTCCTCCTCCTCTCCTTGGCACTCCACCATCTCTGCTGTCTCGGTTTTAGCGCTGGGATGCTTCCGGGTTACTATGCGCTCTACAAAACCCACATTCATTCATTCATTCATTCGTTAGGGTTAGCAGTATCGTATTGCATGTGTTTGGGCGGGGGTTATAGATTTTTACGACTGGGTGGGGTCTTGGAAAACTTGTTGTAATGTCTAATTTTGATTGCAAGTAATTTGAACATAATCCATGGTGGGAAAGAGGGGTTTTGGGCATACTTTCTGAGTGCGGTTTGACACAATTTGAAATTAGGCCTCTGTGAGGTAGCAGCAGTATTCTGCACGTTTTTGGGAGGGTAAATTGGGGTGTTCTAGATTTTGGGGATTGTCATCTCTGAAAGTGACAGTATAATTTTTGCACTACACAGCGTGCCTTACATATATTTTTCTCCGAGGTGTCTTTAACACTTACTGTTGTATTTTTCCGTTATCAATTACAGGCAGGCTTTTACCCTGTGCCATCGATGTACTACTCAGGCTTACAATTAGCGATCCGCAAATCCGCATCAGGCAGGCAGTGGACAGTTTGTCTGGTCACCAATATTGATCGACGGAGCATCCGATGGAATGAAGGAGTACCGCGAATAAGAGGAATGGCTGGATGCATCGACTTCACAAATTCAACGGGACAACTACAAAAAACAGTAACAGTATCCAAAATTCTCCTTATCTTTTAAATTATATTGTTGTGAACTTGAACTTACTTCTACGAGTGTGACTCTGTGCGTTTGTTTGATCTCTGCTTCAAATTCATCCCTCCCTCCAGCAATTAGATACATCTTTGCTATGTTTAACACTAATTTAATGTTCTAAGTGTTTATTCTCTCTGAGGGCAGAGAGGCAAGTGAAATTGCGTAATGACTGCATCCCTGTACTGTCAACTTGTTTCTTCGTAGTTACTAGTAAGTTGCAGTAAGTAGTAGTACTAATTTTCAGTAACCTAATCATCCATTTACTACTTATGGCATGCAGTAGTGCACTTCCTTTATGTCCCTTTCAAGATTTATCAATATCTTCTAATCCAAAGATTTTTTTCTCTTCATTTGTTGTTTGACTGTCCATGCTGTTTTTTTTCCTCTCTACCAAACTTTCCCAAAAAAACACATTCCCATCCAATTTTCAAACCCTAACCCTCTTCCCCCGGGCTGTGTGGTATTTCATTGAGGTGTGACTGACAACAACAATAAATTCCACACACTTGCTGGGGAGGATAAGGTCAACGCAACCAGAAGTTCATGTGCGCCATCGTGGATTGATAAGAACATCCTCCTCCTACACGACGTTAACAACAATGAAATGATTAATGCTTACCTTACGCTGGCACTGCTTAGGCTAGGGCACTGTTCTGTACCGTACTATCTATTGTACTGTTTCTAATGCTACGCTCAGGCCACTCAATGTTTAATTTCCTCTTTTTTTCATATGGTGATACTGCCAGTGTGTACCACTACTGCTACCAGCACAACAATGATATTGCATCCGTCGAGGATTCAAGTCAACAACCAACCTTATTCACCAACCGTGATTCGCAAATCACAGGTAAGATAAGCATATTGGGGAGGTAGTAGAATAATGGGCTAGGACTAAGTTTGGAGGAGAGCAGAGACTAACAGTACTACTAGTAAAGTACAGTAGTAGGGCTACTAAATTGACTAACTCGGTTACTTGCATTTTGGTACATTTCAGGACAAGATGTTTCATTCATGCTGGTAAGTTTGAAAAACCAAACGTCCAGTAACCACCGCCAACCCCCACACAAAATAATATGAGCGCATATACTGTGTTTTTTAATGAAAAATATAATTATTAAGAAATATAAATTATGGATGTTGTTGTCGTCACAAAAATAGAATTACCCCAACTCACCCCCCTCCCTAACCAAACCAATGTCCAAAAATCAAAAAGTACCCCTTTCCCAAAAATCCAATTCCCACCCCCCCAACAGTCTTTACAAAAGGGGCAAGGGACAGTCACTTCCTCCGGTGGCATTTGGACAGCTGCTGCTGCACGTCCCACAGCTCTTTGCGGAGGTCCCGGAGCTGGCGCTGATGTTTTTCGGCCAACCGCTCCAGGTAGTCCACTCGCTTTCCGAGGCGGCGCTGGCGTACCATCCAGGCTCGGGGGGGGGGGGGGCAGCTGTTGTTTTTGCTGCTGTGCGGCGGCGGTGGGAGGCTGTTGGGCCACGGCTCCATTTGGCTGGAGGCTTGTGGCTGGTGGACCCGGGGACAGTGGAGGAGGATGTACTGGAGGTTGTTGTAGTTTCCTCCTCATGCTCCCGAGCCCACAACTGTCGATACTCGACACAAATAGCTTCCAGCTTTACGGGCCCTGGCCCGGACAGCCATCTCCTTACGGGTGAGCTTTTTGGGAGTAGCATCTATGAAAAAAGAAAGAAAAATACTGTAGCCAATAGTCTTTAACATAAAGTCAAAATAATTCAACAGAAAGTTGACACTCAGTAACACCAGCATCAGTAACACCAGGCAGTAGCAAACACAGTATAACATTTTGAAGATAACGGACCAGGTTTTTTTTGATTGTCGATCCACAACTGGCGCCTCCCGTATGTGACATTATTTATAATTTCTAACCACTATTTTGAGGGTGCCCCAGATAGGAGGAAGAACATAAACCTCCAATTAGGACCAAGATCCAAACATAATTGATACAGCAGGTATCTGTGCACACGTCGCCTTTTATAGTAAATGCTGTTGGTAATCAAACAACACAACCAATAGACAAACAATGTGGAAGTAGTCTTGATAGAAGTTTTTCTTCAATTCAGATTTTATCTACCACGCCCAGCCAACACTTGTTTCGTCAGGGCTAGTAGCCCGCCACTTCATCAGGGCTCCCGCGGGCAGCAGTTCCAAAGCTATTGCCACAATGGCTAGGTGCTCTCAGCCGGTTCTAATTCCGACCCGGCTACTGGGTACTTTCGAGGTTCTTGCTGATTCTTCTCAGCCGTCCGTGTGATGGTTAATACCAAAGATGCAACACACCATAGGAGTATCCGTGTGAGCGGCAGGTTAAGCCGTACTGCTTTCCAGCGTCTCCGCGTAAACCAATTTGTTGTCCTTCCGAAAGAAATTAAAAACAGTGCTCTTTCAGCAAGCGTGGGGCTGCCTGTAATATTTGATCAGTTGCTCTTCTGTATTTGTTTGTGTGGTTCCTGACAAAGCGCTTAGAGACCCCTGGGTTATAACGCGCTATATAAATCAAATAAATAAATAAAGAAATTTACAGTTTACACGCGGAGACGCTGTAAAGCTGAGACTGCTGAGACGAATCAGCGAGAACCTCCACAGTACCCGGTAGCCGAGTGTGGAGGGGTGATCTTTAAAGCACAGGCTGCTTGGGGCTGGGGCTTCTCACACCCCAAAGCACAGCGTCTAGGGTGCCTCGGGAGCTGCACAGGAAGCACTTTGTCGACTCTTCAAGATGGCCGGTTCCACGTCTCTCGTCGACTCTACGGGTCTCAGCTTTGCCAGGACTGTGGATCGGGCTGTTGGATATCTGGGAGTCTGGGTCTTGTCGATCTCTGTTGTTCGAGCTCTGGCGGGAGCAACGGCAAAAAAGTCTTGATGCGCTGATGGTGCCTGCTTGCACAGGGTGGCCCCTCCTTGACCACAATGGAGATTCTTCAGTCTTCCACGTCGAGTGGGATGTCGAAGGGTCCAGAATTTCATTTCAAGGTTTCAGTCAGGATGATCTGGTTTGCATTGGCACAGCTCCTACCTTTATTCCAAATCTAGGGGCTGGATCTCCTGCTAGGTCCCTCCTATTGGTGGGACCCAGTAAGGGGGTGGTTACACTCCTTTCCCTTTGTCCAGTTCCACGCCAGAGCTGGGGCTGGAGAGCCCCAAACCGGTTTGAACTGGACTTTGCATGGGACACCTTGTGTGCCCCAGGCAGTGTCTAGTTTCATTCAACCTCCCTGCCCCAATCCACAGCCTTGAACCAGAGTGTGGCAGTAATCAACCAGAGGGTGGCAGTGATGAACCAGAGGCTGCTGTGATAAACCAGAGGGTGGCAGTGATGAACCAGAGGGTGGCACTGGTGAAGCATGGGGTGGCAGTGATGATCCAGAGGGTGGCAGGGATGAACCAGAGAATGGCAGTGATCAACCAGAGGGTGGCAGTGATGAACCAGAGGGTGCTGTGATAAACCAGAGGGGGACAGTGATGAACCAGAGGGTGCTGTGATAAACCAGAGGGGGAAAGCGATGATCCAGAGGGTGGCATTGGTGAACCAGAGGGTGGCAGTGATGAACCAGAGGGTGGCCGCGATGAACCACAGGGTCGCAAACAGGCTGGACACGTAGAAACAACATGGTCACGACCGTTGCGACCACACAAGTAAGTTCGCATTCCCGAACTTGTACAAAACCCCCGCGAACTGGCAAAAACAGCAAATTCGCAAATTCGCACGAATTCGCTGATTTTGCGGATTGCGATTTCGTGAATACGCAAATTCGCGAACCGCAAATTCACAAAATTCGCCCATGCTTACTAACTTCTTCTCCAGGGGGAGGCTGGAACACCACTGTTTTGTTCCCTGGGAAATTACTTTGAGGCCCTTTCTGTAAATCCCTCGGTTTACCCTTGTCCCCTCCCCTTTTCTGCTGAGGTCCCTGCCCATCTTTGGAGTAGTCTCCCACAAAACCTTTGCGGACCCGGGTACTCGCCCAGCGGTCTGCCTCCTTAGCAAGCTTTCTAAGATTGGTCAACTTGCTAACAATCAGGTGCTCATGGAAAAATCCTTAATAACATCTTTAGGAATATAAACTCTATTCTCAGGAGTTACTAAAGGTATGCTGCCACCAGAGGGGGGGACCGGAACACACCTCATCCTTATTTCTATTTCCCTCAACATTCTTTCATGCTCCACTTTCATTTTCTCAAGTTCAATTGACAATTGATTCTTCTCAATGTCTAACTTTTTACTCTCCAGGTCCTTCTGACCTTCTAATTTAGCCATCTCCAAACTATGCCTCCCATCTCTTGGGAAAATCCTTAATAACATCTTTAGGAATATAAACTCTATTCTCAGGAGTTACTAAAGGTATGCTGCCACCAGAGGGGGGGACCGGGACACTCCTCACTCTGATTTCTATTTCCCTCAAAATTCTTTCATGCTCCATTTTCATTTTCTCAAATTCAATTGACAATCGATTCTTCTCAATGTCTACTCTCCAGGTCCTTCTGATCTTCTAATTTAGCCACCTCCAAACTATGCCTCCTATCTCTCTCCCTGTCTTCCAGCTCTTCTGGGGTCAGGCTCTTTTGGGATACACTAGTACCTGGATTGGAGAGTATTCTATCCCCACCCCCTCTACTGTTTCATCTAGCTTCCCTCCAGCATTCTCCTTCTCATCCCCGGCGGACTCTCTTGCTTCCCACCAGGCCTTTAGTGCCTTCTGGTACTCCTCCTTCCTACAGAGGCCTATCACAGGGACTACGAATTGCCTACAAAGGGACTTCAGCTGTCTGGCTGTGATCCCGCTCCTCGGGACACCCGACCCCGAGCCGACCCCTCACCTCTGTTGCCACCTCGCCCCGCATCATGCCCGCGTAGATGCAAAGGGTCCCCAACAACAGCGTCCATGACGACCGAAATCCCGCCCCTCTCTCCCCTGCAGGATCCAATCCAGTGGAACGAGGAACCGGAAGGACAATCACACGACCCCGGAAGTCCCGCCTCCCTACAGCCAGCCGGAGACAGAAAAGACGGAAGGAGAGAGACTGACGTCGTCGAAGGATCGTGGCAGGAGCTTTCGGCTGGAGCGGTGACGGACGGAGAAGACGGGAACGGCGACAGCGAGGAGTGGACCGAAGAGTGGTGGAGTCCCACGGAGGTGGCTGAAGAGCGGCCGTAACTCAGACGAGAGTTACGGCGGAGCGCGTGAGTACCAGCTCCAATTAAGAGCACATTAGGTGCACTGTGTATATAGTAGGAATCCCCTCTCGCTGTAAATTGTTCCCCGCTATCCTAGGCACGTCACCATTAGGCACTAGGCAGTTTGTATATAGATATCCACCTAGCACTGTATAAAGAGCACCCCTCTCCCCACCACCCTGTGCACTTCTTTTACTCTCCCATCCTCGACTCTTGCCCGTTCCTCCCTCCATCCGTACCTCCCTCACTCCCCTTTCGTTTCCCCTCACGACCCGGGTATCAGTGACGGGATCGGACCACGAGTCCAGTTTACTAACGGCTCCCATTTCTTCTCTTATTGCCCTCCGAGGTACTCTCCGACCACCCAGAGACGGCTACACGAAAGACCAGGACGCCCATCTACCCCTCGGGAACTTCCGGAAGAAGAGAGAAGAAGACACGCCGCCGGCCCCAACATTGGACCCGACCCCTTCCTTGGTCACCGCAACCCACTGTGTACAGACTTAATAAAACACTATCACTCACTATATCCGGCCTCCTCGCCTGATTTTCCAGTCCGCTGTCCACCCACGATCACATCTGGTGTCAGAAGTGGGATTAACTGGAGGTATGGAGGCCGTGATGAAGAGGATGGCGGAGTCCCAGGAGCAGCTGGGCAAACTCATGGAGCAGTTCCTAAAAACAGCGGAGGATGACCGTGGACAACTCCATGATGTCTTAAAGGGACAGGGTACCACCCATGTAGAAGCCATGGGGAAATTGACCGACGTCTTAGGACAACCGAGACCAATGTCCTCCCTCCCGTCGGTGGTTCTTCAGAAGTATGTGCCGGGGGAAGACCCTGACTTCTTTTTTACCAACTTTGAAAGGTTAGCACAGGCAGCCACCTGGCCTGCCGATCGATGGGCTCATTATCTCGGACCTCTGCTAACAGGGGATCTACAGGCCGCCTACCAACAAGCGAACATTCAGGGCAACACGCCATATGCAGATGTGAAGAAGTGCATCCTTGAACGGCTGGGTATTGACGAGGAAACGTACCGAGTACGACTACGACAGGTAAAGGAAGGTCCCCAAGAGACTCCTCGAGCCCTCTCCTTCCGTATAAAAGACTTAGCCAATCGCTGGCTAAAACCCGATACCTCCACTAAAGAGAACATTCTAGAAAAGATATACTTGGAACAATTTCTATCATCCCTGCTCCAGAACACCCAAAGATGGGCACGCCAGCATGCCCATCTGACCTTGGACACGGCAATTGAAATTGCAAGCGCCTACAGCCGGGCCCAGGAAGTTCAGAGGGGAAGAGAAGATCACTCCCACCGATCACACCCTCCTACCGGTCCTCGACCTCCTCGTCCCTCTGTTCCCAGAAGGCCTGAACCACCACTTGTGTTCCCCGTTCCAATGGCACCACGTCCTGTCAATCCTGGACCACAATGCTACAGCTGTGGAGGATTTGGCCACATCGCCAGAGTTTGTCCACACAAAGAAGAGCCGATGGAAGTTGGTCTGGCACGTAACTATGTGTGTTCCGTACCAGGGACCACCCCCCCTCCGTTCCGATGTCCAGTGAGTTTTGATGGACAAACCCTAATGGCCCTAACCGACACTGGGTGTCGACAGAGCGTCCTAAGGCCCCAGGCCTTATCACACCCTATTAAACCTACTTCCAACACGGTAGCCATTCAGTGTGTTCACGGGGATACCAAGACGTATCCGACCACCCAGGTAAAGGTCCGACATGACAAGGATCCCGGTACCACTCTCACTGTGGGATTGATCCCCACCCTACCGGAACAGGCGATTCTGGGGAGCGATTATCCAGGATTACCTGCAATGTTACGAGACACCACCGAATCCTTGACCCATTGGTGGGAAGAAGCACCCTTTCCGAATGGACTGTCCTCCCCTGTACAGGCACGCAAACCGATTAAAACCAAAGCACAGAAAAGAAAGGAAAGAAGAGAATATACAGGCGCCTATCCAGTGATCCCGGATGACCGTCCTTGGCACACGGACCGGGAATTCAGGGCAGCCCAACAGGAAGACCCTCTATTACAGGAAGCCTGGGGAAGGGCTGTGGAACAAGAGGATCCCCTTATCGTAGGTCCCTACTTTTTCAAGAAAAACGGGCTGTTATATCGCAAGGGTGGGAACCAACAGAACCCCCAGCTCCTGGTCCCCGGCCCCTTTCAGGAGAAGGTACTCTTCCTGGCCCATAGTCACCTTCTGGGAGGCCACTTCGGAGAGGAAAAGACTAGTCAAACAATCTTGGATAAATTCTACTGGCCTGGGATTTTCCAACACATCAAAAGGTTTTGTAAAGAATGTCCAGTATGCCAGAGACATAGCAGATACAAACCCCCTAGGGCACCGCTACAACCCCTTCCCGTGATTGATGTCCCCTTCAGTAGAGTAGGGATGGACATAATTGGACCCCTGTTACCCTCCCGCAGCGGATGTCGCTATGCCCTGGTCATTGTGGACTATGCAACTCGATTCCCTGAAGCTCTCCCCTTGCGACAGCCCACCACCCAGAACATTGCAAAGGCCCTCATTTCAGTCTTTACTCGGGTAGGGTTTCCCAGAGAAATCTTAACCGATCAGGGTACCCCTTTTGTCTCTGCCCTGATGAAACAGGTCTGCTCCCACCTCGGAATCAAACAAATCCGTACTTCTGCATACCACCCCCAGACCGACGGACTCGTCGAGAGGTACAATGCCACCCTGAAACAGACCCTTAAGAAACTGCTGGGGTTGGAAGCCAAACGGTGGGAGGATATGCTACCCCTGGCCCTGTTTGCCATCCGTTGCGCTACCCAGAGTAGCACCCGATACTCGCCCTACGAGTTGTTATATGGGCGACCCCCTCGTACCCTGCTAGATATGGCTCAAGAAGCATGGGAAGCCGAACCAGACCGTACTCGGCCTCTTCCAGAGTACATGGAGAATCTAAAAACCCACCTATCAGTCATCAGAGACATAGTACGCCAGAACCTTGAGAATGCCCAGAACAAGCAAAAGGGACAATATGATAAAGGCACCAAACCCAGAACTTTCGTAGCAGGCGATTTAGTATTATTAATGCTACCCTCTTCTGATCAAAAACTCCTGGGACAGTGGCAGGGCCCTTACCCCATCCTGCGTCAGGTGACCCCGGTCACCTACGAGATAGACATTGATCATATCCGTGGGGTGACACAAATATATCATGTCAATCTTCTAAAAAAATGGGAAGGCCCACGTCCGGTTTTATCAGGAGCACACTACCCAGACCCCCTTTCCTTCAACCCCTGTATTGACCGAGATATCACGTCACAACAGAGACAGGAACTAGAGACAGTCCTTTTTCCGTTGCAACATGTGTTTTCCTCTTCCCCGGGACACACGACCATCACCGAACACAGTATACAAACAATACCCGGGAAGGTAATCAGACAAAGGCCGTATAGAATCCCTGAGGCTCGCAGAGAGGTGATACGAAACGAGACCGAACAGATGGTAAAGATGGGAATCATCGAACCATCCACCAGCGAGTGGAACTCCCCGATAGTTCTGGTACCCAAACCGGACGGATCTGTCCGTTTCTGTATCGACTTCAGGGAGGTCAACAAAATATCCACTTTCGATACCTACCCATTGCCCCGTGTTGACGAAATGGTCGAACGTATAGGGAAGGCACAATATATCTCCACGCTAGACCTCTGTAAGGGGTATTGGCAGATCCCCCTTAGAGAAGAGGACAGAAAAAAGACGGCCTTCTCCACCCCTGATGGCTTGTATCAATTTCTAGTCCTCCCTTTCGGTCTTCATGGCGCCCCAGCCACGTTCCAACGGGCCATGAATACCATCCTAAGGCCTCACTCACTATACGCAGGCGCGTATCTTGATGATATTGTCATTTATAGTGACCACTGGACCCAACATCTAGAGCACCTTCAACAGGTCATCACCTCCCTGGGAAATTACGGTTTCACCATAAACCCTGCGAAAACCACTCTAGCCGCACAGACCGTTAAATATCTGGGCTTTCTCCTGGGTGAAGGGTTGATAAGACCACAGGAGAGTAAAATTGAAGCCATTCAATCCCTCCCTTTTCCTCAGACCAAAAGAGACCTCCGTGCTTTCCTGGGGCTATTGGGGTACTACCGACGCTTCGTACCCAACTTTTCCCAAAGAGCAGCGCCCCTCACGGACCTTTTAAAGAAATCAGTAAAAACAGATGCCCTTCTTAAAACGCCCACAACTGTCTTACTACATGCGTTTTCCGATCTGAAAAACGCTCTGACCTCCCATCCGGTGTTAGTAAGCCCTGACTACACCCTGCCCTTCATACTACAAACAGACGCCTCCGAACAAGGACTCGGGCGGTCCTATCACAAAAAAACCCTCAGGGAGACGAGAAACCTATTCTCTTCCTGAGTAGGAAACTGTTCCCACGAAAAAAAAACTATGCCGTGGTAGAGAAGGAAGCAGTCGCCATCAAGTGGGCCGTGGAAAGCCTTCGCTATTACTTAGAAGGGAGACAGTTCACCATCTACACCGATCATGCTCCCCTCGAATGGATGGCTCGGAATAAAGGGCACAATGATCGAGTCCTTCGCTGGTTCTTGTCCCTCCACCCCTACCACTTCACAACTGTACATAGGAAGGGCTTAGAACAAGGTAACGCTGATTATCTGTCTCGATACCCTGTTTCCTCACCGGGTACAAGAAAGACAGCTAGGGGAAGGGAATGTGATCCCGCTCCTCGGGATACCCGACCCCGAGCCGACCCCTCACCTCTGTTGCCACCTCGCCCCGCATCATGCCCGCGTAGACGCAAAGGGTCCCCAACAACAGCGTCCATGACGACCGAAATCCCGCCCCTCTCTCCCCTGCAGGATCCAATCCAGTGGAACGAGGAACCGGAAGGACAATCCTACGACCCCGGAAGTCCCGCCTCCCTACAGCCAGCCGGAGACAGAAAAGACGGAAGGAGAGAGACTGACGTCGTCGAAGGATCGTGGCAGGAGCTTTCGGCTGGAGCGGTGACGGACGGAGAAGACGGGAACGGCGACAGCGAGGAGTGGACCGAAGAGTGGTGGAGTCCCACGGAGGTGGCTGAAGAGCGGCCGTAACTCGGACGAGAGTTACGGCGGAGCGCGTGAGTACCAGCTCCAATTAAGAGCACATTAGGTGCACTGTGTATATAGTAGGAATCCCCTCTCGCTGTAAATTGTTCCCCGCTATCCTAGGCACGTCACCATTAGGCACTAGGCAGTTTGTATATAGATATCCACCTAGCACTGTATAAAGAGCACCCCTCTCCCCACCACCCTGTGCACTTCTTTTACTCTCCCATCCTCGACTCTTGCCCGTTCCTCCCTCCATCCGTACCTCCCTCACTCCCCTTTCGTTTCCCCTCACGACCCGGGTATCGGTGACGGGATCGGACCATGAGTCCAGTTTACTAACGGCTCCCATTTCTTCTCTTATTGCCCTCCGAGGTACTCTCCGACCACCCAGAGACGGCTACACGAAAGACTACCCCTCGGGAACTTCCGGAAGAAGAGAGAAGAAGACACGCCGCCGGCCCCAACATTGGACCCGACCCCTTCCTTGGTCACCGCAACCCACTGTGTACAGACTTAATAAAACACTATCGCTCACTATATCCGGCCTCCTCGCCTGATTTTCCAGTCCGCTGTCCACCCACGATCACACTGGCAGAATAGGTATCTAATCTTTCATCCTCAAAGGTGAGATCCTCCGAAGCATTGGACGTTGACTTTCCTCTACTAGCAGTACTCATGGCTGCTATCAACAAGTCACTACTAAGACAACCAACCAAGCAAACACAAAAAAATGTTGTGTCTGCGCATGTCTACACTCACCAGGAGTGTTTACCAATTATTATACTTGGATCACAAAGACAAGTCCTGATCCTCACCGCTGCCTGCCAATGTTAGAAATGGGGTTCTCTAGTTGGCACTGGCTGGCGCCATTGCCCAAATAGGAATCCTGCCTCCTAAGTCAAGGCAAGTGGGTCACCCCTTTCGATAACTCCTGCTCAACCCTGTTGTAACGTAGCACAAGCAGTTAGGCCTATCTCAGAGGCAGTGTGTGTAGCATTAATGACCACATACCACAAGGCAGCAATGACACCACAAAAGGACACAACTCAGGTAGGTATAGAAAAATATTATCTTTATCTAGCAGTTTAACGCAACTCTCAAAGCGCATCAACAATGACAATCCATGTCAACCTATAGGGCCTCAAAGAAATGACAACGTCTCGACCAAATCGTAACACTGACTGAGTTCAGGGAGGGGGCCTATGCAACCCATTGCGCACCAGGTATCTGTCGTTGACAGGGGGGACAGCACACAGCTTCTCAAAGAAGCGGAGGCAGTGACAGGTGGACTCCCAGCGACCACAATATGGGGCTGCAAAGGTCCGCAGTGTGCATCCACACTGACTTGGGCAGTCAGGGACAGCCGGGCTCTCCGCAGTAGCAGCACGTGGCTGCGGTGGCCCGGATTGGGAAAGACAGGGACTCTCATTGTGTTGCTCTTGGCTGCGGCGAGAGAGAGCTGTAGCCGCTGAGCGCCCGCACCCTTGACAACTTTGCATCCCAACGGAATTGTCCAAGCATGAGGAGGAAACTACAACAACCTCCAGTACATCCTCCTCCACTGTCCCCGGGTCCACCAGCCACAAGCCTCCAGCCAAATGGAGCCGTGGCCCGACAGCCTCCCACCGCCGCCGCACAGCAGCAAAAACAAGAGCTGCCCCCCCCCCCCCGAGCCTGGATGGTACGCCAGCGCCGCCTCGGAAAGCGAGTGGACTACCTGGAGCGGTTGGCCGAAAAACATCAGCGCCAGCTCCGGGACCTCCGCAAAGAGCTGTGGGACGTGCAGCAGCAGCTGTCCAAATGCCACCGGAGGAAGTGACTGTCCCTTGCCTCTTTTGTAAAGACTGTTGGGGGGGTGGGAATTGGATTTTTGGGAAAGGGTACTTTTTGATTTTTGGACATTGGTTTGGTTAGGGAGGGGGGTGAGTTGGGGTAATTCTATTTTTGTGACGACAACAACATCCATAATTTATATTTCTTAATAATTATATTTTTCATTCAAAAACACAGTATATGCGCTCATATTATTTTGTGTGGGGGTTGCCGGTGGTTACTGGACGTTTGGTTTTTCAAACTTACCAGCATGAATGAAACATCTTGTCCTGAAATGTACCAAAATGCAAGTAACCAAGTTAGTCAATTTAGTAGCCCTACTACTGTACTTTACTAGTAGTACTGTTAGTCTCTGCTCTCCTCCAAACTTAGTCCTAGCCCATTATTCTACTACCTCCCCAATATGCTTATCTTACCTGTGATTTGCGAATCACGGTTGGTGAATAAGGTTGGTTGTTGACTTGAATCCTTGACGGATGCAATATCATTGTTGTGCTGGTAGCAGTAGTGGTACACACTGGCAGTATCACCATATGAAAAAAAGAGGAAATTAAACATTGAGTGGCCTGAGCGTAGCATTAGAAACAGTACAATAGATAGTACGGTACAGAACAGTGCCCTAGCCTAAGCAGTGCCAGCGTAAGGTAAGCATTAATCATTTCATTGTTGTTAACGTCGTGTAGGAGGAGGATGTTCTTATCAATCCACGATGGCGCACATGAACTTCTGGTTGCGTTGACCTTATCCTCCCCAGCAAGTGTGTGGAATTTATTGTTGTTGTCAGTCACACCTCAATGAAATACCACACAGCCCGGGGGAAGAGGGTTAGGGTTTGAAAATTGGATGGGAATGGGTTTTTTTGGGAAAGTTTGGTAGAGAGGAAAAAAAACACAGCATGGACAGTCAAACAACAAATGAAGAGAAAAAAATCTTTGGATTAGAAGATATTGATAAATCTTGAAAGGGACATAAAGGAAGTGCACTACTGCATGCCATAAGTAGTAAATGGATGATTAGGTTACTGAAAATTAGTACTACTACTTACTGCAACTTACTAGTAACTACGAAGAAACAAGTTGACAGTACAGGGATGCAGTCATTACGCAATTTCACTTGCCTCTTTGCCCTCAGAGAGAATAAACACTTAGAACATTAAATTAGTGTTAAACATAGCAAAGATGTATCTAATTGCTGGAGGGAGGGATGAATTTGAAGCAGAGATCAAACAAACGCACAGAGTCACACTCGTAGAAGTAAGTTCAAGTTCACAACAATATAATTTAAAAGATAAGGAGAATTTTGGATACTGTTACTGTTTTTTGTAGTTGTCCCGTTGAATTTGTGAAGTCGATGCATCCAGCCACTCCTCTTATTCGCGGTACTCCTTCATTCCATCGGATGCTCCGTCGATCAATATTGGTGACCAGACAAACTGTCCACTGCCTGCCTGATGCGGATTTGCGGATCGCTAATTGTAAGCCTGAGTAGTACATCGATGGCACAGGGTAAAAGCCTGCCTGTAATTGATAATGGAAAAATACAACAGTAAGTGTTAAAGACACCTCGGAGAAAAAAATATGTAAGGCACGCTGTGTAGTGCAAAAATTATACTGTCACTTTCAGAGATGACAATCCCCAAAACCTAGAACACCCCACATTACCCTTCCGAAAACGTGCAGAATACTGCTGCTACCTCACAGAGGCCTAATTTCAAATTGTGTCAAACCGCACGCAGAAAGTATGCCCAAAACCCCTCTTTCCCACCATGGATTATGTTCAAATTACTTGCAATCAAAATTAGACATTACAACAAGTTTTCCAAGACCCCACCCAGTCGTAAAAATCTATAACCCCCGCCCAAACACATGCAATACGATACTGCTAACCCTAACGAATGAATGAATGAATGAATGTGGGTTTTGTAGAGCGCATAGTAACCTGGAAGCATCCCAGCGCTAAAACCGAGACAGCAGAGATGGTGGAGTGCCAAGGAGAGGAGGAGGAGTGGATGAGGGGAAGAGGTGAGTTTTCAATTGTTTCCTGAAGCGGGAGTGAACGAGCCCTAAATTAAGAATAGTGGCAAACGCTTTCTTTAACTAGGCCAAATCCCCCCTTTCCCACCATGGATTTTCTTCAAACCACTTGCAACCAAGATTACACATTCCCACGAGTGCTGTAAGATCCCAGAACTCAGTTGCAAAAATCTAGAACACCCCCAAACACATGGAATACTGCTGCTAGTGCTAACCCTAACGAACCCTAAGTTACAAAAAACGCCAAAAGGCTTTTCAGCATGGATTTTGTCCAAACCACTTTTATCCGATATTAGACCTTCCCAGCAATTCCCCAAGACCCGCCAACCCACCCGCAAAAAAGCACAACACCCCCAGACAGCCAAAAATCAAAAATGGAAAATCTCATACTTACAATATTTTTCGGCCTTCTTTCTATTCTGTCTAAACGAGCTGTGCAGCTAGGCCATAACTCCCGTTTTCCACCATGGATTTCCTGAAAAACAAATGCAATCAAAATTAGACTGTGCCAGCAGTGCTCCCAGACCCCAAAACCCACCCACAAACACCCGGAACCCCCCCAAAGAGCACCTCAAAGACAAGCAAGTCAGCAAAAACGCAAAAACAATTTCACCTCCGATTTTGTCCAAACCACTTTTATCCGGTATTAGACCATCCCAGCAATGGCCCCAGAGCCGTCAACCCAGGCAAAATCAAGTAGAAGACCCCCAAACAGCCAAAAAGCAAAACTACAAAAATGGGGACTTAGTCATTTTCAGGCAAATTTCCAAAATCACTCCACGCGCGCTCTGCAGCTAGGCCCTAACTCCCCTTTGCCACCATGGATTTGCTTCAAACCTCTTGCAATCAAAAGTATCCATACCCAGCAGTGCTCCCAGACCCCAAAACCCACTCACAAACACCAGGAAGCCCCCCAAACAGGCCCCCGAAAACATGATAGTGAGCAAAAAGGCAAAAACTTTTTCAAGTCTGATTTTGTCCAAACCACTTTTATCCGGTATTAGACCTTCCCAGCAATGCCCCAAGACCCGCCAACCCACCCGCAAAAAAGCACAACACCCCCAAACAGGCAAAAAGCAAAAATGGAAAATCTCATACTTACAATATTTTTCGGCCTTCTGTCCAAACGCGCTGTGCAGCTAGGACATAACTCCACTTTTCCACCATGGATGTCCTAGAAAACAAATGCAATCAACATTAGACTGTGCCAGCAGTGCTCCCAGACCCCGAAATCCACCCACAAATACCAGGAAGCCCCCCAAACAGGCCCCCGAAAACATGATAGTGAGCAAAAAGGCAAAAACTTTTTCAAGTTTGATTAATGCCAAACCACTTTTATCCGGTATTAGACCTTCCCAGCAATGCCCCAAGACTCGCCAACCCACCCGCAAAAAAGCACAATACCCCCAAACAGGCAAAAAGCAAAAAATGGAAAATCTCATACTTACAATATCTTTCGGCCTTCTGTCCAAACGCACTGTGCAGCTAGGTCATGACTCCACTTTTCCACCATGGATGTCCTGGAAAACAAATGCAATCAACATTAGACTGTACTAAAAGTGCTCCCAGACCCCAAAACCCACCCACAAACACCAGGAAGCCCCCCAAACAGGCCCCGAAAACATGATAGTGAGCAAAAAGGCAAAAACTTTTTCAAGTCTGATTTTCGCCAAACCACTTTTATCCAGTATTAGACCTTCCCAGCAATGGACCCAGAGCCGTCAACTCACCCGCAAAGAAGTAGAACACCCCCACAAGTGCAGAGCCTTTCTTCATTGGGCGTAATCCAGCCCTCTGCTTTGACGGAAATAGGAGTCATGGAGGAGGAGGATAGGGGAGCATGTTCTTGTGAACTTGTGAACCTGAGGAATGCAGACTGCGGCACCTTCAAATCAATAAGCAAATAAGTGAAGACAGTTCTGCTGATGGGCTTGTTTTTGTGATTAGGTGATTAAAGTGTTTATTTATATTGACTTTGCAAAACAAAGAAAGACATACACACAGGAATAAAAGTGAATAAGGATGAAAAAGAAAGTTATTGATTAATTGGCTCATTTTCAGGGCTCGGTGTCAGGGAAGAAGAGTTTGTCCTCATACTCTGCGAATTCAGGCGGGAGTAGGTCACCTAACAGAGAAGAAATTCCCTCATCTAAGTTGGTGTCCTCCTCGTCTTCTTCCGGCGTGTATTCTCATACTTTGTAATCTGGTCGTATGAGGTGCTGATTCATCTTGATCATTGTTAACCTCTCCACATTTCTGGGCGAGAGGCGGGTCCTTTTGCAAGTTACAATGCCACCAGCAGCACTGAAAACACGTTCAGAAGACACGCTTGCGAGTGGGCAAGACAGGTAGTTTATAGCCAGGTTGGAGATCTCTGCTCACAATTCTTTTTTCCCATGCCAATACGCCAATGGGTAATAATGAACATAGACCTCTGTTGAGTCATTCAGATAGTCCTGCACCATCGACTCAAGGTTCTCCACGGTTCCTCCACTTTGCTTACTTTTTGCTGGGACCTTTTGAGAAGCAAACCCAAGCTGAGTTAGCCAATCCTCTTCTTCACACAATGTTACTGTTGTGTCTGGTGCAGATGATCCTGGTTGCTGGTGTCTTTAACGGCTGAGAGGTCACTTCCTGCCGTTCTCTTTCAAACCTCATGGCTGACAGAGCTAGCCAACGTTTGTACTTTAAAACTTCTGTGTCACCAAAAGGAAAGAATGCTCTGCTTGCCAGTGCCTTTTTATAGCGTGGATCCAGAATAGTAGCACAAATGTAATGCTGTTCTGAGTGGATCTTTTGAAGACGTTCATCGCAAAGTAGGCGCTGTAATAATTTCTCCGCCAAATCAAAAGCTTCTTGCTTTTCTTCATCTTTTTGAAACATAGAAGACACCGCCTTCAGTTGGTGCTCTAGCATGCGTAACAATGGGATAGCTTTTCCCAAATTATAGTCCTCCCTGCTGACTGCACGCGTGAAGACCTCAAAAGGACGAAGCATGTCTGTCAGGCTTTTAACTGGCTCCCATTGCTCCACATATAGCCTCAGGTCCTTCATAGCTGTACCCAGTGTAAAGAAATACTGATCGACTACTGTAAACTGCTCATACAGACGCTCAAGCATGTAGAAGGTTGAGTTCCAACGGGTTGCCACCTCCTGATGAGTGCTTTCACTGGCAGTCGACGTTCATGTAGCAGGCCCCTCAGATGCTTCCGGGCCTTAAAAGAATGGCTGAAATGTGTGCACATTCTTCGGCAGGTGGTCAGAAACTCGCACACTGGACTTTCTTCACTCAAGAATTGTTTAACAACCAGGTTTATACAGTGCGCCAAAAACACGGCACTCTGAAATAGTTACCCATATCCATGGCCTTAACTACATTGGCGTCATTATCCGTGGAAACAAAACCAATCTTGCGTTTTTTTGGGGACAGCCATTGAAAGACCTTTGTGTTAAACTCCTGCAAAATGTTTTCTCCTGTATGACTTGTCTCCATGCCAAACATGGCTAGTGTTGCATGTTTCCGAGCAGCTTTAAAAACGTTGTCCGGGTCAACACCTCCCCTTAGCTTTGCTGTAACTCCTGAAAAAGAGACCCAGTGTGCAGTGATGCACATGTAATCAGTGCCTGCGCCACTGGTCCACATGTCTGTTGTCAGATGTATAGTGTGAACAGCACCCTTCTGCAAAGCTGCCCCAATCACCTCCAGCACATCTGCATGTAGTGCTGGAACCGCAACTCTGGCAAAATAGAACAGGCTAGGAACCTTCATTTAGGGCAGAGCGTTGCCACTAATTCAAGAAAACCAACCCCTTCCACAAAAGAAAAAGGGAGAAGGTCCAGAGCTAGCTTTTTAGCCAGCTTAGTGTTATACAGACGCGTCATTGGGTGGTTGCGTTCGAATGGCGCTTCTGAAAACAACATGCTTCTAATAGTGGGCTGGACCATGATTTTACGGGATGATGATGATGACTTCTTCGACCCAGTTACGCTCGGTGATGATGAACTTTTTCGCATTGGTGTCTCACTCTCTCCCACACTCTTAGTGTGGCTCACAGAGGGTGTGCTGCTGACAGGGGTACTGGGTGTAAGTGAAGAAGTGAAGAAATGTTTGACGCTTCTTCCTCCTCGTCATCATCAGATGAAACATCAATGGATACAGTTTGTTGACTTCCAATTCGGGCTTCCTTGATCTCCTTTAGGTGCGCATGCCATTGGACAGTGTGCTGTCTCTCAAGATGACCTCTCTGGCCTCCGGTACCATAGTTGGTACCAAGCTTACCACGACTAACTGCAAGCTTACAAATGCTACAAATGGCTATGTTTTCCCTTGTTGTGCAACCACTAAAGAAGTCCCAAACTGTGGACTTCAAATGTCTGTGGGGGGCGGAGGAGGAGATACTGGTCATGCTGCTAATGCCAGATGAAGTGGAGGATGTGTGTTGCCGAACTTTACTACGTTGTGCACTTGCACCACCACTAATTGAGATCAAGGTGGATGGAGGTCCCTTCTGGCAAGAAAAAAATATGGAAGCGGTAGGTGGTGGTGTACTAGTTAACTCCAATGATGGTGGTCCCATTGCCTCCTCGTTGACATCACGCTCAGCAGCTTTTCGGGCTAGGGTAAAAATACTGCATGCCCACTGAGGCTGGAGTGGCGTGTATGATGACTGCATCGTCATCGTGAGAGTCTTCATCAGCAGGAGTAGTATACGCCACTTCTTCTTCAGCACCACACTCCATAAGTACAAGAGTTTCGGGGACCTTCCTTTTACGCTTAGCTACCTTTGTCAGATCATGGTGTGCCTCACTCTCAGACGGCAGTGGTGGTTCCCAAGTTGGATCCATATCATCAGAAGGAAGGGGGCTTGAAGAAGATGTAGACACCATCCTTGATCTTTTCCTTGCTAGGGATGTGGAAGACAATGAATGATCAGGAGGAGTGGCTTCCTCAAATGAAACCTCGGCTTGAATGTCAATTTCCTGATTTGCCCCTACTTTAGGAGGAACAACTATTGTGGGCACTTGTGCCCCTCCATGCACCTCTGCTTGCTCATCTCCTTGCGCTGCCTCTCCTTCCACATTTACTTGGGCTTGTACTTGCACATGTGGTTGTTGTTGCGTCATTGGTTGTTGAACACTCGTCAGATGAGTTACAACAACCTGTGTTGATTGAGGGACATTGCTGCTACTTTCTTGCGATAAGCCAACATCACTGGTCGATGGTGATTGAGCAACTAGACGAAGTGCCTCTGCAGCACTCAAGGGCTTGGACTTAAGTTGGCGTGGTGGTGGTGGCACTGAGCCCAATGGAGCGGGGGTGCTGCTCCCAGCTTGGTCCCCAGCAGATCCCGCTACTGCTGCAGGCGTACTTTTTTTTTTATTCCCAAAAAATGTGGCGGGCGGCACACCAGTCTCCTTGGTAACTTGCTTCTTTTGCTCCTTACTGGCAACTTTCTTGCTAGAGGAGCTACGGGGAACTTTTTTTGGGGCCATCTTCTTCAGATGTCAGAACAGCAGGCCGCAGTTGCACGAGTTGCAGAGTTGTCTTGACTGTGGCCACACGTGACGTCGAGTGACGTTATGCTGCACACACCGCTGCAGGACTTCTTCCTGGCACTGGTGGTTCTCTTGTGCACCTAAAAGCAATGGAAGACAGAGGAACATCAGTTATACACCCCAAAAAGTCGAAAAACACATAAAAATCAGCACAATCCCATGCCATCGAAGCCCTCAATGATGTTTAAATTCAAGACACCCCACAGAAAGTCTAGGCCCATGCACCATTGAGTACCCCTGGGCATAATGGATGAAAGCTAGGCAAAATGGGTGCAGGCCTGAGAACACTGCCTGCCTTCAAAATGGCCAGGGCCTGCCTGTACCAGCACTCAAAATGGCCCCCACCTACATGGCCAGTCCCATCAACACCACCAAAAAGTAAAAAAACACATAAAAATCACCACAATCCCATTCCATTAATGCCCCCAATGATGTTTACATTCAAGACACCCCACAGAACGTCTAGGCCCATGCACCACTGAGTACCCCTGGGCATAAGGGATGAAAGCTAGGCAAAATAGGTGCAGGCCTGAGAACACTGCATGCCTTCAAAATGGCCCCTTGCCCCCCAGCACATGGCCAGGGCCTGCCTGTACCAGCACTCAAAATGGCCCCACCCACATGGCCAGTCCCCATCAACACCCCAAAAAATCGAAAAACACACAAAAATCACCACAATCCAATGCCATCCATGCCCTCCATGATGTTTACATTAAAGAGACCCCACAGAAAGACTAAGTCCATGCACTACTCACTAGCCCTGGGCAAAAGGCCCCAACAGCAGCCCAAAAAATCGAAAAACACACAAAAATCAGCACAATCCCATGCCATCCATGCCCTTCATGATGTTTACATTAAAGAGACCCCACAGAAAGACTCAGTCCATCCACCACTGAGTACCCCTGGGCAAAAGGCCCCAACAACAGCCCAAAAATCGAAAATTCCAAAATTGTAGTTGTAGCAACTGTAATGCCCCAAACAAACTTACTTGTGAAACTTCTAATCCAAAAGTGATCCAAAGAAAGTCAAAAAGGCCTCAAATCCAAATATCCAGCTGCATCCACAAAAAGTAATCCTTCCAGGTCAAGATTCAAATGAAAGTGACCAGCACATGAAGAAAGCACTGGGAGAGGCCTGCTGGACAGGAAAAGGAAGTTGGAGACTGTGGGGCACTTCCTTCCTCCCAAACCCCCCCCCCCCCAAAAAATGGACTCCTTGCAAAAAAAAGTGCAGGCAAATGTCAACCTGAGGAGTTATTCTGATAAAAATCATAATTTTCAGAAGGTTTATGCTGCTTGCTGGTGGATTTCTTGTGCAGAATTGCAAATTTTGCAATTTCGCGAGTGCGAGATTGTTGCTGCCCGCCGCATCTACGTGTTTGCAATTGTTTACTCTCGCGATGCGTGATCACAAGCCTTTATGACGTACTCGCGTTGACAAACTCTCGCTGTGCAAGGTGGCGGGCGCGTTGACGTAATCGCGGTCGGCAAACTCCTGCGGGATCACGCAGCAAGATCCAAAATGGCGCAGCACACGCAAACATGGAGAAAAACAACTCTTCAAACGCTGAATGACGGTAAGTGAACGCCGTGCGCCGCAATATTGTATTTGTCAAGCGCGACCCAGCAAAAAAATCCACTGCGTGCGAATTTGCGGATTTTCAGCAAATTCGCGAGAGTTCGCAGATTGCAAATTTACCAGAAATCCGCAAATTCCGCGAGCGGAACGGATTTTACGCCCATGCTTAGAAGTAAGTGTCCCCGACAGGTAGCCCTGTTCAGAGGGGGCCACTCACTTGTTTCAAGTGTGGTCAAGTGTGCCACCGGTATTATGATCCCCAGTGTCCCCTGAGGGACCCCAACGCACCCCAATGTACCCCCTTGTGCACCACCCCATGCACCATTCTGCCAGATTGCCAGCGTAGCTGTGGGGGGGGGGGGAGAAGATGGATGGGATCCCATAGAGTTGACCCTTGTCTCGCTAGGAGACTTTGAGAAGGTCCCTAACCCCACATTGCCGTATAACACTAATAAGTACCGGCAGTGGGTGACCATCAATGGCCATAGAGTGGATGCTGTCAGGGACACAGGAGCTAGTGTGACTGCTGTCAGCTCCAGGTTGGTGTCCAAAGAGCAGATTTTCCCCCATGTGTTCTGTCCCGTTGTGTCAGCCGACAACTCAGAGAGCCAGTGTGAGGTGGCTCAGGGTCCCTTTGAGTGGGGGGGTCTCAGGAACTCTCCAAGTGGCTGTGAGACCCGCCAAGCCAGTAGACTGTCTGTTGGGCAATGATCTAGAGAACTCCCCGTGGGCTACGGTGGAGAGAAACACTCATTTGGAAATGACGGGCCTGTCTGAATGGGCGTGTGCAACCACGCGGTCCATGACAGCTCAGAAGATTGGGCTGGGGGTTCTGGAGCCTGAAATTATGGCCCAGATCCGGCCTTAAAGATAAAGGGAAGGGGGTGTGGGAAACAGGCCCCCCATGGTTCCCACAGGCCTGGAGGGGGCAGACCCTGAGGAGGATGCCCTAGGACCTACAGGGGAACAGGTGGCTGAACTGGGGGACCTACCTGAGCTGACCAATTGGCAGCAGGAAGGGGGTCCTCCAGGAAGGAATTTTGCGAGCAACAGTGAACCTGTCCTTCTCTGGAGGGAGTGCGGCAACAGGCCGTCGCCCACGCCGCAGGTGATCAGATAGGGTCACAGTGGATCTATTGGGAGAATGATCTCCTTTACAGCGAGCCTCAAGTTGCTGAACCTGGGTCAGCGTGTGTGCTGGTGGTACCCCAGCGCTTCCGAACCTTCCTACTGGGGTTGGCTGATGATGTTCCATTGGCCTGACATCTGGGGCAGACCAAGACCTTTGAGAGGCTGGCCACCTGCTTCTATTGGCCCCAGTTGCGCAGGAGCTCGGATGCTCACTGCAGGACCTATGAGACTTGCCAGGCAGGTGGGAGAGTGGGGGAAGCTTAAGGCCCCCCTGCAGCCCTTCCCTGTTGCTTGCACCCCATTCGAGAGAGTAGGCATCGATATTGTGGGGCCTCTGGATCCCAACACAGCCATGGGCAACAGGTTCATCCTGGTCTGGGTGGACCATGCCAGACGGTACCCTGAGGCCATCCCGCTGAGGACAGTGACGGCCACCATGGTGGGATGGGCCCTGATGGGGATTTTCTTCAGTGTGGGATTCCCCAGAGAGGTGGTGTCTGTTAGGGAGCCTAATTTCAATCTCCAAGTACATGAAGTCTCTGTGAGAGGAGTGTGGGGGTGAACTATAAGTTCACCACTCCTTACCACCCCCAGTTTAATGGGCTGGTTGAGAGCTACAACCGGACCCTTAAGGGCAGGATTAGGGCCTAGGTGAGCCCATGAGGCATAAGTGGGATGTCCTCTTGGCATGCCTGTTGTTTGCCTACCGTGAGGTACACAGAAATCCTTAGGGTTCAGTCTCTTTGTGCTGCTCTATGGTCACCCGGTAAGAGGACCTCTGAATCTGGTCAAGGAAGGCTGGGAGCAATCCCCCAGGAAACCTCCCCAGGATGTGTTCAGTTACATGCTAGCCTTCAGAAACCAGACTCGGCGTTTCAGGAAACTTGATGAGGTAAACCTGGAAGCCAGCCAGGAGGAGATGAAACGCTGGCACGATCAAAATGCCATTCCGATCGAGTTTCAGCCTGGATAAAAGGTTTCAGTCATGGCCCCCATGGAGCCTTGCGCGCTCCAAGAGAAGAGGACCGGCCCCTTTGAGGTGGTGGAGCGCAAAAGTCCTGTTACCTACCTGGTGGACTTAAAGTCTGTTAGGAACCCCTTATGGGTCCTACTTGTTAACCGCCTGAAGCCCCACTTTGAGAGGTCAGAGGTGAGCATGCTTCTGGCCTCCGATGCTGGGAGAGAGGAGGAGAGCGAGCTCCTCCTGACCTCCTGTGTGCCAGGGAGCGAGATGGGTCAGTGGAAGGTGTGGTCCTCTCTCCCGCACTGACCCCTGAGCAGCAGGGTGATTGTTGCCAACTGGTGGCTAACCCTTACTGTCTCTCTGTTTCATTTATCTATCTTTCTGACTAAAATGGATGTCATTCCCAATTCTACCGCCTGCATACCCCCTCTCCCCAAAAATGATCCTCCCCCACATTACAATTCCCCCCTCCTCCCTCCTCCAGGTTTCCCTCCCCCTCTGCCCCAGACTACCCCCCCTAGATTACTCCAACTCAACCAACTTCTTAAAAACTACTGATCCACTTCACTCCTCTATTCTTATTCAATCACTCCTTAAGGTTGAACCTCTCCTTTCATCCCTTGTGTTAGAATTCTCCTCACTCAGAAGTAACATCTCACTCCTTTTAAAAGCCCACACCTCAGGTCAGGCCCACACATCGATCGCCTCACCACACACCCTATCGTCGCACATTAACACTCATCTCAATCTACCCACAAACAGCCCTCCAAGCGTTAATACCAATACTAACACTCCTCCCATCCCTTGTAACTACACTACCCGATCCAAACACGTTGAGCCTACCTTAATCGCCCCACCCTGCAATGCCAACACGACCTCCCCTCCACAACCTGATACCTCCCCCATAACCTTGAAAGCTAACATTTCTACGAACTCTCATATCTCTCCCCCATCATCCTCGTCCTCTATCCCCCCTTTATGTCAATCTACCATTCCAGTACTCTTAGGAACTAGCAGACTCCCCTCTCATCCGACTTCACCCAGACCCCCCCAACAATTTAGACCTATCCCTCCCTGTCCCCGCACCCAATTACCCGACCCCACTCCCCTCTGCTGCATGTTGATAAACTGCAAATCCGCCTCCTGCCAAGCAACTGAGATTGCGGAAACCATTCTCAGTGAAAACATAGACATTGCATTCCTAACTGAAACTTGGCTCAACGCCCATTCCACTCCTATCCTCGACTTGCTCATTCCCCCAGGCTATTCTATAATTAAGAAGGATAGAATCGAACAAATAGGAGGAGGCCTTGCCCTAATCTTTAAAGATGATCTTGACATCTCACTTATCCACCTCCAAGACCCTTCAACCTTTGAATAACTTTGCACCGAGCTCACAATTCCTGGCTCTCCCACCATTCGGCTGCACACTATTTACCACCCCCCTGGAAACTTTCTCTCCTTTACTGAAGAGATGTCTGACCTTATTATTCAAGCATCGCTCTCCCATTCCAAGAATCTCTTCCTTGGTGATTACAACATCCACTGGAACAAAAATTATGACCCTGCTGTTACCCTACTTAAAGACGCCTTGTACATCACTGACCTGACCCAACTCTGTCATTCCCCCACTCACACCAAAGGCGCCACACTCAATGCTACCGTGATGAGCAATGATCTGGCCTCTCTCTCTAATATCCTTCCTGTAGACTGGTCTGACCACCACCTTATCCTCTTCACCTTGAATAGCTCCATCACTCACCCCGCCTTTATCAACTCTTTACCGAGGAAACATACCCGCAACCTTCACCTTATTCCACCTGGCGAATCAGAATCCACAATTCAAAATCACTTACTTGTTCCCCCTCCCTCCCACAGCACCAACGACCTAACTGATCATTACAATAATTCTATTCTTCAAGCCCTCGACCTAATTGCCCCAATCAAACTCAAAAAATCAAAAAAACATCCCGCCCAAGTCCTGGTTCAATTCCGATCTCAATAATGAAAGACGGGCCCTCAAGCAATCAGAACGTGCTTGGAGGAGTCATCCCACCTCTGATCACCTGGCTCGCCTTAGAAATGCCAGAGCCCAATATAAAAAACATATCTTCAACTAAAAGGCCTCCTTTCTCCGGTCTCAACTTGACCAGGCTAAAAACCGCCCCAGAGAACTCTTTAAAATCGTTAAAAAACAAACTTCTTCTGGCCCTCCTAAATTAGTAGCCTCTGTAGAAAGATGCGTAGAAATTGCCAGCTTCTTTAAGAATAAAGTCAACAAGATCAAAGTATCCTTCTCTTACCCCCTCTCTATCTCCAACCTCCCCTCAATCAACACACCCTCCCTAACATTCCTAACCCACTTTTGTCCTCTATTCTCCCACTTCACGATCACTCTCAACCCCTCACCACTCTCCCCCATGTTGACTCCTCCCATACGGATCACCTTGCTAAAAACAATGCCTCATGGAGTGAATTTAGTCCAGTATCAGAAACCACTATCATCAACATCATTTCTAAACTCAAACCATCCTCACACTCCAAAGATCCTCTTCCCGCCCATTTGGTCAAGAACTCAAACACATCATTGCTCCAATATGGACCGATATCATCAACTCCTCTTTTTCCACTTGCTGTGTTCCTGCCTCCTCTCAGCTAGGTCAAATCTCCCCTATTCTTAAAAACACTTCTGCTGACCCTAATATCCTTAACAATCTTCCTATCTCTAACATTCCCTTCCTCTCTAAAGCCCTTGAAAAATGTGCCCTGTCTCAATTAGATAACCACATCGTATCCTTCGATCTTCTTGACGTTTTCCAATCCGGTTTTAGAAAGGGATACAGTACCGAAACTGCTATGCTCAATATTACTGATGACATTCATCGCTCTTTAGACAAAGGTGAATCTTCACTACTAATCCTCCGTGACCTTCGGCTGCATTTGATACTGTCCACCATCCCACCCTACTAAACACTCTCATTTATGTTAGACCTGAGCGCCGCGTTCGACACGGTGTCTCATGACATTTTGCTGCGGTGTTTGGAGGAAGTGGGGATTGTCGGGAAGGCTCTTAAGTGGTTCCACTCATTCCTCTCGGACCGGTCTTTTAAAGTAGCCATTCCACCTGGCCAGTCCTCGTTCCATTCTCTGGAACTGGGAGTCCCTCAGGGCTCTGCTCTCAGCCCCACATTATTCAACTTGTATGTGAAACCGCTGGCTGATGTCGTTAGGCAATATGGCCTTACGATGACATCGTATGCCGACGACACGCAGCTGGCGGTGACACTTAGTGGGGACCCTGAGGTGACTGCGCCCAGATTCCGGGCAGGACTGATAGCTGTGGCGAGCTGGATGCGTAACAACTGCTTACAGCTTAATGCAAAAAAGACCGAGGTTCTGATTGTAGGGAAGCAGGCGGAACTCTGGGGAGACCACTGGTGGCCTCTTGAACTGGGGGCGATGCCTATTCCAGTGGACGAAGTTAAAAATCTGGGGGTATGGCTGGATTCTAACCTTTCTTTTGCCAGCCATACAAAGAAGACAGCAGCCACCTGTTATGGCATTCTGCGAGGACTTAGACCTGTTCTCAAATTTTTCGACCCTCCCACACGTCAACTGGTGGTTCAGGCCTCTATCCTCTCTCGGATTGACTACGGGAGTGCCTTGCTCCTTGGAGTCAATCAGGCTGAGGCGACGAGGCTCCAGAGGGTGCAGAATGCTGCTGCACGGGCCATCGTAGGTCTCCCGAGACGATGTTCTGTCTCTCCTGTTTTGGCCTCTCTGCACTGGCTTCCGGTCAGACAGAGAATCAAATTTAAGGCTCTCTGTCTGGCATTTAAGATCTTAAAGCTGTCCTCACCTCCGGCCCTGACAGGCCTTATTTCTTCTTATGTCCCTTCGCGATCCCTTAGATCCGAAGTCCAGTATCGGGCGAACAAGCCTAGGTTCAGGCTTAGCAGGATGGGAGGACGCTCCTTCCGCGTGCTGGCGGCAGATTTATGGAATTCCCTTCCTGTTCACATTCGGGCCCTCAACAGCTTGACCCTTTTTAGAAGGGCCATCAAAACCCACTTGTTCATCTCTGTAGGCTAGTACCCCCCTCTGTCAGCTATGATCTGTTGTGTTGTTGCATATGATCAGGCGCCGGGACGCCCCTTTGCTGGGGCAGCTGTTGCGCCTAATAAATGTTATTAACATAACATAACATAACATAGATCACTTTGGTTTTGAAGGCACTGTACTCAAATGGTTCTCCTCGTTCCTGCAAAATAGATCACAACAAATTAAGCTCAGCCAATGCCTCTCTAAACCTCAACCTGTCTCACTCGGTGTTCCTCAAGGATCTATCCTCTCCCCAACCCTATTCAATCTTTTCATGGAACCACTCACCCTCATTCTCAAACAAGCTAAAATCAGTTATCACCTCTATGCCGACGATACTCAACTATATTACAAGATTAAATCCCACAATGAAATCCTTCATCTCAATGATACCCTTATTAAAGTTCAAGCCTGGTTCCATCTGAATCATCTCAAACTGAACCCTAAAAAAACTGAAATCATCCTTTTCACTCCCAAAAACAATTCCCTTCACGTTCAACTCTGGATTAATGATATCAAAGCACTTAATTGCTCCCTCTCCACCTCTAATTCTGTCAAATCCCTAGGCATTAGCATCAATCATAATCTTAATCTCATCCCCCACATTTAAAATGCAGCCAAAAGTGCTCTTTTCACCCTTCACCATCTAAAAAAAAAATAAACCTTTTATTCCAGCTGATGATTTCAAAATCGTTGTCCAATCTCTTGTCCTTTCCAGGTAACGCCACACTTACTTGCACCCCTAAAATCCACCTCGCACCAAATAAATCTGTCTTCAACCTAGCTGCCAGACTTATTTCTGACTGTAAAAGATTTGACCACATCTCTCCCGTCCTCAAAAATCTCAATTGGCTCCCAATAGAAGGACGAACCACCTACAAGATTGCTTGTATCACGCATAAAGCTCTTCACCAAAACACCCCCTCCTACCATCCCGACAAACTACATAAAGCAGGGTGCTCCAGCTCCCTGAGGAGCACTAACTCCCTTGTCCTGATCCCTCCTAGATTAAAATGCAAAAAGACCCAATCCTGTGCATTCTCTGGTAATGCTCCTACGATTTGGAACTCTCTCCCCAAGGATCTTTGCTGCAACCCCTTCTACCTTCTCTTCAAAAAAAGACTCAAAGTACTTCTCCTCAACAAATATTGGGGTACCTAATGGTTCTGATTCCGACCTTGCTCACTCTTTCTCTGCTCTTGCTCACTCACCTACCCACCCCCTCTCCCTCTTTTCATATGTTCACTCCCCTTTCCTACACCCCCTTCTCTCTCTTTAATTGCTACACTTATCATATTTCTCACAGTTTCTTTGTCCACTTCACTCCTGTAATGCAATGTTTTACCTCTTGTGAATTTTCTGCACATTGTTAATTGTATCTTAAATATGTTTACCTACCTTGTAAAGCGCTCTGATACTCTTTGGTCCAGCTGCGCAATATAAAACCTTTTAAATAAATAAATGAAAATAAATAAATACATTCAGTGATCTGTTCTCCCTCATGCCTAGTGTCCCTGATGGTGTGTCCATGACGTAGACACCGGGGACAGTCCCCCCATTAAGCATAAAGCTTACCGAGTGACTGACCGGGTAAGGGCCTACATTAAGAAGAGGAGGTCACCAAAATGTTTGACCTTGGGGTGATTGAGTCCTCGAGCAGCCCTTGGTCCATCCCAGTGGTTCTGGTCCCAAAAACTGCCACATCTGGTGCCACCCCAGAACTTCGGTTCAGTGTGGATTATCGGGCCTCAACTCAACACCAAGACTGACGTGAACCCCATCCCCTGAGCTGATGAGCTCAGATCGGTTGGGGGCTGCCAAGTACCTCAGCACCTTAGACTTGGCATCTGGGTATTGGGAGATCACCTTGACCGAGGGAGTAAAGGAGAGATCAGCCACTACCAGTACCGGGTGATGCCCTTTGGAATGAAGAATGCCCCTGCCACATTCCAAAGGTAGGTCAACCGGGTGTTGGTTGGGCTGGAGGACTTCAGTGCCGCCTACCTGGATGACATTGCGGTGTTTAGCTCCTCTTGGGAGGACCTCCTGTGCCACCTCTGGGAGGTATTGATGGCACTGCGGAGAGCAGGCCTCACAATCAAAGCCAGTAAGTGCCAGATTGGGCAAGGTTCAGTAGTATATTTGGGACACCAGGTGGGGAGCGGCCAGGTTGCGCCCCTTCAGCCCAAAATTGAGACTATCCTGGGGTGGGAACCCCCCAAGACTCAGACTCAGGTGAGGGCCTTCTTAGGACTCGTGGGGTACTATAGGAGGTTTGTTAAGGGATATGCCCACATTTTTGCACCATTGACTGAGCTGACTTCTAAGAAGCAGCCAAAGAAGATTAACTGGACTGACACCTGTCAGAATGCTTTTGACGCCCTAAAGACTGCCACCGCTCCCGATATTCAGGTGTCAAACTTTTCAAAGGAATTTGTTGTCCGGAAGGACGCCTCAGAGAATAGTATTGGGGATGTTCTGTCACAGATCAAATCAATGAGGAGGGACTAGACCAACCGGTAGCCTTCCTAAGTAGAAGGTTACTTCCCCGGGAACAGAAGTGGAGTGCAATTGAGCTTGAGACATTCGCTGTGGTCTGGGCACTGAAGAAGTTGAGACCCTACCTGTTTGGGACTCACTTCCGGGTTCAGACAGACCACAGGCCCCTTAGATGGCTGATGCAGATGAAGGGTGAGAATCCCAAGTTGCTGAGGTGGTTCATTTCCCTACAGGGTATGGATTTCACGGTGGAACACCGCCCTGGTACCGAACACGCCAATGCTGACGGTCTATCCAGATTTTTCCATTAGTGAGTAGAACCTCCGAGGGGATGGTCAGTTCTCCCCCACATTTCAGCTGGAGGGGCCGTGTGTTAGACCTGGCATCATTGGCGTAGGTCTCTCTTCCCCTGCTACTCTTCCTGTCTGGTATGTTCGCTGGATATAGATGTTCTTTGGGCGCCGTGCCACTGCTACTCAGTGCCACAGCATGAATGCTCCATGTATATAAATGACTGTGTGAATTAGTATAACTCTGACGCTTACATTAGAATAGCCTGTTTTGTTAAGGATTACTGTCTATCACCCTATTTGGGCCTAGGAACCTGATAGGAGCTACGAGTTTAATATGTTTATAATCAGGCTGGCGAGGGCCACCTTTTAGCGAGGACCGTTTCGGTATTATATGTTGTGAAATGACTTTCCTGAAAGCGCGGTAGTTTCTTGTTTAAAGCTGTACTGCGGGCTGTTGCGAGTATACGTATTGGCCGTCTGGTTTTGGAGCAGCAGGGCCAGCTGGGTCTTCCTGGCTGGAGAGAGGGATCGGTATTCCAAGCGTGGGGAGGGGTGACTCTTTGATCCAAGCAGAGTCGCGCCTGGCAAGGTGAATGATGGCTCCACCTCCCACTGGGTGTCTGATAGCAGACCCCCTCATTCTGAAAAGGCAGGATGTTGACTTGTAAGCTAAGTGCTCCCCGACCCCACCGGTCTGGTTCTGACTGGAGTCAGTGATTTGCAACCTTAGAGAACAAAGACTTGTTAGATATAAAATACTATGCTGGAACTTTGGCCAAGTGTGTTCCTTCTAGATGTTAAGACAAAACTGTGTCTTTAACCCATCTTGCAGAAGTAACTACTTGAGGGCCCAAATCGAGAGAGCCTCCTTCAGAAGTCTCAGGGACATTAGACTTCACCCAGTCGCACGTTGGAATCCCGTGCTGGGAATTCCGCTTGCAGGTGGAGCCCCCGTCGAGTAATCCGGAGCCTCTAGGTCTACTGTAAGGGCCGTGGACTGGGCCTCTTCTGAAATGTTTGCTGAACCTGTGCGGGCCTCTGCAGCTCAGAGGGAACTGCCGCCGCTGACGGCCCACCTAACTCTGAACCTTTAAACCTTTCTTTGCTGAACCTGTGCGGGCCGCTGCAGCTCAGAGAGAACTGCCACTGCTGAGCGCCAGCCTAACTCTGAACCTTTGAACCTTCCTTTGCTAAACCTGTGTGGGATGCGGCAGCTAAGACGAGAGCTGCTGCCGCTGAGAGCCCACCTAAATCTGCACCCTGCAACCTTTCACAGGATCCAGGTGGGCCGCTGCAGCTGAGGGTGAGCTGTTGCCACTGAGAACCGCCGGAACTGGCCCCCTCGTGATTTGTCCCGTGGGCCACCGCAGCCGACAGAAGAGCTGTAGCCGCTGAGTGACCACACCTTTTGCTACCGTGCACCATCATGATTTGTCCCATGGGCCCCCGCAGCCAAGTGAGAGCTGTAGCCACTGAGTGCCCACACCTTTTGCTACTGTGCACCATTATGATTTGTCCCGTGGGCAGCCGTAGCCAAGAGCGAGCTGTAGCCGCTGAGTGCCCACACCTTCCGCTATTGTGCGCCATCGTGAGTGGTCCCGTGGGCTGCTGCAACCGGAGGAGAGCTGTAGCCACTGAGTGCCCACACCCCTGGCCACTGTGCACCCCTGTGGTCTGTCCCGTGGGCCACTGCAGCCAGAGGAGAGCTGTAGCCGCTGAGTGCCCACCACCCTGTGTTACTGTGCATCATTGTGCTTTGTCCCGCGGGCCACCACAGCTGAACGAGAGCTGTAGCCGCTGAGCGCCCGCACCCTTGACACCTTTGACTGCTTCGCATCCCCCTTTGGAATTGTCTCACGGGCCGCCGCAGCTGAGTGGGAGCTGTAGCCGTTGAGCGCCCGCACTCTTGACAACTTTGCATCTCCCCCGAAGAGAGAGCTGCTGCCACTGTATGCCCACCAAGGAGCAACACAACAAGAGTCCCTGCCTCCCCCAATCCAGGCGGCCGCAGCTACGTGCTTCTACTGCGGAGAGCCCGCCTGTCCCCGAGTGCCCAAGTCTGTGTGGATGCACGCTGCAGACCTTTGCCGCCCGTATTGTGGTCGCTGGGAGTCAACCTGTCACCGTCTCTAATTCTTTGAGAAGTTGCGTGCTGTCTCCCCTTTCAACGACGGGTACCTGTTGTGCAACGGGTCATGTAGGCCGCGTCCCTGAACTCAGTCAGTGTTACGATTTGGTCAAGACATTTTCATTCCTGCGCCACTGGTCCACATGTCTGTTGTCAGATGTATAGTGTGAACAGCACCCTTCTGCAAAGCTGCCCCAATCACCTCCAGCACATCTGCATGTAGTGCTGGAACCGCAACTCTGGCAAAATAGAACAGGCTAGGAACCTTCATTTAGGGCAGAGCGTTGCCACTAATTCAAGAAAACCAACCCCTTCCACAAAAGAAAAAGGGAGAAGGTCCAGAGCTAGCTTTTTAGCCAGCTTAGTGTTATACAGACGCGTCATTGGGTGGTTGCGTTCGAATGGCGCTTCTGAAAACAACATGCTTCTAATAGTGGGCTGGACCATGATTTTACGGGATGATGATGATGACTTCTTCGACCCAGTTACGCTCGGTGATGATGAACTTTTTCGCATTGGTGTCTCACTCTCTCCCACACTCTTAGTGTGGCTCACAGAGGGTGTGCTGCTGACAGGGGTACTGGGTGTAAGTGAAGAAGTGAAGAAATGTTTGACGCTTCTTCCTCCTCGTCATCATCAGATGAAACATCAATGGATACAGTTTGTTGACTTCCAATTCGGGCTTCCTTGATCTCCTTTAGGTGCGCATGCCATTGGACAGTGTGCTGTCTCTCAAGATGACCTCTCTGGCCTCCGGTACCATAGTTGGTACCAAGCTTACCACGACTAACTGCAAGCTTACAAATGCTACAAATGGCTATGTTTTCCCTTGTTGTGCAACCACTAAAGAAGTCCCAAACTGTGGACTTCAAATGTCTGTGGGGGGCGGAGGAGGAGATACTGGTCATGCTGCTAATGCCAGATGAAGTGGAGGATGTGTGTTGCCGAACTTTACTACGTTGTGCACTTGCACCACCACTAATTGAGGTCAAGGTGGATGGAGGTCCCTTCTGGCAAGAAAAAAATATGGAAGCGGTAGGTGGTGGTGTACTAGTTAACTCCAATGATGGTGGTCCCATTGCCTCCTCGTTGACATCACGCTCAGCAGCTTTTCGGGCTAGGGTAAAAATACTGCATGCCCACTGAGGCTGGAGTGGCGTGTATGATGACTGCATCGTCATCGTGAGAGTCTTCATCAGCAGGAGTAGTATACGCCACTTCTTCTTCAGCACCACACTCCATAAGTACAAGAGTTTCGGGGACCTTCCTTTTACGCTTAGCTACCTTTGTCAGATCATGGTGTGCCTCACTCTCAGACGGCAGTGGTGGTTCCCAAGTTGGATCCATATCATCAGAAGGAAGGGGGCTTGAAGAAGATGTAGACACCATCCTTGATCTTTTCCTTGCTAGGGATGTGGAAGACAATGAATGATCAGGAGGAGTGGCTTCCTCAAATGAAACCTCGGCTTGAATGTCAATTTCCTGATTTGCCCCTACTTTAGGAGGAACAACTATTGTGGGCACTTGTGCCCCTCCATGCACCTCTGCTTGCTCATCTCCTTGCGCTGCCTCTCCTTCCACATTTACTTGGGCTTGTACTTGCACATGTGGTTGTTGTTGCGTCATTGGTTGTTGAACACTCGTCAGATGAGTTACAACAACCTGTGTTGATTGAGGGACATTGCTGCTACTTTCTTGCGATGAGCCAACATCACTGGTCGATGGTGATTGAGCAACTAGACGAAGTGCCTCTGCAGCACTCAAGGGCTTGGACTTAAGTTGGCGTGGTGGTGGTGGCACTGAGCCCAATGGAGCGGGGGTGCTGCTCCCAGCTTGGTCCCCAGCAGATCCCGCTACTGCTGCAGGCATACTTTTTTTTTTATTCCCAAAAAATGTGGCGGGCGGCACACCAGTCTCCTTGGTAACTTGCTTCTTTTGCTCCTTACTGGCAACTTTCTTGCTAGAGGAGCTACGGGGAACTTTTTTTGGGGCCATCTTCTTCAGATGTCAGAACAGCAGGCCGCAGTTGCACGAGTTGCAGAGTTGTCTTGACTGTGGCCACACGTGACGTCGAGTGACGTTATGCTGCACACACCGCTGCAGGACTTCTTCCTGGCACTGGTGGTTCTCTTGTGCACCTAAAAGCAATGGAAGACAGAGGAACATCAGTTATACACCCCAAAAAGTCGAAAAACACATAAAAATCAGCACAATCCCATGCCATCGAAGCCCTCAATGATGTTTAAATTCAAGACACCCCACAGAAAGTCTAGGCCCATGCACCATTGAGTACCCCTGGGCATAATGGATGAAAGCTAGGCAAAATGGGTGCAGGCCTGAGAACACTGCCTGCCTTCAAAATGGCCAGGGCCTGCCTGTACCAGCACTCAAAATGGCCCCCACCTACATGGCCAGTCCCATCAACACCACCAAAAAGTAAAAAAACACATAAAAATCACCACAATCCCATTCCATTAATGCCCCCAATGATGTTTACATTCAAGACACCCCACAGAACGTCTAGGCCCATTCACCACTGAGTACCCCTGGGCATAAGGGATGAAAGCTAGGCAAAATAGGTGCAGGCCTGAGAACACTGCATGCCTTCAAAATGGCCCCTTGCCCCCCAGCACATGGCCAGGGCCTGCCTGTACCAGCACTCAAAATGGCCCCACCCACATGGCCAGTCCCCATCAACACCCCAAAAAATCGAAAAACACACAAAAATCACCACAATCCAATGCCATCCATGCCCTCCATGATGTTTACATTAAAGAGACCCCACAGAAAGACTAAGTCCATGCACTACTCACTAGCCCTGGGCAAAAGGCCCCAACAGCAGCCCAAAAAATCGAAAAACACACAAAAATCAGCACAATCCCATGCCATCCATGCCCTTCATGATGTTTACATTAAAGAGACCCCACAGAAAGACTCAGTCCATCCACCACTGAGTACCCCTGGGCAAAAGGCCCCAACAACAGCCCAAAAATCGAAAATTCCAAAATTGTAGTTGTAGCAACTGTAATGCCCCAAACAAACTTACTTGTGAAACTTCTAATCCAAAAGTGATCCAAAGAAAGTCAAAAAGGCCTCAAATCCAAATATCCAGCTGCATCCACAAAAAGTAATCCTTCCAGGTCAAGATTCAAATGAAAGTGACCAGCACATGAAGAAAGCACTGGGAGAGGCCTGCTGGACAGGAAAAGGAAGTTGGAGACTGTGGGGCACTTCCTTCCTCCCAAACCCCCCCCCCCCCCCAAAAAATGGACTCCTTGCAAAAAAAAGTGCAGGCAAATGTCAACCTGAGGAGTTATTCTGATAAAAATCATAATTTTCAGAAGGTTTATGCTGCTTGCTGGTGGATTTCTTGTGCAGAATTGCAAATTTTGCAATTTCGCGAGTGCGAGATTGTTGCTGCCCGCCGCATCTACGTGTTTGCAATTGTTTACTCTCGCGATGCGTGATCACAAGCCTTTATGACGTACTCGCGTTGACAAACTCTCGCTGTGCAAGGTGGCGGGCGCGTTGACGTAATCGCGGTCGGCAAACTCCTGCGGGATCACGCAGCAAGATCCAAAATGGCGCAGCACACGCAAACATGGAGAAAAACAACTCTTCAAACGCTGAATGACGGTAAGTGAACGCCGTGCGCCGCAATATTGTATTTGTCAAGCGCGACCCAGCAAAAAAATCCACTGCGTGCGAATTTGCGGATTTTCAGCAAATTCGCAAGAGTTCGCAGATTGCAAATTTACCAGAAATCCGCAAATTCCGCGAGCGGAACGGATTTTACGCCCATGCTTAGAAGTAAGTGTCCCCGACAGGTAGCCCTGTTCAGAGGGGGCCACTCACTTGTTTCAAGTGTGGTCAAGTGTGCCACCGGTATTATGATCCCCAGTGTCCCCTGAGGGACCCCAACGCACCCCAATGTACCCCCTTGTGCACCACCCCATGCACCATTCTGCCAGATTGCCAGCGTAGCTGTGGGGGGGGGGGGGAGAAGATGGATGGGATCCCATAGAGTTGACCCTTGTCTCGCTAGGAGACTTTGAGAAGGTCCCTAACCCCACATTGCCGTATAACACTAATAAGTACCGGCAGTGGGTGACCATCAATGGCCATAGAGTGGATGCTGTCAGGGACACAGGAGCTAGTGTGACTGCTGTCAGCTCCAGGTTGGTGTCCAAAGAGCAGATTTTCCCCCATGTGTTCTGTCCCGTTGTGTCAGCCGACAACTCAGAGAGCCAGTGTGAGGTGGCTCAGGTTCCCTTTGAGTGGGGGGGTCTCAGGAACTCTCCAAGTGGCTGTGAGACCCGCCAAGCCAGTAGACTGTCTGTTGGGCAATGATCTAGAGAACTCCCCGTGGGCTACGGTGGAGAGAAACACTCATTTGGAAATGACGGGCCTGTCTGAATGGGCGTGTGCAACCACGCGGTCCATGACAGCTCAGAAGGTTGGGCTGGGGGTTCTGGAGCCTGAAATTATGGCCCAGATCCGGCCTTAAAGATAAAGGGAAGGGGGTGTGGGAAACAGGCCCCCCATGGTTCCCACAGGCCTGGAGGGGGCAGACCCTGAGGAGGATGCCCTAGGACCTACAGGGGAACAGGTGGCTGAACTGGGGGACCTACCTGAGCTGACCAATTGGCAGCAGGAAGGGGGTCCTCCAGGAAGGAATTTTGCGAGCAACAGTGAACCTGTCCTTCTCTGGAGGGAGTGCGGCAACAGGCCGTCGCCCACGCCGCAGGTGATCAGATAGGGTCACAGTGGATCTATTGGGAGAATGATCTCCTTTACAGCGAGCCTCAAGTTGCTGAACCTGGGTCAGCGTGTGTGCTGGTGGTACCCCAGCGCTTCCGAACCTTCCTACTGGGGTTGGCTGATGATGTTCCATTGGCCTGACATCTGGGGCAGACCAAGACCTTTGAGAGGCTGGCCACCTGCTTCTATTGGCCCCAGTTGCGCAGGAGCTCGGATGCTCACTGCAGGACCTATGAGACTTGCCAGGCAGGTGGGAGAGTGGGAGAAGCTTAAGGCCCCCCTGCAGCCCTTCCCTGTTGCTTGCATCCCATTCGAGAGAGTAGGCATCGATATTGTGGGGCCTCTGGATCCCAACACAGCCATGGGCAACAGGTTCATCCTGGTCTGGGTGGACCATGCCAGACGGTACCCTGAGGCCATCCCGCTCAGGACAGTGACGGCCACCATGGTGGGATGGGCCCTGATGGGGATTTTCTTCAGTGTGGGATTCCCCAGAGAGGTGGTGTCTGTTAGGGAGCCTAATTTCAATCTCCAAGTACATGAAGTCTCTGTGAGAGGAGTGTGGGGGTGAACTATAAGTTCACCACTCCTTACCACCCCCAGTTTAACGGGCTGGTTGAGAGCTACAACCGGACCCTTAAGGGCAGGATTAGGGCCTAGGTGAGCCCATGAGGCATAAGTGGGATGTCCTCTTGGCATGCCTGTGGTTTGCCTACCGTGAGGTACACAGAAATCCTTAGGGTTCAGTCTCTTTGTGCTGCTCTATGGTCACCCGGTAAGAGGACCTCTGAATCTGGTCAAGGAAGGCTGGGAGCAATCCCCCAGGAAACCTCCCCAGGATGTGTTCAGTTACATGCTAGCCTTCAGAAACCAGACTCGGCGTTTCAGGAAACTTGATGAGGTAAACCTGGAAGCCAGCCAGGAGGAGATGAAACGCTGGCACGATCAAAATGCCATTCCGATCGAGTTTCAGCCTGGATAAAAGGTTTCAGTCATGGCCCCCATGGAGCCTTGCGCGCTCCAAGAGAAGAGGACCGGCCCCTTTGAGGTGGTGGAGCGCAAAAGTCCTGTTACCTACCTGGTGGACTTAAAGTCTGTTAGGAACCCCTTATGGGTCCTACTTGTTAACCGCCTGAAGCCCCACTTTGAGAGGTCAGAGGTGAGCATGCTTCTGGCCTCCGATGCTGGGAGAGAGGAGGAGAGCGAGCTCCTCCTGACCTCCTGTGTGCCAGGGAGCGAGATGGGTCAGTGGAAGGTGTGGTCCTCTCTCCCGCACTGACCCCTGAGCAGCAGGGTGATTGTTGCCAACTGGTGGCTAACCCTTACTGTCTCTCTGTTTCATTTATCTATCTTTCTGACTAAAATGGATGTCATTCCCAATTCTACCGCCTGCATACCCCCTCTCCCCAAAAATGATCCTCCCCCACATTACAATTCCCCCCTCCTCCCTCCTCCAGGTTTCCCTCCCCCTCTGCCCCAGACTACCCCCCCTAGATTACTCCAACTCAACCAACTTCTTAAAAACTACTGATCCACTTCACTCCTCTATTCTTATTCAATCACTCCTTAAGGTTGAACCTCTCCTTTCATCCCTTGTGTTAGAATTCTCCTCACTCAGAAGTAACATCTCACTCCTTTTAAAAGCCCACACCTCAGGTCAGGCCCACACATCGATCGCCTCACCACACACCCTATCGTCGCACATTAACACTCATCTCAATCTACCCACAAACAGCCCTCCAAGCGTTAATACCAATACTAACACTCCTCCCATCCCTTGTAACTACACTACCCGATCCAAACACGTTGAGCCTACCTTAATCGCCCCACCCTGCAATGCCAACACGACCTCCCCTCCACAACCTGATACCTCCCCCATAACCTTGAAAGCTAACATTTCTACGAACTCTCATATCTCTCCCCCATCATCCTCGTCCTCTATCCCCCCTTTATGTCAATCTACCATTCCAGTACTCTTAGGAACTAGCAGACTCCCCTCTCATCCGACTTCACCCAGACCCCCCCAACAATTTAGAGCTATCCCTCCCTGTCCCCGCACCCAATTACCCGACCCCACTCCCCTCTGCTGCATGTTGATAAACTGCAAATCCGCCTCCTGCCAAGCAACTGAGATTGCGGAAACCATTCTCAGTGAAAACATAGACATTGCATTCCTAACTGAAACTTGGCTCAACGCCCATTCCACTCCTATCCTCGACTTGCTCATTCCCCCAGGCTATTCTATAATTAAGAAGGATAGAATCGAACAAATAGGAGGAGGCCTTGCCCTAATCTTTAAAGATGATCTTGACATCTCACTTATCCACCTCCAAGACCCTTCAACCTTTGAATAACTTTGCACCGAGCTCACAATTCCTGGCTCTCCCACCATTCGGCTGCACACTATTTACCACCCCCCTGGAAACTTTCTCTCCTTTACTGAAGAGATGTCTGACCTTATTATTCAAGCATCGCTCTCCCATTCCAAGAATCTCTTCCTTGGTGATTACAACATCCACTGGAACAAAAATTATGACCCTGCTGTTACCCTACTTAAAGACGCCTTGTACATCACTGACCTGACCCAACTCTGTCATTCCCCCACTCACACCAAAGGCGCCACACTCAATGCTACCGTGATGAGCAATGATCTGGCCTCTCTCTCTAATATCCTTCCTGTAGACTGGTCTGACCACCACCTTATCCTCTTCACCTTGAATAGCTCCATCACTCACCCCGCCTTTATCAACTCTTTACCGAGGAAACATACCCGCAACCTTCACCTTATTCCACCTGGCGAATCAGAATCCACAATTCAAAATCACTTACTTGTCCCCCCTCCCTCCCACAGCACCAACGACCTAACTGATCATTACAATAATTCTATTCTTCAAGCCCTCGACCTAATTGCCCCAATCAAACTCAAAAAATCAAAAAAACATCCCGCCCAAGTCCTGGTTCAATTCCGATCTCAATAATGAAAGACGGGCCCTCAAGCAATCAGAACGTGCTTGGAGGAGTCATCCCACCTCTGATCACCTGGCTCGCCTTAGAAATGCCAGAGCCCAATATAAAAAACATATCTTCAACTAAAAGGCCTCCTTTCTCCGGTCTCAACTTGACCAGGCTAAAAACCGCCCCAGAGAACTCTTTAAAATCGTTAAAAAACAAACTTCTTCTGGCCCTCCTAAATTAGTAGCCTCTGTAGAAAGATGCGTAGAAATTGCCAGCTTCTTTAAGAATAAAGTCAACAAGATCAAAGTATCCTTCTCTTACCCCCTCTCTATCTCCAACCTCCCCTCAATCAACACACCCTCCCTAACATTCCTAACCCACTTTTGTCCTCTATTCTCCCACTTCACGATCACTCTCAACCCCTCACCACTCTCCCCCATGTTGACTCCTCCCATACGGATCACCTTGCTAAAAACAATGCCTCATGGAGTGAATTTAGTCCAGTATCAGAAACCACTATCATCAACATCATTTCTAAACTCAAACCATCCTCACACTCCAAAGATCCTCTTCCCGCCCATTTGGTCAAGAACTCAAACACATCATTGCTCCAATATGGACCGATATCATCAACTCCTCTTTTTCCACTTGCTGTGTTCCTGCCTCCTCTCAGCTAGGTCAAATCTCCCCTATTCTTAAAAACACTTCTGCTGACCCTAATATCCTTAACAATCTTCCTATCTCTAACATTCCCTTCCTCTCTAAAGCCCTTGAAAAATGTGCCCTGTCTCAATTAGATAACCACATCGTATCCTTCGATCTTCTTGACGTTTTCCAATCCGGTTTTAGAAAGGGATACAGTACCGAAACTGCTATGCTCAATATTACTGATGACATTCATCGCTCTTTAGACAAAGGTGAATCTTCACTACTAATCATCCGTGACCTTCGGCTGCATTTGATACTGTCCACCATCCCACCCTACTAAACACTCTCATAGATCACTTTGGTTTTGAAGGCACTGTACTCAAATGGTTCTCCTCGTTCCTGCAAAATAGATCACAACAAATTAAGCTCAGCCAATGCCTCTCTAAACCTCAACCTGTCTCACTCGGTGTTCCTCAAGGATCTATCCTCTCCCCAACCCTATTCAATCTTTTCATGGAACCACTCACCCTCATTCTCAAACAAGCTAAAATCAGTTATCACCTCTATGCCGACAATACTCAACTATATTACAAGATTAAATCCCACAATGAAATCCTTCATCTCAATGATACCCTTATTAAAGTTCAAGCCTGGTTCCATCTGAATCATCTCAAACTGAACCCTAAAAAAACTGAAATCATCCTTTTCACTCCCAAAAACAATTCCCTTCCCGTTCAACTCTGGATTAATGATATCAAAGCACTTAATTGCTCCCTCTCCACCTCTAATTCTGTCAAATCCCTAGGCATTAGCATCAATCATAATCTTAATCTCATCCCCCACATTTAAAATGCAGCCAAAAGTGCTCTTTTCACCCTTCACCATCTAAAAAAAAAATAAACCTTTTATTCCAGCTGATGATTTCAAAATCGTTGTCCAATCTCTTGTCCTTTCCAGGTAACGCCACACTTACTTGCACCCCTAAAATCCACCTCGCACCAAATAAATCTGTCTTCAACCTAGCTGCCAGACTTATTTCTGACTGTAAAAGATTTGACCACATCTCTCCCGTCCTCAAAAATCTCAATTGGCTCCCAATAGAAGGACGAACCACCTACAAGATTGCTTGTATCACGCATAAAGCTCTTCACCAAAACACCCCCTCCTACCATCCCGACAAACTACATAAAGCAGGGTGCTCCAGCTCCCTGAGGAGCACTAACTCCCTTGTCCTGATCCCTCCTAGATTAAAATGCAAAAAGACCCAATCCTGTGCATTCTCTGGTAATGCTCCTACGATTTGGAACTCTCTCCCCAAGGATCTTTGCTGCAACCCCTTCTACCTTCTCTTCAAAAAAAGACTCAAAGTACTTCTCCTCAACAAATATTGGGGTACCTAATGGTTCTGATTCCGACCTTGCTCACTCTTTCTCTGCTCTTGCTCACTCACCTACCCACCCCCTCTCCCTCTTTTCATATGTTCACTCCCCTTTCCTACACCCCCTTCTCTCTCTTTAATTGCTACACTTATCATATTTCTCACAGTTTCTTTGTCCACTTCACTCCTGTAATGCAATGTTTTACCTCTTGTGAATTTTCTGCACATTGTTAATTGTATCTTAAATATGTTTACCTACCTTGTAAAGCGCTCTGATACTCTTTGGTCCAGCTGCGCAATATAAAACCTTTTAAATAAATAAATAAAAATAAATAAATACATTCAGTGATCTGTTCTCCCTCATGCCTAGTGTCCCTGATGGTGTGTCCATGACGTAGACACCGGGGACAGTCCCCCCATTAAGCATAAAGCTTACCGAGTGACTGACCGGGTAAGGGCCTACATTAAGAAGAGGAGGTCACCAAAATGTTTGACCTTGGGGTGATTGAGTCCTCGAGCAGCCCTTGGTCCATCCCAGTGGTTCTGGTCCCAAAAACTGCCACATCTGGTGCCACCCCAGAACTTCGGTTCTGTGTGGATTATCGGGCCTCAACTCAACACCAAGACTGACGTGAACCCCATCCCCTGAGCTGATGAGCTCAGATCGGTTGGGGGCTGCCAAGTACCTCAGCACCTTAGACTTGGCATCTGGGTATTGGGAGATCACCTTGACCGAGGGAGTAAAGGAGAGATCAGCCACTACCAGTACCGGGTGATGCCCTTTGGAATGAAGAATGCCCCTGCCACATTCCAAAGGTAGGTCAACCGGGTGTTGGTTGGGCTGGAGGACTTCAGTGCCGCCTACCTGGATGACATTGCGGTGTTTAGCTCCTCTTGGGAGGACCTCCTGTGCCACCTCTGGGAGGTATTGATGGCACTGCGGAGAGCAGGCCTCACAATCAAAGCCAGTAAGTGCCAGATTGGGCAAGGTTCAGTAGTATATTTGGGACACCAGGTGGGGAGCGGCCAGGTTGCGCCCCTTCAGCCCAAAATTGAGACTATCCTGGGGTGGGAACCCCCCAAGACTCAGACTCAGGTGAGGGCCTTCTTAGGACTCGTGGGGTACTATAGGAGGTTTGTTAAGGGATATGCCCACATTTTTGCACCATTGACTGAGCTGACTTCTAAGAAGCAGCCAAAGAAGATTAACTGGACTGACACCTGTCAGAATGCTTTTGACGCCCTAAAGACTGCCATGTGCACCGCTCCCGATATTCAGGTGTCAAACTTTTCAAAGGAATTTGTTGTCCGGAAGGACGCCTCAGAGAATAGTATTGGGGATGTTCTGTCACAGATCAAATCAATGAGGAGGGACTAGACCAACCGGTAGCCTTCCTAAGTAGAAGGTTACTTCCCCGGGAACAGAAGTGGAGTGCAATTGAGCTTGAGACATTCGCTGTGGTCTGGGCACTGAAGAAGTTGAGACCCTACCTGTTTGGGACTCACTTCCGGGTTCAGACAGACCACAGGCCCCTTAGATGGCTGATGCAGATGAAGGGTGAGAATCCCAAGTTGCTGAGGTGGTTCATTTCCCTACAGGGTATGGATTTCACGGTGGAACACCGCCCTGGTACCGAACACGCCAATGCTGACGGTCTATCCAGATTTTTCCATTAGTGAGTAGAACCTCCGAGGGGATGGTCAGTTCTCCCCCACATTTCAGCTGGAGGGGCCGTGTGTTAGACCTGGCATCATTGGCGTAGGTCTCCCTTCCCCTGCTACTCTTCCTGTCTGGTATGTTCGCTGGATATAGATGTTCTTTGGGCGCCGTGCCACTGCTACTCAGTGCCACAGCATGAATGCTCCATGTATATAAATGACTGTGTGAATTAGTATAACTCTGACGCTTACATTAGAATAGCCTGTTTTGTTAAGGATTACTGTCTATCACCCTATTTGGGCCTAGGAACCTGATAGGAGCTACGAGTTTAATATGTTTATAATCAGGCTGGCGAGGGCCACCTTTTAGCGAGGACCGTTTCGGTATTATATGTTGTGAAATGACTTTCCTGAAAGCGCGGTAGTTTCTTGTTTAAAGCTGTACTGCGGGCTGTTGCGAGTATACGTATTGGCCGTCTGGTTTTGGAGCAGCAGGGCCAGCTGGGTCTTCCTGGCTGGAGAGAGGGATCGGTATTCCAAGCGTGGGGAGGGGTGACTCTTTGATCCAAGCAGAGTCGCGCCTGGCAAGGTGAATGATGGCTCCACCTCCCACTGGGTGTCTGATAGCAGACCCCCTCATTCTGAAAAGGCAGGATGTTGACTTGTAAGCTAAGTGCTCCCCGACCCCACCGGTCTGGTTCTGACTGGAGTCAGTGATTTGCAACCTTAGAGAACAAAGACTTGTTAGATATAAAATACTATGCTGGAACTTTGGCCAAGTGTGTTCCTTCTAGATGTTAAGACAAAACTGTGTCCGAGTGAACGGAGAAAAGGACTTTGTAACTTTAACCCATCTTGCAGAAGTAACTACTTGAGGGCCCAAATCGAGAGAGCCTCCTTCAGAAGTCTCAGGGACATTAGACTTCACCCAGTCGCACGTTGGAATCCCGTGCTGGGAATTCCGCTTGCAGGTGGAGCCCCCGTCGAGTAATCCGGAGCCTCTAGGTCTACTGTAAGGGCCGTGGACTGGGCCTCTTCTGAAATGTTTGCTGAACCTGTGCGGGCCTCTGCAGCTCAGAGGGAACTGCCGCCGCTGACGGCCCACCTAACTCTGAACCTTTAAACCTTTCTTTGCTGAACCTGTGCGGGCCGCTGCAGCTCAGAGAGAACTGCCACTGCTGAGCGCCAGCCTAACTCTGAACCTTTGAACCTTCCTTTGCTAAACCTGTGTGGGATGCGGCAGCTAAGACGAGAGCTGCTGCCGCTGAGAGCCCACCTAAATCTGCACCCTGCAACCTTTCACAGGATCCAGGTGGGCCGCTGCAGCTGAGGGTGAGCTGTTGCCACTGAGAACCGCCGGAACTGGCCCCCTCGTGATTTGTCCCGTGGGCCACCGCAGCCGACAGAAGAGCTGTAGCCGCTGAGTGACCACACCTTTTGCTACCGTGCACCATCATGATTTGTCCCATGGGCCCCCGCAGCCAAGTGAGAGCTGTAGCCACTGAGTGCCCACACCTTTTGCTACTGTGCACCATTATGATTTGTCCCGTGGGCAGCCGTAGCCAAGAGCGAGCTGTAGCCGCTGAGTGCCCACACCTTCCGCTATTGTGCGCCATCGTGAGTGGTCCCGTGGGCTGCTGCAACCGGAGGAGAGCTGTAGCCACTGAGTGCCCACACCCCTGGCCACTGTGCACCCCTGTGGTCTGTCCCATGGGCCACTGCAGCCAGAGGAGAGCTGTAGCCGCTGAGTGCCCACCACCCTGTGTTACTGTGCATCATTGTGCTTTGTCCCGCGGGCCACCACAGCTGAACGAGAGCTGTAGCCGCTGAGCGCCCGCACCCTTGACACCTTTGACTGCTTCGCATCCCCCTTTGGAATTGTCTCACGGGCCGCCGCAGCTGAGTGGGAGCTGTAGCCGTTGAGCGCCCGCACTCTTGACAACTTTGCATCTCCCCCGAAGAGAGAGCTGCTGCCACTGTATGCCCACCAAGGAGCAACACAACAAGAGTCCCTGCCTCCCCCAATCCAGGCGGCCGCAGCTAAGTGCTTCTACTGCGGAGAGCCCGCCTGTCCCCGAGTGCCCAAGTCTGTGTGGATGCACGCTGCAGACCTTTGCCGCCCGTATTGTGGTCGCTGGGAGTCAACCTGTCACCGTCTCTAATTCTTTGAGAAGTTGCGTGCTGTCTCCCCTTTCAACGACGGGTACCTGTTGTGCAACGGGTCATGTAGGCCGCGTCCCTGAACTCAGTCAGTGTTACGATTTGGTCAAGACATTTTCATTTCTTTGAGTCCCTACGGGTTGACGTGAATTGTCATTGTTGACGCGCTTTGAGAGTTGATTTAAACTGCTAGATAAAGATATTATTTTCTATATCTACCTGAGTTGTGTACTTTTGTGATGTCATTGCTGCCTTGTACGTTGTCATAAACGCTTCATACACTGCCTCTGAGATAGTCCAATTGTTCATGCTACGTTACCACATGGTTGAGCAGGGGTTATCGAAATGGGTGACCCACTTGCCCTGACTTAGGAGAAAGGGTCCCTATTTGGACAGTGGGCCAGCCAGTGCCAACTAGAGACCCCCATTTCTAACAGAGAGAATAGGCAGGGTTAGCCCTGGAGGATCACCTTGTATGAGAGAACTCTCCTACGGCATACTTAGAGCATCCCCATGCCCTGTGTGTTGAATTTAGCCCTCCTGGGAGAGTCACCATTTCAGGACATCAGCCTGTATGGTAATGAGCATCATGATGGACAAAGAATAAAGAAAGATATTGGGCCTTACAAATATTGGGGTCTGAGCAGGGCTGACTTACTCTTGTAGTACCCATGCCTTACCCCTGCATCTCAGGAGTACTCCTGACTTACTTTAGCAACTCATGAGTTGTACAAGATTATACCACATCAAAATCTTTGTGATTCAGGCCCTTGTTTTCTGTAGGGCTGTAGAAGCAAACCACTGCACAGAACAGCACAAAGTGGCATCTTCACAAAAGGCTCTAAAAACACTTCACTGGCTCCCTATTAGGGAGCGGGTGAAGTTTAGGGCCCTTTGTATAGGACATCGTATCCTAAACGGGAAAGGCCCTAGGTACCTGCTCAACTATCTCAAGAGGTATGAACCCACACGCCAATTAAGATCATGGGGCACGGGACTGGTGCAGGTCCCGAAGATAAAAAGAGTAAGAATGGGTGGAAAATCCTTCAGAGTCTCGACCGCTAAGCTATGGAACACGCTGCCAGAGAAGTTGCGACTGGAAAAATCCGAGCTGATTTTTCGCAAAGAACTGAAAACAATCCTGTTTCCCAACCCTTAATTCCTCAAATAGGGCTTCGAGCCGCAACCGGAATCCCACTCTTAAGGAAACAAACAGCAGCGTCGAGCGCGGGGACACACCAGCAGGTGTAACCAAGCGCTTTATAAATTTAAAACAACACACAAAAAAGTAAGCCAAATAAAAAAACAGAACTTAGCTACATACGGACTAGAGTAGCACCCAACTGTAGTGCAGAGACTTTCATGGAGAAACAAACATGCACTATTTCATATATTTGCTTTTGTGAATTAGACCTGAAATGTCCATCCAACTCCATACAAGGAAGAAGAGTTGACAATCCTTTATGTTTGTACTAATGTGCTAATTTTCTTGAATATTCCCACCACTCACCCTCTGCACTGTCACTTGCAGACAAATACTTCATATAGCATGCTAGCACCCTCATTTTAGGTTACATTGTGTTCGTGAGAGAGAACAATAAAAATGATGTGGGCACTTTTTCAATTTTCGGCTTCATTTTAAAAAGTTCTTAGGGGGCTTATTTACAAGTTCCTTTCTCTACTATTGCATCATTTTTAACATAGGAAAAGTGACGTACTGGTGGCGCAAGCGACGTGTAAATCTGCCCCTTAATTTTTAGGCAATGTAACAGTGTCACATTTTTATGTAGTTGCTGCACCCGCCCCACTACGCAAAGGATGCTTTAAAAAAATAAAAACAAAAGTGGGCTATCTTTCATCTTTGAAACTTGCACACAGAAGGTATTCCGGTGCCTTTCATCAGTCATGATTTAGCAGTCCTGAATTCCTCTGAGGCTTCGTTGATAAATGACCACCGTGACGTATGCAGAGGCCCATGCTACATCGGGCGGATGTTATTCGATAGACCAGGTGTTCGAAAATAAAAAACAGACAGCGCTATCACAATGCACTGCATGACGACGCTTCATGAACCGGTAATTCATCATGTAAATCCCCTGACGCAGCTGACTTCTGTACCCAAGAGCAAATATATTGTACTTTAATCCTCTTAAAGTAACATCAGAACAGAAATCCAATTTACTGCTTCCGATAGTCATTCCCTTAAAAGTGCTGTGAAAGCTCGCCATTTATTTTTCTTCCGTAAAAGTTAAGGGCTTTGCATAATCATCCGAAGGAGACATCACTTCCTGGAATACAATGAAACGTGCAGATGCATTTAAATTGTCGTTAAGCCAATACTAATGGCTGCATTCGCTAGTTTCAGAGTAAAGCTGCCTCGCCATGAAAGTGCTGAGAGTCCAGTGAAGGAGGCGCCCTTTCTGTGACTGCAGTAAAATCAGTTAAAACGTGCAGGGTTATGAAACTTGATCACCAGTAAATGTCTGAAGGAATCATAATTTATAAGTAAGGTTCCCAGTTTCCCCTTTTTACAGATTTTTTACAGATAAATACAGACAGGAAACAATGTGTTTCCTGTCTGTATTTAGTTTCAAAAGCGGAAAAACACTGAACATTATGCTTCTAATGAGCGACTTTACATGCTTTTGAGCAGATAGACAGCATTGGGAGTTAAAAAACAGGTTTGATATTTTTAAATAAGGGCATGCTAAAATATATTTGTAGCAAAGTGCTAAAATTTACCTGTGGGTATAGTGTTTTGGTATATTTGACTGCTGAATTTGCAAAAACAAACACGACAGGCATCAAAGTTTGAGTGCATGTTTATCAGTTAAATAAATCTGGAAATGTACCAATTTTGACTCCACTTATTCATAGACCATAAAATAAGTATGGATACATACTAATAAGATGGCGGAAAAATAAATATGGATAAGAACAGACGGAAACGTTAAAAAAAAACCATCAAACTGGGAGCCCTAATTATAACATCTTTGATTCACCAATGACCTTCCAGCAATTCTTTTAATGCAATAAACCATGTCTATAGAGGATGAATATACAGTGGTATTAACACCTAACAGGAAAGAATAGGGAGTACCCGATGCTCAAATCTCCATTCAAGAAGCCGGATCAATATTAGAGATCAGTATCATCAGCAGGAACAAGCTAGAAGGAGGGGGGTGGCTCTTTGATCATAGCTGCCTCATCTGAATTGAAGTAAAAAGGCTAGAAAAACGCTTTATTTACATAATTCCCTTATCAACAAAGAAAGCAAGATTTACATTACAGAAACAGACATAGTTTAAATATTAAAAATATATTTAGTAATTTTAAAAACTTCAAATAATCCTACCAGGAATAAGAAGTAGATTCTTATTTCCCCCCCAAAAAAGCGTTTTACCGGCTGTTTCAGAAGGTCGATGGTAAAACCTTCCCACTTATAGGGATGGACTGGAAACCAAAGGCATCCCTGGTAAACATGTTTAAAACAGCCCCACTCCCTTCCTCTTCTCTCATGTCTCTGTCTCCTTTTCAATTTCCTCTCTCTTTTTCTTCTGTCTTCCCTTAAGCACTCACTGTGCCTGCAGTATCCATCTGCCCTTAAAACAAGCATTTGCAATGTAATAGGTCTCACATTTGCTAGAGTTGAAGCTATTGGCATTGTAGATCACAATAACTTTTATTTATCGGTTTTGAAAACCTACACATAAAAAAGGCATTCTCATTTTAAATGCCAATAGCTCAAACTATCACAAATGCGAAACCTGTTGCATTGCAAATGCATTTGCAAACGGGCCAATTCGCAGAGTTGGCCTGTTCGCTACCCCAAAAACAAATTTGGCATGCATGAAACCCAAACCAAATACTGATTCGGTACTTGGAAGTAGTATCACTTTCAAATATTGAATCGAAATGCTATGTATTAATGTTTTGTGACCAAGTTCCGGTCACAACACCTTAATAAGTTTCTCACTACAAGTATGTAGTGGTAACCCATTCACAATTGGGAAGGGACCCCTTTCCCTTTTGTAAATGTAGAAAAATAAGGTTGTTTAAAATGAGGCCATGGTCCATGGGACCACTAACTCTTCTTAAACAAAAAAAAAAACATTTTTTTTTAAAACAAAGTCCTATTTCATATAAATGTACATGTATTTATATGCGCAAATCACCAACCGAGGTCGGTATCTAAGCGCTTGCTTAGGGAACCTGTCCTGGTATTCCCCTGTGAGATAGCCCCGGCAGGGTATCCACAAGGTGAAATCCAGGTATCCTGCCGCGAGGGGCCGGTGTGGAGATTAAGCAAGGTGAAAGCCAGGCATCCTGCCGCAAGGGGCCGGTGTGGAGATTAAGCAAGCTATTGCCCAGAGTCGCAGAGTGTGAACCCGTGAGTCGAGTAGGCACCGGAGCAAGAATTATCGAGTTCATAAAATATTTGAGCCCAAGATCCGCCGAGGCGGGGAATTGAACCCTGGTACAGGGCCAATGTCAGCTTCCGGGTCTGCCACCTCTAATCCCTGAGCCACACTTCTCCTATAAGGGAAATGGGCTGCTTTAAACATAGATTGCATTATTAAAAAGCAATCACAGACCAGGTGGTCTGCTGAGCCAAGCAGGCCACTATTTCTGTGATGGTATTGACTCCTGGTGGTTCACAAATTGTGACCTACCTCATAATGTTCATGGGGTAGGTTAATGTGCGATACTCTAGAAATTGCTCATTTAAAATTAAACCTTACATTCATTAGGAATTGTAATTTCTAAATTCTGATTCTGTAAAACTCGCAATTTGGAAATCCTAATTGCTAATCTTGTTGCATATGGCAACTTTGCTGAATAATGCTGAACATAGCAACACAAAAACTACCTCCTTGACAACAGCAGGCAGCTTGCTCAGAAATAACCCAGTCGTATAGCATGTCCGAGATGTGTACTTGCAAAAACAAACACGCATGGCATACAACTTAACATGGGTATTTGTAAATCGCACGTTCACCCACAAAATGGCCTGCAGACAAATACTTCATATAGCATGCACAGGGCCTGGCCTTTGGCCATGCAGTGTACAAGCCAAGTGACGACCTTCACCTGGGTGCGTTTGGCATGGCCGTCAGCCCTGTGCTTTCAATGGTACGTACTAAGATACTTGGCAGGTAGAGCATGGCCTCTATCTTTGATGGTCTCACATGTTATCAAAGATGTTAATGATAAGAGGACTTTCTCTGTCATATGTGAAATCATATGTGAGATTATGACCAGTGCTCTTGGGCGTGTAGTGGTAGCGTAGCTGGCTGTGACAGCAGACTGTTAGTGGTGGTTTTTTTTGTAAGGATGATATCTCTTCAACAACTGTTTGATACTGAACTTTGTGTAGTGCGCGTTGATGTACTTTGTCTAGATTTTGCACTCCATACAGGGCATGAACTCTACCATATCCTGGCGTTCTGCGTACGTGGCCTTCAACCAGACTGGTTTCGTGCTACCCATTAATGTACAATTTGCAATGCCTGCAGCCAGCCATGCCTATGGGGACTGGGCACAGTTTATAGCATGTACCCATGCCTTGTGCCATGGCCCGTGTCTAATACCTATGCCCTCACCAACTAGAAAGATGGCCTGCAGGCATGCTATACTCAAGGCTTGGCCTTGGGTCATGCCCTGTTCTCTGTACCTAGTCCCAGAGTAATAAAACATTACATGTATTTATAAAGCACTCATTCCCCCTGAATGGTTTCTTGTTGCTGAATAGCAGATGTTTATTGTTACCCAACTCAATGGTACTCATATTATCAATCTCAGAAGGATGAAAGGCTAAATGGACCCGCTGGGATTCAAACCTGTAACCATGGGGTCAATCACAGGCCCTTACTGTAAGGCATTTCCTTTGTTCAAGCCCTGAGTCTACCAACCATGTAAACAAAACTCCCCATTTGTTTGTAAACTGTAAAAAAGTACTTTGTAACTCTCTTTATAACTCCTGCTGTCACTTTTAACAAATCTGCAAGAAAGTGTTCAAGATCACCCTTTAGTGAGTGAGTCTTTTTTCAGGAAAATTACGCACATACTTGCCAGATAGAGTCACATTTAAAAACTCTCCAAAATGCCATTTCAATAGAATAATACTCAGCGATTGAACCAAAATATACATTTCTATAAAAATTACAAAAGGGAATGTATGTAAGATTTCATGGTGTAGTGCAGATTGGACTACGGTGGAGCAGCATAAGGGCTTTCTTTCAAACGTTGTGTTATCCATTCAAACACCCACATGTAATATGTAGTTCTCCAAGATAGCACACAACCAGCTGAACAGATAGACAACAACTTGGTCATGACATCACATTGTGGGTCAAAAGAAATGTATTTTTGTAAATCTGTTTAACCGTTGTTTTAGATATATTTAAATCAACATCCAACATTGCACAGTTCTTGTGGGCCAGATACCATAAAGCCTGCTGGGATTGGGGCACTTTGCATAGCCCTTTGGGTATCCTGTCAAAGCACCAAAATCATTACCTTGAGATTGAAAGTTTGAAAGTTGGATGCATCCTTTATGCCCGGTGACCTGTGGAGCGATCATTAGTTCCCAAAATGCGCACTACTATTTCTAAAGAACTTGCAAATTGCAATATGCTTTTTTGCATTGCAAATCATCGCTTTATAGTCACAAAATTAGCATTGTTTTTTTGTATCTGCCACATTGTCTGTTATGCGTGGACAAGTATCTGTGGGCCTAATGATCAGCCTGAGCTGACAGTCTAGGTGAAAATTATGAGGTAAAAATCTTAGGGGCATATTACCAACAACTAGCGATAATTTTTGCCTCTAACTTGTTTAGAGACAAAAATTATCGCCGCACATCGGCGATTTTTATCGCAGATAAACCTTGCTATTAGCAAGGTTTATCGCAAATGCGATAAAAAACGGCCGCAATGCATGAATATCGCTGAAAAGTCAGCGATATTCATGCATTATCGAGCAAATGCTCTTAGCCATGTTATCCACCTCCCATTGGATAACATGGCTAAGTACTGCTCAGGGCAGGTGTTAGCTTTTGGAGATATTCGCGCTTAGCGTGAATATCTCCAAAAGTTGGTAATAGGAGATAGCGATGTTAGCGACTGTTTCCAGTCTCTAACATCTTGGCACGCCCACTTTGCATCTCATTAGTGATAAACATCACCATAATGGGGATGTAGGGGGCCCCTCACATCTCCAAGCCTAGATGTCACAGCACCAATGAACTCTATGCCCCTGTATCCAGTAGACATTATGGATCAGTAGACTTGAATCCAGCAGAACATGATGGGAGCATGTCCACCACTCCGGTTAAAAAAACAAAGTGAATAGCCCTTAAAAGGAAGCCCAAAATTGAACTAATTCCTACTAAAAGGAGCCCAAATGCCAGTTAACATTGAAATTTACAAAAAGACTAATAATAATAAGAAAACAGGAAATCGAGCAAGAGGCACAGTGCAGGGGGTAGCACTACCACAACTGTGGCATTAAGGAGGTGGAAGGGAGAAATGCTATATTGAAATGTAAGAAGCTAAGGTGCTAAAGCTGAACACAGGCCAACAGTAACAGAGCAGGAAACCCCCCCAAAAAAATATTCCCCCAAAGAACAGATAAAGAACCATAAGGTAATGAGACAGCACTTAGTCTGTGCTGTGTGGAAGAAACTAAAGAGAAAAGTGAGGGACAAAGAGGCAAGACTGACTACTAGTAAGCAAGCATTTTCAAAGGACACTGAAACAAACAAATCAAAAGTTGGTGGATAGCTTTAAGCTCACAAGAGAAAGTACAGCAGGTCTTCAATGCTCGAACTAAACACGGCCTCAATTGGCTTCTTCCATCACGGAAAATGTCTGATGGAATAAACTAGCAGTCCGGGCCTACCCACCAATAAACCTTACTGAAGCCATGTTTGTATTATAAGTTCTGTAGTGTCTGTTTGAGATCATGTTGAAATCAGGATACAAAAAACAAGATGTAAAGAAATACCTTGTAACTGTGGCAATACTAGACTGTGCATTGAACAGTTTCTTTTTTTAGCTATATCCTGTTTTAGCTATGTGCATCACACATATGTTTCTCATATGCACATATTACTTTAAGAAAAACTTTAAACAGCCCATTTCAATTGTCGCTGTGCACGCCCTTCAAGCTGACCACTTTATTTCTTTGCATGTTTATTATTTAAATAGTATTAAAACATGTAATTATTGGGAGAAACAGGTAGTCTCTTGTTGGGCTTCCTTTCATGTTTAAGGAACTGGAACTGGGTCCACGAACCCAAAAGGGGTCTAACAAGGTTTAAAGAACCTTTGATGCTGGATTTGTGGACCACAAGATAAATGTAAATTGTAAACTGATACTTGTATAGCGCACTACTCACCGGCAAGGGTATCAAGGCGCTTGTACGAATACCGCTGTGTAACCCATCCTGGCTTTCCCTGTGAGGCGTCCACTCCTGGGTACCCCCAATGTGGAGGCCAGGCACCCTTAGCGTTGTGGGGGCCGTTGTGGAGATTAAGCAAGCTATTGCCCAGAGTTGCAGAGTGGGACTCTATGATTGGAAAAGGTACCGAGGGGAGAATTATCAGGTCCGTGGAATTTTTAAATTTTTTTTAGCCCAAGACCCACCAAGGCGGGGAATTGAACCCTGGTCCCGGGTTAGATCTCTGCATCAGGGTCTGCCACTCTAACCATTGAGCCACACTTCTCCACTCCAGATAGGGTGCATAGACTTTGAACCCTATTTCAGGGTCCACAAACCTCACAACGAAATGAACTTTGTTGTACAATTCGGCCTGAGGTACATTTCAGATCGCCCAACTTAACCATTATATATGGGGTGATGCCTTTACCTGCGCCATTTGTTTTTTTTTCTCCAGAGCACAGGGCTGAATCCCGTATTCTATAATGGTGGCAGAGACTGTTTTTCGTCTGGTGTAGCAAGCCAATCAGATTCTTTGTCTCTCATGGTCCTGACTTTGCATTTGTTAGCCCAAAATGGACAACAGGAAAAAGCTACATCATCCAACCCCATTCATTTTTTTTTATTTGATAGGCAATGCCTTAAGTGGAATGTCTTCCCCTACTGCATATATTATACTCACCGCAAATGCATATATATATTAACACATGCACACACACATATATTATACTATTATTTAACTCACATACCTCAATACACAGTGCATTAAAAAGGTAGTCACACCAAATTACCTATATCTTATGCCTTAGCCATTCACTGCATACACCCTTTTAAATTATATCACTTATACCATCTAAAATGATAGCATTACAATAACATGTATACCATCGTGTTGGACCTGACAGCCTTAGGGTGGTCTTCCCGCCAACATTTGCCTTCCTCCTCCACTTTTCTGACCTAATTTGTGCTGGTATTAGGATTCTGCGCATTTTACCACCGCTAACCAGTGTTACAGTACTCTCTCCCATAAACATGGTAATATTGACTCATCCCTAATTGGCATATTTAATTTGCTTATAAGTCCCCAGGAAAGTACACTACATCTGTCCAGGGCCTCTAAATTAAATGTAACTAATGGGCCTGCAGCACTGATTGTGCTACCCACTTAAATAGCCCCCTTACCATGTGTCAATTTTAATGTTAATGTTAATGTTAAGCTGAATTTGTAAAGCGTACTGACACCGTAGGTTTCCTGGCGCTGAGATAGTGATTGTAGGTGGTGGCTGAGAACTAGTTGGAATTCAAGAAGAGTCAGGTTTTTAAACTTTTCCTGAAGCTCAGCAGGGTGTCAGAGGTCTTGATTCCTAGGGGGAGGGAGTTCCACAACTTAGGTGCCAGATAGCTGAATCTGCGGCCACCCAATTTTTTGAGTTTGACCACCGGAGTGACCAGGAGGTGAAGATAAACTAAACAAAGATTATGGGCCGGACAGTACGTGGCAATGAGAGATTTCAGAAAAGTAGGACATTTGCCCTGCCGGGCCTTGTAGATTAGGCAGCCGATCTTAAAAATGGCCCTCTGTTCAACTGGCAGCCAGTGCAATTTGGACAATAGGGGTCTTGCTGACTACCATTTTGGGACTTTATAAATGAGCCTTGCTGCCTGGTTCTGCACAATCTGGAGACGATGAAGCAGGGACTTGGGCAGGCCCCAGTGAAGAGAATTAGAAAAGTCAAGACGGAAGAGAACAAGGGAAATGACAACTTGCACCAATGCATCATGCGAGAGTACATGAGAGATTTTACGAATTTTTTGTAACTGGAACATACTGGCCGAAATGATGGCTCCGACATGGGTTTTAAGAGAGAGGTCGGTATCAATGGTGACGCCCAAGCTCTTTACCGAGCTCGACGGGGTGGGGGGCGTACCTAGCTCTATTGGCCTAAACTGTGGGCCCCAGTGAGCCGCACTGTTGCCAGGCAGGATGAGTTCAGTTTTCTCCGGATTTAATTTGAGCTGATTAAGGATCATCCATTGTTGAATGTGAAGCATCACTGCCTGAAAATTAGATGCAGCATTAGGGGAGTCCAAGGGGAAGATGATCTGCATGTCATCTGCATAATTGAGGACTGTGCATTTCCAGTTTCTCAATGAATGGATTCATGGCCGAAGGTACAAGTTAAACAATAAAGGTGAGAGTGAGGATCCCTGCGGTACTCCACAAGTTGTGGGCACCTGAGTTGCTGTGAAAGGGCCTAGGTGGACCGTTTGCACTCTGCCCGAGAGGAAGGATTTAATCCACTCCCGGGTGGGGCCCTGGATGCCCGCCTGTCCGACACGGTGGAGAAGAATGTCATGATCCACTGTGTCGAACGCAGCCGATAAATCCAGGAGTACTAGTGCCTGTGGAGACCCCTGTCAGCATTCTCCCGGAGAGTATCAAAGACCTTCAGGATGACTGCTTCAGTGGAGTGCGCTGGCCTGAAGCCAGCTTGGTTGGGTTCCAGGAATCTGGAGCTCTCTATGAATGCCGACAGGCATGTAGTCACATGAGCCTCCAGAAGTTTAGAGGTGTAGGGCAGAAGGGAGATAGGCCGATAGTTGGCAGGGTTAGCGGGGTCGGCTCCCGTTTTTTTCAAAAGGGGAACTAATATGGCCTCCTTGAAAGCACTGGGAACGTACTAGTGCTCAAAGAGGCATTCAGAAGGGGAAGAATACTATCAGGTAAAGATGAAAAAAACGCTTTGAGAACTGGGGGGGGACAGCAGTCCGTGGGAGATCCTGATTTAAAACGGGTAGTAAGCTCTGATAGAATACTGGGGGTTATAACTGAGAACTGGGTGAGGGAGCAGGGATTGAGAGAGAGGGAGTCTAACGGGCTGGCAGGGATGGGGGAAGAGATAGTGTTTTTAATATCTGCAATTTTCTGGATGAAAAAGGTGTTAAGCACATAACAGGTTTCTTGGGTTGGGGCCTGAGTGGAGAGAACTCGGTGGTCTGATGAGAAGTCATTCATACTTTTGAAGACTTCTTTAGATTTATTGCGGGCTGAGGAAATTCTTTCGGAAATATGTGAGGCCTTTGCTTTGATGATTGCGTTTTTGTATTCTTTGCGGGCCCTCACGAACACTAGTTGGTCTGCGTTAGAGTAGCCATGCCTCCAATTACGTTCTAATTGGCGTAGCTTCAATTTTAATGCTTTAAGTTCCTCAAGCCTGCCATTGCAGAGCCTGTGTGTACAGTTTACACTGCCATGTCTGCCTGGCAAAACACACCTTTTACCAGGCCCAAAGCTTTCTTTTTATACATATAAGTCCCCCCTTAGGTAGACCCTGAACAACCCACAGGGCAGGTTGCAATGTTTTTAAATGGCAGGGTGTGTACTTTTAAGTTGTATATGTGCTTGTAGTGAAAATGCACTCAAAGTCATTTTTCACTACTGCAAGGTCTATCCCTCCAATAGGATAACATTGGGATCACCTTATTACATTTTATAAGTGTAATTTCCAATTGGAAAGAGCTAAACCCTTCAAGGCTGATGTCTCTGGAATCACAATTTAAAATCCAAACTCATGGTGAAGTTGAATTTTAAATTGCTATTCTGAAAATGCCACTTTTAGAAAGTTACCATTTTCTTGCCTTAGCCATTTGCTGCCTTCAGCATGCCTCTAATCACACTACTAGGTGTAGTTAGCAGTTAAACTTTGTATATTCCACCTGGTAAGCCAGACACATTAGGAGCTTAGATGTGCCTGAGTGCGCTAACCTGACAGGATGGAGGGAGGAGCTGGACCCAGCCTCACTTACACCTGAATTGGCTGTGTCCTGTCCCCACACAAGGTTAGTCTGGAGCCAAGGCTGATAGGGCAGGACATCTGTGCACTTCATAGGCATGTCTTTGAAGTATCCTCCAATTTAAAGGCACCACTGTGTATAAGTCCTGGACCTTAGACACCACCAAGAGAGTACACTTCTGGAAATGTTGATGCTCTGCCAGGAAGAAGGACTGCTGTGCTGCAGAAGGACTGCCACTTTGATGGACTGTTGTTCTGCTGCACTCCTGCTTTGCTGTGCTGGCCTAATGCCCTCCTGTCTAGGTGCGAAGGACCTGCAACACTTGACCCAGTAACCCTAAGTGACTCCAAGGGCTAGTTGGCTGGTCTCCTGTCCTGACACCTCAAGGATATAACAGGCTTCTAACCCCTGCACCTGGAATCTGCCATCTGTCAGCCTACCCAGCCAAGCAGTTCCAACCCAGTCCTGGGCTCATTGAAGTGGGCCTAAGGTGCTTGTCAGCAAAATTGATGCATCTTCTCTGCTGACCAATGCATACCTGAGGAGAACCGTAATATCTCCTTAGCTGAGTGGCTCATCCTCTAGCAGAATCAACACATCGCCGCTGATGCATCGATTGGACTCATCAGAAACAACATGCATCCACCACTGCCTCACACATCTTGGGACCAACGAGTCACTTTTAGAACTATCACAGCAGAATGCTTTTCCCACACAAGCTCCTTGCATCCCTTGTTGATGGCAACCCTGACACCTCTACCGAAACTCCGCATCGCAGCGTTACTGCTCATCAGAACCGAGGCATCACAAGCCCCGTCGATAGGATCCTTGACATCAACACATCAGGACTTTGCACCACAGCCTTGCCTCACCTCAGAACCAATGCATCCCCCCATCTTCTGTGTGATGCATCTTTGACGCGGATCCTCACAATGCTCTGCTACCGGGATTTAACGTTCTTTTATTCAGCTGGCCTAACTGGGTCCCTTTAGCCGGCCCGCACTCCATTGTGGTCGGCCTGAACTTGTGACTTTGTCTCAGTCCGGTGCAACTACGTATTTCCTCAATAGCGCTTTGTTCTTTTTGGCGCTATTTTTCACAATACTCTTCAACAGTCAATATCTCCAGTTCTACTAATTGTGGGGCATATTACCAAGCATGAGCGAAAAATATCACTCAGCTTGGTTAGCGGCCGAAAATATATCGCCGAGCATCGCCGATTTTTATCGCTTAGGAGCCTTGATATTATCAAGGTTTATCTCCTAAGCGATAAAAATCGTCCGAAATGCATGAATATCGCTGTAAAGTCAGCAATATTCATGCATTATCGAGCAAATGCTCTTAGCCATGTTATCCACCTACCATTGGATAACATGGCTAAGAATTGCTCAGGGGCAGGTGTTAGCTTTTGGAGATATTCACACTTAGCCCGAATATCTCCAAAAGTTGGTAATAGGAGATAGCGATGTTAGCGACTGTTTCCAGTCGCTAACATCTTGGCACGCCCACTTTGCATGTCATTAGTGATAAATATCACTGACATGCAAAGCGGGGCCCTAGATGGTCGCTATCTCTGTGGTAATTGGGTTCTCCAAGCCTACATATTCCGCAAAACCCGCTACACCATAAAAAGATGTTGGCACGGAAACTGGAGGATGCAAAAGACAAGTTTATTAAGACCCCATGGGGTGGTGGTACATTCCTACAGCACCCTTCGGCAATGCAAGAAGTATCACACCGAACATCGGTGCGAGACATCTTTAATACAGTTTTACAGTAATAAAAAGTGTAGGCGGAACACATTTACGGAGTTTAGGTACATATATGGTCATTTTTGGAACACAGCCAACTCATGGGAGGAGTTACGACACCACTGGTCAGTTTGGAGGAACATTCCTAAGTGATGACTGTCTACTAATACAGAGGGTTTAACTGCGCATGTGCGAGCTTGACCAGTACTAAAAATAGCCTGTTGCTGGGCAAATTCGAGTGGTCAGTGGTACACAGAAAGGACTAAAGGGTATGTTGGCCACGAGGCGACGCATTCATATAAAATGGCCGCCAGTGCATTAAAAATGGCTCCTGAACACCATAGTCAGGATAAGGGGAAATACATGTAGCAAAGCTTAACGCTAACCCGATCAGCGTCAAATTACGACAGACGACCCTTTTAGCGTTTAGCTGAAGCTACAGCATAGTGGACATAATCAGGGTATTCATCCTCAACAACAATGAACATAATTTTCGCTACTTCTCTATGAATCATTTGTTCATTTTTTACAATAGCTCGTTTGGACGGGATACAAGCAGAAAGGCACATGGAACATAACATAGGGCCACATTGGATACAAAGACATAGGAAAAATAATATCCCAATTATTACACATAAGATTGTCAACAACTTCCATCCCCAAGTACTAAGTAACGTCCAAAACCACCCCGAAAGTGTCCATGTACCATTATCAGGATGTATCTCAGCAGCTATCTTGTGTAACTTAGATATTGCATCATATACAGAACGTGAATTACCTGGCACGTATACACAACAACTACTTCCGATAATGCGACATGCACCTCCACGGTCAGCTAATATTACATCTGGAGCGTTACAATCCTGGTAATTTGAAGTTCCTCTGTTAAATTTCCTAAGGCAAAAACTGTCTCATTAGCAACAGCTTCTACAACACGTGTCAGTCGTCTTATTTTCCGACTATTTAGGGCAGCCCCAACAAATGAAAAGAGGCCTAAATTAAAATCAACATACTGTTGCAGAGAGGTATCGGTTTGATCAATATCATCGAGAGCTAATGTTCTCTTCACTCTATTCAATATAAAGTCATGGTACAACACAAAGTCATTATGATACATAGGCGGGGCAATAAACACAGGGGGTAATACAAAAGATATATAACAGGTTCCTAACCATCCTATAGGGAGACGGTGATAACCTTTATTTCCGCAAATGAAGTACGTGTTTCGTGAGGCCACAAAGGTAATACCATTTGGAGTGTCAAAGGTGAGAGTGGTATTACATTCACTTCTTCCTACTGGGATTGTACCTTTATTACGAACACATAGGTCGGCTTTCGTATCGATAACAGTAATCACGTGCAAATTAGACATATTTACATTTCTTTGGTTACTATAAATTTGTGGCGAGGATACATTATCAGGTCTGTATTCTTCCCATTCGTACTTACTTCCTTCAGCTTGTGGATAACCATCTCGATCATTAAAGCAGACCTTGTTAAGTCGGAAAAGTAGTCCAGCTTTTGTTGGCCATCGCAAAGTAAACAAAAGAGTATACCAAGCATTGCAAGAACCATTATGAGAAAACGGGAGCGGGATAAGTGGTGTGCCTCCTTTCTTTTGATGTCCAGGCAACATCCCACATACCCAACAGTTCGAAGTATTTGTCATGTTATGGGTGTGATGCAGAATCTGGATAAAACTATTATTCAAATAAGTTTGTCTGTGTCGTTCTTCATGATAAGGCAGAGTAAAATGGAAATGTTCAGACGGAATTGGGGTAGTTGGCAATAAATGTTGTCTTGCCGGCACCAGAAGTTCTACTACCCAAGCTATCACAGCTATCACCACAATTGTCATAACGAAGAGTACTGCACCAAGAATTCTCTTATTCCGCATTGTAGAAGATGCCATAGTTCAAAAGTTCTCAAAAGCAACTAAAAAAAAAAAAAATATGAGTGCTGAGCTCCGAGGTAGCTGTTGGTTTCTTCTCCGAGATTCAAGACGGGTGTCGCTACACTTGGCAGAACAGATCCCCCCCCTTGATATTCCCCGCTTCCGTTTCACAAACCTGGAGCGGTAACTCAACCAGTCTCGCACAAAACAACTGCTTTTCTTGGTCGTAGGTTGTATCTTTCTCTTCCAGAGATGGTGTGGTCCGGGAGGGCTCCCTCCGATTCAGTAGACACAACAGCTGGGCTCTTCTCCTCGTCCAGGATGTCTCGATAATCAGACAGCACAGTTGGGCTCACCAGATCTGGAGAGACACGACGGCAATGAGTGGAATGCACCCAACGCTTCCTGTTGGTAACTCGCACAGCCGTTCAAGTTGCGAGTAGCACCTGCTCTGGGCCACGCCACCTTGGCTCCAAGCTGCTTGTTCTCTCAAAGGATCGGACCATCACATGGTCGCCAGGACAAAGATTGTGAGCCTCTCCAATGGAATTGTCGGGGAGCGCTTCTCGAACCTGTTGATGAATAGAAAGTAAATCATTTGTTAATCGTGCCAAATAATTGTTCCTCATTATACAAGGCACATCATGTAACAATCATGGCTTAGGAACTCCCCATATATTCATAGGCCTTCCAAACACCACTTCATAAGGTGTGTGGCCAGTTCGAGAATGGGGCACTGATCTGATAGATAGCAATGCTAGAGGCAGAGCATCCGGCCATTTCAAAGACGTGGATGCCACGATCTTTGCTAGCTTTAATTTCAGAGTAGCATTATACCTTTCCACGAGACCTGCTGACTGCGGATGGAATACAGCATGAAATTTCTGCTGAATTCCCAATCCCTTCATTACATATTCCACAATTTTCCCAACAAAATGAGGACCATTATCGCTCCACAAAAATTTACAACACCGTAGCGTGGGAAGTACTCCTTGAGCAACGCTCAAGCTGAATGTAATCCATGTGTAGTACCTCGAATGGTGCAGTAGGTGGAACAAACCCTCCTTTCGGAGTATGGGTCCCTTTAGCAGGATTGTGCTGTAAACATATAAAACAGGTCTGCACTACTCTTTTGGCCGTATTAGCAATCTCAGGATGCTCCCAAACTCGCGTTAACAATCGAGTAATTGCGAGAGCTCCAACATGTGCCAATCCATGTATCATTTGAACCATCGCTTGCAAGTAAGCTGCAGGCAATTTCCATCTTTCCATATCTTTGCTACTCCAACAACCCTCATCATCAAGCACTCCCTCTGCAGCCCAGGTTGCGAGTTCTGCTTCAGATGCTGATTTCTGGATATCTAGTATCTCCTCTCTAGCATCATGCCATCGCTCAGCCTGTGATTTCACTACATACATTGGCGAGGCATTTCGTAACATAGCAGTTTCCCTCGCTATGCTATCTGCAAAAGCGTTTCCTTGTCCCACTTTGTCCGTCACTTTCTTATGTGCACTGCATTTGATTATCGCCACTTTCTTTGGACAAAGTAACGCATTCAAGAGATCACGCACTAGTTCTCCGTGCATGATGTGCACTCCGTGTGAAGTAAAAAACCCTCGCTCTCTCCAGAGTAGGCCAAAATCATGCGCTACTCCAAAGGCGTACTGTCTATCAGTGTAGATATTCACACACAAGCCAGCAGTCAATTCGCATGCTCTTGTTAAGGCTATCAGTTCCGCTGCTTGGGCCGATTTCTGTGGTATTCGTGCTGCTTCTACCACTGTCTTAAGTGTTGTGATCGCATATGCTGCAGAAGTTGTACCATCTGGCAGCCTCAAACACGATCCATCAACCCACAGTTCCCCATCCACATCTGGAAGTGGCGTATCCTATAAGTCGACACAACCCTTTGTTTGTTCTTCAGTCGGGGAAACACAATCATGGTGTTCTTCCTCCTGGCCCTCAGCAACTGGATACGGCAATAAAGTAGCAGGGTTCAGGGTAGCACATCTCTTTAGTGTGATGTGTGGCGCCAACAGTGTAAGCTCATATCCTGTTAAACGTGCACTCGTGAGATACTGGGTCTTTGTTTGGTTTAACAGAGCATCTACCGCATGGGGAACTAACACCAGCAATTTATGTGACAAAACTATTCCCTCACTCTGCCGTATAGCCACTGCTGTTGCTGTGACTGCTCGAAAGCACCCAGGTAATCCTCGTGCTACAGGGTCAAATATTGCCGAAAAATACGCACAGGGCCTCTGCTTATCCCCGTGTGTCTGCACTAAGACTGATAATGCACACCAATCTTTCTCGTGTACGTACAACGTGAAAATCTTTGTGTAATCTGATGTACCTAACACTGGTGCAGAACAAAGGGCTTGTCTCAATTGTTCAAAAGCATTCTGACATTCATCTGTCCATTCAAGGGGCATTGGTATAGTTTTGGACAATAACGCTAACAAAGGTTTTATAATGTGTGAAAACCCCATTATCCACTGCCTACAAAAAGACGTTAAACCTATAAAAGCGCGCACATCTCTCTGAGTGCGGGGGACTGGTGTATCTAAAATTGCTTGAATTCGATCAGAGGTCAATGCATGCCCCTCCTTAGACAAAAGATGACCAAGGTAGGTCACCTTTGGTCTACAATATTGGAGTTTCTTCCTAGATACCTTATGATTATTCTGAGCAAGAAAGGATAGCAAAGCAAGAGTACTCTCCTCACACTGTTCTTGCGTATCTGCTGCCAGTAAAATGTCATCGACATACTGAATGAGAGCCACTCCAGACTGCAAATCAAAAGAATCGAGCTGTCTTTTTAAAGCCTGGTTATAAATGCTAGGACTTTCTGTATAGCCTTGAGGAACTCGACAAAATCTATATGATTTATTATTTAATGTGAAACCAAATAGATATCTGCTATCGGGATGGATGGGAATGGAAAAGAAGGCATTTTTTAGGTCAATCACGGTAAACGTGGTAGCAGTGGGCAGAATCAGAGTAAGTAAGGTGGTAATATCAGACACCACTGGGTACTGGGGCACTACAATCTTGTTAATTTCCCTCAAATCAATAATAAATCGATAGACTTTGTCATCAGTATCTTTCTTTAAGATCGGAAGAATCGGGCTGTTACAGACATTATAGGGAACTTCCTCCACTACTCCTGCAATAATCAAATCGTGTACAATGTGAGTTAAGGCAATTTCACCTTCCCTAGAAATCTTGTATTGCGGCACACGTGGCAGAGACACACCCTCCTTAACAGTTATTCGAATAGGAGGGATAAGCATCTGTCCCACATCCGTGTCCGAAGTAGCCCATAACGTTTGTGGGAGAGAGGCTAACGCTTCGATTTCTTGCATAGTACACAGTCTCTCTACATCTGGGTAATTGTCATTCAAGATAACCCGCACTCCTTCAGGAGCGCAGCGTATTGTTGCTCGGAAGTATTTAAGCAAATCTATTCCCATAATATTGTCTGGAGTATTCGGCGACAATAAAAATGGGCACGGACCAAAAAATCTGTCAATGTAGAACGTAAGGGGTTGTGACAATGGGCTAAGAGAGGGTGTTCCATCGAACCCTATAGATGTAATCATTTCGCCAGACAGGGGAGCCCTTGGAACCAAGTTTTTAGACAGAGCACTACGAGTAGCTCCTGTATCAACCAGGACCTGATCAATAGAACCCAAAACGCCCGCTGATACATATGGACCTCTTTGATCTACTGGTACTTCAACCGATTCCACACCCCATCCTACGCAATCCTATGCATGCACATAGTCCTGAGACTCCACATTCTCACCCTCCGATATCTGATACTGATTCCGTCGATCAAAAGTATTATGATCATCCTGACCACGACCCCTCGCCTCAAACCTGCCACGATCACTTGCTCCGCCCCTCGCTCCTGAATAACTATTCCGTGTCCTTCCACCTCCTCGACCACGCTGATTACGTTGTTCACGAAGCACCGGACAATCTGAGGCCCAATGTCCAAACTCTTTACAATATGCACATTGATCCTCAGCAATGTCGTTACGACCAAAAGACGTAGCATACGATCCACGCCTAACTCTATCGTTCCCTCTCGGCTGTGTAGCACAAACCTGAGCCAACATCACTTTCGTCTTTAATTCCTTCGCTTTCTTATCAGTACTTTCCTTGGCCTCTAATTCCTGTCGCTCATAATACTGAGCCATAGTCAATAAGGAAGCAGGGGTCGCCGTGGTCCAAGAACTTTCACTAGTTTTTAGACGCTTTGCAATCTCCGGCAGGAGATTAGCCACATACTTGTCGACAAACAAATGCCTACCCGTATCATCTGTTAGTAATTGCCCACTATAATCATGAAAAGCTTCTTCAAAATGTGAGAAGAAGTCCGACACCGACTCATCCGCCTTCTGTTTGCAAGAACCTAACATAGTCCAATCAATCCTTTTAGGGGGGACAATCGTTTTTAATTTGTTTAAGATAGCCGTCGGAAGATCTAAAATTAATTGACACGGCTTACATGCAGGCTCCCTATATAAATCAGCTTGAGCTAAAGCTTTCCAATCCGCTCCCAAGATTGCTTGATCATCGAACTTACGAATCGCTCTCCACATATCAGGGGGCAATATTAACCCAAAGAAAAGATCAATATCAACTAACGTCATAACACACGAAGAAATAGCCCTTTCCACTCCTTCATAGAAAGCTGCCGGATTCTTACGGGGGTCAGGCAGAGCATTTTTTAAGTGCCATAACATCTGCTCTATTCCAAGGTGTATAAACCCAATTATATACAAAATAGCCCTTTGCATCCCCGGACAATTTATCGTCACTTGTACCTTGCCCTTTAGGAGGGACATACAAAGGTGCAGCTTCACGCATAGGCATAACATGAACCGTAGAACTCTTATTTGCTCCAAAGATAGAACACTCTTTGGATTGCTCCGTCGATCCCGGCGCAGGCACGTCTGATGCTTTTCTTGCGTCTCGTAATCTCGACGCCTCATCCCATAGCTGGACCAACCGTCGGAAAAACCCATCCGCATCTGCAATAACAAATAAACCTTTACGCATATTCTCGCAATGAACTGATATATCCTTAGGCTCTAAATCAGTTGAATTTTTCCTAAATCGGTCGACAACTTCATCTCCAAACTGACTCAAAAAATACAACCGTTCTCGTTCGGACCACTTACTCATTTCATCATTAATCTCTGACATAGTTATTTTGTTCAAATTAAGTTTGCGGGCAAAACTGCGCAATTACGCAGCAACGCTAGCACTTAGCCTGACACGACTACTCCCTTGACCATCTCCGTCCGAGTCCTCGTCTGGGGCCGTAGGCAGAACATACGGGGGCGGGCACCGATCTAATAATGAAAAATCATCAACTTCATTAGTAAGGACAGGATAGAGAGGACGTTGAATAGGGAATTGACCATTCGTTTGCAAATTACGTTCCCGTGTCTCCCTCTCTTTCTTCTCCTGCAACTCTTTTTCCTCCAGCTGTAAAGCCTTATCCCGAGCAGCCGTCCGCTGTTCTTTGTCCGCCAAGGCTATTTCACGCTTCATTCGTTCACGCACTGCTTTCTCCCACATTCGTACACAATCAAACATATCTTGTCTAGACCTACGCTGAAACAAACATTGTTCCACATACTGAACCTTTCGTAAATCAAACGACCCATGTAGTGGCCATTACAATTCAGGATCAGGTTCAGTATACTTGTGCCACAATTTACTATATAGAATAGGGGGAAGGCCAAATTTTATATACATTTCCCGATTAGGAGTCCCCTCTGGGGGAGCCGGCTGAGATTCATTTAATCGATAATTGGTACCTCTTCCAAGACAGCACATTCCTCGGAGTGTGCTTAAAACGGGCATGTCAAAATATCACAGAAACGCGATATCACAAAAATGGCACTTAATATACTCCACACAAATGTGCCGTTCAATACAAAGACAAATTTAGAGAAATATCCCTACATACCCGCCTATGTGAAGTGCACTGCACATATAATTCAAATCATAGAACCAAATGTCAGCTAACTCAAAACATATTCAAAGAGCCACAGTAAGCGTCCGTAGACTATCTTACCAATCCCAAGCTTACCAAATTCTCAGATATCCAAGTTCCAACTGCCAAGGTCTTTAATCGAATCAGCCAAACCGGCACTGTACGACAACTCGAACGAGCAGGATCTCAGTCGAGGACAGGAGCCACCTGGAAGGTCAGATCAGAAGGAAAGGAAGAAAACACCGTGGGTGCCAAGACTCGGGTCACTCAGTGGCAGCGTACGTGTCCATGGCGAGTTTCCAATCCTTCATCACGACCTCTCCTTCGGGCATCCGAGTCGCCGATGAGTCCCTTCGTGGTCGCCAATTTGTGGTATTGGGTTCTCCAGGCCTACATATTCCGCAAAACCCGCTACACCATAAAAAGATGTTGGCATGGAAACTGGAGGATGCAAAAGACAAGTTTATTAAGACCCCATGGGGTGGTGGTACATTCCTACAGCACCCTTCGGCAATGCAAGAAATATCACACCGAACATCGGTGCGAGACATCTTTTATACAGTTTTACAGTAATGTTTTTGTTTTGTTTGAAAGCTTTATTTCGATATAAAAACATATCATAAAAGCATTACATTACATCAATTTAGTAAAAACAATTTTGACAATACACAATATAAAAAGCCTTCGAAATCAGCAATGGCATTAAAAGAGTGAATTATTAGCCAAATCATAAGGGCGGGTACAGGCAAAGAAGCACATTACTGGATCAACAGTTTTTTTGCAGTTCTTATCTGCCAAGCCCAGCCCAGGAATTTTGCCATACAGCAGGCAAAGAAGGGACGGGCATCTGAACGTAATATACGTAAGGCTTCCAGGTGTGATCTAGTGCCCAAGCTCCTACATAAAGGCTTCAGCCATCTCGACCTGGGCACCGCATATGCATAACACTCAAACAACAAATGAGCAATGGACTCGACCCTTGAGTCACAAAAGGGGCAATATGGTATGGTTTGTAATGGTGGTTTCCAAGTGGAAGTTAACAACCCTAAGGGGAGTACTCCTACCCTAAATTTGAAGTACAATGATCTGTCGCCCGGGTTATGAATTAATTCCAAGTAGGGTTCTCTATAGGGGAGCTCCTTAATTAAAAGGAACTGGACAACAGATTTACAATGCTTAGAATTGCACATTCTCTCGTTAGCCACCCATAACCAATAAGCCTTCTTCAGTATTTGCTTAGAAGGTGCTGTTCTGTTGACCCAAGCATCTCCTAGACCCAATTCATGAAGAAGCCGCTTAACCTCCCTGAGCCAGGTTACCTTATGCCAGCCCGATAGGGATAGGAGTTCTCTTAGGGCATCGGCATAGCAGCACAATTCTGGAACATTCCATATCCTGGCCCATAATAAAAGGGGGCGTAGCCTAGCTTGCTCACATATTGGGCGTGTACCTGCATCAAGCAAGAGGGGGAGTGTAGGGGTACTGTGGGGCAACTTCATGAGATCTTTATGGAAGTTGTTTTCGAGGTGGGATAAGATGTCGACTCTCTGTACGCCCCACAGTTCCGCACCATACAAAGCTGCGCTCACCACCCTTGCCCTGTAGATGTCTAATAGTGACCCAATGGGTTTGAGAGATGAGGCACATTGTTCTTTGAGCAGGGCCCCTGCAACCCTCTTATGGGTCAGAAACACCTTTTGGTGGTGTGCCTTCCAACTCATAGTGTCACAGAGACGAATGCCCAGGTAATCAAACTCTTTGACTCTTTCAATTGGGACAGAGTCTAGAGCAGGAGGGACAACAGATTTCCTGGGGGGGTTAAGGACAAGGAATGTGGTTTTGCTTATATTTATAGACAGGCCCTTGATGTCACAGAAGGCCTTAAAGCTAGAAAGCAACTTTTGAATGCCTGCTGGTGATTTTGAGATTAGAAGGGTGTCATCCGCAAATAGGAGCGTCAGTATTTTCCTACCTGCCAGGGAAGGTGCATCTGATGGTTGTTGAAGAAGATGCTCCACCACTCCGTTAACGTAAAGTGAGAACAGAGTGGGGGCAAGCACGCAACCCTGGCGGACGCCCCTATCTACAGGGATGCGAGATGTTTTTTCCCCCTGGACACCCCATCTAATCTGAGCAAAGTTGCTATCATGGAACTTAATAAGCAAAGCCAACAAGTAAGGGGGTATACCCAACCCGTCTAGGACATTCCACAATTGGGCTCGTGGGACTAGGTCGAAGGCAGTTCGCAAGTCTATAAAGATTAAATACAAACTGCCCCCACCCAGTACGACCACTTTCCAATATAGCATTAGGAGGCGAAATGTCTGCTCGATGGTGCCTGTCCCTGTTCTGAAACCTGCCTGGAAATCTGACAGAACCTGGTTTTCTTCGGCACACTGCAAGATCCTACCTAGAACCACTTTGCCCGCAACCTTTTGTGTCGAGTCAAGCAGACTAATGGGGCGATAATTGGCTGGGTCGTCGCGACAGCCTTTCTTAGGACGACCTCAGCGCCCCTCCAGGAATCAGGAAGAGAACCTCCCAGTACAGCCTCATTCAGGTGTGAAGCAATTAGTCTACTCCACAAAGATGGATTTTTCTTCAACAGGTCACCCGGAATTCCATCTGGGCCTGCAGCCTTATTGGTTACAATACACCTGATTGCCCTTTCGACTTCCTTACTACTGAAGGGGCAGTCATTAATTGTAGTAGCAACTGGGAGTCTAGCCAGAAAACTCATGCTTGGTTGATGTACACCTAGTGGGACAGAGTAAAGCTTGGAAAAGTGGGCAAACCAGACATCACCAGAAATATTACAGGTGAGCTGTAAATCAAGGGGCTTGTCCCTGGCTCTCAGCAAATCCCAAAACCCCTTAGAATCTTTCCTAGTACTTGCCTCCATTAACTCCCTCCAGAAACTGTAATCATGAGCCTCCTTAGCCATGGCTACAGTTTTTTTTGTAAAGTTTCCTCGCAAGTCTGATATTGCCTGGATCCTTGGTCGTCACTGCGGAAATAAGTTCCCCCTTAGCAACCCGACATTTGGAGGAATACCACTTGTCTTTTGCCTTAGGAGCACCTTTCACTACAACCCTCGCACTGGTTTGGGGAATGATAAACAGTTCACTTAATGCCGCAATAGTTTCTGTGAATGTCGTTAAAACAGCTTGACTGGTACTACCTAAGGCATCAAGACGCGGCCCCACCGCTGTCATTATGGTCCCTGCTTGTGCCATCCTTTCCTCATCCGCTGCTGCTTTAGCCCACTTTAGGCGCCTACCACAGTTTGAGGGTACAAGTTCATGGGAGGTTTTCCACATGTGGGCAAACTTGGCTGGGTTCCCAACCTGCCAAGGCGGAATGAGTGTTAAGGATAGAGGATTGTGGTCACTATCACAAGACGCTATGACTTCCATGTCTTGATGAAATGACCAAAGATTGTAATTCAACATGATATAGTCTATTCTGGAGGTGTGTCCCGTCCTGTTGTAGGTATGCGCACCCATAAGGTCCGATTTGGATCGTCCATTAGTTGGTCTCAGGTCGTGTTCCATGCAGAGTGCATTGATGTCTATTGCACTCTGCGTCCATTTTTTAATCGGATCTAGGGTCAGGGTGGGGATACCTCTCCTTGTATCCTCATCCCAAGTGTCCAGAATGTCCTCCCTAGCCAGTGGCTCAAAGCAGCAGTTGAAGTCGCCTGCGAGGAGAACATAAGAGTCGATACTGCAAGCGGCTAGTTCACTATTTAATCCTGTAGAGGATAGCAATGATGCCCCTCCCCTGGCCCCCCTTAGATAGAGGTTAAAGACTTCTAGCTTCCTTCCCCCTTGGCAGCGTATAGTTATCCTCTGGAGGTCAGGAGATTGAGTGGTCTTTAGGCTTACACTTAAACCTAGTACGATGCTAACCCATATAAGAAGGCCGCCAGACGGGCGACCTTTGCATCCATGTTGTTGGGAAGCAGGAACAAAGTAGGTTGTGAAGCCTACTCTGTGCCTGGGTTCTAGGCACCAGGTTTCTTGCAAAAGGCAGATGTTATAAGGGTCCAACAAAGCATTCCATTCTGGGATATCGAAGTTGCGGGCAAGCCCTGCCACATTCCAGCTTAGAATCTTTAACAGAGGTTCACCTAGGGTAATCCGCCTTGATGGATTGACAGGTACAGCCAAATTAGACACGAGACCTGCCACCACTGCAGCCGCTCTATTTAACCTTTGTGTTGGCTCATTCTGCTGTTGGTTAAGAGCCCTTGCAGCACCGGTCAGCTTCCCATCTATTGGAACGTTCTGAATAGGTGACAAGGGAATCATAGGAGGTGAGTCCAGCAGTTGCACTACGTCTTGAGATTGTAAAGTGCAGAAGGTGTTCAATCCCCCCTCTATAGGCAGAGCATATAGCTTTCTTCTGGACCTGGGGGGCGAGCGACAGTAGGTTCAATCAACAAGGGAAAAGATTCTGTGATCCCTAGGGCCAGGGGTGAAGGGGCTTTTTCCGCTGCTTGAAGAGCAGGTTGCCTTGGAAGTCAGTCTACCTCCTCAAGACCGCCAAACCTATTCAAGGTTGGGAGGCCATTCCAATGTGTAGAGAGATCTTGGTGATTGTTAGGGTGACTCCTCCATGTGTGATGGCGTACCAATGACCAGTCATCTTCCCGGGTATGTCTGGGGTGTGGTGGATAAAAGAAAGACAGTGGCCTAGGTATGACAAGAGAACCTTCACCGGTGGGCCAAGAGCAAATGTGGTGTGCCGTATGTGGGTCCTCAAAGGTCACCACTATACAGTCCCCGGGACTGGTTTTCCTTGTGGGGCCCACCCAGGGAACTCGACGTACCATCAGAACTCTGCTTCTCTGACCATTGGGAATTGGTCTATTCACATTAAGCCAGTGCATTATCTTGTTCTTCAGAGACCAGTGGTTCTCGTATTGACCGTTTCCGATCTGGGGGACGCCCGTCAATACGACCACGTAATCATTGGCCTCTGGAGGAAGATCAATATAGCCCCCTCTAAAATTATTTCTAACAGGAGGGCCCTGGGTCAGTTGATAAACGGCTTCACTGGGAGGAGGTCTAAGAGAAACACCTGCATTAGGATTTGCTGATGGTTGAGGAATGGGGCGCTTGGGAGCCTTAGGTTTGGGAGCAGTGGTAATTTGATCCACACCACGGTCCGCGGTTTGGGAACTGGCCGTACAAAAGCTGGTGCTGGAGGGGGAAGTTGTGGGGCTTGTAATATTGGGTCTTGAGATATTGGGTCCACTACGGGAAGGCCCTGATTTTCTAGACTTCTCAGGCCAAGAGTGGCCAAGGCAATAATGCTCTTTTCCATCTCTAGCAAGTTATTTTCAATACATGAGAGTCTGAGATCGAGGGGAGAAAGAAGTTTCTTAAGAGTTTCCCAAACTAAACCTATGAATTCCCCATCCTTACCTTCCAGACCCTCTACATGTAAGCCCTCATCTTCTGTAGTTGTAGTAGTAAAGGCAGAGGCTGTCCCCTCTTTGGCTCCCTCTCGTTGTAGCTGTTCCCTGGGGGTACACCCTCCTGTTACATTGGGTACTGGAACACTAGCCAATTTCAGTTGTTGTGCTACCGCAATTTTAGCCTTCTTACGAGAGTAAGCAGACCGGGAATTGCGTTTCCTTTTGGGTAGTTTACCATTAGTATTATTACACTTAGGTGTGTTTAAGATTACCGGGGTGGGGGAATTAGAACTAACAACTTGCTTGGGAGTAACCACAGATAGGTTCACTTCGCCTATCTGAGTTGAAGGCCCTAGGGCTGGGGAAAGGGACGGTGGAAACGGGGTCTGATGGACATCTACCTGCGTGACTACACAATGGGAAATGGCTGGGCGCCCCGGGGTGACCACAGTAGCTATGTGGCCCAGGGAGGATTTTTTTGAGAGTCCAATGACCTGGGACAATCTTCTGGCGGCTGCCAATTCCAGGGAGACACGAGTCTGAAGTTTAGAAATTTCTTGGTCTATGGCTAGATTGGTACAAGTAATGAAGTCATCCATGGGGCCATTAATCGGTGGGCCACCCTTAACAGCCTTACTCCTAGTTAACCTGGTGCACATAACTTAACAACAACAACAAGGGCAAACCACCTAGCCTGGCACTACAAAAAGGAAAATAAAATAGAATAGAATTGCCTAATCAGACCCAGTAGATCAAATGTCGAGAAAAGGGCGAAAGAGGGTGGGCCAGTCGCAGACCTCGAACGGCCTCAAACGGCCCGCTCTTAGCCCGGTCTTCGCCCCGAGCTGCGTCCCGCGCTGCGGGAGTTAGAGGCTATGATAAAAGGGGCGTGTTGGGCGGGGGGTGGGCCGGCAGGGAGAGTGGACCGGATGCTGGTCTACCTGGTCTCGCAGGGACTCCTGGATGCTGGAGTCCCCGCACGCTCACAGCCCCGACGAGCCTCTCGCCCTGTCCGCCTTGCTGTTCCTCCTCCTTCAGGTGAAATGCCCCAACGCTCCAAAGCGAAGCGGCACCCGTGGAGCGGGTGCGGCAAGAAGTGGGTTTCTCCGCCTTGTGCTGCAGCGCCTGAGATAGCGCCTAGTCTGCGATGCCGCCGTGGGTTGGAAAGTGGGTTTCTCCGCCTTGTGCTGCAGCACCTGAGATAGCGCCTGGTCTGCTATGCCGCCGTGGTTTGCAGAGTCTGTGTCCCAACAGGTGAGGGTGGAGGGAGCTTTTACGCGCCTCAGCTGGGCGGGCCGGCAGGGAGAGCGGACCGGATGCTGGTCTACCTGGTCTCGCAGGGACTCCTGGATGCTGGAGTCCCCGCATGCTCGTAGCCCCGCCGAGCCTCTCGCCCTGTCCGCCTTGCTGTTCCTCCTCCTTCAGGTGAAATGCCCCAACGCTCCAAAGCGAAGCGGCACCCGCGGAGCGGGTGCGGCAAGAAGTGGGTTTCTCCGATTTGTGCTGCAGCGCCTGAGATAGCGCCTAGTCTGCGATGCCGCCGTGGGTTGGAAAGTGGGTTTCTCCACCTTGTGCTGCAGCGCCTGAGATAGCGCCTGGTCTGCTATGCCGCCGTGGTTTGCAGAGTCTGTGTCCCAACAGGTGAGGGTGGAGGGAGCTTTTACGCGCCTCAGCTGGGCGGGGGGCGGGCCGGCAGGGAGAGCGGACCGGATGCTGGTCTACCTGGTCTCGCAGGGACTCCTGGATGCTGGAGTCCCCGCACGCTCGCAGCCCCGCCGAGCCTCTCGCCCTGTCCGCCTTGCTGTTCCTCCTCCTTCAGGTGAAATGCCCCAACGCTCCAAAGCGAAGCGGCACCCACGGAGCGGGTGCGGCAAGAAGTGGGTTTCTCCGCCTTGTGCTGCAGCGCCTGAGATAGCGCCTAGTCTGCGATGCCGCCGTCGGTTGGAAAGTGGGTTTCTCCGCCTTGTGCTGCAGCGCCTGAGATAGCGCCTGGTCTGCTATGCCGCCGTGGTTTGCAGAGTCTGTGTCCCAACAGGTGAGGGTGGAGGGAGCTTTTACGCGCCTCAGCTGGGCGGGGGGCGGGCCGGCAGGGAGAGCGGACCGGATGCTGGTCTACCTGGTCTCGCAGGGACTCCTGGATGCTGGAGTCCCCGCACGCTCGCAGCCCCGCCGAGCCTCTCGCCCTGTCCGCCTTGCTGTTCCTCCTCCTTCAGGTGAAATGCCCCAACGCTCCAAAGCGAAGCGGCACCCGCGGAGCGGGTGCGGCAAGAAGTGGGTTTCTCCGCCTTGTGCTGCAACGCCTGAGATAGCGCCTAGTCCGCGATGCCGCCGTGGGTTGGAAAGCGGGTTTCTCCGCCTTGTGCTGCAGCGCCTGAGATAGCGCCTGGTCTGCTATGCCGCTGTGGTTTGCAGAGTCTGTGTCCCAACAGGTGAGGGTGGAGGGAGCTTTTACGTGCCTCAGCTGGGCGGGGGCAGGCCGGAAGGGAGAGCGGACCGGATGCTGGTCTACCTGGTCTCGCAGGGACTCCTGGATGCTGGAGTCCCCGCACGCTCGCAGCCCCGCCGAGCCTCTCGCCCTGTCCGCCTTGCTGTTCCTCCTCCTTCAGGTGAAATGCCCCAACGCTCCAAAGCAAAGCGGCACCCGCGGAGCGGGTGCGGCAAGAAGTGGGTTTCTCCGCCTTGTGCTGCAGCGCCTGAGATAGCGCCTAGTCTGCGATGCCGCCGTGGGTTGGAAAGTGGGTTTCTCCGCCTTGTGCTGCAGCGCCTGAGATAGCGCCTGGTCTGCTATGCCGCCGTGGTTTGCAGAGTCTGTGTCCCAACAGGTGAGGGTGGAGGGAGCTTTTACGTGCCTTAGCTGGGCGGGGGGCGGGCCGGCAGGTAGAGCGGACCGGATGCTGGTCTACCTGGTCTCGCAGGGACTCCTGGATGCTGGAGTCCCCGCACGCTCGCAGCCCCGCCGAGCCTCTCGCCCTGTCCGCCTTGCTGTTCCTCCTCTTTCAGGTGAAATGCCCCAACGCTCCAAAGTGAAGCGGCACCCGCGGAGCGGGTGCGGCAAGAAGTGGGTTTCTCCGCCTTGTGCTGCAGCGCCTGAGATAGCGCCTAGTCTGCGATGCCGCCATGGGTTGGAAAGTGGGTTTCTCCGCCTTGTGCTGCAGCGCCTGAGATAGCGCCTGGTCTGCTATGCCGCCGTGGTTTGCAGAGTCTGTGTCCCAACAGGTGAGGGTGGAGGGAGCTTTTACGCGCCTCAGCTGGGCGGGGGAAGGGCCGGCAGGAAGAGCGGACCGGATGCTGGTCTACCTGGTCTCGCAGGGACTCCTGGATGCTGGAGTCCCCGCACGCTCGCTTCCCCGCCGAGCCTCTCACCCTGTCCGCCTTGCTGTTCCTCCTCCTTCAGGTGAAATGCCCCAACGCTCCAAAGCGAAGCGGCACCCGCGGAGCGGGTGCGGCAAGAAGTGGGTTTCTCCGCCTTGTGCTGCAGCGTCTGAGATAGCGCCTGGTCTGCTGTGCCGCCGTGGTTTGCAGAGTCTGTGTCCCAACAGGTGAGGGTGGAGGGAGCTTTTACGCGCCTCAGCTGGGCGGGGGGCGGGCCGGCAGGGAGAGCGGACCGGATGCTGGTCTACCTGGTCTCGCAGGGACTCCTGGATGCTGGAGTCCCCGCATGCTCGTAGCCCCGCCGAGCCTCTCGCCCTGTCCGCCTTGCTGTTCCTCCTCCTTCAGGTGAAATGCCCCAACGCTCCAAAGCGGAGCGGCACCCGCGGAGAGGGTGCTGCAAGATGTGGGTTTCTCCGCCTTGTGCTGCAGCGCCTGAGATAGCGCATAGTCTGCGATGCCGCCGTGGGTTGAAAAGTGGGTTTCTCCGCCATGTGCTGCAGCGCCTGAGATAGCGCCTGGTCTGCTATGCCGCCGTGGTTTGCAGAGTCTGTGTCCCAACAGGTGAGGGTGGAGGGAGCTTTCACGCGCCTCAGCTGGGCGGGGGGCGGGCCGGCAGGGAGAGCGGACCGGATGCTGGTCTACCTGGTCTCGCAGGGACTCCTGGATGCTGGAGTCCCCGCACGCTCGCAGCCCCGCCGAGCCTCTCGCCCTGTCCGCCTTGCTGTTCCTCCTCCTTCAGGTGAAATGCCCCAACGCTCCAAAACGAAGCGGCACCCGCGGAGCGGGTGCGGCAAGAAGTGCGTTTCTCCGCCTTGTGCTGCAGCGCCTGAGATAGCGCCTAGTCTGCGATGCCGCCGTGGGTTGGAAAGTGGGTTTCTCCGCCTTGGGCTGCAGCGCCTGAGATAGCGCCTGAGATAGCGCCTGGTCTGCTATGCTGCCGTGGTTTGCAGAGTCTGTGTTTTACAGTAATAAAAAGTGTAGGCGGAACACATTTACAGAGTTTAGGTACATATATGGTCATTTTTGGAACACAGCCAACTCAATGGAGGAGTTACGACACCACTGGTCACTTTGGAGGAACATTCCTAAGTGATGACTGTCCCCTAATACAGAGGGTTTAACCGCGCATGTGCAAGCTTGACCAGTACTAAAAATAGCCTGTTGCTGGGAAAATTCGAGTGGTCAGTGGTCAGTGGTACAGAGAAAGGACTAAAGGGTATGTTGGCCACGAGGCGACGCATTCATATAAAATGGCCTCCAGTGCATTAAAAATGGCTCCTGAACACCATAGTCAGGATAAGGGGAAATACGTGTAGCAAAGCTTAACGCTAACCCGATCACCGTCAAATTACGACATCTCCTACTAGCTGTCGCTAACTGGTGTTAGCGACAGCTAGGTAATAGGGAGATAAAATTATCTCCGCTTTCTTGGCTTTTAAAGCCAAAAAAACAGAGATAAACCCCCTTGATAATATGCCCCTGTATTTTTTGTCATTTTGGTCTTGTTTTATTTATTGAAGTCTACTCATATTTTCTAGACCTGGTGTGGGATCTTTTTATGTGGTTTTTTCACTGTTTTACTATTTGAATTGTTGCAAACATACTTTATACATTGCCTCTAAGTTTAGCACGACTTCTTTGTGCCAAGCTTCCAGAGGGTGAGCACATCTTAATTTATGGTTGGTCTGCCTCTTACCCTGACTAGAATTATAGTCGATGCTTGACCAGTACTTAAGTCAAGTCAAAGTAACTTTATTCGGTTTCAAAAGAAGACCATAAAAGTTAAAATCAGCATTACAAATTATTTTTCCTGTGATCTATATACAAACAGCATAAAAGGCAAGTACAATATTTTTATTGTTTGATTAGGTAAAATCATTACAATTCCAAAGATGTTTTCAGGAAGCTGCCCCATGAGATCGGTGTTTCAGAGTTCATCTGGTCCCTGATTTCGTCTCAGCATAATCTCTTCATGGAGTCTGGGTTAGAGGAATAAAATTTATGACAGAGTTTGACAAAGCCGCTCTTTCCCAGGAATTTTTGGTGTTGAAGACCGAATTCTAGACGGACCTGAGAGGGAGTGGCTGATTTTGGCAACTCGAAGACGGCCTTGTAAATCCTTGTCTGGAGCTCGTTTACTATGTTTGCTTCCTTACCGCACCAGGTGGCTAAACCATACGATAGGCTAGACTGTATTTGTGCGGCCATAATTTTTAGCAGATGAATATAGTTCCGGCAGTCAATTTTTTACGTAGAAGTCTGTACACGTAAATTAATGATTGGGCTTTAGCTTTTAGTGCCAGTTTATGGTCCTTATAAGAAGCACTTTGCCCAATTATAACGCCGAGATGATTATATGATCGCTGCTCTTCCACTATTGCCCCATTTGCTGACCATTTGAATTTTGTTTTTTTATGATCCACAAAACAAATGAATTTTGTTTTTTCTTTATTTAACTCAAGTTGTTCCTGATCCAAGTAGGTTGCTAGATTGTTTATGGATCTCTGTAAGCCGATTGGGGTTTGGCTCAGCAAAACAATATCGTCTGCTTATTGTAAAATGGCACCTGACTAACTGGCCATGTTCGGTGGATGGCAATCAGCTTTTTCAAGGTGTGATGCGATGTCTGAGAGAAACAAATTACAATGGCTAGGAGCTAGGACGCATCCTTGTATCAGGCCTCACCGGGTGTGGATACTTGGCGTAGTGCTATATCCATCGCCCAGCTTAACTCTGGCCCAGGTATCCGAGTATAAGGTGGTTATGGCGTTAAGCATTGCACTTGGCAAACCCCAGGCCTTGAGTTTCTTCCAGAGATGACCCCTGTTTACTTAATCGAAAGGGGATTTGATGTCCACAAACCATAGGAATAATCGGGATTTCTTTTTTTTTCGCCTTTTCAATTAAAAGTGCTAGAATGGCCAAGCTGGTTTTGGTGCCCATCCCTTGCCTGAAACCCGTCTGGAACTTGGGGATTTTGTTCTTCTCCTCCATCCAATCTTGGAGCTGGACTAACAGGCAAGAAGCATAAAGCTTGGCCTCCACGTCTATCAATGAGATCAATCTGTAGTTGCCCGGTTTGCGATGGTCGCCCTTTCTAAATATGGGGTGGATAATGTTCCCTTTCCAGGACACCAGGGCATTGGATCGTATGTAGATCTCATTGAAGATGGGGGTAAGGTGGGAGGACCAAAAGTCTGGATCGCTCTTAAAGATAGCGTTTGGAAGGCCATTAGGACCTGCCGCTCCCTCGGTCTTGAGTTTTGATATAAAACCTCTTAATTCCTTTGCATTGGTTAGGTCATGGCTGAATACCTCTGAACTTACTGCGCTACCTTCCGCGTGATCCGGGTCGGGAGCCGATTGTTTTATCTCTTGTTCAAGATGCTGCCCACTAGGCCCGTCTGCAGCGCCTGTTACTGTGTTGCTGTACAAGGTTTTCATGTGGTAAACCCGCGTTTCTTGACCGATTCCCGCTTCTTGCTGTAATATTGGATCAGATGACAATTTATTTATAATGCCCCTGAAGTCACTGCTGTTGGGCTTTTTGCTTGCGGTCAATAAGTGTGTCCAGATGGCCCTCTTATGCACCAATTTTGCGCTCCTCAGGTTCCTTCTGTAAGTGCTCCTCAGTTGGCACAGCTTTCGTTTTTCTGTTTTCCTACCTGCTTTTAATGCTCGTAATTGTGATCGCACCTCTCTTTCAAGCCCTATTTTTTGTTCTCTTAGCTCGCGGTTGAACCAGGGCTCTCTTTTGGTAACTGTCCTTGAGGTTCAGCCCCTCGTGGCTGGGAATCTTTGGACTAATAACTTGACCAGCTGTTCCCAGGTTTTGACGCAGTTGGCTTCTGCTTGAGTGTCCAAAAATTCCCTAGCTGTCTCCTGTATAATTTGTTGGGCCACTCCCAGCCATTTAAGTTTTTGGAGATTGAACTTTTCAGGGTATTGCGCTGTGGACTTGATTTTTTGGGCGAGCTTTACTTTGATGTTCATTCTACGGTAAGAGGAAGATGATCACTTTCGACTTGTGATGTAACTTTGAAGGTGTTGACTTGTGAGAGCAAATTGCTGCTAATAATAACAAAGTCAATCGTTGAAGAAACTTTTCCACTCAGAAATGTGACTGCAGCTGGAATGTCGCCCGGAATTTTCCCGTTCAGGATTGTCAGGCCGAGAGGTTCAAGTTCTTTCATTAGCATTCTAGCTCCCTGATTATCCTGCCGTTTACTTTCATGCAGGGTACTGGCTATTAGATTGCAATTGAAGTCACCTGAAATAACCATTTGGCAGTGCTGATGGCTTTTCTGCATTGCTTTTATTAGATTTGTTAGTATTGTGTATTTTTCATTCTGCTTTTTCCTTTCGGGATGGATGTAGAGGTTAATTACTAAGAGTTGCCACTTACGTTGTTCGGGTGAATGTCTACCACTTAGTTTGGTCACTTGGACCCATGCGGCCCCCGTATCCTATTCTTCAGTTGACTAGTCCAGTTTTTGTGTTACAAAAGTTGAAAGGCCCCCTCTTGGGGGCCCAAAGCTTGAGAATCTTTCAGCCAGGATGTGGAATTCTATAAATCCTGGGATGGAAATTGGAGACAGGTTCCAGGTTTCCTGGAGCAGGATAATATCTTGATGAGTAAGGAAAGTTAATGTTTCGTGATCCTGCCCAATGTCTTTAAAACCATGGACGTTCCATGAACAGAACGCAATGTTAACTGGACGGACTTTTTCCGAGCTGGAGACCGGCCTCCATTCTCCTGTTACATTTTTCTTTTCTTCATTAGGTATACTCATTGTTTAATGTTTTTGACACCCAGGACCAATCCCTGATCTCCTGAGATGTTCCCTCCGGGTTTTTAATGCTTCCTGTTATGTTTGACCTGTACTCATTAGACAGCATGGCAGGAGAATTTGAACGTGCACCTCGCACAAATGTATTATTCTTTTTCACCGGTGCGTCCCCATCTTTTAGATTTTTGAGGAGGGGATGCGGGTATCTTGGACATTTATGAGTCTTCAGCATAATTCCCCAGGCTCCGAACCTTGTACTCATTGAGTATATTCTATCCACCAGGTCCTTTGAGGACCAGATTGTAAGGGTCTCTTCGGCTCCCGTCCTTAGGCTTTGTTTAAATTCTACGGCTACTAGATCTCAAGAATGAATTCCTTTTAATTCTGGGATTTCTTTAAATAGCCTCAACAGGTTCCCTCTATTTATTGTATATATACAAACAGCATAAAAGGCAATTCATACACTTCAATTCATTAGGAAGAAAGAGAGAAAAATATACACCTTAAAAACAATCTTCTAATAAAAATACAATCTACATTACAAGGCACTTATCATCATTACGACATGCGGCTCCTTCATAAAAATACATGTGTTCTTAGGTTTATGTGTTAGAAAGTTACCCTATTGGGGTCAATAACGATGACTAATACTGCTTCCTATAGTCATTGCAACATTAATGTAGTTGGAGACCCTAGTGCATACATCATAATTAGCCAAGGAATATAGATAATAAAACCTTAACTATAGGAACAGGGCCTAATTTCTTTTAAACTTGGAACTAAAAATCTTTCTCTTAGTGCACAGTACTTTGAGCTGCCAAATTATCACAGGGGCAAGGCTCCAATGTATCTTCCCACACCGATAATTTTGGTAAAGCCACCAGAAAGTGCAAGGTAAGTAAGTGAAATCTAGTTAAAGAACATAGAGTCTCTCCATTTATAGTGAATGTTAAATAAAATTGCTGCTGTTCCGCAGATAGACAAAAGCAACCTATTACATCGGGGGTGGGGGGGGTCGGGATGTATTCGCCCCGTAGAATGTGCCTCTTTTATGATGTTTTTGGCATTTCAGGGATGCAGGCTGGACAATCATAATATTGCCCCAAACCAAGCTTGTAAAGCTATCCTTTATGAATTGGGGCCAAGGGATAGAAAGTGCTCCATCAAGATTAATACAATCTTTAATAATCTCTCTGTAAAACCCTAACTCTTAGGACAGCCAGATTTCAGCCCATAACAACAGGGGGGCAATGTCTTTGCAATCCTCCACTAAGTCAAGCCCCAACTCTTGATGACAAAAGATTGTGGGGACACTGTTTGGGGTCATCAATAGTCTTTTAATGAATTATTTTCCATAACTTGTAGCTGACAGCTGTTATAGTAGCCCCACACTTCTGCTCGGTATGTTGCAACAGGCACACATTTGGATTTATAAAGTGTAACCAGCTCAGTCACTGGCTTATGGACCAGTTTTCTGGCAAAGCAACTACCCTGCCCGCAAACTGCACGCTTGCAGGAATGAGTGGATCCCAACTGAACCTATTATTAAAAATATTCCCTAGATAATTAGAATTATGCAGTTTATCAATTCTCTTATCTCCCACCACGTTTTTCCTTGTTTTTCACATTTTAGGGCCACACACCATGATATACGATTTTATAAAATTCACTTTTAAATCAAGAGTCAACATAAAATCTGTAAATGCTTTAAGCTATTTTTGTAGGCCGATTGCTGTCAGGGCCTTTAACACGGTGTCATCCTCGTAGGAAAGTAGCCGGACCTGTGTGCCACCAATGCGCGGACAATCAATTTTTCTTTATCTGTTAAAAAGGGCTCTAATCCATTGGTGTAAATTAAAAAGAGAAAGGGGGCCAGGATCCATCCCTGCTGGACACCTTCTGTGGAGGTTGGGGGCCATATCTTATAATGGCAGAGGTCGATGCATGGAGCCTGCGAAGAAGAGAAATCAGAGCCTCCTCCACTCCCATTTTCTCCATAAGAGCCCACAACTTCTCCTGATTTACAGTGTCAAAAGCACTGGACAAGTCCATGAAGGCCAGGTGGATAAAACCCTTCCTGGCCTTCATGTACGTGCCCATAATCAGTGACAAGTTCAGGCACTGTTGTTTAATGGTGTCCATCCCTCTCCTTAAACCATACTGCGTTCTTTCCATCACTCCAGTGTCTGTCGTCCAGGTTTGAAGTCAGGCAAGGACGATCCTACCCAGAAGCTTTGCCGTATTGTCAATAAGGGAGATTGACCTTTAGCAGGCAGGGTAACTTTGGCTACCTTTCTTGAATACAGGGACCACAACAGCCTATACTGGGATAGGGCCAGTGACTAACTGCTTTAAAAACATTGGTCCAGAATGGAACACATAGCTGGGGATTACTTTTAAAAAGATCTAAAGGAAGTCCATCCGGACCTGGTGCTTTCATTCAAACTCCTTTAGCTAATGCTTCCTCAACCTGAGCAACTGATATTGATAAGCTTAACTTGGAAGCTGAGGTTAAATTTAAGGGCAAATCCCTGCTTAAAGCCTCGGGATGACGGCCATAAGGATTAAATATAGCTGAGAAATTAGTTTACCAAACATCCCTCAGGATCAGGGAATCTATCATCCTCAACTCTTGGGTGAAAAAAGGGTGATTTATAACACCCCAGAAGCTTTTGGAGTCTTTGAAGGAACTTGCTCTTTCCAAATCAACGCAGGCAAATTACCTCAGTTCTTCCTTCTTCGGCTTAACTATGGTTTTATAAATCTTCCTAGCATTTTTACTTTGAGCCCTGTCACATGGGTTAGCGTGGAGAGCCAATTTTAGTGTTTTTGAGCATTTGAGCAAGCAGCATTAAACCACCCTGTCTCTGGAAGATTCCTGACCGAGATCGATTTGGTCAGGTTTTTTGCTATATCTTACCATATCAATTTGAAATCCCAGATAATCTCATCAGGGGGCGAAGCATGATGTAAACACCTCATAATCGAATCATAATTGGCTAAAATGGTTTTTGCCTCAAATTCAGAAGGGTTTACTCTATTCCAGGTGAGTCTTACCCCTTCATTAGGATCAAAATGAATCGGGCGGTCATCAACTTTCCCTGGATGAGCTAATATATTAAAAGTCGCTATCAGGAGATTATGATCGCTGCATTATTTGGCTCCACCTCAAAGTCTTCAACAAGCGGTAAGAATTTCCATGAGATAAACATAAAACAACAACGCTTTCACTACCCCCTCCAACATAATTAGGGGACTGTATTAGGCAATTACTAGCTAACTCATTAATGAGGCCCATATCATTCTCCATAATGATACAGTTTTATACTTATTTGTAGGTTAAGTTTGGTTTTTGGATCAAGAATACATAAACCTATAATAATTTAGAGGTGATGTATAGATTATAACTTTAAGGTATAACTGTAACTTAAGAATTTGCAATTTTTGTGTATTTTTCGTTTGGTTTGCATTAAGAGAACAAAAAAAGCTTTCCTAACTATAACAAAGGTTTAACACTTGGTTTTGAAATTAAATTTCAAAGTAAAACAAACATTTTTTTTAAATCATAGTTTAGTTTCGTTGAGAGGAATGTGGTACAGTAGAGTGGTAGAGAGTATCATACACTGTACTGTCGTAGAGTGGAGTAGAGTGGAGTGTCATAGTGTAGAGTTGAGTAAAGTGTTATAAACTAGAGTGGCATCTTGTACGGTAAAGCGGAGTGGTGTGTCACAGAGTGTTGGAAAGTGTTGTAGAGTGGAGTAGATGATTGTATAGTATACTGTAGGGTCATTGAGAGGATTACCCTCTTGAATAGTGCCACAGAGTATGTAAATGTAAAAGTATTTATATAGCGCAAACCACCCACATCGCAGGCATCTAAGCGCTTGCTTAGGGAACCCGTCCTGGTATTCCCCTGTGAGATAACCCCGGCAGGGTATCCACAAGGTGAAAGCCAGGCATCCCGCCGCGAGGGGCCGTTGTGGAGATTTAAGCAAGCTATTGCCCAGAGTCGCAGAGTGTGAATCCGTGAGTCGAGTAGGCACCGGACCGAGAATTATCGAGTCCGTGGAATTATTGAGCCCAAGCCCCGTCGAGGCGGGCAATTGAACCCTGGTCCAGGGCCGATCTCAGCTTCCGGGTCTGCCGCCTCTAACCCCTGAGCCACACTTCTCCACAGTATAGTAGATTCTTGTAAAGGGGAGTTGAATATAGTAGAGTAGAGTGTGTTAGAGTGGAGCAGTGTAGAGTGGAGTGTTGTACAGTGTCAACCAGTGGGGCAAAGTGTGATTCAGTGGAGTAGATTGAAGTGGGGTCCAGTGGAGCAGTGGAGCACTGAGTAGAGTAGCGTGGTTGTAGAGCAAAATAGCATGGAGTGGAGTAGATTAGCATGGCATAGCCTAGGGTGGAGTAAAGTGGAGTAGAGTAGAGTAGACTTGTGTGTTGTAAAGGAGTCAGAAAGTAGAGTAGGTTGTCACAAAGTACAGTGCTGTACACTGCCATTGACTGGAGTACATTATTGTAAAGTGTAGTGCTATAGAGTGGAGAATAATGTGGTAGAGCGGAGGGGCACAGACTGCTGTTGAGAGGATTATAGGACTGCTGAGTTGGGTGGAGTGGAATGGCATAGCGTGGAGTAGCATATAGTGGAGTGGCATAGAGTAGAGTGGCCTGGAGGGTAATAGCATAGAGTGGAGAGGAGTACAGTGGAATTGCATATACAGGAATACCATAGACTTGACTGGTGGACTGTTTAGTGTTGTACAGTTGAGTGGAATAGACTAGAGAGACATAGATTGGAGCAGGGTACAGTGGAATCGTGTAGAGTGAAATAGTATACACTGAACTGGCATAGAGTGAAGTATGGCAGGGTGGACTGATGCACAGAAGAATTGCTTACAGTGGAGTGGTGTAGAGTGGACAGCCTTATTGTAGAATGAGGTGCAGTGTAGTAGCATTAAAGTGGAAAAGTGGAAAGTGGACTGGTGTAGAATGAAGTGACGTACAGTGGAGTGGCATTACAGTGGAGTGAGGTAGAGTGGAGTGGAGTGGCGTACAGTGCAATAGCATACAGTGGAGACGGGTAGAGAGGAGTTACGTACAGTGTTATAGCATAGACTGGAGAGGCGTAGTGGAGTGGTTTAGAGTGAATGGTGAAGGGTGTAATACTGTAAAGTGGAGTGTTGTAGAGTGGAGCAGGGTAGAGTGGAGTGCAGTAGAGTGAAAGAGTGTAGTGGCACAGAGTGGAGTGCTGTAGAGTGGAGTGGCATAGTGTGCAGTAGGAGAGTGGTGTACAGGCGAATACCATTGAATGCAGTGGTATTCAGTAGAGTGATGTAGAGTGGGATGCCAAACAGTGGAATGACATATGGTGGAATAACATAGAGTGGAGTAGTACAGAGTGGAATGGCGTAGAGTCGATTATTTTAGAATGGAGTGGCATTTTGTGGTGCTGTAGAGTGGAGTGGCATATAGAGGAGCGGGGTAGAGCGGTGTGGTGTACAGCAGACTGGTGTAGAGTGGAATAGCATAGAGTGGAGTGGCGTGGAGCTGAGTGGCATGGAGTGGCATGCCCTAATGTGGAGTTGAATACAGTGTAATAGCATAGGGTTGAGTGGTGTAGAGTGGAGTAGCATACAGTGAAGTGGTGTAGAGTTGAGTGGCATAGAGTAAATAGCATAGCATGGGGTGACATATACTGGAGTGGAGTGGCATACAGTGAAATAGCATATAGTAGAATGGCATACCATTTATTGGCATACAGTGGAATAGTGTAGAGTGGAGTTGCATACAGTGGAATAACATAGAGTGGATTGGCACATAATGTAGTGGCATAAAGTGGAGTGGTGTATACTGGAGAGGAGAGGAGTGGCGTACAGTTGAGTGGTGTACAGTGCAGTGGATTGGACTACACTGGAGTAGAGTGGAATGGTGCAGAGTGAAATTCTGTAAAGTGGAGTGTTGTAGACTGGAGCAGGGTAGAGTGTAGTGGGGTAGACTGTAGTGGTGTACAGTGTAATAGAGTACAGTGGAGTGGTGTAGAGTGAAGTAGAGTGGTAGAATTTAGTGGCAAATAGTGGAGTGGCGTGGAGTGCCATACAATAGAATAGCGTACAGTGAAATGTTGAATGAAGTAGTGTACAATGGAGTGGTGTGTAATAGGAATAACGTTGAGTGTAGTGGTATAGAGTGGTGTAATGTCAAGCGGAATGCAATATAGTGGAACAGCGCAGATTGGAGTGCCATAAAGTGTAACAGTATGGAATCAAGTAGTGTAGAGTGGAGTAGCATAGAGTGGAGGGGTTACAGTGGAGTGTCATAGGCTGGAGTGTCATAGAATGGAGTGGCATAGATTGTGATAGCGTATAGTAGATTAGTTTAGAGTGAACTGGAGTGGAGTGGTGTACAGTGGAATAGCACAGAGTGGAGTGATGTGGAATGGCATAGATTTGAGTGGTATAGAGTGGAGTGTGGTCCTTGAAACAGATGCAACTTGGAAGTGGGTGAATTTATGTAGGTGAAATGTGTCAGGAATATGAAGTGTAAATGATACATTCTGGTAGTATGTGTAAATAGTGCAAGTAATGTTCAAGTTAAAGTGTTAAAATATTTAGTTAAATATTGTGTTTGGTGTACCGCAGTAAGTTTGTGTTGTACCGTAGTAAGTTTGTGTTGTACCGTGGTACATGCCTATGAGAAGCAGTATCTGATTGGCAGATGTCTGTCTGTATTAACATAGAAGGCAGCCATGTTGTTTTCAGCACACATTTCTGCATTCTACATTTTGCTGTGTTCTGAAGTAGGGCCTATGATATAGGTAAGTAATAAGTTTTATTGTTGTTCCCTAAGTATTGCCACTTTACTAAAGTGGTAATAGGCAGAGAAGTGCTTTCATGTTATCTATATATTTTTACAGCACTTTAGGATAAACAGTACTTTTTATTTTCATTTTTGTAAGTAGCGTGGTAATTTGTAGGTAATACTGCGGTACTGGGTAGACTTGATTGTAAGGGATTGGGAACATTTTTACCAGTACAGTGGCGATACGTGTCATTAAGCCAAGAAGGCTAACAACGCGATACGTCACTTTAGAAACACAGGCCTGCACCATATTTATAAGAATATGGTGGTGCCCTGCATTTCCCCCTGCGCTGGTGCTAAGTTTAGCTGCCTAGCTGCTCAATGCATCATAGACTTTGCAAAACGTAACATTTTTTAAGTGATTGTTTATGTGCGTGAAGGGATACCTTGCTACACATAAACAATCATTGGCATTCTGCTGTTTCCATGTGTGCTGCAAAGACGAGGAGAAATTAAACATTTCTCCTCATTTCGCCTGGGAAAGACCAGGTTTTCCTTGGTCTAAGTTTTGTTGCGGCCCCATATTTATGCCACACTTGTAAATATGGGGCAGCGTCAAAATCAATGGGTGTTGCAGTGGAATGCCCTCAGCATCACCAATTGCCCTCCTCTTTCATGCTAAGTATAGTGTGAAAGGGTGCCTTATTTACAGGGCCGCGCTAAAGCTTAGCGCGGCCTTGTAAATAAGGCGAAGCCCGTATCACCACCACAACGTCCTGAAAAGTGACGTTGTGGTGGCGATAGGGGGTTGTAAATATGCCCCAAAATATGTTACAGAATAATTCAAATAGACTGTAGTACACTATGTAAAATATAGTGAAGTACAGTGTACTTGAAAAAATGTTGTGGAACTTCGTAGATTTTTCTTAATATATATATATAGAAACTTATAAATAATTTTCTCTACCCTCTACCACTTTAAGTGCGAAATACCATGAAATATTGTTACATTTTGTGAAACTACAGCAACAACAGACATCACTTGGTTTAAATGCGTCATAACTTAAAAAAATATGAACTCTAATTATCTGTAGTACCCGCAAGGATCATCTGCACACCGTAATGTTTAATCCTGCCAAATGTCATGGAAATCCGTTTAGCCATTTTCACGCTACATCTGAGACAAAAGTATACGAAAAATCCATTGATGGAAAAATGCATTTTGGGATCCTCCTTTTATCTTTGCACCCCAAGATCAATCATCACAACATTTTCAATCCTCCCCCAATGTAGAACAAGCTATATGTCTGGAATGCTCCATGGAAATTCCTTAAACAGGGCGAAGTTATTAGCGAGTACAATTCTGCGGAGGTTCTATACTTGGGAATTCTAACTATAAATACAGAGTGGCTATAGAGACAGAGATGTTGGGCTTCAGTGTCCAGTTCGTATTCTTTTTGCCAACATAACAGCATTTATCTCATATTACATTTTCAGACGTCCTCTGAGTTTTTACCTTTTTTATGCCCCTTTTAATTTTAATAATTCTCCCTTCTTTCTTCCTTTACTTGTTCTAGTTTCTTTTTCTCGCCTCGCTCGTACCTCTTCCAAGCTGCTTCGATGTTACAAGGAAGGCCTTGCAAATGCTAGCCAATGTGCATACATATCCTCAGCAGAAGGAGAAAATGGAATCCACAGCTATATATATTATTTTATGAGTTCAAAAATACGGCCTAATTTATTTTTTCATATAGATGTTAAGCGCCACTCTACTTCACTGTAGTATTTATTTGACTTTTCTGACAAGATAATGAAATAATTTATCGCCCACCGAGGGGGGAATCCTAGTCTGTAGGGATTATAAAAAAGTAATCATTTTCTGCTACGGTGTGAGGGTATTAAAATTAATTGAACTGACGATTTCCCACCTGCCAACCCTTTGCTTTCGAGACTTTCATGATCACCCGGTGATACAAATCTGTTTCTCCACCCTCAGGCCAATCACTCATGTTCAAGTCAAACCTCTCCCAAAAGCACTTTAACTAGTCATATTTTTTATAACACCTAGGGGCAAATTTACAAGGACTTTATCTCCGCTTTTTTGGCTTACAAAGCCAAAAAAGCGGAGATAAAACCAGCTGCCTATTTAGAAGAGGGTGCTAACAAGCATAATCGCATGTTAGCACCCTTTTCCCCAACGCCTCCCATTGCATCTCCAATGAGATGCAAAGTGGGTGTTACTGGGCATACCCCAGATGGACTACCTTGTAAATATCGCTGATGTTTACATTGCAATGTTTACAAGGCCGCCCGCATGATTTTAGTACACATTAGATTTTTGCCAAAATCTAACCTCTGCTAAAATCCTTACTTAGCCATCCCTTACATAGGGGTGGATTATACTGAGACAACCCTGTGGGTCGTATCAGCAATGTTATCATCGCTGTTCCCTGCAAAAGGGCGATGGCCTCCCTATCTCTGGAATTTTTATCACCCTGGAGTAACGCGTTGGTAATTATGCGCTACCAGGGCGATAAAAACCAGAGATGGACGGCGATAATAAAACTATCGCTCAGCACGGCCAGCGATGATTATCGCTGGCCGTTGTTAATATGCCCCTTGGTTTCCACTTCATCGCCATGGTCGCCATGGTCACCACCACTCTTTCATTGACAGCTCCAATATTTATTTACTGTTTTTTTGTAGTAGGGGAGAAATCTTTTGATAATGATTCAGTGGAATTGATTTTTAGTGGGACACTATGCTGACTGTCTCAAATATGTTTGTGGGATGCAATTATGTTTGACTCAAAGTGTATCAGAAAGGAGAGCTCTTCACCATTGTCTCTAAGAATGAATGATAGATATTACATGGAATTGCCATGTTATGAGTGGTATATTGATTTCTTACACTTTGTGATTAGTTATAGGGCATGTTTAGAAGGGAACAGCAAGAGGAGTGCAAGCAATAGAGAGACCCTTTCACCAAAGAGCAGGTGAAGTGATTTACCTTTGGGGCGTGTTAGAAAGTTTCACTTATGTATCTGGTAATGACGACTGGTACTGTTGTCAAGATTTCTTGTCACATGGCTTTTCAAGCTTTCTAATGAATTTTAGGAGTTGTTGCATATCAGTTAGATGGCCACCTAGGTTGTCGTGTCAGTCTCTCAAGAGGCTGTTATATGCATCTGGAAAGATAGTCGAGGAGATTGGAGAGAACCAAGTTTCACTTTGTTATAAAATGCAAGGTTTTTGTTAGAATTAGGTCACGTATGTCTGGCTGATGCTTCAGCTGTAATTAAAAGCATACACTGTTGCCAGAATTGTAAAACAGTTTCCTCCCTGTCGAGACTGGCGCTGGGACCCCCTGTTGCTAAGGCAGCCATGCACTCTACAAATATTATAACATATCCTAGCGCTGAGCAGGTGTGGATGTAGTCACACCAGATGCCTAGTGGGACCACTCGACAGCCAGTCATTCAGCTGCTTGTAGAATTCCAGGAGTGACGAGCAGTCTCTGATGTGCAGTGGCAGTCATCCCACACTTTATGAAGTATGTAAGAGAAGGAAGTCACCCTACAGCTGTAAATGGGCGGCATCGGGTGCTCTTTTCTAGCGGTTGTCAGTGCTGGGTTGGGATCAGTGTCTCATACCCTGACCATGACTGAGGAATTCCAACTAGTTCCATGGCAGGGCCCACCCAGCAATGTTCCCAGGTGTGGCAAGACCAGAACTTTGTAGGACATCTTTTCTGTATCATGACATTCACCATGTTTCCATGTTTGCACGCAAGTAAGGGCCACATTCCGAGTGAGCTGCTAAACTCGGATCCCTCCTCCAACATCTTTTTGCACAGTGATTGCAGTTATAATGTATGTGGTGGGGAACACTGCAGTCATTTCCATCTGGTGACTTTTGCCAGGTGAAACCTGTCAAATGTTTCAGGTCAAAAATTACAGTGAGTTCCAATGTGATTGTAGAAGTGACATTTATAGAGCGTGAAAATGCCCAAGAAAGGGTGTCCTGGGGCTCACTTATTTCCACACGTTATCCTTCATTTTCACAAGAACACCTCAGAATTCTCCACACCTGATAAACACTGAACCCTGAAGTGTCGTAATTTCCTAGGTGCAATAAATACCTCACCCCCACAGGTGACCCAGGCCTGTGAAAAGCAGCGAGTCTTCTAAGACCCCTAATGCTGCCCGGTGCTGGGTTCACCTTTAATTCACCTTGGATTTGCTATCAAAATAATGAGGCAAGTGCTGGGAACTGGAAGACAAGAAAAAGGTTTATTTCTCATGAGGAGACCACGTCAACTGCAGACACCGGGATGCCTGAGGGAGGTTTTCTGCTGGCATCTCTTTTGGCTCTTCCTTTTATGCAGGTTTTACACAATACATTTGTTTCATCAACATGGTTACACAAGCTTGGAGTCCCCGCCCCGGGCAAGTTTCCACACAAGCCCAACAGTAATTCTCTTCCCACCCAGGTCAAACAGACAATCTTATCTTGCAGCTGGACCTTGCTTCAGGGTCTAAAACATGTGAGACTGGCCAGATCTAAGAGTCCATTCTGTAGATAAAAACAGGTCCCATTGTTGGTAAAAACAAGTCTCGCTGTTTTTAGTGCAATAAATCATGTTTGCAAGGGTCTTTTTAGTGTCTGGAACCGGTTTGAGTAACTAGGTGCGGTGAGGGGTAGATTGAATACCATCAATTTGGGCAATTATATCACTTTGAAACAGCGTCATAGTTTCATATAAAAAACAAGCATTTATTACTTCACTTACCTCATCAATAATAAATTCAAAAACAACACTGAGGGCTCTACTGCACACAATATTGTTTTATGCATTCCCAGCGCTCCCAACTAACTAATGGTGTGATCCTCAATGCCAGCTTTTATACTGCTTACATCTGGGTCTCCTGATAAGGGCCTAGCCTAGTCCTGCCGAGAGGACACAGGGCCACATGTCTGAGAAGTTTTAAGGTATCTGGTAAATTAAAGCACTTGTGACGACTTCACAGACAGGCCTTGACTTTGATCCAGGTTCCGGCTCTATGGTAGAGTGTTCTGTGGGTTTTTTTTGTGTTTATTTTGGCCTGCTCTGTAATCCTGAAACATACATCCTGCACAACCTGTTTCGCACTGGCTGACCCAGCCCTTTTAACTCCTGCGGTGACAATGAAGCATACTCGATTTGAGTTGTAAGTTTTGTCACTGGGTGCACGAGAGGAGGGAAACTCCACAAAATTAGGGGCGTGGGTGGGAAACAGCAGCTTTGGGAGAGCCTCGCACGGTGGTCAGCGAGAAGTCACAAGTTTCCTGCCAGCATCCAAAGTGAAAGCGCACAGGGCCACCTAAAAGAATATAGTGCACACTGAAAAGCGGACAATGCGTAATTGCGCTTAGAGCACGGACGAACACAGTTGTTAGGCGCTGCTGCTTCAGGTCTAAACGGAAGTAAGTATCGCATCAACAGCAAAATAAAAAACAGCTAACAAGAGCAATGACTTAGTTAAATGAATGGGAAGCAGCAACAGAAATGACAGCCAATTGGTGGAGCTTCACCCCAACATACTGATTACTTGATGCCTCGGAGAGGCAGCATGCGCTGCCTATGTAAGACCTAAAATGGATGTCCACATTACTCCAGCAAATCTGCGACGTGCAGTGTCCAGGAGTTTTACTAGAATGATTTGTGAATTCCATATTGCTTCCATGAGTAGCAATTTACAAGTGCATAATGTTATTAACACTATCACTGCTGCAGCAATTCCCCCTCTGTGCTGCAGATCCATGGAATACATTGTTTCATGACGAGCTCAGCTCATCATAAGCACACGACCAGTGTACTGCATGACGAGCTGAGCTCGTCATGAGCATCAAAGGGGTTAATTCCACATTTATGCATTGATGCACATTTATACTTTCTCATGTGTGCAGAACAAACGCATTTGAGGTTGCAAAAGTTTGTTTTACAGGACACATATTTCCCCAAAGGAGATACCCCTTCATCTGCGACCATATCAGAGGTCAGAACGTCCCTGATAAAATCTGTGGAAAACCACAGGCTTGAAAGTTTTTGAATTTTCACCTCAATACTAAACCATTCCGGTTCAGGAATGATGACAGCCAGCACAACCCCGAGAGAAGATTTGCTCAACTTCCCATTTCGAGAATAACACATTCTAGTTTACACTCATTAAGAAAGGTATTTGAGTAACACTTGCTTGTGTATCTTGTAAATTAGGCCAGTGGAGGTCAGGAACAGGAAGCACAGTAATACATTAGAAGAGTTCAATAGAAATGCATTGGGAATAAAAACTTTAGTAATGACAATCCAAAAAACATGCAGGTAACAAATCAAGCATTGCATTTGGCATTATCAGAAAACAACTCAATTCCGTACTCAACAAATTGTGCGAAGAGCTTGCATCCTATTTATGAAGAGCTATCTTGTTTACGGTACAAGTATGTTTGCAAAGTTGGGCACATTATAATAGCAGTCTTTCAGAGATAGTGTCTACTGGTGAAAGTGTGCGTATACACCTTCATTTGAAGGTACCTGGGGGGAGCCGTTCCAGTTATGTTTTACCAAAGAATGGCTCTAGGCTGTGTATGGCACCTCAGAGAATCACTGGGAAGGGTCTCAGGAAGGGCAGAACAAATCCCCATGGAAAATGACACAGGCAGGCTAAAATTAAACTGACTTGATCCACCAATGGAACTGGTCCCACGCTCATCTACAAAGCAAGCCACTTAATTCGGACCGCCATAAGTGTGGCAGGGTATGCTCAGATGTGAGTCCCTTGCTCACTTTGCCACTGGATTCAAGCAAGCCGGGCTGAAGACGGCTGGAATGCCAGAAACCGGTCCTTGGAAGCTTGTTTCCGGTCCAGGGAAGACATGGCTTGGAGGTTCGGGCTGGACTGTTCCCATGAGGCACAGGGTCAGACTGATTTGCATATGGCCATGTCTGAACTGGGGAGGCGGAGTGCGCTAAAGAACGGTGATGGATTAAACCCAGATCAGTTGACTGGGGGTGAGGGTTTGTATTGTTAACGCTCCGTCCATCATCACCTTTGGTTTTTCTTTGTTCGCCCTCAGTTGGCAGGGTATGCTCAGACGTGAGTCCCTTGCTCACTTTGCCAATGGATTCAAGCAAACCCGACTGAAGACGGCTGTAATGCCAGAAACCGGTCCTGGGAAGCTTGATTCCAGTCCAGGGAAGACATGGCTTGGCAGTTCGGGCTGTACTGTTGCCATGAGGCACAGGGTCAGACTGATATGCATATGGCCAAGTCTGAACTGGGGTGGCGGAGTGGGCTAAAGAACGGTGATGGATTAAACCCAGATCTTTTGACTGGGTGTGAGTGTTTGATTGATTCAGATGCTCCGTTCATCACCACCCCCTTTTGTACCGCTTTTGGCCGCCATAAGTGTGCAGGGTATGCTCAGACGTAAGTCCCTTGCTCACTTTGACACTGGATTCAAGCAAGCCGGGCTGAAGATGGCTGGAATGCCAGAAACCAGTCCTAGGAGGCTTGTTTCCGGTCCAGGGAAGACATGGCTTGGCAGTTCGGGCTGGACTGTTCCCATGAGGCACAGGGTCAGACTGATTTGCATATAGCCATGTCTGAACTGGGGTAGCAGAGTGGGCTAAAGAACGGTGATGGATTAAACCCAGATCTTTTGACTGGGTGTGAGTGTTTGATTGATTCAGATGCTCCGTCCATCACCACCCCCTTTTGTACCACTTTTGGCCGTCATAAGTGTGGCAGGGTATGCTCAGACATGAGTCCCTTGCTCACTTTGCCACTGGATTCAAGCAAGCCGGGCTGAAGACGGCTGGAATGCCAGAATCCGGTCCTCGGAAGCTTGTTTCCGGTCCAGGGAAGACATGGTTTGGCAGTTCGGGCTGGACTGTTCCCATGAGGCACAGGGTCAGACTGATTTGCATATAGCCATGTCTGAACTGGGGTGGCAGAGTGGGCTAAAGAACGGTGATGGATTAAACCCAGATCTTTTGACTGGGTGTGAGTGTTTGATTGATTCAGATGCTCCGTCCATCACCACCCCCTTTTGTACAGGTTGCAAAATAAGGCAACAAAGCCTTCATAGAATGCAAAACAAAGAGAAGAGAAGCAAGCAGTCACTCATCTACGTATTGTACCAGAGCAGATCTACCTGGTAGGATAAGATGTTTGAAGCCTATTTTCAGAGCTTGGAAAGATACATACAGTTTCTGCTTCCCTGGACAGTTTGCACTGAGGTTTGTGAAGCAATCCAGTCCCCTCTTTTATTCTTTACTTTAACTAGAGGTACATTGAACATTATTCCTGCTTCATACACATATCGGGGCCACAGTTCTGGTGGTACCTGTTATAGGTTGTGTAGTAGAGTCTTGCAATCTGTAGCGGGAGGTAGAATGGCTATTTCTAGTCTAGTGTGTGTTATGAACAATAACGTTTGCAATATTAGGCAACTATTATGGGCATCTAACAAAACTTCCTTTGGAGCGTACATATGGTATATCCATGTTTACAAAATAAAGATGTGAGGCTAAAAAGTGTGTTTCAGCAATGTGGCCTAAACTAAAGGATATTTGTGCAGAAATAATGTGGTAACATTTTATTTAATATTCTGGATGCTTCTTCTTCTTTTCCAGAGAATTTCATCAGGGGCCTCTGCCATTCTTCAGGCAGATTTAGTGGCTCAAGTATCAACTAAAAGTGCTGCTCATTACCTAGAACCGTTGCCCCTTGGAAGCAGGCGCCAATACTTGGGCAACCCTAATAACCACCAATCCTATACATATTTTTTATCTCCTTGTGCTGTAAGAGGTGGAGAAGGGAACATTTGTTGCTGCTGTCCCATGCTCCAACCCTTCTGGTTAAACATGCATGGCTGGTTAAACTGGGACCTGCACTAATGTTTCCATTGCTCCGGTCCACACTTGAAGCAGCCAGCATTTGGTAATGGGGCAGAAGGGTTTGTTCCAATGCCCCTCAAACTACTCCTCTAGTAACCCTTTGTCGCTATGCTGGTCCTTGTTCTTCTCTACCATAATACCGCAACGACAGCTGCATATGTTTTATACTTTCTTTACACCTTTTCGGTTCCTCAACCACCAAACAATGCTTTTCAGTTTGCAACATGCATTGTGTGCTTTTCATTGTCAGCCAGGGTTACCTTTTTCAAAAGGACTTGCATTTCAGGATGAAGAAGATGAAGGCCAAGTACAGAGGCTCTCCCTAACCCTGGCTTTCTCTCTCTCCTAGTGAAGCTTTTAATACACAATACTTCTTATACATTTCATTAATTCTTACCTAAGGAACGTTCATAGTCTCATCCTTTTTTAGATCACAGGCTGTACTCTTTGACCAGTCTGGTTTTTGTTTAGGGAATGCCTTTTCCACAGCATTCATTAGTGCATTGATATCAACTTCTGACAAAACCAATTGAGACGCACCCTTTCTTCTTTCAGGTTCTTCATTGGGTAACCTTCTTTGGTACAAACAGAAAATTTTTAATATTGTGTGACGGAAATATTGGGGCCCATTAGGATGGCGGGCGGATTGCCCCTGCCAGGCTGGCGGTAGCCACCACCTGCCTGGCGGGGGCGATCCACCCGCCATCCTTGCCCTGAAAACCCCCCGCCATATTAGGATGGCGGGGGGGACCACGGCGGACGGTAAGGCCGTCCGCCGCTTTTCCACCCCGGTCGCAAGGCGACGGGGGCGGAAAAGGTATAATACGGTGGCGGTGTCTATGAGACACCGCCAGCCATATTATGATGGGCCAATTTGAATGCATTTCTGTGGCGGCAAGACCGCCACAGAAAGGCTTGCAGAGAATCCCTGCGGGGGCCCGTTGCGGGCCCCCAGGGACTCCGGGGGTGGGGGATGCACATGGGGGGTACCTATGGTACTCCCCCGCATTTCAAAGTGCAACATGGCAGGCACCACGTGGTGCCTGTCATGTTGTGCTTTGAAATACACGCCCGCCCGCCGCAATGGTAAAAATACAGGATGTACCCGCCATTGTGGCGGGCGCATCCTAATGCCACCATCAGGACAACCTCCCTTATGGCGGGCGGTCCCTTTTTCCGATGGGATGGCGGGCGGACAAAGTCCGCCGGTCATCCTAATGGGAGCCTTAGTGTCCAAAATATTGTGACTATCAAAATATTGTAGAATAAAATATCTAAGGTAAGAATATTGGTTTTTGTGGTACATAATACAATTTTTAAGGCTATTGTTGCATTTAATATCATTTACTTCCATATAGTTGTTATAAAAATTATCGTTTATTAATTTATTATGTATGAGTTAGTAAAGACATTTTAGTTGTTGGCATTGCCAGTATAATTGTTATACATTTTTTACAATATAGCTTGCAATTTTAAAGGTTTCATTAAAAAAAAAGTAATTAGCAATTTTTCATGTAGTATCAAGTTGCTAGGATTCTAGGGAACTATGTTGGGATGTTAATTTCAATGTTAGTTATTTTCTATTGTTGATGAAATATTTAATCAATTAAATCATTCATGTTATTTCTATGATAGATTGTTATTTTATTTATTTAGGTTACTTTCATAATTTTTATTTGTTTTATTTTAAAAAAATTACATTAGCAATTTATATTTTAGTAAAGCATTTTTGGGTTTGCAGGGGTGAGAAGTTTATTAATTTATAATTAATTACTTTTATATTTTAATTAGCTTTTATTCTAAATTGAATATTAACATTTTTACTGGTTTGCTAAATTGTTGGATTTTTTTAGTTGTTATTTTATTTATTTCAGTTTTATTTGTAAAATAGAATCTTTTTTAACTTTTATAGGTTTATTAGTAAATTAGTTTTGATGGGTTTGCAAGGGAACAGCATGGAAAGGTATTAGATTGATATTTTTTACACTCATTGTTAATTTTAGGCATTGTTTTATTGATAGTGAGGTATACCTTTTATGTTTATTAACTAAATGGTTTGTTTTATTCAATTTATTAATTTATTTCTACATGTCTTTAATATTTAATTTTGCATAAAGTGTGTTTTAATCGTTTGCTTTATGTAAGCAATATCTTCATTTAAACATTAATTTATATTTTTGGAGTGTTTGTTCTTTTTGTAGGTTGTGAAGGAAATTGAATTTATTTTCACTTTATTTTTTAAATTGTTCTGTATATTTCAAGTATAGTTTGTGTGCATTTTTTATGAAAATATGATATAAACTATTATTTTTATTATGTATTTCATTGTTTTCCAGGAAAATATTTATGAATTAGAATTGAATATTTATTCCTTATGAAGTTCAACTTTTTCCGTAATGTTGCATACATTGGAGTGAGAACAGTAAAACTAACCCCTACAAAGTTCAAAATTTTGCCTACTTTTGCTTAGACTGAAACAGTAATAGCAAATTTGATGCTTTTTGTTAACGTTTCTGAAGTAAGAATAGTAAATCTGAACCTCTCCAAAGTCTAAAATTTTCTCTACTGTTGCTCAGACTGGGGTAGGAATAGTAATTCAAACCCCTCCTAAGTCCAACACGTTCCTACTGATGCTTTGGCTGGAGGGGGGATTGTGAATTGGGGAGCTGAAGTCGTTTATTTTTATGTGTTGTGACATTCCAATCTTTTAATAATAAGCAAGTGGCAAACACATGTTGATCCCACATTATCCGAGTACAAATCTGCAGATGGTGGGGGTCCTGTGCATGCTCTTACATCTCAACATCTTATTTCCTTCAATAAGTTGTCTATTTTTATTTTCCTAATATAACATACTTTTTAAAGGATGGTAGAAGAGCCAGTTTATGGCACTTGCTCTCCCACTTAGAAACACGTACGGGTGAATGAAATTTCTTACAGTTATCCTTCTAACTGTCCACATGGAAGAGGTTAGGAAAGTAACTCTCACTCAGAATCCTTGAAACACTTGCTTTTTGACAATTTCTCCTGTCTTAGCTATGAAGCTCACCGGAATCTGATGTGCAGCTGGATCACTGACCCTTTGACATGCGCACATTCATCTTTGTACTGTCTGAAATAGGGTCCTGATACTCCTCCCTATTCTTCCTCTTACTGCACTACTTTTAGAGACCACTTACTTTGTGCTGTGAATTATAGCGACCCTCTCCTAAGATCTAGGACTTTCCATTTCTAACTACCCTAACCAGGCCTTTTCCTCAAAGCTCATTTGGGAACTGGTGCACTGATAAACTTTTAGTATTTTAATGCAGAAACTAAAATCATCGCAATAGTGCAATTTACCAATGCAATGTTGTAGCCAGACACTCTGTCAGAAAACTGCAGGAGGGAAACCAGTGTCTATCATTCCACGTTCAAGGTGTTTAAAGTAGAGTTGGGTTTTAAACTCCGTTCAGTCGGAGTTTGCAGAGTTTTGCCCAGTCCGAACTTCGCTTGAAGCACGCAGTTTCCCAAAAACTTAGGGGCCCATTAGGATGGCGGGCGGATCGCCCCTGCCAGGCCAGCGGTGGCCACCGCCGGCCTGGCGGAGTCGATCGGCCCGCCATCCTTGCCGGAATGACCCCCGCCATATTAGTATGGCTTGGAGGTCCACGGGGGATGGAAAGTCCAGAAAGGGTTTATATGATGGCGCCAGCCATATTACCATGGGCATTTTCCAATGCCTTTCCGTGGCGGCAATGCTGCCACGGAAAGGCATGCGGAGTCTACTTTGCGGGCCCGTTGCAGGCCCCCAAGGATGGGGGTGGGATGGGGGCTGCACATGGGGGGTACCTATGGTACCCCCTGCATTTCAAAGGACAACTTGACAGGCACCGCACAGTGCCTGTCACGTTGTGCTTTGAATTGCACCACATGTGCAATGTGGCGGCGCATCCTAATTTCCCCGACGGGACCCCCGCTCTTATGGTGGGCGGTCCCGTTATCCGAGAGGATGGTGGGCGGACAAAGTCTGCCCATCATTCTAATGACCCCCTAAGCGTTGTGAGGTTTTTCCTGGTGTGTTATTTGCAATTTTAGATTGGTTAGCGCAAGCGAGACAATTGAGCACTGGACGGCCTCTCAGCGAGGTTTATCAATGTGAGCGGTCATGGTAGGTCAATATCACTCACATTGAGAAAGCTGTTACACGTGTTGAGAACAGAAAAACATACAAGGTGACGGACAGAATGTTGCACAATGGCAAAACATTCACCCCCAGTCACAGATCTGGTTTAATCTATCGTTATTTTGCACACCAACCCACCCCAGTTCAGACATGGCCATATGCAAATCAGTCCTGACCCTGTGCCTCATGAGAACAGTCCAGACCGAACTGCCAAGCCATGTCTTCCCTGGACTGGAATCAAGCATCCTAGGACCAGTTTCTGGCTATCAGCCGTCTTCAGCCAGGATAGCTGGACGCCAGTAGCGTAGTGAGCATGGGACCCACGTCTGGGTATACCCTTCCCTCATAGGGTGAACAGCAAAACACACAAGATGATGGACGGAATGTTGCACAATGGCAAAACATTCACCCCCATTCACAGATCTGGGTTTAATCCATCGTTATTTTGCTCACCAAGCCACCCCAGTTCAAACATGGCCATATGCAAATCAGTCCTGACCCTGTGCCTCATGGGAACAGTCCAGACCGAACTGCCAAGCCATTTCTTCCCTGGAGCGGAATTAAGCATCCTAGGACCGGTTTCTGGCTATCAGCGGTCTTCAGCCAGGATCCGTGCTTTAAATGGGCCGGTACTCATCGGTACTGAGTACCGGCACTTCTCCGTGCTCTCCCATTGAGTACCGGGACTTCTTCTTTGTGTTAAGAGAGTACCGGTACTCCCAGTCTATGGGTTATGGGGGCGCGTGACAGTTAATGCCGAGTGTATTCCGGCGCTAGGTTGAGGTTGCAGCCCTGCACTCAGAGCCGGCATTTGTTAAGCTAGCGCCTTGGGCGGAGAGAAATTTGACGCCCTTGCTGATGCTAGAGACTGAAATGAGGCAGCAGGGGGTCCTTTTGTTGAGTTGAATGGCCAGTCACAGGATGAGCAGTGACTGCCCCCTGAACCCAAACGCCTCGGGACCTCCCCCAGCTCACCTAAATCACAGATAGCTTAGCTGCCTCACGGTGATGGGTCTGTTGGTGTGTGTGTGTCAGCAGGGGTGAGACTGTGAAAGGAGCGAGAAGAAACTGGCAATGAGGTGTTAAAGCATTGCCCAAAAGCCTGATTAAAAAAAGGATTAAAACAACTCTAATCTGGCAAGTCAGACAGAGGCAGGAACATGAACAAGGCGTTTGCAAGCTGACAGGGGTTCTGCTGCTGGAATTGCCTTAATGTGCCACGCTCCGTGTGCCCCTCGGAATACTGGCGCCCTGGGCCCTGGCCTGTGCCCAGCCCGCCTACGCTACAGGCCGGCCCTGCTCACACCCTGACAGCGCAACAGGACAGGAAGATTTGACAGCTAGAGCTCTCGACTTTAGAACTGTCTCGTTGTCAGTTATAGGGAAAGGTTGCAGCACTGGAAATTGGAATACACTTGCCTTTGTCTGTCAGAGTGCCTAACACCCTTCAGCCAAGTTTGGCTCATGTGTGCAGGGCACATTGGTTAATTTTTGGCAGGAGGGCATTACAGTGCTTTACATGAGAAGCAAACGTTACACATGAACGCATACTTTTTGTTTTCATGGCAGAGGTGAAATCCCAGCGTGGGCTCAACATCGTGTGATCATGGGCAAATTACTTAAATCTTCTTGTGCCATAAAAAAAGTCTGCTTTCGCCTAAAACTTCTGCTTCGTTAATGCCCTCGGGCTAAGTTCACGCTTATGTAATTACAACAAACACCAATTACACCCTGAAGCTATGAGCAGAGCATGACCAAGAACACGGGTTCACTTTACATTGAAGAAGAAAATAATGATAGTTTACAAGGCTGCCTAGAAGCCACGCCCCCAGACACGCCCCTCCCAATAAATTTGGTGAGTACCGGCACTCGGGCTCCCCGTCCGATCCTTGCCCCCCTAAAATACTTCACCAGCTTATTGACGTGGTCAATCCGACCATCAACAATCTAATCAATTCATCGCTCAGCTCAGGCTTAGTACCTAGCCGTTGGAAAAAGGGAATCGTAAAGCCCCTCATGAAAAAGGCTAATAAAACCCCGACAGACCTCACCAACCTCCGCCCGATATCGCTGCTCCCGGCCTTGGGGAAGATAACGGAACAACTAGTTCACAGTGAGCTAAAACGCTACCTTGATAATAACAACATTCTCCACCCCCAACAATCGGGTTTTCGGTCCAATCATTCGACCGAAACCGCATTAATCGAACTGTCTGACACCATAAAAACCTTACAAGACCAGAGGAAAAACTCCATTCTCATCCTTCTCGACCTAACGGCGGCGTTTGATACCATCTCCCACTCCATTCTCATCAGTAGACTTATGGACATTGGCATCTCTGATTCCGTCCTTTCCTGGATAAAGTCTTTCCTCTCTGACCGATCTCAAACTGTCGCCCTGGGCCCCTTCCACTCCAAAGATAAGCTGGTTTCCTCAGGTGTCCCACAGGGATCTATCCTGAGCCCTCTCCTTTTTAACATTTATCTCATTCCCCTCCTGACCCTGATTGAATCATTCAGCATACCTGTCACCTCGTATGCCGATGATACACAACTCATTGTGCCACTAGAGGATCAATACACTAAAGCAGAACTCAATCTTAAACACTGCTTGACTGAAGTCTTCCGTTGGATGGACAACAATCACTTAAAATGTAATTTGAGTAAAACGGAGATCCTCCCGATCGGTAAAAACACCTCCTTTTGTCCTGCACTCTGGTGGCCGGACAATTCTGTTGCTCCCCCCCAGACAGTGTCATCGGCCAGGAACCTTGGTGTAATCTTTGACTCCGACCTCTCTTTTGAGCAGCATGCTAGAACCGTCGCAGGTAAATGCTTCGGAACGATCAAATCTCTCAGAAAGTTCTTCGACTTTCTCCCCATCGACGCCAGAAAAAAGGTGACAGTGGCACTCATAATCTCTCGCCTGGATTATTGCAACAGCCTGCTCGCAGGGGCCAAAAAGAGCACAATTTTGAAACTACAAAGCGTACTACATACAGCCGCGTGTTTAGTTCTTGGACTGCCCCGCAGATCTTCCATCACTACAGCGCTTCGATCCCTCCACTGGTTACCCCTTCACAAACGAATCCTTTTCAAAATTCTGATCATAGCTTTTCGTGCTTACAACAAAACAGGCCCTAAATACCTCACCAGGCGTTTTCCCCACTATACCCCCAGTCGACACCTTCGCTCAACCCATGACAACCTCATCCTTCCCTCTAAATACAATTTGAAAACAAAGGGTGGTAAAACCCTCAGTTTCCTTGCTACGAAAGCTTGGAATAAACTGCCTAAAACCCTCAGACAACTGACAAAGGAAAAACCTTTTAGAAAGCTTCTTAAGACCTGGATCTTTACCCTCCCTGACGACCACTCCAAAGCCTCCATCTAATCCTCTTGGACTGTTTTTTTTTTTTTTTCCTCAGGATCTTCAGCGCCAAGATGCTCCCTCTGGAGCGAACGTCGCGCTTTAAAAATACTCCACAAATATCACAAAATATCACTACTCTTTTTCCATTTATAGCACTGGCCAGGATAACTTGACTCCAGTGGCGTAGTGAGCACGGGACCCACGTCTGGGCATACCCTTCCCACATAGGGTGAACAGCAAAACACACAAGATGATGGACGGAATGTTGCACAATGGCAAAACATTCACCCCCAGTCACAGACCTGGGTTTAATCCATTGTGTTGAGAAACCTGCTGCTCAAGTAGAAAATCTACATAAGCGGCATGTTGTTTGTTCTGATTTTAGAAAGCAGGATAAGATCTCAGTGCTAAAAATCAGCACGAGCAGTGTGATCTACTGAACTCCGCTGCTCGCGGAACTCCACGGTATCTTGTGGAGTTTTAAAGTAACTCTGCAGAATTCCGTAGAGTGAAACTCTGCGTGTTCTGCCCACCCTTGGTTTAAAAGTAGGACCCCACACGGCTCCAGTAATGCCTACAGTGTGCAGTTAGGTTCGATGGGCTGACACACAGAGGGCAAAACCTGATGCTTTGAAAAAAATTACAAGAATATTGATCTCTGCATTGAAAGAACAAAAGCTTTTATTAAAAAGACACAATGTCAGAGAACCCTTAGTAAAGCAACCCAATTTATTGAATACAGTGGTTTGGGAAACAGCCATTGCAATGCAGTTCTAACCACATAATAAAGTTACTATGAAGCTATTACCACGCATAAACCTTTACCACGCATGCCTTTAGCATGAATGCTTTGACAACGGAAATGCCTTTATCACGCATGCTTTTATAAAGAATTTCGTTCTAAAGGCATGAATGAAAGAGGCATATGCCTGGTAATAGCTATGTGTTACGCATTGCCCAAAATTAAAAAAAAAAAAATACTATTACTATTTCTTTGGTCACGCAGCTCTCCAGGTTTTAGGCCTCAGGGGTTGTTCCGGGGTAATAGGGTCATAATATTAATTAACAGGGTTGTGGTGGGCCCAGGAGTCGGGCTTAGGCTCAGGGGCGGCCTTAGGCATGTGCAAGCTGTGCACCTGCACAGGGCCACCAAAACCCAGGGGCCACCATGCCAATATATATCCTTAATATATTAATCCTCTGAGGATGGATACATGTTTGCGGGGGCGGCCCCTGGCAGGGATTTGGCGGCCTCCGGCTCTGTTCCATTTCCAAACACCCTGACCCCCCCCCCCCGCTTCACTGGCCTCCGCGCTCCGCCCCGACCCCCTCTTCCGGGGCCCCTACCTATGCTCCCTGCCCAGGGCCGCCATGAGCCTAGAGCCGCCCCTGTTAGGCTCATGGAAAGGATATTTTTAAGGGCCACAGAATCAAGGGGGTTGTTACGGGGGTGGGTGTTAGTGCTCAGAGCCGGGGCGGGACAGTCTAAAGAACTCTCTGGTATTGGGATTTAGAACTGTTTGCCACCAGCAGCAGAGTCAGGGAGGGCGTGTCCCAGACATGCGGCCGGTCTTTTAGTTCTTGTGACGACCGATCGACTGGGCTCCTGGGATATGCCTGCACAGTCCCGCACTGTGTGTTAGCCCACTGGGGCGGGACTTAGAGGACCCATGACCAGCCTCCACCTTCCTGATGGTGGTGCTTATCCCCCATCAGCATCATTTGGTCACTGGCCCCTTGCAACGGGAGGACCCCGAACTTGCTCCACCCTGCAGCTAACAAGGTAGCACTTCACACTCGGCCCGCTGAGCCCTGCTGTTGGAGCACATTACCATGCATGCCGAAATGTGGTTCACGTATGCCTTTAACAACTAGGGCTTAACATCGAAAATGTTGTAGTAAAGGCATGCATGGTAAAGGATTATGCGATGTAAAAAAAACATAGTAAATGCTTGCGTGGTGATAACGCATGTGCTGTATTGACACTGTAGTGAATGCATGTGATCTAATTGCATGCGTGGTACCGTCATGCAACCTCAACTTGCCCTATTTGAAATATAGAAGTTATTCCACTTTACAAACTGAAACGCCTAAAGTGATGGCTCCAGCCCAAATTGCTTATATGTTAAATTATTTGATTTACACTTTGTACCCTTTCTTCTCTTCGTCACTCTGTCTTCTATTGGAGGTCATTCAGTGGCGACAGTTATGGTAAATGAGCCTTGCAGAGACTGCTGTGCACTGCGTTTCAAAGTATAAACAGGCCTAAATGTATGCTAATGGAAACAACCAGTCATTTGCAATCCAATTCTCTCGGTTAGGTCCTTCACTGAAATGTTAGTTAAGCATTGAAGGGAGATTGAAACAGACCAATATAATTCAATGCGTGGCCATATGGAGAATCCCTGAACAGATGGCCTGAGTCAGCAAGGGAACTCTCTGCGTTGTAGTTATAACTAAGCATTGATGTATAGGTCCAATGACCCTCGGAGACCTGGATCTAATCGGTAATACACAACTTGTTATCACTGTTATTGATCCACTCATACAACCTTCTTTAAATGAGAGCCTGAATTATAGTGTATTTTCTTGCCAGTAAATTATGTGTGTGTTCTGTGTATGCATTGAAAAATTGTTTTATATTAAAAACATTAATAAAGCTATGCTACTCCAAACAAAAATAAGATGTTGATTATTTAATTAGATCAGTAAATGGAAAGGATCCAGAAACATCGGTCATACAATGCTGAATAAAGCAAATACTGTACTGAAATGCTAAAATCCAACGTGTATGTTTTAAAGTCTCAAATAATATCATCGTGTCCCAGGGCCAGATTAGACTTTAGATTTTATATTAGGGCTGCAGAGCAATTCCGCATTCTACGCTTTGGTTCACACCTACGTCTGTGCACTGGGTGTGGACTGAGACAATGCGCTGCACTGAGAGTGATTGCCTGTTAGTGAAAGACAGGCCTGGTGTTAGAAGTCACCCATCTACCTTTCATTGTGCTCGAGGCGCAACGGTCTGACTTTGAATGGGTGTACAGAGGGTGCAGAGAGTATTTTCACCCACCTGCCGGGGGATGGAACCCCTTTCTCCTTCTTCCAAGGTGCACCATCTGGATGCACACTAGCTGAGTGCCAACTTTATGGTGAACAGTCAGAGCACCTCCTGACTGCCTCTATACCTCTGCACCCACATCTATAATACGGCACAGGAGAAAATAAGAAAAATAAGATTTGATTTGGATTTTAATGGCACATCTTATCAGCCGTGAGGATATCCAGGTGCTGTCCAAAGGCACAGGGAGTTTGGTGTTTTGCCCAGGATCAGAGAATGTTGCACCAATGCCAAGACTCAAACCCTGATCTCCAGCACCCGAGTCAGCAACTCTATCCCCTAGTTCAAACCCCCACACAAATAAGGGGACACACTGGGGGGATGTAGCGCCGGTGCGCATGGAGCACTTGCACAGTCTGTATAACAGAAGAGGACATATAAGCATCTATGGACTTTTCTACATAGGAAATGTTTCACAGCCGGGTGCAGAAAGCTGACCTATATGCTGAGTGGACCCTTGGGACACCTAGGGGTCTATTAGGATGACGGGCGGACTTTGTCCGCCCGTCATCCTAGCCGGGATTGGAACCGCCCGCCACAAGGGCAGGGGTCCCGTGGGGGGTATTAGGATGTGCCCGCCACAGGGGCGGGCACATCCTGCATTTTTAGCATTGTGGCGGGCGGTGCTCTCAGGACCCCCAGCCACATTGCCAAAAATGCTTTTCAGCATTTGCATAAACAAAGCGGCAGGCACCACGCGGTGCCTGCCGCTTTGTTTATGCAAATGAAGGGGGGTACCCCCCCTGTGCAACCCCCACCCCTCCTTCACTCTGGGGGCCCGCAGGGGACCCCCAAAGTCAAGACCACATCCCCTGCAAAACGGTTAAGATTGCCACTGGCCCTCCCTGTGATTGAGTGGGTGTCATTGGGACCCTCCATGCCTCCTCATAAAGTGTGCCCTGGGGTGCATTACCTAAGAACCCTTTCCTAGGTACTGCCCTGCCAGTGCCATGATGTATGTAATATGTAGTATGTGTAGTGATGTCTGCAATATGTCTCAGGTGCACGAATGGATACACTCCTTCATTTATATGGGACACAGCCGCCACTGTGGTGAAGGAATAACCATTTCAATTCACAGCATGCAATTTGTTCTGCAGCTCATTGTACACAATCCATTGTATTTTACTGCTGTCTTCTGCCCAGCTCTCTCCTGTGGCACTATTGGATCCAGGACTGGAAACTGAATTTTACAGATTCTGGTGTTCTTGTGGTGGTGGTGGTGGTTCTGATTCGGAGCATGCTCTGAAATGCAGTGGTCCACTAACAAGCAACACCAAATACCACAGTGTAACCCCTGCTTCTTGAAACTCTACTAACGTGAGAGATGGTTAGTTTTATCAGAAGGGCACTAGACGAGGGCATGCAATAGTAAATGGTGGTCCCTGCATCCAATATCACAGTGGGCATTGTGTACTGAATCCATTTTCTCCTGCATATCTATGGTACCCCCATGAGTCCTTTCTTGTAGAGTAGACCAGGTGATGGTATCTGTAAGGAGTAGCAGGAACAGTATAAGTGGGAATAGAAGTGAAAAGGGTCGTGCAGATGTTTTACTGTGGCACAACGTGGAATAGACCAGTTTGTGTAACCTCATGCCAACAGCTGACCCTATGGTAGTAAGAAAAATAGTACTACACCAGAATGGGGAGGCATTTATGCTGTAGGCCCTAAGTCTTCCACTTCAGTCCCCATTGGGAGATGACAACTTGACTTCACTGTTGTGAGCTACTGCAAGAAGTAGTGGCTCTCGTTGTGCGGCTAGTACACTTATCCAGATATTAAGCGTAGGGTGTTTTGGGAAGCTGAGGCGCATATGCTCTTAGCTCTGAAAAGTTTACCCTTGAGTTTATTTTAGGATTTGGGGAACTCTGTTACTGCTGGCTTCTTCCTTGAGACTGGAAAATGGTTGCACCTTGTCTGGCAAACCTTCTAATGAACATTTCAAATAAATCTTTCTCAGACACTACTGTACCAGATGAGGGGAAAATGGGTCAGTTTGTACCATTTGAGATGAATGCCATTTGCACCATTCCACTCTTAACCCCTTCGATGCTGATGACGAGCTCAGCTCGTCATCACCCACGGGGGTCGTGTGCTGATGACGAGCTGAGCTCGTCATGGTGCCACTAAAATGGCATTTTCCAGCACTGGGGGGGGGAAACGCCTAGCATCCAAGTGGTTAAACAACTTCTTTCCTATGCTGTTGCTGTCTTTCCCTGTGAAAATGACCAGGTACATTTATCAACAGGCAGATTTCTAGGTTTCTTGAACAGTGTCACGTCTTTGACGCAGACAATGGCCATTCAGCAGCCTTGGTACTGCTTGACCTGTCTGCTGCATTTGACATGGTGTCACATGATAAATTGCTTCTAAGGCTGGCTGGGGTAGGAATTTGGAATTCGGTTCTGAGTGCAACACCTTATGGCAGGGCTCTCCTTGGAACTCTTACTTGAGCCTCCATTATTTTAATGGGTTCATGTTGTATCATCAGACCTGTGAGTGAATTCTTCATTTTTACAGTACATCATCTCTTTTGCTCAGCTTATACAATAATTTTGGGTCACATTCATGAACCTCTAGTGTTGACACTCATTTAGTTATATTAATCGATAGCACAGTGTCAGACCACAGTGCAGCTTTTCAAGAGAGCATGCTGACAGCACCCTTGTGGTTGTCTCAGAACCCCCTGAAATTTAATGCTGGCAAGACAGAGGTTCTATTTTGTTGAAATGTCTCTCCGTCCATTGTAAACCCTACTAAGCTGGCCAGCTGCAGTTGGACACGACAGGCCCCTCTCCCCCTCCTATTGGAGAGGCTCATCACCTAGGTTTCCACTTAGACAATAAAGTGATCCTTATGAGACAGATCAGTGATTTATCTTCAACATGTTTCCTTCTATGCAAAATTCCGTTCTTTTTACTTCCTTCTGTCCGACCAGCGAGGGTCCAATTGACCATACTTAATAGGCAGGATTTCTGTAAATCTCTGTTTCTTGCTTCACCTGCTAGACTTTTAAATGGGCTACAGTACATTCAGAATGCTGCTGCTAGATTAGCTTAGAACAAGTATCCAGGAACCGGTTTCGGGTTCATAACCCTCATCAGCCAGGCTATCTTGAATCCAGTGGCAAAGTGAGCAAGGGACCCAGGTTTGGGCATGCCATGCCAACCTAGGGCGAACAAAGTAATACCAAAGGGGATGATGAACGAAGTGTTGAGCATTACAAGCACTCAACTGATCTGGGTTTAATCCATCACCGTTCTTTAGCCCACTCTGCCACCCCAGTTCGGACATGGCTATATGCAAATCAGTCTGACCCTGTGCCTCATGGGAACAGTCCAGCCCGAACTGCCAAGCCATGTCTTCCCTGGACCGGAAACAAGCTTCTGAGGACCGGTTTCTGGCATTCCAGCCGTCTTCAGCCCGGCTTGCTTGAATCCAGTGACAAAGTGAGCAAGGGACTCACGTCTGAGCATACCCTGCCACACTTATGGCGGCCAAAAGCAGTACGTACAATAGGGGTGGTAATGGACGGAGCATCTGAATCAATCAAACACTCACACCCAGTCAACAGATCTGGGTTTGATCCATCACCGTTCTTTAGCCCACTCTGCCACCCCAGTTCAGACATGGCTATATGCAAATCAGTCTGACCCTGTGCCTCATGGGAACAGTTGAGCCCGAACCTCCAAGCCATGTCTTCCAAGACTTGTCTTGTAAGAAGCGCTTACCTCAGGATCATGATACCTTGTAGGTCGCAGTGCACTCTATAAGTTTACAACATAACATGCTGTCCTTCAGGTTCATCTGCAATTCACAGAGACATGTTAAACAATCCAGCCAAGTACCTGAGACAACTGGGGCCATATTATCAAGAACGGTGATAATATTATCGCCGCCTTAGCGGCAGAAAACTGCAGCTAAAACGGCGATAAGGGGCTTGATAATATGCCCTTGTGAATTCCCATAAAAGCCCAGGTTTTATGTCCTGCACACCAGAACTAGGGGTTCTATGGGAATTCTCAAAGGCATATTATTAAGCTCCTTATCGCCCCTTTAGTAGCAGTTTCCTGCTGCTAAAGCTGCGATAATGTTATCGCAGTTCTTGATAATATGGCCCAAAGTTAGTAGTCAGGAGGCATAAAATGTATAATTAGGAGCAAAGTTTCAACTGTGAAGTTACCTTCATTTTAGGGCAACCTCTTAGTGCTTTCTCAAACATCAATAAAATGCACCCACAACAGCACAGACCGCTAGGCCATGAAAGAGGGATGCTTATAAGATTTGACAAAACATGGCTTACTTGGTTTCTATTTGACCAGCTAACACCTGCGTTTGGAAGGAAAGAACCCAACTTTAGTTCACCGGCATGAAGCTCACTTCTGATGGGAGGGAAGCTCTTATAGTGAGCATTGAATTTGATATGGCCCTAAGTAAGATGATTAAAATCTTTGATATTCGAGAGAGTGATTTCTAAGGGTTGATTGTAGTTCATTTTAATTCATTTATACCTCTGATCTTCAAAGATACAAACATGTCTGTGTGAAACCCTAAGTGTGATACATTAGAGTGCACCAATCTTCTATTTGAGTCCTTATACACATTTTATTACAGGCATACTTTTTCACTACATAATAGAACACTGGTTCTATTATATAGTGAAAAAGACTGCAAACCTTTGTTTTCATTGCATATATAGGCTCCATGCCCCATTGTTTATTATGAAAAGTTGTGACTCTTATAATTTATAAATATATGTCTGATGGTTCCCAGGTTGTGCACGTTTCAATGGGCCTAGGTTCAGTGCTTAATTTGTTAAGAAATACGTGCCAGGGGCCTGCTCAGGAAGCCACCTCAGCCTGCACCACACATGACCCCTGTCAGCGTGGCCAATGACATACTTACATAACTATCAGACGACTACAAGTCTGACAATTCAGACAGCTCGAGGCCCCCAAAGCTATGAGAACACCTTTGGCGACAGGTAATAGTTGTTTTCGTTGTGCAATGAATTAATAAGCAACTGATGCTCTGCTCATCTTTAAATTACACAAACAGCGCCAATGTGTCGCAGCTGTCATAAGTGGCGGCGTTGAAAATCAGATGCAGGTGCCGAGCACCGGAAACTACCTGCTCAAATAAGCACCGCCTGGGGTGTATATAGTGTCAAGCCTCTTAGTTCAATGTGAAAGGTTAAGTCAGATTCCTTACGTGTGATCTTTTTATAATGAAATGTCATGACAAAGGACTCAATTACTAAGCTTTTTGTATTGGTTTGAGTACCACATTTTGTACACCTTTGTAATTTTATTACTCTATGCCTGATGCTTGCCTCGTGGGAAGACTTGTAAACCAGCACTGTAGGTATGTCTTACTTATGGTGGCAAGTCAACTTTAAAGGGTATAGTCTTTATTGCTTATAATGAAATGTTATGATAAAGGCAGTAGGCTAGGCATATTGATCGTGACATGCACATGTTAAAGTCAATATGCATTTAATGGTAGATTATTACTCTCTATTGTTGCCTACAGATATGTATTTTGTTACATGGAATTGCACAGATTATAGCATTATAAGCACACATCTAGGGGCTGGTTACCTCCTCTGATAAACCATGGGTATAGAAGATTTGTACTGCCAGAATCCTTATTAGGCCTTCTTAGGAGAGATAATAGTTTGCTTTGCCAACCGTAATTTTGCATAGTGTGTAATTTTATGATTTGGTGATTCATGATTGCCTTATGGAAGTGCTTATAGTTAGTAAAGTATGCCTCAGTTGGTTATGGTGATAAGCCATTTATAACAGCTACAGGATTGATTAGGTCACTAGGAAAAATAATTTCTGCTGCCATATGTCTGATCTGTTTATTATGAATAGTCATGCTAAACACAATAGGTGTGAAATATTGATTGTGAAAAATATATTTTGAATTCAACAGGCATTTAAGGGTGGAGTGTTATTTCTCTGTATTAAAGCCCAGAGATGTGTATTTGGTTACACAAAATTTCAAATACATTTGTACAGAAAGATTCTAATGTTGGTTACTTCCACTAACAAACCCGAGGGGGGAAGATCTGCACTGTGATAATTCTTCCTAGAATTTCTTCTTAGTTGTCTGAAGGATGTTACAAATGAAAAAAAACATTAAATAATACATGCATCCATATATAAATATAAATCAATATGGATATATAGAGGACCTTTGGATCCATTGTGTTCTGCCATTAGTCTTTCTGAGTGTCACTTACATTTACACTTCACTTCCATCCACAAATGCGACTAATCAATTATGAGCTATTTTGCTCTGTAAAATGTGGCCTTTTCTGTTCATGTGTGTAAATCATGTGTAATACACAGGGGGTAGCTGCTCTAAAGAAAATAAAGCAATGTAAAAGGAGAAAACAGAAAGGATGCTAGATTAGAGGGGGGCATCCTTATTAGGAAGAGTTGCCCTCACACACCCGTGAGGGTGTCATGCTTCATCATTGGGTGTTTTTGCTGCTCGTGGGGACGCCGCTGCAATGGAGTGGAGCAGTGTGGCTCACTGGCTAGAGCAGGCAGACCCTGAAGCAGAGGTCAGACCCGGGACCAGGGTTCAATTCCCAACTCGGCAGGGTCTTGAGCTCAAATGTCCATGGACTCGATAATTCTCGCTTCGGTGCCTGACCTAATCATGGGTTCACACTCTGCAACTCTGGGCATTAAGCTTGCTTAATCTCCAAAACGGCCCCCCTGCGGCGGGATGCCTAGCTTTCACCTTGGGGATGCCCTGTAGGGGCTATCTCACAGGGAAAAGCTAGGACGGGTTCCCAAGGCAAGCGCGGAGATACCCCTTCAGGGGTCGATTCTGTATATAAGAATATAATAATAATAATAATAATAATAATACCCCACGGGCCCCGCGAGAGGGCTCTTTAGTGGACATCTTTTAAAGTAAACAAACGTCATAATGAGGAGTGCAAGTGTGTGGAGCGGTTGAGACTATACCACAGTGGTACCCAAAAGGAGAAATGTATTCCTGGGTCCCCCTGGTAAGGTTCAAAACAAAAGCCAAACAGTTACTTCCCAGTAATGAAGAAACACAGTTTAGTCTTGAGTGCAAGTGATGTGGGTCGGGTCAACATGTTCCACGCCCTATTGGTCCAGGAGGGATCCATGGCGTTTCATCAGGCGAAAGTAATGGTGAAATAAAAAATATAAAAATGAATATCTGTACCTACCCAGTTTCAGGAATCAGAAAATTAAGGGGCTCATTAGGATCGCGGTTTTCCCACATCCTCCGGGCCGGCGAAAGCCACCGCCGGCCCGGAGGATGCGGGATAGCCGCTGCTGAGCCTCAAAAGACCCACCGCCATATTAGGATGGCGGTGGGTCTTGAAATCTGTCCACAGCTTTTCCGCCGGGGTCACCTTCCGATCGCGGCGGAAAAGCTTTAACATGGCTGGCGGTGTCTATCAGACACCGCCAGCCATATTATGATTGTCTAAAATGTATGCTTTTCCGCAGCAGCTTTTCTGCCGTGGAAAAGCATACGGACCTTCACTTCGGGGGCCCGTTGCGGGCCCCTGGGTGGTGGGGGATGCACATGGGGGGTACCTATGGTACCTGTTGGACCTGGGCCTCTTGGCAGGGTCATCCCTAAACCTTTTGCCTTCCTCCAATACTCTCTCTGACCTATTTTGTTTGGTTTAATGACTCTGGGCACTTTACCACTGCTGACCAGTGCTAAAGTGCATGTGCTCTCCCTACTGTAAACTGTACATGTGATTGATGTCCATGATTGGTGCATTGAATTTACTGTTAGTCCCTAGTAAAGCGCACTAGGAGTGCCAGGGCTTGTGAATGCCAATACTGCTAGTGGGCCTGCAGCGCTGGTTGCGCCACCCACAGAAGCAGCCTTAAGATGTGTCTAGGGTCTGCCATTGCAGAACCTGCGTGCAGTCTCGTACTGTCACGCTGGCTGGGCAAGTGCACCCACTTGCCAGCCTCCAAACCTTCCCTTAACTTCATATTAGTCACCCCTATGGTAGGCCCGAGGGCAGGGTGCATTGTAAGTGTAAGGTAGGACAAGCCCTGATGTGTGTGGCATGTCCTAGTAGTGAATTACAACTAAACTCGTATTTCACTATTGTAAGGCTACCTGCTTCCTTCAGGCCAGAACGGGCTGCTGGAATTATTACACCCTATAATCCCAGCAGGCTCAGGGAGCATGGTAGAGAGTCGTGTTTAGTATGCCTGAACTCAGAATAATAAAATATTTCTTTTAGTAAAGTTTATTTTAGTATCCTGTGTTTGCAAATGCTACTTTTAGAAAGTTAGCATTTGCTTGCCTAACCATTTCAGCCCGCCTCTGCTGGTATGTGTATCGGACTGTCTGGGATGTGTGAGTGACAGGGCTGGGGGATGACAGGTGGTGAATGCGTGGATTGCACCTTAGTGGGAGGTAGGAGTGGCTCTTGACTCTGGATCTTGCTGTGCTCTGCCACCACAATGCTGGCTCCACCCTCCTGGGGAGTGACTGATGACTCAGCCGACACCTGGCCCAGGAAGGGCGAAGCCCCCATCAACAAGGTACTCTGGCTGCCCCTGTCCGCACAATGCCGGCTCCACCTCCTGTGGGGCGTCTGATGCGCCTGCCCCTCACACTGAAAGCAGAAGCCGGATTACACCCACCAGAGTACTCAAGGACTGAAAGTGGCTATGCAAAGGCCCCCCTGGCCTGCGAGAACAAAAGAAATGTAGTATAAAAGACGGAGCCTTGCTCCTTGTAAATTAGATCCTGTTTGGGCTACAGAAGGAACTCTACCCGACGAGAAGGACCGGGAAGGACAAGGAAGAGTGCTGTCTCTGGCCTGTGTCTGGTGCCTTGCTGCAGAAGGAGAGGAAAAGAAAAGACTACAAGAAGACTTTTGCTTTATGAAACTTTGTGCCAAACTCTGCTGAAAGATCTCCAAGGGCTTGCTGCTGAACTTGCCCCCTGACCAGCGCCCCAGGACCAGTGGGCGCTACATCCTGAAGAACGCGACTGTGTGTGCTGCTTATCGCTGCAGTACTGACAGAGGGGTTTGGGAGCGCTGGGCAAGCCTGCCACGCTCCCCGTAATCCAAGGCCTTGACATCCCCCCGAGCACCGTGACCGGGGCCCAAAGCAACAGCGAGAGCAACGTGAGGTCCAGCCGCCGCTGGCCCGAGCACCGTGACCGCACCTGCACCGGGAGCCCGAGAGCAAAGTGAAGGAGGACCCGTCCGGTCCAAGCTCCCGAATTGACTGCGCTTCTAGCCGTCAATCCACCTGCGAAGACGGACAGCCGCCCTGTGATAACCCCCTCTGGCCGGTAACCTGCCCGACAGCTCAGCTGTGAGCGTACAGCTGCAATCGGCACTTTGGCTGGGTACGTCCTGCACTTGGGGACCGTACTGCTACTTGCCGCCACCACACAGCCGCCGCCTCCAGGGTCGGAGCGAACGCCAAACGAAGGACCCTGCCGCCACCAAGCACCGCCGCCCCGGGTGACCCGTGACCTGCCCGGCTGAGAGCCGCAGCGCGCATTGACCCCGGAGAAGCAACGCGACGTGGGACAGCTCCCCTTGAAGCCGCCCACTCCACAAGAATTTGAAAGGTACTGTGCTTTTGTCCTCACGGTGCGAGCGTCCTGCAACTCGAGCTCGCACCGCGCTATCTGCTTCCTAACGCGAGCCGCCTCTGAAACCGAGGCTCGCACTGCTCCTGACCCTCGAGGCCCACGCGGGAAGCGTGAGCTTTGGCCGGCCGGGCCCGATCTCCTCTCCGAAGCGAGCGGAGACAGCGGAAAGCGCACTGAGGCGCTACAAGACACTGAACCTTGCTGAACCTGGGCAGAAGGCCCAAAAGATTGCTTATTGCTAAGAGGGAACTGTGGCAACTTGAAACTAAGTAAACTGGAACCGCTATTGAAAGTTTGACAACTGTATTTACAAGCCTGCTTGAAATTTATATAAAGAATATATATTTTTACAAATACAGTTTGGTGTCATTGTGTGGTGGGTTGGTTGTGATGGTTTAATATTGCAAATGTTTAACCCTATGTGCCCCAGAGATTAGCCTAAGACTGCTTAAGTCACACTACCTAGAGGGTAAGCAGAGGTTGTCTTGAAGGTAACCCTCAGCCCTGACGAGGAAGAGAGAGTCCCTGCTTGTCGCCAGTGCTGCACTGCGCCAACTAGAGACTCCCCCTTCCTACATTGGACGCAGCGGTGAGGATCGCGAACTTACATTTGCAGTGTTTTACCTTAACTACTGACCATTGCATAGTGATTACAGGCCAGTAACTTAGCCACAGACTTTTTTTGATTTATGTGTTGCTAGAAGAGATCTCCATGTGTTTTTGAAGTCATGCCTGTGTCAGTAAAAATGGAAAAGGCACCATCCATTTCTTCTATTGACTGTGATTGGGAGAAACTGGAAAACTATACCGGGAAACAGCTCAAGAGCTTCTGCAAAAATTTGAACATTTCCATGACCGGACTCTCCAGAAGGGAGCAGTTCCAAAAGGCGCTGAGGGCCTGGGTCAAGGCAAGGAATGCCCCTGGAAAGGATTTTGAATTTGAGGATGCAGAACAGCAGCTGGAGGGACCCCTGACTCCAGAGTGGAGGGGTGCAACCTCCCCATTGGGTAGCAGTGTTTCTAGCCGAGGTCTGTCACCAGAGGAGCTGGCGGACAGACAGGCCACCCGAGAACATGAAATGAAGTTGGCGGAGCTGAATTGCCAACTGGAGCTAGAATCTAGGAAGTTAGCCCTGGAAGAAATGAAAATGGAGCTTGCGCATGACTTAAGAATGAGGAAACTTGACTTGGAACTCGAGGGGCTTGAGGCCAGGAGGGCTTCAGCCCAGCAACAAGAAAGGTGTGTAGCTCAGAGATTGAGCTTTGCTGAGTTGGAGGTGGAGTCCAGCTCAGATGGTGGCAGCAACATTAAGGTATCCAGTGCTGACAGCATAGTGCGCGCACATAGAGATATGGCACCTGACTTGGAGGGGGTTAACTTACATCAGGAGGTTCAAGGGCATGAGGTAGCTCCAGTAGTGTGCAGCGTCCCTGAAGGGAATAGGGTAGCTGGCGTAGGAGTTCATGGTCCTAGTGGTGGGAGGGATTCCCCCATGGTTGAGGTCCTGGTGGGTGAGTGTGAAGACCGCCCAGAAGAGTGTGGGTTGTGTGACAGAGACAGTCCGCTACTGTCTGGCCAGTCTCAGAAGGATGGTGTGGAGTATGTGTGTGAGGCGCTGGATGGTAAGGTGAAGGATAGCTTGGTTAACCCTGCTAGGGGGCTGTGTAATCCAATTGTGGGAGAGCATACTTTAAGTCCCAGTTTTCCAGAGCTATGCCAACACCTGTTTGAGAGTGAGTTCTCTGACCCCAGGGAGCTCACATTGGAGGCAGACCTTGTGGTGGATTCCAGAGGGTCTGGAGAGGCATTGGGGTGTGATCCTGTGGGGAGTGGCTCAGGTATCTTCCAGCCCAGAGTGGTGGAAGTGGCGCAGAGTAGCCCAGCTAGGTCCTGTGGTAGTGAGAGGGGTGTAGGGCCTCACGTCCTGTCCTTGAGGGGAAGGAGTGAGAATGGGTTTTATCCTGGTAGTGCCCAACCTCAGTCTCAGAGCCTGGATGGTTCTTTAAGGGAACACCAGGTGGGGAGCCTAGGCTGTCCGGATGAGTCACCCGCTGAGGGGGATCCCCCAGTGGCTAGAGAACGTGGAGGCTCTGTAAACAGAGCTCCAGTAGTTCTGGGGTCTGGCAGTACCACTCCCGTTGGGAGAGTGCAGAAGTCCAGAAGGAGGGGCGAGAGGGGGAAGGAGTCCCCAGTGGAAGAACCAGTGGGTCAGGGGCCAGCCAGCAGGGCTGCGTCCCCAGTGAATGACCATGGGGACACCACTTCTGTCCTGGGGGATCTTCCCGCACTGTCAGAGGGACAGGGGTTGGGAGATCTGCGCCAGGCAGACTGTCGCACGGCACATGAGCTATGTGCCACCCTCAGGGGGGGCATGCGTGCACCCCGGGAAGTCCTGGTTGGAGAGCCAGGTTCAGGTGTTGTCTGACCTGGAGGGCAGGATCACTGTAATCAGTGTCCTGGCCCATTTCACTTCTAGGGGTACCACTCCAGTTGGGAGTGGGCAGTACTCTGGAAGGGGGTGCAGAGGGAGGAAGTCCTCGCCTCTGACCCCGGTTCAACTAGAGGGTCTAGACCCTAGGTTTAAGGGCCAGGTGCAGGGTGTGCCCCCTGACCTGGTGCCCCAGTTGCAGGATAGCACCCCTGAACTGGTGGGCGAATTGTGCAGATCACCTGCCACAGGTGCCCTGACAATTCTGGAAGGGGGTACCACTCCAGGTGGGAGGGTACAGAGCCCCAAGGAGGAGGACCGTGAGTGGGAGAGCCCACCACCGTGTTTGGTCCAGCCGCCAGGTACAGGCCTGGGGCTGGTGGGTCAGTGCCAGGATGACATACCTGGCCTGACAGGAGGGAGAGTGGACCAAGGGTGCCAAGCACCTGGGGCTACTGCCCCCCACTCTCTGAGGCCACAGAGGTTTGGGAGCCCTGAGAGGCATGAGGCTTGGGTCTCAGCCCTGACTACTGTCAGTGGCCACTGTGATTTGATGACTGTCTGTTGGGACACACCTGTGAGCAAGTTAAGGTTAGAGGCTGCACAGGTGGTGTCCACAGAGGAGGAGAAGGGTGCCCCATGGAGTAGCTGGGTGGACCCTGAGAGTATGTACAGAGGATTTAAAATAGGTTCTGATTGGCGTAGAACTGGAATGTGCCCCTGCTGTTGCGGGCCAGGTCCATGTTCTATCGCCCCAAGCAGGAAAGCCCATCACAGTGGTGATTGGTCTATCCTGCGTTTTGGCTGGAAGGGGGTTGTGTTGGACCTGGGCCTCTTGGCAGGGTCATCCCTAAACTTTTTGCCTTCCTCCAATACTCTCTCTGACCTATTTTGTTTGCTTTAATGACTCTGGGCACTTTACCACTGCTGACCAGTGCTGAAGTGCATATGCTCTCCCTACTGTAAACTGTACATGTGATTGATGTCCATGATTGGTGCATTGGATTTACTGTTAGTCCCTAGTAAAGCGCACTAGGAGTGCCAGGGCTTGTGAAGGCCAATACTGCTAGTGGGCCTGCAGTGCTGGTTGCGCCACCCACTGAAGCAGCCTTAAGATGTGTCTAGGGTCTGCCATTGCAGAACCTGCGTGCAGTCTCGTACTGTCACGCTGGCTGGGCAAGTGCACCCACTTGCCAGCCTCCAAACCTTCCCTTAACTTCATATTAGTCACCCCTATGGTAGGCCCGAGGGCAGGGTGCATTGTAAGTGTAAAGTAGGACAAGCCCTGATGTGTGTGGCATGTCCTAGTAGTGAATTACAACTAAACTCGTATTTCACTATTGTAAGGCTACCTGCTTCCTTTAGGCCAGAACGGGCTGCTGGAATTATTACACCCTATAATCCCAGCAGGCTCAGGGAGCATGGTAGAGAGTCGTGTTTAGTATGCCTGAACTCAGAATAATAAAATATTTCTTTTAGTAAAGTTTATTTTAGTATCCTGTGTTTGCAAATGCTACTTTTAGAAAGTTAGCATTTGCTTGCCTAACCATTTCAGCCCGCCTCTGCTGGTATGTGTATCGGACTGTCTGGGATGTGTGAGTGACAGGGCTGGGGGATGACAGGTGGTGAATGCGTGGATTGCACCTTAGTGGGAGGTAGGAGTGGCTCTTGACTCTGGATCTTGCTGTGCTCTGCCACCACAATGCTGGCTCCACCCTCCTGGGGAGCGACTGATGACTCAGCCGACACCTGGCCCAGGAAGGGCGAAGCCCCCATCAACAAGGTACTCTGGCTGCCCCTGTCCGCACAATGCTGGCTCCACCTCCTGTGGGGCGTCTGATGCGCCTGCCCCTCACACTGAAAGCAGAAGCCGGATTACACCCACCAGAGTACTCAAGGACTGAAAGTGGCTATGCAAAGGCCTCCCTGGCCTGCGAGAACAAAAGAAATGTAGTATAAAAGACGGAGCCTTGCTCCTTGTAAATTAGATCCTGTTTGGGCTACAGAAGGAACTCTACCCGACGAGAAGGACCGGGAAGGACAAGGAAGAGTGCTGTCTCTGGCCTGTGTCTGGTGCCTTGCTGCAGAAGGAGAGGAAAAGAAAAGACTACAAGAAGACTTTTGCTTTATGAAACTTTGTGCCAAACTCTGCTGAAAGATCTCCAAGGGCTTGCTGCTGAACTTGCCCCCTGACCAGCGCCCCAGGACCAGTGGGCGCTACATCCTGAAGAACGCGACTGTGTGTGCTGCTTATCGCTGCAGTACTGACAGAGGGGTTTGGGAGCGCTGGGCAAGCCTGCCACGCTCCCCGTAATCCAAGGCCTTGACATCCCCCCGAGCACCGTGACCGGGGCCCAAAGCAACAGCGAGAGCATCGTGAGGTCCAGCCACCGCTGGCCCGAGCACCGTGACCGCACCTGCACCGGGAGCCCGAGAGCAAAGTGAAGGAGGACCCGTCCGGTCCAAGCTCCGGAATTGACTGCGCTTCTAGCCGTCAATCCACCTGCGAAGACGGACAGCCGCCCTGTGATAACCCCCTCTGGCCGGTAACCTGCCCGACAGCTCAGCTGTGAGCGTACAGCTGCAATCGGCACTTTGGCTGGGTACGTCCTGCACTTGGGGACCGTACTGCCACTTGCCGCCACCACACAGCCGCCGCCTCCAGGGTCGGAGCGAACGCCAAAGGAAGGACCCTGCCGCCACCAAGCACCGCCGCCCCGGGTGACCCGTGACTTGCCCGGCTGAGAGCCGCAGCGCGCATAGACCCCGGAGAAGCAACGCGACGTGGGACAGCTCCCCTTGAAGCTGCCCACTCCACAAGAATTTGAAAGGTACTGTGCTTTTGTCCTCACGGTGCGAGCGTCCTGCAACTCGAGCTCGCACCGCGCTATCTGCTTCCTAACGCGAGCCGCCTCTGAAACCGAGGCTCGCACTGCTCCTGACCCGCGAGGCCCTCGCGGGAAGCGTGAGCTTTGGCCGGCCGGGCCCGATCTCCTCTCCGAAGCGAGCGGAGACAGCGGAAAGCGCACTGAGGCGCTACAAGACACTGAACCTTGCTGAACCTGGGCAGAAGGCCGAAAAGATTGCTTATTGCTAAGAAAGAACTGTGGCAACTTGAAACTAAGTAAACTGGAACCGCTATTGAAAGTTTGACAACTGTATTTACGAGCCTGCTTGAAATTTATATAAAGAATATATATTTTTACAAATACAGTTTGGTGTCATTGTGTGGTGGGTTGGTTGTGATGGTGTAATATTGCAAATGTTTAACCCTATGTGCCCCAGAGATTAGCCTAAGACTGCTTAAGTCACACTACCTAGAGGGTAAGCAGAGGCTGTCTTGAAGTTAACCCTCAGCCCTGACGAGGGATAGAGAGTCCCTGCTTGTCCCAGTGCTGCACTGCGCCAACTAGAGACTCCCCCTTCCTACAGTACCCCCCTGCATTTGCATGAACAAAGCAGCAGGCACTGTGGGGTGCCTGCCGCTTTGTGCATGCAAATGCACAACTTACATTTCTAACATTGCGGCAGGTGCTGCTTCAAGCAGCACCCGCCGCAATGTTAAAGATACAGGATGGGACCGCCAGGGTGGCGGTCACATCCTAATTTGGACGGGGGGACTGCCGCTGCGCCTGAGGACTGTCCTTCCTACTCTATGGTGGCGGACGGACGTCCGCCATCATAATCGGCCCCTAAGTTTGGGTATCTAGATATTACCCATCTATATACTTGTCAGAGTGTGAGTGGTAAATTAGGTGCGAAAAAAAGCGTTTGATGGTCAGTCACCTAAAAATATATATATCCAACCTGTAAAAGAGGGGAAAAAAATGAGTTAAGAGTAATTCAGTGGCTAAAAGGTGTGGGTATGTCCTGTAAAGGACATCCTAGAACTGTACTAGGAGTATAATAACATTGCAGGGTGTCACTCATTCCAAAAACAAAAGTGAGTGATATGCGTTCATGTGCTTTAAAAAAATATATTGTATTATCGATTCCTTATTTTGCAATTGCATTTAAGGAATCTCAAATTTTGCGATTCCTTAAATGCAGATTAAGAAGCACCAAAAAAGTGCAATTTGGCCTTAAGGAATCGCAAATTACCACCAACTTCAAGTTGGTGGTAATTTGCGATTTCTTTGAAAAATTCACTTTTTCCATTTTTCAAAGTGCAATTGTGAAGCACATACATGCCCTTATGGCATGCATGTACGCCACATGTGCACCCATGCTTATTTCAGGGGTGCAACAGGGTGTCCTTTTGACACCCCTGCACCCTTGAAATTGCATTCTCAATTTGCGATTCGCTAGTTGCTAATCGCAAATTGAGAATGTCTTCCCAGTCATTCCTATGGGCCTCTAAGCCCATAGGAATGAATGGGGAGGTATTCCTTAGTTGCGATTCGCAATTAAGGAATATGTAGGATTCGCTAAATTTATTGCAAATCCTACATACATAGCATTTTGCGATTCTTAAATAGCGATTTGCAAAAAATCTCTATTTGAGAATCGCAAAATGACTTCTTGATACATATGGCCCATAGCCGCTTAGGTAAGAGCAGCCTCTCGCTGTAAGAGACCTGCAAATAGGTAACAAAGAGGCTCATTGTTAAAACCAGGAAACCAGGTTTTTCCTTACCCGCTAAGGAAAAACCTAGCCGCTCAGCATTTCCTACTCACAATTATCTCTGCAGTGGTTGGTGTAATCACCTACTGCTATGCCTGCTCCTCCGGAAAGACCGGCTCCTCAAAACAGGGCTGGTTAAATGGCAAGGGACACTGTCGGCCCAGGTGGATGTGTGGGGATAGATGAATATACCGACTGCTGCAGAGATAATTGTGCCATTGCACATTTTTTCCGGTGGCTGTACTCTTTCCCTCTCTTACAGGTTAGATACATATATTTTTAGGTGACTGACCATCTGCGCACTCACCATTTTGGCATTTTTTAACTTTAAAAGATCTCTGCCAAGAGCATTCTTGCAGGGCCTGTGGGGTATTGTAACGCCGGCCCCACAAGGAGCACAAACGGCCAAAGATGAAGCATGATACTCTGTTGGAGATGTGAGGGCAACACTTCCTGTATTCTCCCCTCACATTGCTCTATTTTCTTAGGAACTGCTACCCCCCTACGTATTACATATCTGTTCTTGGGAGCTAGGGGACTGGACCTCCTTTAGGCTCCCTTCCCCATCTCTAGTGATTTGTGCACGTGTATTTGTGCACGTGTACATCCACAAGAAAATGACTTCCCTTTAGTATCAGTGGTGGTCGAACAGTCCTAAGTTTTGAATTTTCTCCTTTTGTTATTCTCGACTTTCATTTCTTTGCTCCTACTCTTTTTATTTTAATGTTTCTTAAGAGGATACCACAGCTCTCCAGACTGTGCTACAGAGTTGCTTGCCTGCCACTCACTTCATCTGCAGCATGCCCTATACCATGTGTCCACTTTTTCTAAACCAGGACATCTTTATGGAATGTTGTTGTCTATAGTGTGTTATTGATTTACCATTCCAAGATGGCCACCTTGAATTTTAAATCAATTATTAATTAGAATACCTTTGCAAGACAGAAACCTGCTCTGTTGTTTAATGTTGCTATTGCAAAAATCTTTCTTAGAAGGCAGCAGGTTTACTTATTGCTACTTGTATTCTTTTAATTTATCTCTCACATATTTTTACATTTGTGTGAGTTTTATTGCAATTGTGTCAGAGAGTGAATGAAATGATGAGTCAGTTGATTGATGAATGGAGGACAAAGACGAGTGACAGAGATTATATATGATGATTTATTGGGTGACTACACCCATCGGTGACACATAAGGCTCTTCCATTCATACGCCAGATCTATTGGCCTTGTCAATGCTTGTTTTAAAATTCTTTACTCATATGCATGGACTACTTTAAGATGCTGCAAGATATATTTTAGATTTAGCCCAACCCACTTACCTGCTGGTTTCCTTCTATGCCTGTGTGTAAAGCACGCCTGAATTGCCCTTGTGTCCTCTGAACTGCAAGCACACACCAGAATGCAGTGGTAGAGCTGATGGTACGCTTGCTCAATACAGTCCTTGGATGCAATGAATGATGAAGTGTGATCAATAACAGATATAGCTGTGTCTCTGCATCTCCCTCGGGAATATTAATCAGTGCAGTTGAGCCATGGATAAGCAACAGACATAATCATTAGTCTGATACTGCAGCCCAGTCTCCTCTTGAATTGTCAGCTCAACTTTGAGTTACAGAGGCAGTTTTTCAAAAATATTTGTGTCCAAAGGACGTTTTAAGTATTTATCTTAAGATTCATTCTCTTCCCGAATTCCAGCTCCTGAGTATCCTCATAGGTGACAACTAGAGCTCTAAATATCCACCTTATATTATAATATATTGCATGAATTACAAATTGAGACCCCATAATAAAAAGCAAAATTACATCTCCTGACCACACATTTAAAACAGTACAAATACATTTCCTGTTTTTGCAAATATGAAGAGAAAATGTATATTATAAAACCTCGAGAAGAGATACATTTTGCAAACTTCTATATGAGTAAAACAATAAATACAATCAGATAATTATAAAGTCGTACACTTTGTACTGCATTAACCTTCGTTACATTACCGAAACATAATTCCAACCGGTTATCAGAAAGCTTTTCTTTTGTTGCCTTAGCTATCACTACATAATAGAAATGATCGTTTTGTCACTAATGAGCACATAGACATTCAGGGTTTCTAATCTAAGACAAATTTTATTTTATCAATAAAAGTGAACACATTTTTATATTTTTTGTTCACTGAAAGCAGGCAATTAAAAAATGTCTGCACCGTGGTAGCAAACGTGTATAGAATGGAATTATCTTGATAATGACGTGGCAGAAAACAGGCAGCAGAGCACTGAACAGGGTCAACTTGATGTAGTAATATAGATGACACTAATGGTATTAACTTGAGTTTGCTGAGAGATGTATGCAATAGGGCAAAAAGTGGAGAGAGCAGATTGTGCAACTGTGTGCCAAACATACAACACAATACTTCTTCATAAATAATAACTCAAAAGGAGTATTTGGCATTTTTTATTAAAAACATCCCAGATCATAAATACACTTTTTTAATAGAGAAAACTGGTTTTGAAATACTGTTGCTACATAAAAACTACATCATTACACTTAGTTTGCCTTTAGCTGAGTTTCACATATGAAAAGGGATAAAATGATGTCTTCTTAGCGCTTTACACTGTCAACTCAGTATATACAAAATGAAATCCGTTGGTACCATGTTAGTCTCCTTGCAAATACTATATTATGAATTTCCTGTTACATGGGTGCGGAAGGACTTACTCAGTTTTTTTCACTAGTGCAAACTTTACGTGGTGTGGTCCCAGACACCTTAACTCAACAGGTTCATTTAAAGTAGATCAATGTATTAAAAAAGACACTGAGTTAAACACTCAATTGATCATTAAATCACCCAGCCACGTCAAAAGAAAAAAAACTTTACTTCCGCTGAAGGAATATGATGGTTTTGATTGGTCTCTACAGACAAGTGGCAAGTGATGCCTGTACCGAGCAATCAAAGAGCACATATTAAGGAAAAGATTACTTGACAATGTGAATTTCTAAACTGCTAAACTTCACAGAAATCCAGACCTGGTTGATTTTGGCCTTATGATAAGCACTGTCACCAGATTGCCTGAATCTCCTCTTCTAAGATACATGTAACTATTTCTCTGGACCCATTGGACAGACATCTGTTCCATGATATCTCTCATCCTTTGGCCAAGGTGCAATGGAGTAGCCAGAAAAATAAAATACCCCCACTTTGCATGAAATATCCAAGCAAAGTTAACCATCCCAACACTTCATATGAGGGCCTGTGGAAATTGAATCCCGGAGGAACATTTGTAGACATTCTTAAAAATTATGCATTTTACAGCTTCTTTTTAAAGGTATGTGTCCTAAATGGCACCTTTTTCAGTGTGGGCTTCTTATGTTTTTTCCAATTTTTGCTCCATCTTTTTTCCCTATATCTATTTTTCTTTCTTTTCTCCTTTTCCATTCTCTGGTTATTCATTGTTTCCTTCCACCCATTCTTCTTTAATTTTATCTGTGCTTCTTTCTAGCTTCAAATCCTTCTTTATATTCCTGTTTATTTTTCTTCCCTATTTTCCCTATTTCCTCCTTCTTTTCATTTTTCTTCTTCTTCTTCTATTCTTTTGTTCCTTCCTTCCTATCATCCTCTAGTTCTTCCTTCGTCCCATCTTTAATCCCTTTTTCTATTATACTTTCATTCATCAACCTTCCTTTCTCTTCCTTCCGTCCATTGCCTTTTCATCTGTTTTTGATTTCTTCTTTCCAATATTTAATTCTACTTTTCTGCTTTACTGACCTCTATCTTTTTTCTTTCTTTCTTTTTTCTTTTCCCTGTTATCCTATGTTCTTGCTACCCTTCTGTAAAGTCTTGTAAATCAAAGAATGCTGAAACTCTTTCCGATTCTACTGTACAGAGTAGGCCTGTGACATAAGTGTTGGAGAGAGGAGTTGAAGTCAGGCTTAGAATGTCGAGTTCTGACTTACACCCAAGGGAATAAAGACGTGTAAACTTAGACTCTGTGTGTGGCGTGATTATTGGCAAGTGCCTGGGCTTGCAAGAGGCTACAACTGGTGATGAGGTAGAGGATATGAAGAACTGACACTGAAAGTGTTCTTCTAGAGAGTTTTGTTGTGGTTTGGCAAACTGTTTGTGCGTGCCACGTGTGCAACAGTCAAAGTGTAGAACCAACAGTACCAGCAGTGGAGTCTCAGCGCAAAGCCAGCCTGTATTAAAGGCCCAAAGATAAAGAAAGCGACATTGAATGTCTGCGTGTTGGTGTCCAGGAACTGAATGAAATGGCTTCAAATAAAAGACACTACGCTGTTACACAAATTAATGCAATATGCTATTTAAAGTAAGAATGCTAAAAGCGGATGCAACCGGGCTGCGAAAACATGCACAACCATTGTTCAGTACAAGTCAAACTGAGATCCATGTGCTATGAAACAGAGATTAAACAAGTGTTTCATTTCAGTTCAACACTGACCAAATATCATAACCTTTTCTGCTTTCATGGATTAGTAGTATACAAGGTTTATCTCCTTACCGAAACTGCTAGTGCCTCATCAAAGAGGGTCAGGGGTTGTGCTAGAGGAGGTGTTGACAACCAAAGCTGCAGAGTAGGGGCTCAGAAAATCTCCCTAGGCTCTCATCCAAGAAAAAGCTCTGATGGAGAGCCAGGGCGAGATCCAAGCTTCAAAAGGTATTAAGGCTGGCCCCAAAGCCAGTATGCCAGAAGCCAGTGCATTACAATGCACTAGAGACGCTCTGTTCAATCAAGTGCCACAAGAAGCGGTTGAGAGACCACTACTGCCCACCAATGTATTTACAGCTGCTGCATTCTTAAAACCGCAAACTGCAGTTGATACTGCCAAAAAACACAATATTGGCAATATATGGACTGCATGGATAGAGACTTTTTGAAGATTTCATAGATGCAATAGATAAATAAAGCTCATAAAAAGGTCATGGAGTATTGAAAAAACATGGCTGGTGAAGGAGTGAAAGAAGCCATGAAAAAGATACCAAAAGAGGGTGAAGTGACATTAGAATAAACCAAAGCAGCCTTGAATGTCAAGTTTAATCTATTGCCAAATGTGGATTATCAAAGATGCATATTAAGTCAAGAAAGCCAGAAAACAGGCAAAACCATAGGTTCGTTTGTTGAGAGACTGGATGTTCTGGTGAAGCACTGTAAATTCAATTAATTTAATGAGGAGGAAGCTACCTGCCTTAGAGTTAAAGATAGATAGATGCCTGTCAGATTCCTTTCGAATGCTGATATAAACTTTGAGTTTAGAACAAGTCCTCAGGACAGCCCAGGCTGAAGAGCATGCTAATTGTCAATTGACTGACATGGAGGCTGGAATCGTCTAAAGTGCGTCAGTCATAAGCCAAGAGACAATACTGAGGAGCACAAGTTGATGTCTCAACAGAAAAAGAAAGTGTGTTATAGATGTGAACTATCATGTCCACACAAATGTAAATGTCCTGGCATTGGACAGATATGCACCGGCTGTGGTGAAGCAAACAATTTCATGATAATTTGCAAGGTGAAAAGAAAGTAAATTTGTCACAGTGTAAAGACAAAAGGGCCGACCGAATGTTGCCTCAGTGATGTTGTACACGCTCCTTCAAGTCCAAGTGGTCACACCAACTGAGGCAAATTGACACCAAAAGAAGTTGATTGTTGTATATATCATAAATAAAGTGTTCCTAAGTATCAGTTTCCAGTGACGCTGAGAATGACAATTGTGCAATGTTGATGTTTACTTAAAAAAGACATGCACATGTGGGATTTGTCAAATGTGAGGAAAAATCCAAGATGAATAAAAAACCACATGAAAAAGCACCACAAACATTCAAACATTGTCTGAAGATCACGCTAAAGATAAGCAGTTGTTCTATACCATTCACAATTGATAGCGGTGCATCGATAAATATCATACCTGAGAAGAAATATAGAGAAATATCTCAGTTATCACAACTTATGAAGTCAAAGACTAAAGTATACATGTGGGCTGCCTCAGCATCCTAAAAGAGTCAAGTTTCATTTTTAGCCAAGATGAAACGTAAGAAAACTCTGGTACAATTCATGTACTTCAAGGAACAGCTTCAAGTGCCCGTTTGGTGAGTTTCAACACTGCTGATGATATGGGACTGACATCAGTAAATTACAATATGAATGCTCATCATGAAATTGTAAGTCAATTTCCTTCATTTTGTCATGGATTAGGACAACTAAGTAAAGTTAAAGTGATTTTTAATGCACCTTTGAACCACTTGCCCTCACCCCATTAGATCTGATAGAGGAGTGGGATCTTCCGTGGCAAATTCTTAAGCTAGATCTTCCCCCAGTGAAATGGACCAAGAGAGGTGGACAGGTGCTGGCCTCCAAAAAGAACTGCTGCATCCTCGAGAAATCCTGGCACAAAGACCCGACTACAGACAACATGACCACCCTCAAGCACGCCTCCCGCAAACACCACCAGCTGATCCGCACCACCAAGAAGACAGCATTCAAGGAACGACTAGACAACAACGCACACAACAGCAAGGAACTCTTCAGCATCGTCAAAGAGCTCTCCAATCCCAGCACCGGAAACAATGACATCACCTCATCACAAGACCTCTGCGACTCACTCGCCTCGTTCTTCCACAGCAAGATCGCCGACATACACAACAGCTTCGGCGCACAGACTACGCACCCAACCATCGAACCGACGCCCCCCACCACCAACCTCCACGCCTGGACCCCGATCAGCACCGAAGAGACCATCCACACGATGAACACCATCCACTCCGGATCTCCAACCGACCCATGCCCCCACCACGTCTTCATTATCAACAATGGGGTAACCCAAAATGGTCCTGGACCTGGGTACAGTTCGTTATCAAAAACAATGGTCCTTGACCGAATTGAAAACTGAAGAATTTATCACATTTACAATCATTAATTTACTCAGTTCGAGCCTTCATCCAATTACTCCTGATATTCAATCTCAAAGAAATTTTTCAATAAAAAATGTTGCAAGACCCAACTCAATCACTTGGAGAATTAGTTCATTTTAATTCTACCAAACATGTATGTTCCTTTTATAATTCAAAGGTTCCAATACAGTTTATAATTATTTTACAAATATTTGAGTACGAAATTGAGAGTGCTCATAAGAACGTGCATAGAGATAGTGCTCAAAGAATTGACGCGTGTGAATAAGAAAGAGAAGAGAAAAAGATTTTGTGACAATATAAAAGCACACAACACTGGTGTAATAATTTTATGAAAATATATCAACTTGTCCACATCTGAATTTCAAAACCTGGTGCTTTAGAATTAAATCATATTTATTGTACACGTTAGCACATTAAGGTTTTTTAGTGGTCCAAGGGATTTTACTATAGGGTGTCGACGTTTCGACCCGACTTATTGCCTGTGGGTAATTTGGTAACCTCAGCTTGCGGGTCTTCTTCAGGACAAGGAGCACCCTCCGTACTAGAAGATTTTGTTTCCTAGGTTTAAAAATAAACAGTATAAGGGTCCTGCATAGGAGATGTCTACTCATTATTAGCAATTAAAACCGGACTTACCCTGATGAGGGTATGATATGTAAATGTAATGTAAATGTAAATGTATTTGAGCTTATATAGCGCACAGCTACCCACCAAGGGTTTCCCGGCGCTTGCTTAGGGAACCCGTCCTGGTATTCCCCTGTGAGATAACCCCGGGAGGGTATCCACAAGGTGAAAGCCAGGCATCCCGCCGCGAGGGGCCGTTGTGGAGATTAAGCAAGCTATTGCCCAGAGTCGCAGAGTGTGAACCCGTGAGTTGAGAAGGCACCGGAGCGAGAATTATCGAGTCCGTGGAATTTTTGAGCCCAAGACCCGCCAGGGTGGGGAATTGAACCCTGGTCGAGGGCCGATCTCAGCTTCCGGGTCTGCCGCCTCTAACCCCTGAGCCACACTTCTCCACACAGTATCCGTCCAGGGCTATCTGGTTTCGTATCCCAGAAAGATTCTGCACCAAGATGAATCTGTGTGCAACAATTAAAATTAGCGCCTGAGCTTGTAATTAGTTTACATGATAGGCAATTCTAGTAGTTAGGTTTTTAGCCACTTACCGAGCTACTTATGGCTGTAGTATTCAGTTATAAACCACTTCGTTTTTCGCAGTTTCCTTTTTATGGATTGAGGTCAGGCTCATTCTTCTAGAATGGGAATTAGAACGGAATGCTAAGTCACCCTGAATTTTTTACATCCCCTTAGTTAATAGTTACATGTGTCATATGTCAAATACACTTACCCTAATCTGTGAATCTACACGGAAAGGGTGAGGTCCCTGAAAATACAAATGGAAAAAGGGGCCAAGGGTTACTAATCACCCACATTTCCTTCAGCGTTGTTCTAAATAGTGTAGTCGACTCATGAGGGGTAGCTCACCTATTTTTCTCTTGATTGTGACTCGGACTCTCACACTTCTTAAAGTCCAAAGCAGCCGTCTCCGTGGCTGTAGGTGTCTGAATGGCGAACCCTGACGTGCACTTAAGATGAAGATGCACTCGAACTACAAACAGAACAGGGGCCATAGATAATAGTCTGCATAATTCGGTATCCCGACCTCTATGCTGGCGGTATCAATGAGTCCCCAGTTTGGCTCACCTCTCACTTAGTTGGGGTAGTTATTTATCAAACTCCAAAGAGGATTCGGCCGTCTCTATCACTAGCGACGCCTCTAGCCGAATGCCGACGTGCATTCAATGCGCCGGGAATGCGAGAGGCGTTGCGTCTTTGGCAACGTGTCAATGGACACAGAAAAAGGACTTGTTCTCGCATGTTTACATCCCCGCGTTATTGTTCAAAGTGGATGCGGTTTATTAATCCAATCTTCTATATAGATATTAGCTTAGCATTCAACACAATTATTGGTTTAGAACATTGTTCATACAGTAACAATATGGATGATTAAATTATAACAATAGATTACATTGGACTTTGTGGATGACAAACACATAGTTCACAATCATTATACATTATTACCCATACATAAAAACGGTAATGTATATGTGATTTTAACAGCCCTAAAAATGATTAGGTTGTAGCAATGCATTACATTGGGCTATTGGATGCCAAACACAATTCGCGATCAATAACATTCTCCTCCATGGACACCCATCATGTGTCCATGGTTTTTCTAAACTACCCCAAATAGATTGTGTGCATTAAGGAGTAGATAGATACAGTGCATGTCATGTATTTATCAGTTGATCGTCAACCAGAATGTACAATTACCTGGATCATATAGTCAAGCAAGAGTGCCACTCTCTAACCATTATTCAATGAGGGAATATTTCTACCCAGTTCATCATATTCATTTAGGCCATGTGTGATGGTGTCGAAAAGGTGGATAAAGCGACATTCACGAGTGATCAAGATGTTGCTGAAGTCACCCCCTCTCGGGTTTGGTATCACCTTCTCCACTACCCACCATTTAAAGCTGTCAGGTTTATGTCCAAACTTGATGAAATGTTCCACCAATGGGGCTCCCACTGTCTGGCATTTGATTCTGCTGCAGTGCTGCAGAATGCGGCATTTGACCTTTTGTATGGTTTGCCCTATATACATGAAATTACACGGCAAGTTATAGCATATATAACACCAGAGCTATTACAATTAGTGTGTTCCTTTTGTTCATGTGTGTACCCATTGTGTGTGAATCGAATGGTTTCTTATACCAATGGGCATGCCTTGCATTGTCCACATTTCGTGTGTCCCTTGACCGGAGGAGCACCCCACAAGGTAGTTTGACTTACTCTGGGATTAGTTGGTAGTAATGACTTTACTACATGATCTCTTACATTTTTCGCTTTTTTAAAAGCATGTAAGGGCAATTCAGCCATCCCTGTTAGATCTGATAATAAATGCCAATGCTCATTTATGATCTTTTTAATTTCCGTGCTTTTTGTCAAAAAAGTCGTAACACAGACTAGCCGATCTTCATTCTTATTTGATCTAGTGCTTGGTTCTAGTAGTTGTTCTCTGTGATTGTACCAGGCCCGCTTACGTGCCTGTTTCAACAGTCGAATAGGGTACCCCCTTTCCGTCAGACGTCCCACTAGTCCAGCCGCCTCTGTAAAGTAATCCTCCTTTTTAGAGCAATTCCTCCGCAACCTCAGGAACTGCCCAAAGGGGAGGTTGTCCCTGAGGTTGCGTGGGTGATGGCTCGAATAACGCAGGAGCGTATTGCGCTCACTTGTCTTTCTATAGATGCTTTTAAAGTGTCCTCATTCCCTGTCCATATGATTAAAACGTCATCGATATAACAATGACGTTTTAATCATATGGACAGGGAATGAGGACACTTTAAAAGCATTCCATACTTGGCTGAACAGTTGCTCCACAGACATACAGTTCACGCTTGAACATGATAGACACAGTATACATTTCCTTGATATAAACATAAATTCAGAGGAGAATGGTCTATATACTAGCCTCTATAGAAAGACAAGTGAGCGCAATACGCTCGATAGTGATAGAGACGGCCTAATCCTCTTTGGAGTTTGATAAATAACTACCGCAACTAAGTGAGAGGTGAGCCAAACTGGGGACTCATTGAGCCATAGAGGTCGGGATAATAACCAATATGGATGATTAAATTATAACAATAGATTACATTGGACTTTGTGGATGACAAACACATAGTTCACAATCATTATACATTATTACACATACATAAAAACGGTAATGTATATGTGATTTTAACAGCCCTAAAAATGATTAGGTTGTAGCAATGCATTACATTGGGCTATTGGATGCCAAACACAATTCGTGATCAATAACATTCTCCTCCATGGACACCCATCATGTGTCCATGGTTTTTCTAAACTACCCCAAATAGATTGTGTGCATTAAGGAGTAGATAGATACAGTGCATGTCAAGTATTTATCAGATGATCGTCAACCAGAATGTACAATTACCTGGATCATATAGTCAAGCATGAGTGCCACTCTCTAACCATTATTCAATGAGGGAATATTTCTACCCAGTTCATCATATTCATTTAGGCCATGTGTGATGGTGTCGAAAAGGTGGAAACAAAATCTTCTAGTACGGAGGGTGCTCCTTGTCCTGAAGAAGACCCACAAGCTGAGGTTACCAAATTACCCACAGGCAATAAGTCAGGTCGAAACGTCGACACCCTATAGTAAAATCCCTTGGACCACTAAAAAACCTTAATGTGCTAACGTGTACAATAAATATGATTTAATTCTAAAGCACCAGGATTTGAAATTCAGATGTGGACAAGTTGATATATTTTCATAAAATTATTACACCAGTGTTGTGTGCTTTTATATTGTCACAAAATCTTTTTCTCTTCTCTTTCTTATTCACACGCGTCAATTCTTTGAGCACTATCTCTATGCATGTTCTTATGAGCACTCTCAATTTCGTACTCAAATATTTGTAAAATAATTATAAACTGTATTGGAACCTTTGAATTATAAAAGGAACATACATGTTTGGTAGAATTAAAATGAACTAATTCTCCAAGTGATTGAGTTGGGTCTTGCAAAATTTTTTATTGAAAAATTTCTTTGAGATTGAATATCAGGAACAATTGGATGAAGGCTCGAACTGAGTAAATTAATGATTGTAAATGTGATAAATTCTTCAGTTTTCAATTCGGTCAAGGACCATTGTTTTTGATAACCCACCACGTCTTCAACAAGGCCAACTCCGTCATCGCACGCCAACTCCGGGACATCATCAACTGCTCCTTCGACACCGCCACCTTCCTGGAGAGCTGGAAGCATGCCAAACTCAGCGCCCTCATGAAGAAACCTTCAGCAGACCCTACCGACCTCAAAAACTACCGCCCCATCTCGCTCCTCCCTTTTCCTGCCAAGGTCATCGAGAAGACCGTAAACAGACAGCTTGCCGCCTTCCTCGAGACAAACGGATCCCTCGACCACTCGCAGTCCGGCTTCCGGGCCAATCACAGCACCAAGACTGCCCTCATCGCAGCCACTGACGACATCCGTGCCCGGCTCGACAACGGGGAAACAGCAGCCCTCATCCTCCTGGACCTCTCTGCAGCGTTCGACACTGTCTGCCACCGCACCCTAGTACAGCGCCTAAAGAACATCGGAATCCAAGAGAAGGCACTAGAGTGGATCATCTCGTTCCTCGCCGGAAGAACCCAGAGAGTCCGCCTCCCCCATTCCGATCCGAGGCAACCGAGGTCATCTGCAGCATACCACAAGGATCATCACTCAGCCCCACCCTCTTCAACGTTTACATGAGCCCCCTCGCAGCCATCGCACGCCAACATGACCTCAACATCATCTCCTACGCCGACGACACCCAGCTGATCCTCTCCCTCACCAATGACCCAACCACAGCCAGAACCAACCTTCACGAAGGGATGAAGGACGTAGCCGAGTGGATGATGAACAGCCGCCTGAAACTCAACTCAGACAAGACGGAAGTCCTCATCCTGGGATCTTCACCCTCTGCCTGGGACGACTCCTGGTGGCCCCCCGCCCTGGGCAGTGCACCCAAACCAACGGAACACGCACGCAACTTGGGCTTCATCCTGGACTCCTCCCTCTCAATGACCAGACAAGTCAACGCCGTCTCATCATCATGCTTTAACATCCTACGCATGCTTCGAAAGGTCTTCCGATGGATCCCCACCAAAACCAGAAAGACGGTCACCCAGGCACTCGTCACCAGCCGACTGGACTACGGGAACACCCTCTACACTGGAACCACAGCCAAACTTCAGAAAAGACTCCAACGAATCCAGAACGCCTCCACACGACTCATCCTGGACATCCCACGACACAGCCACATCTCCGGACACCTGAGAAACCTGCATTGGCTTCCCGTCAGCAAGAGAATCACATTCCGACTCCTCACCCACGCACACAAGGCCCTCCACGACCTGGGCCCCAGGTACCTCAACAACCGCCTGACCTTCTACATTCCCACCCGCCAGCTACGATCGACCAGCCACGCCCTCGCTGCCGTTCCACGCATCCGAAGAGCCACCATGGGAGGAAGATCGTTCTCCTACCTGGCGTCCAAGACTTGGAACTCCCTCCCCATCCACCTCCGCCTGACCCAGGACCACCTCTCCTTCAGGAAGCAACTCAAGACCTGGCTGTTCGAGCAGTAGCGGACCCCCTTCCCCCAAGCGCCTTGAGACCCTCCGGGTGAGTAGCGCGCTATACAAATTTGTGATTGATTGAATGATTGATTGATTGATTTATACTGCAGCATGATGTAAAAGTTTCTAATGGGAGAGCAAAATCCGATAGAAATGGTGAATTTACATTTAACAGACCTGATAACGCCATCAGAATAAATTATTGTTTGATCGACCACTAACTCTAGCTCTTAGTTTATGATGTGGTAGGGGTCAAAAGATCAGACAGTGACCACAATGCTCTTGCCTTCACCTTAATACATTTGGGGGAACACAGACCTGACCCAAAGAATAGGCCTGACCTGGGTGTCTTATCTATTATAAATAATTAGAGACAATTAGATGGGGTTGGGTGGGGGAACACCCAGGGGCTCTGGATATTGCCAAAGGCAAAGTTCGTATGGTGATGGAAGAGCTCAGCAAAATACCCAAAATAAGAAGTAGTCAAGAGGCTGAGCTCTTGCCATGAACTTCTCTATAATGAGATCAGGGAACTGTTAGGCAAACCGTGCAAAGAACAGAAACAGGTTGAAGACAAGAAACAGTTGTTGCGAGATTCCCAGGTAACCTGGTACAACCAGGATTGCAGGGAAGCAAGGAGGGACTTGGTTCGGGCAGTAAAGTCTAATGTCCAAATAGACAGCGTGGCATTTAGAGCATGGTACAGTCAATCAATAGTGGCAGCGAAGAAGAACTGGGAAGACTCACTATGGTCTTCAATCCAAAGGGCACTAACTTCCAAAGCCTCTAAGACCTTTTGGAAGAAAGGAGCCTATTGGATTAAGGGTAGCAAATCGGTATTGGAGTTTACAGTTCAGCCTAATGTGTGGGTGTCCCACTTTTGGAATCTTTATGAGTTCAGCAATAGAGAGGCAGAGGACCCTATTGAAATGAGGGGGAAAGACTTATCTGGTATAGCAGAAGCATTGTTTTTTTTCTATTGAAGAAACCGAAGTAGGAATTTTTGTTTGTGTGCCCAAGCTCGAGCTCCAGGCCCTGATAGAATCCCCATCGACCTGTAGAAAGGGGACCTAGCAGTCTGCGGACCTTATATTAACATGTTATCTAACGCCATTGCCTCAGGTATGACCATCCCTTCCTCGTAGAAGATAGCAGAAATCATCCCGATATATAAGAAAGGGGATAGAGCTTCCCTGGCCAGCTACAGACCAATAAGTCTCATTGATTCCCTGTAGAAGATCTTTTGTAACAGGTTCTGGCTAGGATCAAGGAATGGATCCTAGAGTCTTGTATCTTGAGTGACTACCAGACAGGTTTGCGTGCTAATATTAATATGCTGGACAAGGTCTTCGTTTTTTTGTGTATTTATTGAAAGGATGTGGTCATCGAAGGCTGTAAATTATATGTGCTTTTGTTGATTTACGGTCCGCATTCGACCTAATACCCTGAGCTACTCTCTGGAGAGTAGTGAAAGAGATGGGTCCACCATGTAATCCCCTAGAATTTTTTTTTGACTAAACATAGCTCAAGTTAGGTGGGGGGGGGCGAATAATCAAACAACAGAGCAATTCCTAATCCTATGTGGAGTGAGACAGAGATGTGTGCAAGTGCCCACTCGCTTTTCCCTCTTTATTTAATAAAGATGGATGTGATGCCCCTTAAATAGAAGAGAGAAGAGTGTTTGCACTTCTTTTCGCCAACAATACCCTCCTAATCTCTGAATCCCCCCAAGGCCTTCAACAAAGTTTGATGGATTTTACACGGTTCTGCAGTGAGCGGGCCAGGTCTTAAATGAGGCTAAAACAAAATACATGATTTTTTCAAGATGGAGCTCAAAACCATCCAAAAAAAATTCCTGTATGTAGGTAGCAGCAATCTAGAGCAAGTTGCTGTTCTTGACTATTTGGGTTTTTGCCTGTCATCCAACCTGAACTGGGCTTTTTATATAGAGAAAGTAAAATTGTTGCTAATCCAGCAGACAGCTCATATCACTAAAATTAAAAAAGCCACGGTGTCCAGGAAAGTGGCCCCTGCACTAGAAATTTACAATATCAAGGTTTAAGGGGGGACCGTCTAAGGGACAGAACTTTGGGGTAGCGGGAACACGAATTGCCTTACCGTTATTGAAAATCGCTTTCTCAGATCTCTTTTAAATGTACCTGCTAGTGGCCCTCTGATCCCAATATATTTAGATCTTGCACATAGGCAATTGACTCTCAAGATAGACTACAACGTTTTAATGTTTTGGCATTGACTATGGCCGTTTGAAGAGCTAGTCTCCTATTGAGCAGCAGTAACTGATCTGTTGAAATTGCCCCTTGTAACATCCTTCCCATGGTTTAGTCGCTTGAGAGACCTACTCAGGAAACTTGGGTTGGAGGTGAATTGTTCTAACCCTGAATGTATGTCTACAATAACAAAGGCCAGGATCAAAGTGATTTACTGGGAAACAGTGTTAGAGGTGGAGATGGCAAAAGTGGTGGGTACACTGACTAAGGATGTTATTAGATTTAAATCTGCCGTAAGCTACAATGTCATCATTGATGAAATTGTTCCCCCATTGGCATGTAAGTATTTATCCATGTATGTAATAAGACCTTACCCGGCAAATTGTTTTGCAACAAGTGGCGCGGTAATGTTCCAGTGATGACTTATGCCCAGCTTGCAAAACCTGCTCAGAATCCATTGTGCACCTATTAATATTTTGTCCCCACTACAAATCTTTGAGGGGAAGTGGATTATACGAGTTGGTAGATTGGTTGACCCTAGACACTACCTCGAGGTGACGAGAACTTTGTTTACTGATACACGCAGGGTAATAGTTTTCGGCTTGGCCAAATATTGGTATGCACTATGGATCCAGCAACTTAAATGTATTGTATGAATTGTCTATCTCTGTTTTTAATTTGTATATTGTATTTTATGGCAGCCTTGCACTCTATTATGATGGTTTTAAAACTTGTATTCTTATATTGTTATAATTTAGTTTTGTGCAGTGTACTTTTTAAGATCCTTGTGATCAAAATAAAGTTATACATGATGATGATGAAAATAAAGTTATACATATATAAGGATGTTCATCCTATTGCTCAAAGACACAAATTTGTTGCATAATTGAATTCTCCACTGGTTCCAACACCATGGGTTTGTCTCATTGTAATAGTGCCTAACAGAGACAATGAAGGAGCAGTATGCATATGTGTTGACATGTGTGAGGCCAACAAGGGAATTGAGAGAAAGAGATACCCGGTCTGCATATTGCTGATATGATAATTCAATTGAACGGTGCAAAGTTCTTCTTTCGACTCAACCTAAATGAAGTATATAACCAATTGGTATTTGAAGAAAAATCCAGGTTCATCACAATATTTTCTTTAATTATAGGTTTATTTCACTACAAGCGTTTGGTATATCCTCTCCAGCAGAACTTTTCCAAGACGTCATTCGACGTATCATTCAGTTTGTAGTAAATTCATTTGAAATGAAATGAAATGAAAATTAAATTTGTAGAGCGCTGCAGTTGCCCTGAGGCGTCTAGGCGCTGGAGCTAGAAACAGATCTGACCTCTGAGGTTACTAATTGTTGAACAGGAGGGTTTTAAGCTGTTTCCTGAAGCTGGTGAGATTAACATTGTTTCGCATCTGCAGAGGGAGGGTGTTCCAGAGTTTGGCAACATTGTATGAGAACGAGCGTCCTCCTGCTCTGGATCTGAATATTCTAGGGATTTTGGCAAGTGTGGCGGTTGAGGAGCGTAAAGTTTTGTTGGGCAAGTATGGAGAGATCAGGGAGGAGTTAATTTCTGGGCCCGTTTTCCAGAAAGTCTGGTGGGCGATGTAGAGAGCATTGAACTTTACTCTATCCCTGACAGGCAGCCAGTGTAGAATTTTTAAGCCAGATTTTATTGAGGTCCTCCGAGGAACTCCCAGGAGTGCTCGGGCAGCACAGTTTTGAGTGCGCTGGAGCTTTTGTAGGGTATAGTCAGGGGCTCCAAGATACAGGGCGTTGTTGAAGTCCAGCCGTCATTGAATCAAGCCCTGTATGACAATTTGTCTGGCCTCAAAAGGGAGGAGGGGAAGGATTTTTTTGATCACCCTGAGAAGACCGATACAGGTGGCTGACACCTTAGTGGCCTGAGTATTAAGGCTCAGCGATTTGTCGAGCCATACTCCCAGGCTTTTGATGTTGTCTTTGGGAAGTGGGGGGGTGCCCATGCTTGGGGGCCATATTTGCTCCAGAGTGGAGGGGGTCGCTGGGCCAAGGAGCATAGGCTCAGTTTTTTCATCGTTGAGCTTCAAGCATGAGCTCAACATCCATCTTTTTACGTCCTCCAGGCAGGCCGCCAGATCAGGTATAGACTGGAGACCGCTCTTCTGTGCAAGGGAGACCACCAGCTGGGTGTCGTCCGCATAGGAGATGATATTGACACCATGCAGACGAACAATCCCAGCCAGCGGCCTCATGAATGCATTGAAGAGTGTACGGCTTAGGGTAGAGCCCTGCGGCACTCCGCACCCTAGTGGCCTACTAGAGGACACAGATGTGCCATTGAAGACCTGGAAGGTTCTGTCTGACAAGAAAGATTCCAGCCACGACAGGGCATCTCCAGACACTCCCAGGTCGGCAAGACGGTTCAGCAGGATTTTGTGGTGTGCCGTGTCAAACGCTGCACTCAGATCATGAGGACATATTGGTTTTCGGGGCCACACAGAATGAGCAAGACAAAGCTCTCATGCAAGTATGTTGTTTGCTGAATAATGCAGGCTAAACTCTGAAAGCTAACAAAGGGGAATTCCACAAGAAAAGCTTGAAATTCTTCGACCAGGTCTTTTCTGATGGGCTAGGAACCCTGATCAAGCTAAACTACAAGCATTGTCTAATGCAGATCCCCGACAAGACATTTTTATGTTATAATCATTTCTTGGAATAGCCAGTTACTGTTCTAGATACATACAATGCTTTGCTATGGTTGGTACACATTTACGAGAACTAATGAAAAAGAAGGTGTCTTTGCATTGGTAACGTGAATGTGAGAAGAGCTTCCCAAAGATCAAGCAAACTATTGAGAGTACCACTGAAATGGCCTATTTTAATCCCAAAGTTCATACAGAGGTTGTAGCTGATGCTAGCCCTATCTTGTTAGGCACAATCCTTGCACAGCACAACAGACAACCAAATGGCTGGAGACATATTGTGGCATTTACCAGTAAAAGTCTGTCACAAACTAAACTTGCTTACTCGCAACCTAAAAAACAAAGTTTGGGAGTGGTCTGGGCTGGCGAATATTTCCATGTGTTTCTGTACGGAAAGCCCCTGTACGGAAATCCCTTCATAGTAGTGACTGACCATTAAGCATTGTTGCCAATATGCACAAATCCCTAAGCCAAAATGCCTCCTAGAATTGAACGTTGGGCTTTGAGGTTATAAAAATACAACTATACGATTCTTCATCATCCAGGGAAAGATCAGACTTCTGCTGATTACTTGTCAAGAGTTCCATTAGAAGCCCTGGTACCTCATCTAACATAGGGGAGGCTAACATCAATTTTAATGTGAAATCAAGCACACCAGCTGCCATGTCTTTAGAACAAATTGACTATGCCACGCACCAAGATAGTGACATGGTAAAGTTAAAAGACATTATTGCTCCTCAATCGTGGAACCAGCACTTTAGATCTCCCACTAATGACAGTGAGTATTTGAAGTTCAAAAATGTAAGAGACAAACTTTCAGTGACTCAAGAAGGCCTCATTCTATGAGGTACACAATTGCCCATGAGGGACATCAAGGAATAGTTGCCACCAAGAGAGCTCTCCCTGATGGAGTCTAGTTTCCGTATTGCGACGAAAGGGTCGTAAAAGGGTTGAAGACATGTCACATATGCAACTGTCTTTTGTCTCGAGTCCGCACCCTTTGAACATGTCGGAAATTGCCACGTCATGCTTGGAAGAACTTTGCTATTGATTGTTTTGGTGAGAATGGAGATTATCTTCTAGTAATCATTTATGAATATTCCCATTTTCTATTGGCAGAAGACCTCTTATCCACTACACATGAAAAGCTTATTAAAAAATTAGATGGTCTCTTTGTGACATGGGGTGTACCTGCACTCTTATAATCTGACAATGGCCCATCTTTTAATAGTCAAGATTTCATAGACTTTCTAATTCACCTCAATATAAAGCATCAAAAAAGTGCTCCTCTTTGGCCCCAGGCCAATGATCTGGTAGAACGGTTCATGAGTAAGCTACAGAAAGCTGTTCAGAGTGCTGCATTGGAGAAGCTCAACATCAAAGTTGTTTCGAACAATACTCAATGACAGGAGAAAGCTCTGCAACTCTCATGTTAGGAAGGGCCATGATGACCAAGCTGCCCCAATAGCCCAACCTCAGATTCAAGATTGAGGAAGACATTTATGCTACAGATGTTGGTCACAAACAGATGATGGAAATATATGCTGACAGACAACAGCATATAAAATATGTCAGCTTTACAAAAGGAGATCGAGTGCTTGTCAGACAAAACACAGAAAGAAAGTCTGATGCTCCTTTTGAGGCTGAACCCTTTACCACTGGTGACGCTGAGATTCCCATCTAGATTTTTATCGTACCACTCCGGGGAATCCCCAGGTCGACGGGTCTCTTTGGCCTGCTTAGAAATGTGAAGGAAGTCCCTTAAATTAAATATCATTGGCAAATAATCAAAATCAATAATCTAAAAGAACAACTGACTCCGAGAAAAAATTGAAAAATGTATTACAAAGCCAAAAATAACTGGACATACAAGCACCTCAGCAAGAGGTTTCTGAAAATAAACTGGCACTAATACAAACATATTCCTACACAAGAGTCTCCAACGACTCAAAATAAAAAACAGAGTTAATTCGAGGGAGCATCAGGCATGCAATCACAGTCCGCACTGGTAAACTCGACTGCATCGGTTCCAGTGGGAAAGAAAAAGTTAGTCTGTCCCTACCTTAATTCTAAATTGACATCCCTACTTAACATACCTCCTAGGCAAGAGTAAAAGTTGTCAGCTGTGAAGGCTCCCTAAGAAGCATATTCACTTTTCCAGGTAAGTAGCCCTAACTAAAGAACTCGTTCTAAGATGCTCCTTAATTTCTCCTGCCTAGTTCCAACTAAAACCCATGTCTAACTGCACATCAAACTGGACTGCCTTAGACAGGATTCAACCCAAAATCTACTGGCCCTAACCCTAGATTCAATAGCAACTGACTCTCCACCCTCGGGGCACTTTCCCTAATACAAAATCCCAAAAAACAAGGGGTACGCCCATGGCACTCCCCCTTCAGCAGGTACAGCCCCTCGTACTTTTCCAGTGTCGAACCTTCTTCTTCTAAAAACCATTGCTGTGTCCTTGGATCCCAGGCACCTTCTCCGCCTAATGTTGCAAGTGTGCATTCCAACACACTCCCTCCGTCCGCACTCCTACTCTAAACAATGGCTCATTCTACCTAACAAATCTTGTGGCCTTGCACCTGCAAAAGAAATGCATGTGAACGAATCCCTTGTATGCCTTAAGTTTCAATTCGAAATTCAACTGCAACCCTGAGCTTCTTTCCCAAAATACATTTCCCATACATACACATCCAAAATGCGATGCAGCGAGCGCTACGAAATTTCGTTTATTAATTAAATTGTTTACTTACCTCCCATTATCCATATTACGGTTTTTAGCACCCCCCACTCTGCCCCTCCCCCGCCTCACCTTTCTGCCCCCACCGCAACTCCCTCCACGGGCCGCGGCTGGAGCCTCCCTCTCCGGTTCAGATGTGGGCCATTCGGCGGCAACCTTGCAAGCTACCCACAAGTCACTCGGAACTACAATGTCAAACGGGTGTATTCAAATCGATCCACAACACCTTCGAAATCTTGACGAACCTCTCAACTTGCTTGTACCATTCAACTGGACTCTCTCTCAATTTTGAGAATTTGTTTGTGAATGCTGCCAATTCTCTGCTATTCCAAGGCACATGCACATACCCCCCACTAGCTACCTCTCGCAAGGGGTAGTTCCCAATTCCTGACAGACCCTCTCCCGAAGGAGGTGGTTCTGCTGCATTTCTCTTAACACGCTTTTTCTTAGTCCATCTTTCTTCCCATTTGTCGAGCCTACTCCATGCTTGTATCCCTATGATCAGCTCTCTGATGTGGGTCTTCAGTCTAATCACCCTCTTTTCATCTAGATCCTGATCAGTATACTATAACCGATGACCACCCTGCAACATTTTCATTTTAGACAGATCCACATCATACTTGTTTGCCAACTCAGTTAGTTTCTCATGTGCCGACCTTGCTTTACGAGTCACATCCTTTGCTACAAACAACAACTTGTCTGGCTCATAAAGTTCCACTCTCTTTATTGGTAGGTTCCCTTCAACAATCTCGTCCACTTCTGCTTTCAATTGCATCACATCTAACCTCTTTGCCCTTATTGCTGTTCTAAGGATACTGTGAGTAGATGCACCATTCAACTCTCTACAGTCACTGTCCTGCTCTGCGCTCCTGTTCACTTCAAAGGTGTCCCTTAAAGCTACTCTTTGCTCGACACTCTCATGGTCCCAGTCCTCTCTTGCCCGATCACCCTGTGTTCCCTCAATGGACTCCCATGATCTCAGGTCTGACCTCAACCCTCCCGGGGATTTCGGTCTCGGTCCCCTCAAATCCATCGGCCTTCTTGATGAATCGGCTGTAGCCGGCAATGGTGTGCTCGACTCTACCGGCCTCAGTGATGGAACCAGCTCATTTACTTCTTGGTTCCCTCCAAACCCCACACTTCCTTCCATCCCTATCTGTGATGGACTTCCATTTCTTACCTGCTCTGGGTTGTACACTGACACTATGCGACCAATGGTAACCGGCACCCTAAGAGCATACGGTAACCTCTGAGAAGTGACACTTTCTGTATTCAGCATTTCTACCATCAAGAATGTTCCCACTATTTCCGAACTTGCTGGAGCTTGTGGTTCCCTAGTTCCTTCCAACGGAGCTGATTCAACTCCCTATACCTCCGGATTATATGGAGGTGGTCTCTCAGATAACATCCTTTCTAACAAGCTGTCATCAGTATCACTGTCTTCATCCTCAACCTGCTTTTTCTGCGCATCCCCTGTCTTGACCAACAATGGATACAAATGTTCCCCCTGAATCTTCTGTTCTCTCCATCTCTTTTCCAATGCGTCCCATCTTGCATCAAGAAAACGCACTGACTGGCCTCTTCACTTGCACCTGTCTCCTGTCCCAGTTTCTTTTGTGCGCCGCCCTAATCCACGCATTCAGCGCTTCAAACTGTGTTGGTCTAGGCAAAGGTTGTGAAGCAGCCATAATCGATTTCAGCTGATACAACACCTCTACTCTAAATGTTACATATCTGGGAAAAGTCAATTTCTCATTTCCGTCAGTCATTTTGGTCCAATTGTCAAGCCACAATATGTAAATGTAAATGTATAGGCATTTATATAGCGCACTACTTACCCGGAGGGTCCCAAGGCGCTTCGACCGCTGCGAAACCCTTCCTGGCTTCCCTGAGAGATGGTCCCTTAATGGGTATCTCCAGGGTGAGACCAGGCATCCCCGGCGGTCTGGTGGGGCCGTTAGTGAGGATGAGGCAAGCTAATGCCCAGAGTTGCCGAGTGTGATCGCTGATCAGAGTGGGCACCGAGGCGAGAGAATTATCGAGTCCACTGACCCTGGTCCAGAAACCTGCCGCGCCGGGAATCGAACCCTGGTCCCGGGCCGTCCTCTGCTCTCGGGTCTGCCGCCTCTAACCAGTGAGCCACACTACCTCACTAAATGGTATGCAACCCCACGTTCGTAGCCATGTAATGAGCTGGGGTGTCCTTGGACGGAGCCTCTTTCCCCCCCTTCTCCCCCTCCGGGCTCTAATCTCTTTTCCCTTTTTTTGAACAAATACCGCGACACTTTGAAGCATTTCATGATGAAACCCAGCGTTTCTCTGTTTGCAACGCTTGTTTATTTTTAACAACAATTAACCAATCACAGCGCAGCTTCACACCAATCGCCCTATCATAGCGCGGCACCTTCTGACGTCACTTTTCTCCCGCTTGCAGTAGTTCCCCTCCTTTTCACTTCGCTTCTCACTCACGCATACGTCCCAAGCATACACTGAAATTATCACTTACGACCAAGCAATCACTTCGCTGACTGTATGTCCGCAGTCTGACTGTACGTCCACAGTCGTGTAATTGTCACCGAGCTGGCAACTGTCTTTCCGCAAAGTGACCGGACAATCACCTCACTGATAGGTTACAAACACTCAGCAACCCACGGCCAGCGGGTCAGTTACTCACACACTCACACATTTGTTCCCCCTATCTCGGTCCTGCGGGCGATCGATGGTACCTCACGATCCCCTTAACAATGGTCAACAATTACGTTTAGTGTACGGTACACCCGACCTACTTAAGCTACTCCTTGAGCCTAAGATTATCCCGGGCTGCGCGTGTTCACAGCCAGGCATTCTAACTCCGCAAGACATCACAACACAAACATCACAACAATACTGCAATCTAACATTACAAAACCCTGTTCATACTCACTCTCCCACGAACTGCTGCTTTCCGCCGCACCGTCACTCTCCGTCAGTTTCCATGAAACGCCGTCTTCTGCCGGTAATCCACTGAACGGTCATCACCTAACTTCTATGGGCCTTGGGGAAATCTTTATCCTAATCTAGGACTCCCTTACTTCTGGAGACCAACCATCCACTGGCTACCAACTGATGGCGCTGAGATTCCCATCTAGATTTTTACCTTACCACTCCGGGGAACCCCCAGGTTGACGGGTCTCTTTGGCCTGCTTAGAAATGTGAAGGAAGTCCCTTAAATTCAATATCTTTGGCAAATAATCAAAATCAATACATTTTAATCTAAAGAACCATTGACTCCGAGAAAAAGTTAAAAAATGTATTACAAAGCCAAAAATAGCTGGGCATACAAGCACCTCAGCAAGAGGTTCAGAAAATAAACTGGCACTAATACAAACATAATCCTATGCAAGAGTCTCAAACAACTCAAAATAAAGAGCAGAGTTAATTTGAGAAGCATCAGGCATGCAATCACAGTCCCCACTAGTAAACTCAACTGCATCGGTTCCAGTGGGAAAGAAAAAGTTAGTCTGTCCCTACACTAATTCTAAATTGACATCCCTATTTAACATACCTCCCTCCTTCTAAGATGCTCCTTAATTTCTCCTGCCTAGTTCCAACTAAAACCCATGTCCAACTGCACTTCCAACTTGACTGCCTTAGACAGGATTCAACCCAAAATCCTACTGGCCCTAACCCTAGATTCAATAGCAACTGACTATCCACCCTCGGGACACTTTCCCTAATACAAAATCCCCAAAACAAGGGGTACGCCCATGGCACTCCCATTCAGCAGGTACAGCTCCTCGTACTTTTCCAGTGTCGAACCTTCTTCTTCCAAAAACCGTTGCTGTGTCCTTGGATCCCAGGCACCTTCTCCGCCTAATGTTGCAAGTGTTCATTCCAACACACTCCCTCCGTCCGCACTCCTACTCTAAACAATGGCTCCTTCTACCTAACGAATCCTGTGGCCTTGCACTTGCAAAAGAAATGCATGAGAACGACTCCCTTGTATGCCTTAAGTTTCAATTCAAAATTCAACTGCAACCCCGAGCTTCTTTCCCAAAATACATTTCCCAACCCAGCATCTCTAGTCATGCTAAGAAACCCGCAAGTAGTCCTCTGCTAACGTTTCTTCTCACAGGCCTTTACTCTTTTAAATGCATTTCCAATACAATGATATAAACATTTCATTAATAAATCCTAACATTACACTCTATGTTATTAAGCATTATTCTCATGTTAAAGCATTACATTTCTCCTTGCATAGCTCACACGTGCAACTTTAATATGGCACGTTTAATCTCGAAGCACATTGTATACACAGAGCAATTAATCCTAAATTACTTAGCATTACCCATTCGATTAAGCAGGGCATTAGTCAGTGTATAATATGGGCAGCACTCTTGATTAGTCCTACATTTCTAAACACAATCGATAATAAAGTCCTCTATTTATGTGGTTGCTGACTACAGGCGATTATAATGCATCCCTACAATTTGTCAAACATGGTGCTCCATCACCATCACTAACACATGGTGACTGCCGAGCATCCTGGGAAGTCACTTAAGAGAGATTCCACTAATTTTTCACCTGTGGCCCATCACTTACCAAACATTAATGTCACTGTAGAGATTGGCTGCTGGCAGACTGTTGATGACTCTGTGTCTGCTGATTATTCCACCTCACCTGTGCAGATCACGGACATTTCGACTGCTAGTTCTCACTTTCCAGTGACCCGGATAGGACGTGTAATTCATGCGCCACACAGCTTCTTAAAAAAATTGTTATTGCATATATATCTATGATTATCTGTATTTATTCATGTATTTATTCATGTATTGATTTACATATTAACTATTTTGAAAAGTTTTAACTTTTAATTTAACAAAACTGGAGATGTAATGTCTTGTAAATAAACGAACACTGGAACTTTTTGGTTCCTATTGTACACCACAGGCCTGTGAAGTAGGCATTGGAGAGATGAGTTGAAGGCAAGCTTAGAATGTTGAGCTGACTTACACACAGTGGAATAATGATGTGTAAAATTACTCTTCATGTGTGATGTGGTTATTGGCGAGTACTGGGCTAGCAGGACGCTACACCTACTCTTCAAACTTAATTTTTTCTTTCCTTCCTTTTTTCTTTCTTCTATTCTTATGTACCTTTGTTACAACCTGCTTTCTTTTAACTTTCATTGGATCTTTCCTTATTTTCATTCTTTTTGCCTTCTCTCGAGCTGCCTTGCTGCAGTTAACTCCTCATTTTTTCTTTGCTATTTTAAAAATGTATCCATCTCTCTGTCACTGCTTTAAGCTACTTTGGCCCACCACCCAAGAATTGTGCCACTGTAATTTATTTTTTAAGTATTTATTAGTTTCTCTTTCTGAATTGTCATGACATGCTAGTCAGAGATGAAAGTTAAGAAGGGTCATAAAACAATGTAACCTGTAATGGGTACTCCTTCTTACGCAGGTCTAGTGGGTGCTTTACTACACCTTTGCCAGGGTGAACCCATATCTTCATCATTATGAAGACCCCATTGATACTATGTCCACATATGGTGTCAGAGATTTGGCAATACATAATGGTTGTACTGCTTGTCTGTTTTAACTTATGGTTGTAGAGTGAAATATAATATGTTCAATCAACTGTTTACCGCAAAACACTTCAGCAGCTAAATCAACTACAAGTTAACACACCCACTGGTGGCATCCTGCACAACCACATTCCAGACCCACTTAAACCCACCTAACCCAGTTTCAGCCTACCCTGCTGCAGCTGAGGCTACATCTCAGAAGCAGACTGGCTGAACTCCATCATCATAGACCTAACTTAACCCGACAACCTCAATGTGGATATCATCTACTTCAACAACTGGATGAAGAACTGTGTCAAGTCCTCACTCCCATCAAACCCAACAAGCAAAGTAGAACCAACAAGAAGGCCAGCTGGTACACAGAGGACCTCCGAGCATCAAAACCACAGAGCAAACAGATAAAAAGGAAAAGGAGAGCCAGCCATGAAACTGCAGATAGAACTACCTACAAGGCAGCACACAGATGCTACCAACAGCAACTGAGAGACATAAAAAAACGATCAATAGCTGACTGCATCGAAGTGAGCTCCTAAAGCTGCAAGAAGATCTTCTTGATTGGCAAGGAATTCACCACACCCTCTGCCTCTGTCAACATCATCACCCCCTCACAAAAACTCTGCAACAAGCTATCAAACTTCTTCCAAAGCAAGATCCTGAACATCTACAACAACTTCACACACCAACCCGACCCCAGTGATCTCACTCCCAACCTGCCATCACCTTTTAAAATGGCCACCTGAATGAATGGAAAACTCTCACCAGAGAAGATACATTGAGGATCATTCAGACCATCGACTCGGGGGCCCCAACAGATTTATGCCCCCACTACATCTACTACCTCGGTGCGCTGCCAATCATCACTGTTCTCACTCACATCATTAACACCTCCTTCACGTCCGCCACATTCCCTGAAGACTGGAAGCATTGAACTGTCACTAGTACTACCCTCCTCAAGGAGCCATCAGTTGACTTGAACTGACTAAGCAACTTACACCCGATCGCCATGCTTCTGTACCCAGCCAAAGTGATAGTGAAGACCATCAACATACAACTCAGAAGCTACCTCAAACTACACAACAGATTGAACAACAATCAGTCAGGTTTCATGACAAACCACAACACTGAAACGGCCTTCACTGCAGCCACTGGCAACATCGGGACCATCATGGATGAGGAGAAACAGCAGCACTCATCCTCATTCAACTCCCTGGGCATTTGACAAAGTCTCAGACAGCACACTCATCAGAAGACTACACAAGATTGGAATCCAATGATCCATACTCAGCTGGATCTGCTCCTAAAAAAGTCAAACTTCCTCCCTTTACATCGGAGTACAAGAACCTGATCTGTAAATACCCCCAGGGTTAATTTCTCAGGCCGATCCTGGTAAACATCTACATGACATTACTTGCCCATATCTTCGGATCCTAAGGTATCACCATCATCTCCTATGCTGATGATGCCCAACTCATCCTCTTTCTGGTGGACAAGACATTCACCCCTAGAACCAACTGCATGATCTTACAGCAGAATATATAAGAACCAACAACCTGAAGCTCAACTACAACAAGACGGATGTACTGGTCTTTTGTAAACATGACTTCCTCATGGGACAACACCAGTGGCTGACAGGGACCAACATCAACACACACCAATCATGGTAGAAATCAGGGAATCATCCTGGACAACAAACTTTACATGATGGCCCAGGTCAAGTAAATGAGTACTGTCTGCTTTCCCATCCTATGTTTGCCTGAAAAGATCTTCAAATGGCTGCCACAAAACACCAGATGAACCATCAAGCAAGCACTCATCACAAGCAAACTCATACACACACTTCGTACCATACAGAATGCCTCTGAAAGACTCATACTCAACTTCCTTTGCCACATCCACATCTCACCTCACCTCACCACTGGCTACCCATCCAAAACACAGCACAATTGAAATTCCTAACGCACACTTACATAGCTCTGTACAACACCAGGCCAGCATACCTAAACAACAACATTTAGTTTCACAAGCCTACCAGACACCTACCCTCAGCCTCACTCTCACTCGCACACACACCCCACATCCTCAAACACATATCAAGAGTTGGGGCGGAGCTTGCCGGCGTCCATGAAAGACGTGTGAGCGCTGAGCTCCTCGCCTGAGCCCCTTTAAAATTCGACAAAACTATCCTTTCGGCACCTAGCTAGCTCTGAAAGCTGTGGTGGACTCTCTAGCTACGCCTGGGCCTGGTGGAGGGCTTTTCCCCGGTCGAAATCCGGTGTGGTGTCGCTTTGCTGTTCGGAGGAGGGTGAAGTGGCGGACCAGTCCGTAGTCCACGGTCTATCCTGAGAAACCGCCCGGGCTGCGTCACGCTACGTGCAGCCCGGGACACGAGGGTGGTGCCGGTCTGCCTCTTCTGCGACTGCACAGTTGGCCCTGATACGCGATATCAAGCCGTGTTCCCGAGAGCAGCCGTGGTGGCCTGACCCCTGGTTGTGCACCCGTTGGGAGCTGAAGTACTGGTGTTACGAGGTACTATTGGACGCTGACTGAATCCACAGGCGGACTGCCATCTCCTTGGGGAGAGTCCCATCGGCCATTACCCGGACCTTCCGCATCTCTAGGCCTGCTGTGGAGCTGCGGATTTGGAAGCGTTTTGGGGTGTAGTGGTCAGGCGGCTCGGCATTGGTGTGATTCGGTACCGAAGAAGTGCTTGGTTGTGTTCCTCTCTGGCCTTTGGGCCTACTCGTACTGCAGGGCGACTAGCCGCCATCTTGGACGCATTTCTTGCTGCGCAACATCTCGTCCACCGGAGATTGCTCCCCCAGTGTCTCATCTCTGCCCTACCAACACTCGCTGGCAATATATTGCTGGCGGTTGAACGCCTCATTATACGACAATCAGAACCGCTATGGGGAAAGGTGACAAGAATCAACCCAAACTGTCGTTTGATCAGCGGAAGGCGAAAGGGGCTGAGGGGCCTGCCCCGGATGCCTCACAGCGGCCTACGTCCGACAGCACGTTGTGTGCAGACATCCGTGAAATGCTGGGAGTCATGGAGAAGGGCTTACAGGACAGCATGGCGGCGATTGGCACTAAAATTGACGCATTGTCATTTAGGATGGACCGCATGTCGGAGAGGGTGGATAAACATGCTGAACGGCTGGATATGGCAGAACGGCGGCTAACGGAAGCGGAGGAAGCCCAAATGGAATGGGATAAAGACCGCAAGCAGTTCGGACGCCTCCTCCAGGTCATCCAAGACAAGACGGAGGACTTGGAGGCACGCTCACGGCGCTCCAACGTCCGCATCACTGGGGTGGCGGAATCTACCAACACTGGCAAGATGGAGTTGTTTGTGGAGAAGCTGCTCCGAACACTGTTGGGGGAGGAGGTCTTCTCCCCCATGTTCATCGTCGAGAGGGCTCATCGCACTCTGGGGCCGAAGCCGCAACCAGGTCTCCCGCCGCGGCCGATCATTGCGAAGCTTTTGAACTATAGGGACAGGGATCTGGCGCTCCGGCTGGTGAGGGGGAAGGGAAAGTTGCAATTCGAGGGCATGAACATCTCCCTCTATCCGGACTTTACAGCGAGAGTGCAGGAAGAGAGGAAGCGCTTCGCCCCATATAAGAAACAGTTGAGAGGCCTGGGGCTGGACTATGCCATGTTGTATCCTGCAAAGCTACGGATCAACAAGCAGGGTCACTCACACTTCTTCACTGACCCTGCGGACTTGAAGAAATCTCTGAAGGAGTGGGCCAAGGAACAACGCAATAGCCCGAGGAGACAACGTGAGGACTCTGACGAGGCTGCCACCATGGACGGCCAGGGGTGACCGAATATGTAGACTCTTTGTGTGATTTACTCTGTTGCAGGTGCTGTGCATCTAATTAATCGAAACTGTGGGTTGCGCTCCTGCTACTGGTGGTCTACACAGGGGGTATAGCAACTGCGTGATTTACTGTATGCTGGTAGCCTGGGGGAAGGCTCTCCCGCGTGCGGGAGACTAGTTCTTTGATAAAGTGATTCCTGAGCTAGTGAGGGTGCTGAATAGTACTGGGGGCGGGGTGATGGAGCCACTGTGGTTTGAGGTCCTTGACCCAATTGTACTGTTGTCTAGCTGGGAACCTCTGCCGCTGTGCTTTCGGCCTTTTTCTGGCTCTCCTTAGGGCCCTTTGGGTCTGTAGTGTTCTTCCTTGTGGTAGGGGGATGTTGGGGGGTGGTGTGTCCTGTCTGACCGGGTTGGGGATGGTCGGCTGTGGGTGGGTGGGTGGTTGCTCTACTCTTCTTTTGTTGATCATGTTTCGCATGTCTTTTGGGGTTTGTGGGGGGGAGGGTTTAGTGCGGCCTACTTCCGGGTTGTGTCTACTGTGCTACCTGAGCGACGCTGATTTGTTCACGGTCCTGCAATGGTTGATGTCGAGACTTTAGGGCCGGAGAGTGGCCCCAACTCTCTCCGACTGTTATCTTGGAATGTGAGGGGGCTGAATGATTTCCACAAACTCAGGAAGGTGTTAGCCTATTTGCAGCGGCACCGGGTTGATCTGGCCCTGCTTCAGGAAACCCACCTGCCTCTAACTAGTCCTATGTTGCTGACGAGGGGTCTGGGGAGTGCTTGTGTTGCTGCAGGGTTCACTACACATTCGAGGGGTGTGCTTACGTGGGCTAATCCCAAATCTCAGTTGACATTGCAGAAAGTTGTTGTGGACCCGGAGGGTCGGTATGCTGTCACTCGCTGTGTGGGGAAAGGCCACGACTTGTTGGTTGTGAATGTGTATGGCCCCAATTATGACACCCCTGATTTTTACACCTCACTGGCGGACCTCTGTAGACAGTATGAAGGCTCCAGGTTGCTATGGGGGGGGAGATTTCAATTTTGTGTTGAACCCGGAGCTGGATAGGTCGGCTGGTCCTCCCAGGTCCCCGGCGGCCTCGGCGTTGCTTATGCAGGCGGAGCTGGTGAAACTTGATCTGCTGCGATGTGTGGGGTTCACTCATTACTCAGCCTATCATGATGTCCACACGAGGATTGATTATTGGTTTGTCTCCCACTCCCTCCTTAATTCGGTGAGGGGGTGTGCAGTACTGCCCCGCACGTTGTCTGACCACTCGCCGCTGCTTCTGCTATTAGAGGCCCCGGCTAGAAGGATACCCCCGTTCACCTGGAGGTTCCCCCCGTATTCACTGCTAGATGAGGCTTTCAGAGGGGAACTAGCGGAGGATATAGACACTTACTTCTCGACTAATGTGGGGTCTGTGGATAGTGTCCAGGTGCTCTGGGATGCTTTCAAGGTGTACATACGTGGGATGACGATGGCCAAGCACTCGGGGGTGCTTAAAGCTATCAGGCAGCGCTTGAAATACCTGGAAACTCAACTGTCTGATTTGGAACGTCAAGCGGGGGGTGTGAGTAGTACGGACATAACTGAGAGGCTTAAGTCCCTGCTCTTAGAATTCCACGATGAGGCAGATAGGGAGATACAGCATATGGGAAAGTACGCCACAGCACGCACGTGTGGGGAACGAGACCGCCCTGGCTCCCTGCTGGCTAAACTAATGCGAAATAGTAGACTGCCCCTGGTGGTAGAGAAATTATTGACACCTAGTGGTGAGGTGGTGACTGGGGAACAAGAAATACTGGCGGAATTCCACGCTTATTACACCGCACTGTATACATCGAGATCAGACCACCTTGAGGAGGAGATAGATGACTATCTGAGTTACATCCAGATGCCCTTTTTAGCTAATTGGCAGCGAGAATTCCTGATGGCGCCATTCCAGAAGGAGGAGATTAAGGAGGCGCTTGAGGGGATGAAGTCGGGCAGTGCTCCGGGGTCGGATGGCCTTACGGTGGCCTTCTATAAGGCTTTTCAAGACAAACTGGTACCTTACTTGATGCTCCTCTTTGACGACATCTGTCAACAGGGTAGTATGTCGAAATCTATGAGGGAAGCGCTCCTCATCACCATCCTGAAGCCGGGAAAGCCCCCCAACGAGTGTGGCTCGTATAGGCCGCTCTCACTGATTAACGTAGATGCCAAATTATATGCAAAAGTTCTGGCAGCCCGGTTGGCTCTACTTGTCCCAGACCTGGTTGCCCCGGAACAGGCGGGGTTCGTCCCCGCTCGGAACTTGACTTACAATATTCGTACGGTGCTAGGCACCATTCAGCATGTCCGGCAGGAGAACAAGGCTGTGGCTATCTTCCTGGACATGGAAAAGGCCTTTGATTCAGTGGAATGGCCGTTTATGCTCAGGGTCCTACGTAAGTATGGGCTTGGCGAACCTTTCCTGCAGATGCTAGGGGCGCTATACTACAAGCCGACTGCACGACTAAAGATAGGAAACTCGGTCACTGCCCCAATTGAGAGGGTTGACCCCTCTCCCCGCTTCTGTATGCTTTGGTGGCGGAACCTCTAGCCTGCGCTATTAGGGAATACCACGGGTTCGAAGGGATCAATTTTCCTACCTATCAGATCGGCATATCAACATACGCCGACGATACTCTGTTATATGTCAGAGAGCCGGAGGTGAATCTGTCGTCTGTCTTGCGGGAAGTGGTGCGGTTCGGGGCCCTTTCGGGCCTTCGGGTCAATTGGAACAAGTCTGTGGCGCTCCCTCTGACCCCGGTGACCCTTCCGTTTGACTCGGAATACCCGTTGCAATGGACCACGGACTATATTCGTTATTTAGGGATCCGTATTCACACTGACCCTGAGATCCTGGTCCGCGAGAACTATGGCGTTGCGTACTCCAAACTTGTGGATGATGTGGAGGTGTGGTGTAGGCTCCCACTGTCTCTGATGGGCAGGATAGCAATTATGAAGATGGTGGTTCTTCCCAGGTTCCTCTTTCTCTTTGCTAACTTACCTATCGTGCTCTCAAAGGCCTTTTTCCGTCAGCTTACGCAGACGCTCATCAGGTTAGCGTGGGGGGGCAAACAACCGAGGGTCCAATGGCAAACTTTAATGCTCCCTTATGAACGAGGGGGCCTGGGTGCTCCTGATCTAGAACGGTACTACAGGATAGCACAGGGGGCTCATCTTCACACCTGGATCCATGGGGACCCTGGCATCCCACACGTGAAGCTGGAGCACCTCTTCGTGGACCCCACCCCTCTCCCAGCCACGATATGCTGTCCTGTTGATCGCAGGGTTGGTAATTTGGATTCTATCGCGGCCACGAACCATGCTTGGCATGAGCTAGTCCGCTCCCGAGATAGTGAGCTGTTGTGCTCTCCCCTTCTTCGAGTGGAATGGGCGGTGTGGTTGGCCCCGCTGACTGAGAAGGGAGTCCTGAAGGCGTTACGGGACTTGGGCATGGAAACGGTAGGGGATTTCTTTTTGAATGGCACGGTGAAAACATCGCAACAGGCCCTCCAATCCCACTCAGGGACGACGCTGCTACACAGCTTCCAATATCATCGGGTCCGTAGGGCGTTGCAGGTGTTGCTGGGCCCTGAAATGGCAGAGCCGCAGGAGGTGCCGGAACTCACATATGTCATTAAGAACCCATCGTCAAGCAAGCTGGTGACAAACCTCAAGAAATTGGGGGATGGGCACCGGCAGTACCCGCTATCCAAGACTAGATTGGCCTGGCAGTGTGACCTCCAGTTGACGATCTCGGATGAGATGTGGCAATACTGCTGCACAAATACTAGAAAGATCTCACTTAATAGTAGACATCGTCTGATACATTTTAAGTACTTGCAGCGGGTCTACTACACACCGGAAAGGTTGCACAGGTACGGATTGCGGGAGTCGGCGGAGTGTGAACGATGCCACTTTCCCTCGGCTGATTTTTTGCATATGTCCTGGACTTGCCCTAGTATCCATAAGTTTTGGCGGGAGGTATTCTCTGAACTTAGTGCGATGTTGGGTACGGAGGTTCTGCCGTGCCCGGCACTGGCCCTGCTGGGTTTTTCCAAACCATTGCCAGTGGCGGTGCGGCGATTGGCTGATATTGCTCTGCTGACGGCCAAGCGCCTGGTTGCGTTGTGCTGGATGAGAGGGCCGGTTCCCACTAAAAAGCGCTGGGAGACGGATTTGCTGTATTGCTGTACACAGTCTGAGGCGTATAATGAACTGCTTCCCCCAAAGAGTCGCCCTAAGAATTTCTGGGGGCTATATAGAGAATATCAATGCGCCAAGGAGGATGGAGAGTCGGACCCTGAAGGGGAGGTGTTGGATGAGCAGCAGGAGGGTGGGGTGGAGGCAGCGGAGGTTGGCGTGGTACATGGTTGACTGTCCTCTTCCTGGTGGTGGTTGTCTGGTTTCTTGCTGCTGCTAGTTGAGGAGTTGAGCGTGTGAGTCCCCGGGATGGTTGTGCAGGGTGGGTGATCTTCATGGTCCCTTTCGAAAATCGCACCACACCATTGAGCCCTCAGGTTCTTGGCTGTAGGTGCATTGTTCATCTGTAGAATCAGTAGACATAGCAGGTGGGTGGGTGGACACGGGTGCGGGTAGGCTGACTTAGTTGAGGGGTGGGGGGGATTTCTTTTAGTTGTGGGTTTATTGCACTCTTTTTTCTCCCTCTTTCAGGGTATTTTGCTTCCATGATTCTGTGACTTTGTTTGGCACGAACGAGCTGACCGCATTATTTTTGCACAACTGATCTATGGACATGGGTGTCGATACTAGCATCAACTGTTTTCTTCTTGATATGTGTCAGAATCTATTCCTGCAGAACGGTTTTTCCTTCCTACGTGTGCGCCGCCAGGCCTCTGGGATGCTGGCACTACGGCTGTGTAAGAGACCACTGCCCAATGTCCTAGGTGCTATCAATTGTTGCCGCCGGCCTCCGGGTTGTAGGCGATGAGTGCTGTGTGCTTACATCAAAGGTGCAATAAAGTATAAATTTAATAAAAAAAACACATATCAAGAGTTCGCTCATTCTCATACATTGCACCCAAAGTTTAAAACAACCTATCACAACACATCGGAGGCTCCTCCTCAATTTTTGAGTTCTGCAAAAAGGTGAAGACCTGGCTTTTCAAATAAATCTGCGGGGACCCCATGCTTACAAACCTGCTCAAGCACCTTGATAACCTCATGGGGGATTAGCGCACTGTACAAATCTACATAACATAACAGCCATCATTGATCTCAAGTGTACCTGAGCAGCATTTGGTTTTTACATTTTTTTTCAGCTACTTCCGTGCAAGGCATATTCACTATGCACCTGTCTTTAATGTCACTTCGGCTGTTGTGTTTAACTTTGTAAACAAAGTTTGTCTTGATTATCCAAATGAATTATAGTTTGAAGCATAAGTCCGTGTACAATATATTTGTTAGATAATTTAGGTTGGGAGGAGGTTTTTCAACTTGCTTACAGTACAGGAACAACTCTGAAGGTATTCTAGACTTGGTCCATAGGAACGATTGTTCTGTGCAATGCTTACATAACCCCGGGCAGGCATGTTAGGAAATCTGAATGTTACTGTATGGTTAGGCAAGACACTGACTTTATTTGAGCTGTGCATGAGTTCCGACAGTCTTACTACTGAATGTTAACCATCTTTTGAGGGATGCATGGCTTACCCTTGACGGAGCAGGGTTTTCTATATCTTAACTTTCGGGTGTTATCATTAAATAAACCTCACCACTAGTTATATGGACCTTTGTGCATCAACAAAGTAAGATTAAAAGGAGCGTTCATTTACATCAACACATCAGTATTAATAATTTTTTTGACATTTGTTAATTCAATAAAGAGAATTTGTGGTGACTTAAAGGGTTTAATTAACAATTCAGTTCAAATAGATCTATTTATGCAATAGTATTATTATTCAGCCATCATCATTACAAATCCAAATAACCCATTAGTCGGTATTTCAAAATGAGATAAATCACAATATTGGTGAAAATCATTGTCAAAATAGAAATATTGCAACAAGCGTGTTCCATAAAGGAATTTCCCTAATCTAAAGTAAATTGAGAATGTTCAGTTCGGAACCCTATAAAGTGTTCTGACGAGAGAATAAAATGCATAAACAAGAAGCTCTTGCACTTCTATTAAATGAGAATGGTTAAACCTGAGAGTATTCTCAGCTATAAATCATCAGGCATCTAGTAAATAGATATAGGCTGAAAAAGTAATCTCTCATGAAGAGAGCTATGGTCTCGCGACACCCAGGGAAGGATCTCGAGCAATGAGACGACCTACTCTAGGAACATCCCTTAATATAAATACTTGGGGGCAGATTTACAAGCCCCTTGCGCCATGTTGACGCCGCCTTGCGTGACGCAACAGCGGCGTAAACTTGGCGCATCCCTGCGAGGCATTTACAATGTGACGCATCTAGGGAGATGCGTCACGTTGTAAAGCCCTGTGCCACATGTGGGCGTTCCGGCGCAGGGTGGGCGTTCCGGGGCAGGTGCGCCTCGCAAAAGTGGCTGAGTGAAATCTACAAGATTTCACTCAGTCACTTTTAGGCCAATGCTGCGTCAAAACCCTGCGCCTGCTTGAAGCAGGCGTAAGGCTTGACGCAGCATGTTCAAGTTCAAGAATTTATATAGCGCACTACTCACCCAGAGGGTCTCAAGGCGCTTGGGGAGGGGGTTCATTATTTATCGAATAGCCAAGTTTTAAGTTCTTTTCTGAAGGAGATGTGGTTCTGTGTAAGGCGGAGGTAAGTGGGGAGTGAGTTCCAGGTCTTGGCTGCCAAGTAGGAGGAGGATCTACCTCCCATGGTGGATCTTTGGATACGCGGAATTGCGGCGAGGTCTTGCTTGGAGGATCTTAGTTGGCGGGTAGGTGTGTAGAAGGATAGTCGAGTGTTGAGGCATTCGGGCCCTAGTTTGTAGAGGGCCTTGTGTGCGTGGGTGAGGAGACTTAATGTTATTCTCTTGTTGACGGGAAGCCAGTAGAGGTCTTTCAGGTGGCCGGTAATGTGATCTTGGCGAGGGATGTCCAAAATGAGCCTCGCTGATGCGTTTTGGATGCGTTGGAGTTTTTTCTGTAATTTGGCTGTAATTCCGGCGTAGACAGTGTTTCCGTAGTCTAGTCGACTTGTAACCAGTGCGTGGGTGACAGTCTTTCTTGTCTCGGTGGGGATCCAATGGAAGATTTTTTTGAGCATACGAAGTACGTTGAATCAGGAGGATGAGACGGCATTGACTTGTCTGGTCATCGAGACGGAGGAGTCTATGATGAAGCCTTGGTTACGTGCGTGGTCTGTGGGTATGGGTGCTGAGCCCAGATCCGAAGGCCACCATGAGTCGTCCCAGGCAGAGGGGGATGATCCTAGGATGAGCACTTCCGTTTTGTCTGAGTTAAGTTTTAGGCGGCTGTTTTTCATCCATATGGCTACTTCTTTCATGCCTTCATGAAGATTGGTTTTGGCGGTGTTGGGGTCTTTGGTGAGGGAAAGGATCAGCTGGGTGTCGTCAGCGTAGGAGATGATGTTAAGGTTGTGTTGACGCGCGATGGAAGTGAGTGGCCTCATGTAAACGTTGAAGAGGGTGGGACTGAGTGATGATCCTTGTGGTACGCCGCAGATGACTTCGGTGGCCTCTGATTTGAATGGGGGAAGTTGGACTCTCTGAGTTCTCCCAGCTAGGAACGAGATGATCCAGTCCAAGGCTTTTACTTTTATGCCGATGTTGCTGAGGCGTTGTATGAGGGTGCTGTGACAGACAGTGTGGAAGGCGGCGGAGAGGTCGAGTAAAATGAGGGCCACTGTTTTTCCGTAGTCCAGAAGTGTTCGGATGTCGTCTGTTGCTGCGATGAGGGCGGTTTCGGTGCTGTGTTTGGCTCGAAAGCCGGACTGTGAGGGATCGAGGAAGGCGGCGAGTTGGCTATTGATGGCTCTGTCAATGACTTTGGCAGGGATTGGGAGGAGGGATATGGGGCGGTAGTTTTTAAGTTCAGAGGGGTCTGCTGTGGGTTTCAGGAGGGCGCTGACTTCGGCATGTTTCCAGCTTTCTGGAAAGGTAGCAGAGTTGAAGGAGCAGTTGATGACATCACAGAGATGGGGTGCGAAGATGGAGTCTGCTTTGTTGAAGATGTGGTGGGGACATGGGTCGGTTGGAAAGCCAGAGTGGATGGAACTCATTAGGCGGATGGTGTCTTCAGTGGTGATTGGGTTCCAGGCGTTGAGGTTGTTAGAGGGCGGTTTAGGTTCTGAGGGGGGTGGAGAGGATTGTTCGTTGGAACTGTTTTAGAAGCTATTATGTATGTCGGCAATTTTGTTGTAGAAGAAGGAGGATAACGAATCGCAGAGGTCTTGGGAGGGAGTGATGTTGTTTGAAGCTGCGGTGGGGTTCGTGAATTCTTTGCCGATGTTGAATAGTTCCTTGCTGTTATGGGCGTTGTTGTCGAGTCGATTCTTGAATGCTGATTTCTTGGTGGATCAAATCAGCTGGTGGTGTTTGCAGGTGGCTGCCTTGAAGGTGGTCATGTTGTCGGCGATTGGGTTTTTTCTCCATGTTTTCTCGAGCGTACGGCATAGCTTCTTGGATTTCTTAAGGTAATCGTTGAACCAGGGGGCCTTTTTGCTGTCTTGTTTGGTGCAATGGTTTTTCAGGGGTGCTAATTCGTCAGCGCTGTGAGTGATCCATTGTTTGAATTTGATGGCAGCTTGGTTTGGGTCCGATGAGAGGGCAGGTGGGTTTGGTTGAGCGATGTGAGGAGTTGGTTGGTGGTGATTTTGTTCCATTTTCTTTGGGGAATAGGTTGTAGGGGGTTGTGGGTCGAGGTGGTTTTGTAGCTGAAGTGAACACAACAGTGGTCCGTCCAATGGAGAGCTGTGGTGCGATCGAAGGAGATGTGTTTGCTGGAGGTGAAGATTGGGTCGAGCGTATGTCCGGCTACATGGGTGGGGGTGTCAACAAGTTGTTTGAGGCTGAGATTGGCCAGGTTGTCAAGAAGGGTGGTGGTGTTGTTGTTGTTTTTCTTTTCCAGGTGGAAGTTGAGGTCTCCTAGTAGGATGTAGTTCTCGGAGGCGAGGGCATGTGGACTGATGAAGTCAGTGATGTCTTCGCTGAATTGTTGGCGGGTTCCTGGGGGCCTGTAGATGAGGGTGCCTCTGAGTGTGGTCCTAGGGTCGGTGTGGATCTGGATGTGGAGGTGTTCGGAGGTTGCAAGGTTATCGTCGGAGCTGGTCGTGATTTTGATGGTGTTCTTATGGACGATGGCGATGCCTCCTCCTGTTTGGACGGAGCGGTCTTTTCGGATGATCTTGTAATTGTCCGGGATGGCGATGGCGATGTCGGGTGTTGATGATGTGTTCATCCATGTTTCAGTAAGGAAGGCGACGTCCGGTGATGTAGTGTCGAGTAGATCCCAGAGTTCAGTGGCGTGTCTGTGGACTGAGCGGGTGTTCAGCAGGATGCACTTCAGGTGGTTAGGGTCGGAGCTGTGTTTGGGGTTAGTGGATGTGGTATGGGTCTTGATGCTGGTAAATTTGCAGGAGTAGCAGGTGAAGGGACCGTGGGTACGTCCCGGGGCAGCTTCGTAGCATTGTGGTGTGTGTCCGGGGTTAAGGGCGAGGAGAGTGGCGGCGTCATACGTTAAGCGAGTGGGGTGGGTATGGCGGGGACCAGGGGGTCCGGCACTGGGCGCGGTCCAGGCGCGGACGGGCGTAGACGGGCGTAGACGGGCTTACCTTTGGCGCACCTTCGGCGCGCATGGGGCACGAACGCTGTGCGTGAACGCTGCGCGAAACACCATCTGTCATAAGTGGATAGTGGGGGGGTGGGAGCGAGGGAGGAGCAGCTGGGAAGTGGGTGCGTGCTGGGGAGCCTCGCTACGAGGCACAACAAACAAAATGGCAGTGCTAAACAAACAAACAACCAACCAGGCAAGCAGTCAGAGCTGCGATGCAATTAGGCAGTAATGTATTTAATTTACAGTCCAGCAATGCGAGCGCACAATAATTATTCTGCAAAATTAATATTGCCAAGCAGTCACACTACGATACCCAGGCAGCAATCTGATTTGCTCAAGCAGCCAGAGCAAGCGCTACGATGTCCGGCCAGGGAGCGTGGGGGAGCGACCTCCTCTCACGGGGATAGCGAGGTCACAGAGCTACAATCACCGGAGCAGGCTGAAGACAGTCCGTGGGAGGGAGGAGCAGCTGGGAGGCAGGTGCGTGCTGGGGAGCCTAGCTACGAGGCACAACAAACAAAATGGCAGCGCTAAACAAACAAACAACCAACCAGGCAAGCAGTCAGAGCTGCGATGCAATTAGGCAGTAATGTATTTAATTTACAGTCCAGCAATGCGAGCGCACAATAATTATTCTGCAAAATTAATATTGCCAATCAGTCACACTACGATACCCAGGCAGCAATCTGATTTGCTCAAGCAGCCAGAGCAAGCGCTACGATGTCCGGCCAGGGAGCGTGGGGGAGCGTCCTCCTCTCACGGGGATAGCGAGGTCACAATGTCAGCATTGGACAGATAGGGCACCCCTGAGCCTTGCTGGAGCTGCGTCGCGCTTGCGCGCCACTCCAGCAATGCGCCGCCTTTACGGCACAGATGCGTCACGCATGTGTGCCGTTTTTGCCCCATGGTGCGCCGCATTATAAATGCGGCACACCATGGGTGGCGGAGCTGCGGCGCACAATAACTGGCGCATCCCGTGGGATGCGCCAGTTATTGTAAATCTGCCCCATTGAATTATGAATTGAAACAAGTATCACATTCTCTGTCCACAGAGTCCAAAAAGATTTCAGTAACTCCTGAGAGTTAGTAAACTCCCCTCTTGCTCATGTCTTAACAACATGCCACAGATACAAGCCCTTGAAAAGATACTTCATCCACATTCTGCGGTTCGGACAATTCTTTAAATGAATTTTCATGCCTGCTGTCTCCTCTCCTCACTGTGAAAATCTCACTATCAGTTGTCTACTACAACACAAATGCTTATTCACTAACTAACATAAAAAAGCAAGAAAAAAGGGGGAAAGAAAAACATATTGTAGAAAAAACAATTCAGCATGAAAAATGGGACTTTCATTGTCAAAGTGTAATTTGCATCATCACACTTTTTATCTTAGCTCAGATCACTAGGCTGCCTGCATAGAAATGCATGTGGCAACTGTGCAGATACTCCAAAACGGTATACAACCCTTACAACGAATCTTTTACCACGCACTACCATTACAACGCAGTCATTACAATGCATACCATTACAGCGCATTGCGCTGGGGGGCGCTCTAGGATAGGGAATAAGTTTAATTTACTATCCAACACCTTCCCTAGTGTCCACGGGGACTGGAGTTGGAATAGTAAATTAAACTATTCACTATCCAGCACCCCAAAGCGCTATGCGTTGTAATGGTATGCGTTGTAAAAACCGCGTTGTAATGGTATCCGTGGTAAAAGTATGCGTTGTAACGTCATACATCCCTCCAAAAGAACAGTATAGGCAAAAAATTAAGAATGTTTAATTTTGAAAACAAGCCATATCAAAAGTGTAATAAATAATAACACCAAAATGAATCAAACAAGGCTCGATTTATAATAAAAACAAAAAACTGTCCTGTTAGAAACAATGGGAGAGTGAAAAGCTAATTTTAGTCTACGTGTTACACAAGGTCCAAACCCAGCCACCCTTTGTGACTGACATAAAAGGAATTGCAGCAATATAAGAGTTAGTGGTCCATCCCTGACAAACGTTTTACCTTTATAACATTTCTGCAGATCGGAATTCTTCAACCCGGCTAGACTGGAAGCTGTGTTACTTCTGACGTCATGGCAAATATGAAAAGGAGATGAAGAAATGCGAAACTGAAACTGTCCAACTTGCTTTTTTGGGATGTGTTTGGAACCTTGTTCCAACTCTGAGAAATATAAATCCAGTAACGTTTGTTTTTGGATATCTGACAATCTCTTTCATTTCATGAAAAGTTCCTTATGTAACTATTTACTGGTTCGAATAAGTCCAAATTGGTGAAACGCTCCCCACGACTCCAGATCAGGTTCACAACAAAATGTTCTATTACAACTGGTTCTTGACATTTCTCTGCAACAGCACAATAAAACTTCCTTTGTCTGGAGGCACACCTGTCGTCGCCAGGGTAGACTTTTTAAAGAAACAAGCAGATGAAATGACAAATTGCACCTTTTCTGCAGGGCTGCTTTCAGACAGACACAACTTCCTATATTTATGCGCCCTATAGTCACAAAGGCCAAACAGGGTTCACTGTCTGGTCTTGGACTTTATTGTCCTTGGAGTCAGCAGAACCTAGCATCAAATCGCTCTCAGAGCAGCCTTTCAGCCTCAGATGTAAGAAAGAATCAAGTACATTTCTCCACAGTTCTCTGTCAGACCTTAATAAGAGTCTTTCAACCAATACAAATGAATTATTTATGCTAGCAGTGGAAGGCGGATTAAGGATTAGACCATAAGCGAATCAAGCTAAAAGTCCCAGACTTTCACCATCAAAGTTGGCCTGTATCGGGACTCAGTTCCCCTTTAGTGATATACCACAAGGTACGAAAGAGTCCTTGTAACCTCAGGAAAACAAAATGGTAACACAAAATTTCCGTTCTGCTCTTTTGCTCTTTCTCCAAACGCTTCCCAAGTCTGGCCCAGTTACTCTAATTAGGGACCAAAGAAAATCCTAAACTGTTCTGTGGTAGCTCCTATTTAGAGTTTTGCTTCACTTGCCCGGAAAACTCCCCTTTTGGAAGTAGAAACCATCTACATAGACTATTTTCAATCAGCTGTGACCTAAAAGAAGTGGGCTTATTTATTCACCAGTTGCACACTACTTAAATGTTAATAATCTTCACTTTGTGTGTTTGTGCGACTCCCTCGTTGGTGTCTTGTCTAGGGACACTTTATGGAAATGAAGCATAGATGAGAGCAGAGTGCTGCTCACGATTTGAAGGAATGCACTTTTTTTCAATGGACATACAAGGTCCTATTAGTTTAAATCCATTCTATTCCAAAATAAAAGTTCATACACCTTTTTATGTTTCCATTCTTATTCTTTACTTCTTTGTGAATTTTTCACATTATTTTCAAGTATTAACAATTTTCATACTTCATGCATTTCATATTCAACCCAATGCATTTCGGGTGCAAATGAACCCTTCGTCGGGGGTTTCTAAAGGAAAAAACAAAAGAGTAATATTGAGCCCAGAGCTATGTTTATACAATTCTCATTTACATTTTCAGGGCTAAAACGTTGTCGAACTCCTTACTGCCTTCGTCATACATTAAGCAACACTAAAACATTACTTGCCAAATTAACGATCTAGTGAGTGTGCTTCATGTTAAAACTTAACAAAAATAACATCAGCGTGCCAAGAATCAAGAGCTTTAACCATCGCGGATTATCGTACGGATCGGCAAGCGTTCCGTGTCAGTTACTTACTGAAATGCAATGCGGTAGCCTCGTTCATTCTTTCCTCCAATGGCAATCGGGTTACAATTGCCATCGGAGTTCAGTTCTATTTAAACTACTTCGATTGGTGTAAACTGGGTCACGTGATCGCGACTCGGTTGGAAAACCGGGAAGTACAATTGAATGAGCGTTATACCCCAAATATTATTGGCCAATAATATTACAATAATTCCAATGTGTTCTAAATATAATCTTCTATAAAATATCACCTGCGTGATATTTTTAGAGGTGTAATGCTACACATTGTCTAAATACTCTCCAAATACTCTGTCTAATATTCACTACTCGGTGATCACATTAAACTGGAAAGCCGGGTGAATGATGGTATGGTGATACTAATCTTCAGATGTAAACTGGATAATCTGTCGGCCATCTTTGAATGGGATACCATGTTAGGGCTATGTCTAAGGATATTCATGAGCATGGCTGTATAACTGCATGGTAACTGTGATAATCACTTGCTCAATCATACTGAACTATTTAGTATATATTATGACATAAACAAATGGGTTAACTGTGGTTATAGCAGAATATAACAAATTCATGTCTCATCCCTCATAAAAAACATGTCAATTCCAGTCTGTCATTGAGCCCATCTGGCTGGAGGCTCCCCATTTTTTTGATCCAGAAGTATTCAGATCTGAGTCTCATTTTGTGAGTGTCCAAGCCTGGACGTGCTTCCACTACTTCCAATATGGTAAATCTTAATTGGGAAATGTTGTGTCCTGTTTCTGCCCAATGTACTGCCAGTGTTGATTTCATATTCTTTTGTCTTATATTGCTTTTATGTTCTGTTATTCGTATCTTCACTTTGCGTTCAGTTTGCCCCACATATAGTTTTCCACACGGGCATTTGATACCGTAGATTACACCTTTTGTATCACACGTGCTGGAGTGTTTCAATTGAATCGTTTGCCCCGTTCTTGGATGTGTGAAGGAAGATCCTATCATCACGTTATTACAGTGTGTGCAGTTTTCACATTTGCGCATTCCTTTGTGGGTTGGTTTACTGGATTCTTTATCTTCTGATTTTAACAATTCTTTTAGGTTCTTAGGTCTGTTGTAGGCAAACGTTATTTGATTAGCAAAAAGAGGTTTTAAATCAGGTTCTGAAGTTACAATGGCCCAATGTTTCCTCATAATGTTGGTTATTTGTGAAGCTTGTTTAGAATATTTTAGGACACAAACTGTGAGTTTTTTGTCAGTCTTGTCTTTTTTTGTTAGTAGAGACTCTCTTGTCATGGTCATGACTTTAGTTTTGGAATCCTGTAGTAGTTTTATTGGGTACCCTCTTGACTCATATTTTTGGATCTGTTTGTCGATAATGTCAGAAACATCCATAGGGTTTGATGTAATCCGCTTGTAGCGAATGAATTGAGATAAAGGACTGTTTATAGACTGCTAGTCTATAAACGTTTTATAGACGATATATTCATCATGTGGCGAGGTAACAGAGAAGAATTGGAGGCCAACATCAGCAGATTAAATTCGATACATGAGAGAATCAAATTTACTCACGAAATTGATCAACACCATTTATCCTTTTTGGATGTGAAGGTTTCGATACAACAGGGCAAAATTGCCACGAATGTCCATGTGAAAGAAACGGACCGCAACAGCGGGCTACACTACTTAAGCTTCCACCATCATGCTTTAAAAGAACATTTGCCTTTATCTCAATTCATTCGCTACAAGCGGATTACATCAAACCCTATGGATGTTTCTGACATTATCGACAAACAGATCCAAAAATATGAGTCAAGAGGGTACCCAATAAAACTACTACAGGATTCCAAAACTAAAGTCATGACCATGACAAGAGAGTCTCTACTAACAAAAAAAGACAAGACTGACAAAAAACTCACAGTTTGTGTCCTAAAATATTCTAAACAAGCTTCACAAATAACCAACATTATGAGGAAACATTGGGCCATTGTAACTTCAGAACCTGATTTAAAACCTCTTTTTGCTAATCAAATAACGTTTGCCTACAACAGACCTAAGAACCTAAAAGAATTGTTAAAATCAGAAGATAAAGAATCCAGTAAACCAACCCACAAAGGAATGCGCAAATGTGAAAACTGCACACACTGTAATAACGTGATGATAGGATCTTCCTTCACACATCCAAGAACGGGGCAAACGATTCAATTGAAACACTCCAGCACGTGTGATACAAAAGGTGTAATCTACGGTATCAAATGCCCGTGTGGAAAACTATATGTGGGGCAAACTGAACGCAAAGTGAAGATACGAATAACAGAACATAAAAGCAATATAAGACAAAAGAATATGAAATCAACACTGGCAGTACATTGGGCAGAAACAGGACACAACATTTCCCAATTAAGATTTACCATATTGGAAGTAGTGGAAGCACGTCCAGGCTTGGACACTCACAAAATGAGACTCAGATCTGAATACTTCTGGATCAAAAAAATGGGGAGCCTCCAGCCAGATGGGCTCAATGACAGACTGGAATTGACATGTTTTTTATGAGGGATGAGACATGAATTTGTTATATTCTGCTATAACCACAGTTAACCCATTTGTTTATGTCATAATATATACTAAATAGTTCAGTATGATTGAGCAAGTGATTATCACAGTTACCATGCAGTTATACAGCCATGCTCATGAATATCCTTAGACATAGCCCTAACATGGTATCCCATTCAAAGATGGCCGACAGATTATCCAGTTTACATCTGAAGATTAGTATCACCATACCATCATTCACCCGGCTTTCCAGTTTAATGTGATCACCGAGTAGTGAATATTAGACAGAGTATTTGGAGAGTATTTAGACAATGTGTAGCATTACACCTCTAAAAATATCACGCAGGTGATATTTTATAGAAGATTATATTTAGAACACATTGGAATTATTGTAATATTATTGGCCAATAATATTTGGGGTATAACGCTCATTCAATTGTACTTCCCGGTTTTCCAACCGAGTCGCGATCACGTGACCCAGTTTACACCAATCGAAGTAGTTTAAATAGAACTGAACTCCGATGGCAATTGTAACCCGATTGCCATTGGAGGAAAGAATGAACGAGGCTACCGCATTGCATTTCAGTAAGTAACTGACACGGAACGCTTGCCGATCCGTACGATAATCCGCGATGGTTAAAGCTCTTGATTCTTGGCACGCTGATGTTATTTTTGTTAAGTTTTAACATGAAGCACACTCACTAGATCGTTAATTTGGCAAGTAATGTTTTAGTGTTGCTTAATGTATGACGAAGGCAGTAAGGAGTTCGACAACGTTTTAGCCCTGAAAATGTAAATGAGAATTGTATAAACATAGCTCTGGGCTCAATATTACTCTTTTGTTTTTTCCTTTAGAAACCCCCGACGAAGGGTTCATTTGCACCCGAAATGCATTGGGTTGAATATGAAATGCATGAAGTATGAAAATTGTTAATACTTGAAAATAATGTGAAAAATTCACAAAGAAGTAAAGAATAAGAATGGAAACATAAAAAGGTGTATGAACTTTTATTTTGGAATAGAATGGATTTAAACTAATAGGACCTTGTATGTCCATTGAAAAAAAGTGCATTCCTTCAAATCGTGAGCAGCACTCTGCTCTCATCTATGCTTCATTCTAAAAGAAGTGGGCACATTTTCCCTTCAAGAGTCCCATGTGTGAGCTGCCTAAAATGAATCAACAGCTAGACTTTGCAGCTTCTGAAGAGATTAGGCACAACACAAGGAAATGAGGTGTGACCCACAGCAGGCCGGCTAGATCTGTGAATGGGCTATTGTTATATAGTTCCCCTAAGTTTCTGTCTCACTATAGTTAATAATTTAAACCATGAGGATATACAGGTAATACAAAACTAATCTCTTCCTAGGGTATTGTTGTTTTGGGTTATCTACACACAGGAACACTGAAAGGTATTGCTTGTAGCACATTCCTAACAGTTGCTAGTGAAATTCACTGTTTAATGCATGTTTTCATGTCCATGACATACTCTCATAAATAGGCTGAAAAGCCTGCTGCAGGAAACAATGGTTGTATGAGTCACATTGTTAAACTTCACGCAACCATGCAAAATGTTTGCACACAATTACAGTTGACCTAACAAAATGATAATGGGGTCTTTAGGTCAGGAAGTCTCAGCTACTGAAGACTTTAAAATATTAGGAGATGTATTACAGAAAGTGCCCTGGGGCGTGTGCGCCTGTTTTATGCACCCCGGGGCACTTTGGTTTTACTGAAGGGCCCTTTCTATAAAACTCATAGCGTTGGCATACAAATAGCGCCAGTGCTATTGTGGCAGGGTACTTTCTCATTTGCATGGGCATGTGGCTCCATGCGAATGAGGGGATCACCGTATTACCGGCATAGCCGCAAAGGCAAACATGCCCAAAGGGGCACTGTAAGTGCACCCCGTGAAGGCAGCCCTCTTGAAGGATGAATAAGGGTCCCATAGACCCCTCAGACATCCCCCTGCAGCCGGGTGCAGTCACTCACTGCATCCACCTGCAGGGGGATCTCTAGTCCCTTTTCAAAGTGCAGGCGGTTGTCGCCTTCACTGTGAATCACTGAGCAGCTTTTAAATAGCTGATCTGTTTTTCACTTGAATGCGCTGCCCCCAGGGCAGCACGAGTTCGCTGCTACCCTGACGTCATCGCATTGATCACTAAAGGGTGCATTTTCCCTATTAAGTAATACAGGTCCAGGTGTTCAAATACAAATGTGGGGTACAGGTCGAAAGGTAAATTTCCTCTCAGGTACATTTTTAGGGTTCTGCTCTGCCAGGAAACCGTGCCCACTCCCTCTATATAGATTCCGAGAAAGATAGAGGAAGAAGCAGATGCCATCCTCTATCTGAAATTAATTATTTATGCTAAATTGTTTCTGTGATCCACTAACTTTAATCCACATGACACATCCACAGGAGATGATCACGATCAGTTTTCTGTCTGCAGTTGTTAAGATATTTGTGAACTTTATTGCAAAAGACACCTAGATAATTTTAATAAACATTCTTCAAAATAAAAGGAACAGATAAAGGGCCACATCAATCAGAGATGGCTGGAGTTCATTTACACAGGGAGGCTATTAGGTGACACTCCAGGGTGCACTTGCAGCCTACACAAAGGAACATAATGACTCCTTCCGATAGGACCAATAGCTGGGCTTAATGGCGGAGGAAGTTCACCCCACTCGTCAGAGTCAGTGACTGAAAAATAATATGGTAATATTATAACATCATTTTATTCTTCTGGGACTGGTTTAGGCATGCGTGCAGAGTGGGGCGGGAGGAATGGTGAGCACTTAGAAGTGCACATGTAAGTTTGGCCAGCCGTCTTAGGCTGGCCAAACAGACTTGAACATTTCTATTTCTCCAAACGAGCTGTGGTCACAGCCAGGTTGTAGAAATGCCGCAGGCTCCCAGGGAGTGTCTGATTGGCAGACCAGGCCGCTCAGATCAGGGCTCGACTGGGAACAGGAACCAGCCCTGGCAGTTTGCTGCTCGACCGTCCCTGGGAGCGGAGAGGGGAATCAGCAGTGCTAGCAAGAAGCACTGCTTTTGTTACAGGGGTCCTTGCAGCACTGCTGCAAAACCGGCCCCAGTGACAAAACCGCGCTAACGGGCACAAAACCGGCCCCATCCCTCCGGCCAACCGGGGAAATGCCCAGTGCCCACTACGGCCAGTCCCACCCTGGCTCAAAATATTTCCTGAGCTGCTCTCATAACACGAGAGCAGCGTCTGGATTGGGTAGGGAGCCTGCTTTCTCAGAGAATGCTGGGAGAGCACAGAGGTGGGAGTTGGAGGTAGCTGCAGTGGCAGTGAAAGGAAAGGTACATTTTGTTAAAATTATTATTTTCCGGGTTCCTTCTCCATTCCTCGCCCCCCCCCCCCCCCATCCCTCCTTCCCTGCTCCCCCATTTTTGTTTTATTTAGACAGCCACTGACCAATAGCAGACCGCAAGGGGGCTTTGAGACTAGGTGGTGTACATTTTAATATATTTCTGTGTGCAAATAGTTTTTGCATGGTTCTTCCGAGTTTCACGTGAATTGTGAGATTCCTGTGCTGTATGTTGTAATTCATGTTTTTCGGATTGAAGTAAAAACGAGCTTTAATTATCATAATAAATTACAATAATAACCAACCACTCATGTCTTGGAATTAGAATTTTAATCGTCTCCAGCGGACAGTGAATTTCCCTGGAAGCCTGTAAAAGACAGTGTGTCATCCACATGTAAGGTTATTCGTGGTCTCCATCCCTCGAAGCCCCTGTTTCCAGGAATGATAGCCACTGCATTGCAGATTACTTTCTGCTCTGCGGGTATGCTTCCTCACCGGCCTCCTGGAACTGACATCTCATTGAAGGCTATTATCATTAATCAATACTATTAAATGCTGAGCCATTTAACCTATCCACGCATTTTAACAGCTTCACTATAGTTAACCCTCTGCAATAATGCACATCGATTATCTAAGCCAGCTCCTTATGTCTTCCTTGTAATTGATTGGACAACAAGGTCAGTTGCAGTCTTCACAGCCAAGAAGGCAACAAAAGTTAATATTCTGATAAGGTTTTCCAAGTGCTGAGATAAGCAATCTGGAAACCCGTTTTCTGAATACTCATTTATTTAAAAAACTTCCAAGTCGCACTTGACGAAATTAAAGTACGTTTTGGAACACCTGGAGGACCCATAAATAACCAGGATAAAAGGAAAGGTAAAAATTGAATAATTTAGATTGGTGAATGCTCAACATTAAACGTGTTTCTTTATAGACAAAGTAGAGCAGCATTAGGGGAAGTTCGTTTATATTGTTCTAAAACATACTTTAAATAATACATGTAATTTAACCTTTTTCAATAATTTAATATGTTGTTTAATCGTTCAAGTAATAATTATACATGTAGAGCAACAATATGTCGTAGAACCATCATCATCACATGATAACCTACATATGTCATGTGGAAACTAATATCAGAATTCACATATACAGCACTAAATCTGTATTTCATCAATTTTATCTCATTGCATTCATAATGCTCTCATGCGTCAGCATGGCTGATGTGATGCATTGATGTGCTACAAGGGACTTGATTGAGGTAACAATTAATCTCCGTTAGGAGTAGTACACAATTATCACACTCCAATCACTGGAAGGAGAAAGGAGACACAGAGGAAATAAAATTGTATTCAAAGAATTTTTTTTATATTTAGTGATAAAGCATCAAAAGAAGTTCTGGGGAGACATATACAAAGAAATAAGTTCAAGCAAAGGAAAGTTATGAACAGAGGTATAAATGACATCTACTCATCAGTTTCATCAGGACCGGTTTCAGATTCATAATCCTCATCAGCCAGGCTATCTTGAATCCAGTGGCCAAGTGAGCAAGGGACTCACGTCTGAGCATACCCTGCCACATTAGGTCGAACAAAGTGATACAAAAGGGGATGATGGACGGACCGTTTGAGCAAATCAAACACTCACCCCCAGTCAACTGATCTGGGTTTAATCCATCACCATTCTTTAGTTCACTCAGCCACCCCAGTTCAGACATGACCATAGGCAAATCAGTCTGACCCTGTGCCTCATGGGAACAGTCCAGCCCGAACTGCCAAGCCATGTCTTCCCTGGACAGGAAACACGCATCCTGGGACCGGTTTCAGATTCATAATCCTCATCAGCCAGGCTATCTGAATCCAGTGGCCAAGTGAGCAAGGGACTCAAGTCTGAGCATACCCTGCCAACTTAGGGAGAACAAAGCGATACAAAAGGGGATGATGGACGGAGCGTTTGAGCAAATCAAAAACTCACCCCCTGTCAACTGATCTGGGGGTAATCCACCACCATTCTTTAGCTCACTCAGCCAACCCAGTTCAGACATGACCATAGGCAAATCAGTCTGACCCTGTGCCTCATGGGAACAGTCCAGCCCGAACTGCCAAGCCATGTCTTCCCTGGACCGTAAACAAGCATCCTGGGACCGGTTTCGGATTCATAATCCTCATCAGCCAGGCTATCTTGAATCCAGTGGCCAAGTGAGCAAGGGACTCACGTCTCAGCATCCCTGCCAACTTAGGGCGAACAAAGCAATACAAAAGGGGATGATGGATGGAGCGTTTGAGCAAATCAAACACTCACCCCCAGTCAACTGATCTGGGTTTAATCCATCACCATTCTTTGCCTCACTCAACCACCCCAGTTCAGACATGTCCATATGCAAATCAGTCTGACCATGTGCCTCATGGAAACAGTCCAGCCCGAACTGCCAAGCCATGTCTTCCCTGGATCGGAAACAAGCATCCTGGGACCGGTTTCAGATTCATAATCCTCATCAGCCAGGCTATCTTGAATCCAGTGGCCAAGTGAGCAAGGGACTCACGTCTGAGCATACCCTGCCAACTTAGGGCGAACAAAGTGATACAAAAGGGGATGATGGACGGACCGTTTGAGCAAATCAAACACTCACCCCCAGTCAACTGATCTGGGTTTAATCCATCACCATTCTTTAGCTCACTCAGCCACCAGTCTGACCCTGTGCCTCATGGGAACAGTCCAGCCCGAACTGATGAAGTGATTTGCCCACAATCACAGGACGTTTGTTGAGCATCATTTCTGAGACTCGAACCCGGTTCCCCAGATGTGAGATCGACCGCCCTAGCCGTTAGGCTACCTCCTATTGATTTGTCTCACTTATTGCTTAGTAGTCTGGCTTCCCAAGGTTGTTTTCTGCCTTTGTTATTACACCTTCTACCTGCCCCCCTACAACAACAAAAACAACAAGGCCGAGGCTGAGACTGTCCCACACACTGAACCAGGACCGGTCCTCTGCCAGAATACAACTCCTTATGTTAATAATTGAAATTGACCATATCCAAGTTCCAATTTATGATGAATCATTCTGTTCAGATGTCACCTCTAAAAAATATTCAAATTGGAACATAGGGGCATATTAGCAAGGGCGATATCGCTGCTATAGCTGGACTTTTTCCCGCAAAAGCGGCAATATTTTTATCGCCCTATTAGCAGCAGTTAGCGACAGCTTGTAGGCGATAGCTGCAGGTTTGGGGCCCGCTTTGCATGACCGCAATATTTATCGCTAATGACATGCAAAGTGGGCGTACCCAACCTGTTAGCTACTAAAAGCAGTCGCTAACACAGCTATCGCCTATTAGCAAGGCAGGCGAAACAATAAAAAAACTTGCGCTAAGCGCGATTATCGCTAAAACCTAGCGCCTGCTCAGACCACTTCTTAACCTGTATATCCAATGGGAGGTGGATATTCAGTTTAACTCCCCATTAGCGATGATGCCTGAATATTGCTGGATTTCCAACGATATTCAGGCATTGAGCCACTATCGCCGGATATTTTATCGCTTTGGAGATAATTGTTGCTAATAGCACGTTATCTCTGCGATAATACCTGGCGATAGCCGGCGAGAAAAAAAAATGTGCTAGGCATATTTAGCGATAATTATCGCTATTTGTTGCTAAAGCGGCGATATCGCCCTTGCTAATATGCCCCCGGGTATTTTATCTATCTTCTTTTTAGGCTTAAAAATGGATGGAACTAAAAATGTGCTCACAAAACGAGGCAAACACCGCAGTCGCACAGAGATCCCATTTAGCAGAAATAAATGAAAGTTCTTTTTTTTTAGTAATTGAAGTGAACACGTGCAGAATCACTGGGCATAATTGCAGCAACGGAGAATAATTTGGCATTCATTATCGGAGGCAGTGAGGTTTGTCTTTTCATAGTAATCCATTCTTAATTCTAAACTCTAGCAGCGTTTGTACTTTCTCTGCTAGTGCTTTCCGCTTAAATGGCAAAGTAATTGTTTTGTTTTTCTGCTGCGCTCGTAACCGAATTGTTTGTTGCTTGTTTCCTTTGTCCAAGGATCGTATGACTTGTTGGCAGTAAACTCTGCAACAGATGTATCATCATTTCTACAGACGTGGGCAGCTGCTGCTAGAATTTCCTGATGACAAAGCTTTTGAGATCGTTTTTGGTAAACAATCGCAACCTGCAATTACATTTATGGAAAACCCAAGCAAGTGCCTGTGTATTAATTACCATTGTCTCAAGCGGATATGAATGCAGAAGTAAATGAAAGTGCAAAATGTGCCAGGTGCAAAGCTCCCTTACACATGAGTTTCAATATATGCAGTGGTACGATCACAAATAAAGCCATGTGTTGTTTCCTGGATTTTTGCTCTGTTCTGCGCCTTGAGAACCTTACCAGTGAGTAGACGCGCTGCATACATTCCTGATTGATTTATTGATTATTGTTTGTGAAAGCCACCTAAAAGGTGGAGTCGGTCAAGTGTCATTTGTTGGTGCTGTCAAAAAACTCCCTACAACCATCTCCTTACTGTGCAAGGCCTATGACTGTGTGCAGGTGGGGTTGGTCGGAGGGTCATGCCTGTCGCCATGGCTTGGCCCCATCGTCCCATGCAGCTAACCCCCACTATGCTTATGGCAGGTCTTGTACCCAGCCCGTTGGATGGTCAACCTCTCGCTGTACACAACCAGAGGCTGTATACAGCGGCCTTTGACTACGGCTAGTCCCAGTGACAATCCCAGGGTGCACAGGGATAAAGCACAGGGACTGATAATCCCCATCCTCTTATGCAGTTATCCTTGGATTCCTCCCCCACTACACATCATCCAATCCACCGAGCGTCTCTACATATCCTGAAAGGGGTCTAAAAAAGCCTTGGTATTTGTTCCTTCTTTCTCCTGTAGCCTGTGTCAAATACATATATTTTTTATCAGGGGGATGGTTTTGCCTTTATTGGAACACCACATTGTCCTGGGAGTCAGATAATGCCCCCCTTGTCTTCTTTACTCCTCCTTCATTTTTAATTTCTACATGTTTGGTGCTTAGTTCTTGCTCGGTACACACATAGCTGATACCTCAAAAATGAAAGCATAAAAAAAGTTAAACCTTAATATATTAGAAATTGTTTGGGCTGTTTAAAGGTATTGACCATTAATAAAAATACATTACGTCATAAATCTTTTCCAGAAACTCAATTCTTCAATTAAGTCTCTCACCGTACTCATGATTTAGTCTTTGCCAGTTGCATTGATAGTGTAAAGATATGAAAATATGAATTATTTTTGGAAAATGGTGTTATTGAAGTTTACTAACTGAGTAAATGAATTGTTTATTTATTGAATCTCAAAAAAACTAAATTTGTTTCCAAAATAAATAAACAGAGTGTGTCCTTCTCTCGGGTGAAGCACAGGATCTACTTGCTACAATTCCAAGAAGGAATTTGACATAACTCTGTCACTCTATGACAAAATAATGTAATGTTGCTCTCAAACACATGTATCAAAAAGCAAAATAGCACATTTCACCATAGAAAAGTGTTAGACCCGGCATCCTTGGTGTGGTTCCCCTTAACATTTTGCATTCAGACCTCCTGTTTGTGCTGACTTCATTTTTGCTGGTGATGCAGCAAAAGTTGTGACATTGTTTTAAACCATTTATAATATCACTAATTTCTATATACTGGATCTTTTATAATCAGGAGTTCAGGGGATCACCGACAGAATATCGAATACCAGAATATCCAGTTACAAAAATATCAGGACAACAATATTGTTGTCAAAAATATCAACCTTCTATCTTTATAATGGTAAGTACAAAAATTGTTTTTTATCTATAAAAAATTATGTTAAATAAATTAAATAATATATTTAACATTAAAAAAATGATTTATTTGTACATTTTAACAATTATAAGAAATACATTTAATTTAAAAATAAATTAAACTTACATAAATAAAATGTAATATATATATTTACCTACAAATATTTAATAAATAATATTTTTAATTAATTATAAAATGTTAAACATATATTAAAAATTATAAATATATATATATATATATATATACAAACACCTGTAACAGAAAAATAATTAAAAAAATGTTTATGTTATAAATTTAAATATTAAAATATTAAATATTTTTAAACCTACATTTTACACTACATTGAGTGCAACAGTAAGGAAAGTGTTGGATAGCGTAGGGAAAATTTTACGATTCCCAGTCCAGCAAGTGCAGCAGTAGGAAAAGTGTTGGACAGCAGAGGGGAATAATTTGCTAGTCCCACTCCAAAGAGTGTAACTGTAGGGAAAATGTTGGATAGCCAAGGGGAAAAAATACTATTCCCACTCCAGCAAGTGCAACAGTAGGGGACATGTTGGATAGCGGAGGGATAAACATTACTATTCCCACTACAGCGAACACAACAGTAGGGAAAGTGTTGGACAGTGGAGGGTAATAATTTACTATTCCCACTCCAATGAGTGCAGCAGTAGGGAAAATGTTGGATAGCGGTGGGGAAAAAATTACTATTCCCACTCCAGCAAGTGCAAAAGTAGGGAAAGTGATACATAGGGGAGGAATAAAAATTACTATTCCCACTCCAGTGTGTGCAACAGAAGGGAAAGTGCTGGATAGGAGAGGGGATAAAATTACTATTCCCACTCCTGTGAGTGCAACAGTAGGGAAAGTGTTGGATAGTGGAGGGGTAAAAATTACTATCCCCACTAAAGAAAATCCAAATTTATAAACAAACAAAATATCAACTACAATACGAAATACAATACAAAACCCAAAAACAAAACATATATCAAAATATCTAAGTTTACAAAACATAGAAAACATATTATAATGTTGAGAAAAATCTAAAATGTACAGAAAAAGATAAATTGTTTTAATTTAATAAAAAATTAACAAACAAATATTTTGTAATAGAAATTAATTTTAATCAGAAAAATTATTATTACATAAATGTAATATTTTTTTCCTACCCTATAACACCACACAATTTAAAACACACATCTAATTTTTTTTAAAATTGTACCTTCATAAATAACACAATTAATTAACAGATAAACAATTAATAAATTAATATCAATAAACAACAAATCATTAATTAATTTAAAAAAATGTGCTTCCCACCATTTACCACTATAAACCACACAGCTCACACATCAAAATAATAAAAAATACCATATTTAAATTTTAATTAATTAATTAGCACTAATTAACAAATAATTGATTAATTATAAATAAATTACCTCAAACCATATTCCGATATAAATGCCACCACCGATTTTTTGAAACTTGATACGATTGACATAATTAATTAATGACTAACTAACTAATTAATAGATTGACACAATTGGCATAATTAATTAATGATTAACTAATAGCAATTACCAAGAAAAATATAAATAATTATTTATAAACAAATTCACATAATTAAGACTATAAAATAAAATGTAATAAATATTATATTAAAAATATTAATAAATGTATTAACATTAAATTACTTCCCACCCAACTCCCCTATCAATCCACAACCCGCTTCTAGAAAAAACACATTTAACATAATTACCAATTAATTAATAATAACTAACAACCATAACATAACAGTAATATTAATAAATGTATTGTTTTTGATTAATTAAAACCATAAAAAAAGACACTCTAATAAAACATTTTCAGTTAGTTAGCCTTTTCAGTCAGTGTTCTTTTAAAATTCTTATATATTATAAAAATGCAGGAATGTTTGAATAGAGCAGAGTTCCCAGTATGACACATTTTTTTCTGAACCTCCGGAGTCTGTGCAGAGATTACATTTGTTGTTTTTGTAGTTACACAGGATGCCACCGGGCCTTGCATGGATGCTAATAGTTTCAAGAACTTTACTAGCTTCCCATTTACCTGCGGGTCACTTGGGTTAAAGCAGGCAAGCAGTGCTTGTCTCCGGGTCTGTATGCGTTGTTCATTCAAGTGTCATTTTAGGAAATCTACACTTTCCTCTTTTAGCTCAATACAAGAGCATATTAAATGTTAAATATCTTTGTTTCCAACTCCGCATAGCCTGCAAAATTCCCCACAATTCTCTATCAGCCACGGTGGAAGATGTGGTATAGCTAGAAGGATGCCTGACCTGTACTTTAAAAAGGATTCTTTTGACTTTCTGGAATACCCCAAATCGAAGTATGCCTGAGGTCCAAATAGTTTGTAGCTGCTCAGAGTCATCCATGCATGGCTCCTATGTGATAAGGTGGCTTAGTCTTCTATGAAGGAAAGTCTCTTGATAACCTTATTTATAATATCCTTAAAGAGCTAATGCGTTGTTGCAATTTCCCATAAATCGGCTAATCCTGTAGTGGCCAGTGATTCCTCCAAGTAGGCTTTGGCCGGTGAGATGGATGTATCACACAGTTCCTGCCAGAGCCGGTAGTTCAGTGTGTTCCTGGACGAATTCCTCATTTTATGCCAGCACAGATGTACGAGCCTCGCCTTGCGAGGAGTTGCTTTGTTAGACCAAACTCGAGTCGGATCTGTGCTGGAGAGGTATACGACGGAAGGCTCAGCATAACTCTGTATGCCTTTGCCAAGGTGGTATCCAGCAGTAAGGCGTCCCTGCTTTTTAGCACTTTGCTGCCATAGGTGATTGACAGTGGAATTTTTGCATTCGCTACACGTAGCAGTGGTGAAAAAGTTGGTCCAGTCAGTTTTGTTTTAAGTTGTCTTAGCGTTGTCGCAATCATCATCCCTTTCCTTTTTATGTCCTCAAGCTGTTTCACAAAATGGCCACCCTTGGCAATTTTGATACCCAAGTATTTATACTCGGTGGTATACACAAATTGAGTTTTTCCCAGGGACCATGCATGAGACCGTTATTTTTCCAATTGATTGCCAGGGTTTTACTTTTGTTGATGTTAACTTCCAGGCAATTTGTAGCTGCATATTCAAGCAGAGCGTTAAGAAGCCATTGCAGTCCTACTTGAGTATGTCTTGCTAAAACAAAGTCGTCCACATATGACATACTGGAGAAGGTTTCTCCCACTAACCGAGGGGCATGCGTGTTTCAGGCACTTAGGGCTGATGTCATATCTGCTGTATAAAGGTTAAAAAGAGTTGATGCAAGCATACAACCCTGTTTATGACCTTTAGTTAATATATGAGCCTCGAAAGGTGGGAGCCGTTGCCTAGCTTAACCTGTAGCCATGTATTGGAGTGTAATTGTATCAGAAGATTCATAAGAGATGGAGGAATCCCCCAGAGAACCGATTTCCTCTACAGGTTAGCTCGGTTGACGTTGTCGACACCGCCTTAAAACCTACAAAGCAGTAATGCAGAGTTTGTTTGGTTAATTTTGCCTTGTAAATAAGTAGTGACATTGCTAAAAGGTTTGTTGTTTTACCGGTGTCTCTGGAAAACCCTGTCTGACAAGGGGGAATTATGTAATGCTCTGAATTCCCGCTACATATTTTGCCTCAACATCTAACAGTGCGATCAGGCGGTAGTTTTTTGGTTGGGTTTTGTCTCCAACTTTATAAATTGGTGAAATAATGGAGCCCTTCCATGATACAGCTATTATCAAAAAAGGGGTGACCCAATATGGTTGTGGAACCGGGTTACGAGTAGTATCAAAAACAATGGTCCATGACTTACGATCAAGGCTGAATTCAATGCACACGTGTAATCATTATTTATGTAACTTATTGAGCCTTCAAACTAATTGGCTCTTTGTCTCAATCAACTCAGTAGTTATCGAAAGTGCCACACTAATCTTCTCTGTATCATTCCAATTTTAGTATATGTATTGCCATGGCACTTTCGATAACTACTGAGTTGATTGAGACAAAGAGCCAATTAGTATGAAGGCTCAATAAGTTACTTAAATAATGATTACAAGTATTCTTCCACGATGCAGGTAGGCACCCAAACTGTCTAACAGAGTTGAAGAGATGAGTCAGAATTTCTGACCAGTATTCTGGATCTTGTTTAAAGAGAGCTGGTGGAATCCTGTTTGGCCCGGTTGCTCCTCCTTTCCTTCCTTTAGAGATTTGTTCCCTGACCTTGGCAGTGTTGATTTCGTTTGCCTCGACCACATCAGTCATCACAGTTTGGGTTAAAGGGTCTGGCTGGTTAACCTTGAGAGTGGGTAGTCCCAATACCTGTTGGTGGAAGTGAAATTCTAAATAAGATGTCCAAGGGTGTTCTGTGTTATGCGAAATCAAACCGCCTTGTGCTGGTTTTAAAATGTTGTTTACCGTTAACCAGAATCGGGCACTATTATTTCCTCTAGAATCGTAATAAAGTTTGGCCCAGAATTCATTTTCATTTTGTCTGCGTGTCTCACTTAAATTTCCTACTTTTGGAATTGCTATTACAGAGCTGTTGGAGCATGCCACTGTCCCCCGGCTGTAGCCTCAATAATGTCAGTAGTTTATTCACAGACTTTTTGAGGCGTTTCAAGGTGGACCTCTGTGCACTTGTAGCCTTTCATTCATCCATGGAGTCGTTAAACGGAAGGCATCAGACTACAGATGAGTGGGTGTTTGCAAACAAGGCCATGAAGGTTTCCCATATACAAGTAGGATTTCCAGTTGGATAATCAAGCTCGATTAACTGTTCTTTTGCTGCCAAGAGCACCTCCCCAGAGTTTGCTATGGATGACTTGATTCTTTTTAAATTCATGGTGTGGCATGCGTACATACCTGCTGGATTTGGAATTGATTTTTCTGGGAGTGCTTGGATTAGGACTTCCTAAGGACGATGATCACTGTCCCCTTTATCTCCTAGGTGGTAGCCTATGATGTGTTGGAAAAATGGGGGAATCACTAGGGTGTGGGCAATTGTGGAGGTCACGTTTCCCATATGAAATGAAACAGATGGCGGAGAGTCGTTGACAAATCTTCTGTTTAGCACCTTTAGGCCAATATGCTCGAGATCTTCTAGGAGCTCAAAATCTCGCTTACAGGTTTTTCTATTATCGCTAAGCGTTGAGTTGGAATGTTCCAGTGGAAAGACTGGACCTGGGTATCTTCATTTTGAATGGTGCCTTGGAGGTGTTGATTGAAGTCGCCGAACAGAATGAGGTTTGGTGTAGTATGTGCTCATTTGTTGAAGCAGATGTTCGATCAGACTTTTTGATTCCTTTTTTTCTGTTTTGGATTTAAATATATGTTGAACAGCAGCACCTCCTCCTTTTTTCCTCTAAGGTTGAGTTGCGCCTTTGTGGAGTTTGCAGCTGGGAGAGGAGAGGGCATTTCCTGGGCGCTATGAATTTTTGTTATAATAATGTATGTGGTTAGGCCACCAGATAGACGGCCATATTTACATTTCCTTTGGGTGGGCGTGTGAAAGCAAATATATCCCTCTAGTTGCAAAGGCTCCTCTAGCCATGTTTCCTGCAGGAAGAGGATATCAAAGGATTTTAGGTAAACAAGGAGCTCGGCATCTCCAGCCTTGTTAGTGAGCCCATTAATGTTCCATGAACATAACCTCGGAGGTGTTTCATCAGGATGAACTTGATTCCTCATTAGGTCCCTCTGTCAATTAATTAACAACCAATTAATAATAAATTAATTCTCACAGTTAACAACATAAAATATCAAATAAATAAATATTATTTATAATAAAAATGAATAATGTAATTATAATTAAATTACTTCCCACCCTATTACCCTATAAACCCAGAACCAGCTTCTGAAAGAATGACACAATTAACATATTTACCAGTTAATCATCAATAAAAATTAATAGCCAATTGTTAATGAATAATACATTAATTCCTACAATTAACACTATAAAATCAAAATTAAATAAATACTAATAAATACAAATTAATATTCAATGTATTATAAGTAAATCACTTCCCACCCAATTGCCCTATAAACCCACAACCCGCTACAGAACTAAAACGCAAAATTTTATTAAAATTAAATTAATAACTTCAAAAAATGTAACAATTATATTAAAAAACAAATGCAATACTTACACAAAAAATAGAGCACATACATTTAAAATACATACAAAAATACATGGCACTAACTAAAAAACGATCTTTTTAACAACTATATTTTTGCAAAAAATATTAATGACTTCGATATTTTTGAAAACTATATTTCTTAAACTCCTTAAACTCAATATTCTTGACCATGATATTCTTGCTGTCGAGATTTCTGTATCTCAATATTCTGCACTTGATATTAGTGCAATTCGACATTTCCAACTCAATATTCTAACTCTTTACAGAGTTCTGGCCCATAAGAACTCAATATTCACCTAAAAAAACAGGTCCTCCGATGAACCTTTTTGTAGTGCTAATAGGGACTCGATAATAAAAAGACAGATGAAATTCCCTTCATCACGATCTAAATGAAGGAAATACCTAACTAACAAAAATTGGCACAGTATTGCATTTTGTCAATAACTCATCAATAACAACAAACTCTGAATACTTATCAAGCCACTTTTATTTAATATTTCAAAATATGAATGGTCAATACACAAATACAATAGGAATCAATCAAAAATGTGTTCATTAGTTCACTGTTACAGGTAAATATCACAATTGAGAAAACAGTTTATAATGATTTCAACACAATATCAATGATAAGTATGAGTAGAGAGAAAGAGAGAAAAAAGGGAAGTTCATTGCAAATATTGATATGCACTTTTGAATTTCATATGAACCTAGATCACAGAGAACTAATGTACAACGTGCAATAGTATGGATGAGCTAACCCTTTGGCCGAAAAGGTATAGCTTAAGGCAACATCACCAGCCTATGAAGTGCAAAGTAATCAGCCTCAGTTAGGTATTGTAAAGACAGCAGCCAGCCAGAGCAGCGCAGAGAAAATAGCAGCAAGGCTCTCCGATCATAGAAACAGCTACTACTCAATACATTTTGTGCAGAAATAATTATACCCTAAATGTCAAAAGGCCAACCATCTAAATTATCACTCCCAATTTCTTCACGATCCTATTGATTTTCAAAATGAGGTGATCATCATCCCATTCAGTTCATGCAGGTTCTCTTAGTCAGTTCATTGTTAATACAGAAAATGACATCCTTCCGCGAAAGCACGCTCCACATCAGCTTACCACATTTGTCGGCCGGGTAATTAAAGGGGATAAGTATTTAGCATAGAAAGGAAATTCCTAGAGATTACTTTGTGCACAGCTAAACAAACTAAACAGCATTTCAGAACCAGTGAAGGACAAAATACATTTTGTTTGCGGCCTACATTTTAAGAAAGAAAAATCACTTCCAGCAGAGTTTTGAGGCCTTTATAGGAAAACCATGAACTGCAAACCAACGGTTTTCCTAAGGAATATAACACACTCCATTATAAAAGAATTATAAAGAAAACACATAAGGAAATCCTTATGGCAAAAGATTCATTATTCTGATTAAACTCATAAGCATATTCTAATTAAGCTTATTAATACTTATTGTGTCTCTCCTATGTTATGAATGTAGGAAAAATAAGCATTTTACAGCAACATTTTCCATAAATATTGTTGTGATTATTCGGTAATTCCACTTGAAATCTTTTATAATGCAACATTTTATTTCAGTTTCTCACTTTCATAAGGTTTTATTTTAGTCCACATAAAAAAGAATACACAATATTATTCATGTTTTTATGAATGCCTAATGCTACGTTTATTACTAAACGTGTTGTGCTCTGTCTTTGCACATTTTCACATAAACTTGCAAAAAGTCAACCGTCATTCGTTTTTTACACCATTAGTCATTTGTTTTCGTTAATAACATGAACATGAACAGATTTGATCAAGCAGGATTATTTCACAAAAATCATGCTTCATGAATCCCCTATTTGATTGTGACTCAAGCCATCACACAATCTACAAAATCTGATTACGATCTGATTTGTTTCAGAATGAAGTCGTTTTCATCTGGTTCAGCCTAACACCCTGTACATCTCTCTTTACTTCATAATAAGCTCCCTTTCTGTCTTCCATTTCTATTGCTTCCCTCTTCCTTTTTCTTACTCTTCATTTGCTTTTATCAGGGATATACTGCAACATTTTTTAATCTTCAGCATACTATAGATTCAGCCCTCTTTTGCCAATAATATATTTAGAGCAAGTCAATTTTTCAAAATCATTGTTCTCATTGCAACCATTTCAGTATCTATCATCAAGAACCCACCAGCAGTATCCATTGATAAATGATCAACCACTGTAAACAATTTTCTATTTTATGTGAGTTTAAAATTACTCTCACTGAAGGTATCAATGCACCAAAAATATCTCCCACTATTTCCGCAGCACTAGTTCCTCTTTTACTCTTTGTTAGTTTCTTTTCATTGGTTCCAGACTACTCATTCATATGATAAACCTTTGGAAAAACGCCTCCCAGGTAACAAAACCCTGTAAATACGGAAGAGTTATCCATATTCACTAGAACCAAAGAAGTAATTGTTGTATTCAGTTTTTTGTCTTAGTAAGCAAAGCTTCCCTTTGTGATGCCAGTCTAGAGTCATTGCAGCATATATCTCACCTTTCTTGTTATCACCCTCCCTGTGAGCCCAAGTAGGTATATTAGTAGGTATATGCAGCTTTTCTCTTAAATTCATGCCGCCTGTCTTCTACATTATTTATAAATTCTATTTCTACACTATGTAAACTAGAGGTTAGATTATTTTGACATGCATATACAGTACTGTTGGACTTGGCCCATTTTGCAGGGTCATCCCTGAACTTTTGGCCTTCCTCCTGTATTTTTCTGACCTGGTGTTGGTGGTTTTATGAATCTGGGCACTTTACCACTGCTGATCAGTGCTAAAGTGCATATGCTCTCTATTGTAAATTGATGTAATGGATTAGTGCCTCCATGATTGGCTATTTGATTTACTTGTCAGACTCTAGCACAGTGCACAATGTGTGCCCAGGGAATGTACATCAAATGCTTCTGGTAGGCTTGCAGCACTGGTTCTGCCACCCACAGAAGCAGCTTGTGAAACATGGCTCAGGCCTGCCATTGCAGAGTCTGTGCACTGCTGGGACTGCCATGTCGACTTGGCAAGTGCACCCACTTGCCAGTCCCTAAACCTTCCCTTTTCTACCTATTAGTCACTCTTAAGGTCGGCCCAAGGTACCCCCATGGGCAGGGTGCATTGAATGTTAAAGGTAGGACATGCCCTGATGTATGTGTGGCATGTCCTGATAGTGAATTACAGCCAATTGCAAGGCTACCTGTTCCCATAGGTCAGAATGGGCAGTTTGATTATAACATCTTATAATCCTAACTGACCCATGGAACATGGTAGGGAAACAAATTTAGTATGCCTGAACTCAGAATGATAAAATACATCTTTTAGTGGAGTTGGTTTTAATATTCTGTGTTTGAAAATACCACTTTTAGAAAGTAGGTATTCTCTTGCCCAACCATCTAGCCTGCCTCTGCTAGGTTGTGTATTGCATGTCTGGTTTGTGAGTGACAGGGGCTGGGTGGCTACAGGAGGCAGGGTGAGTCAGCACTAGGCTGAATTGATCTATCCACATTGGGAGTGGTGGGAGGAGTAGCACCTGGGCCTGAATAGGGCTGTGCCTGCTTTCCACAATCCTGGCTCCACCTCCTGTGATACGTCTGATTACCCTGGCCCACACTGACAAAGCAAGACATTGTGCACTGGCAGAATGCACTCAGAACTGGTTTGGACTAGGTATAGACACGCTCTGCCTTCAGAGACAAGTGATTTGTGTGTATTAAAATGAGGACCCAGACCCCAGAAATTTAGTTCACTTCTGGCAACTAAGACGACCCTTTGCTGAGGTGAAGAATGAGGAAACTGAAGGAGGAGACTACTGCTGTGCTGTGTGCTGTTAGAGGGTTGGCCTTTAGTGGTTGCTTCATTGCCAAAGAAAGGAGAAAAAGGACTGAGTGTGCTTTCATCATCTTGAAGAAGAATCACCAAGGGCTTGAACTGTGCTTGCCTCCTGCCTGAAATCTCAGGGATACAAGACTATACCCCCAGCTCCCCCTTGAATTCACTTGCTGAGAATTGAAGTACCTACTGTTGTGCTGGGCCTTGTAAGAGACTGCGTGCCGCTGGGAGCTGGAAGCACGACTCAACGAAGAAGCGTATCGCCGCCGCAGCAGCTGTCGTCGCATTGCTGAGTAAGCGTGCCGCCTGTCGCCATTACATCACCGAAGTGCATCGCATTCCCGGAGAAACATGCCGTCACCGCATAAGCCGTCGCCACATCACCGCATGTCGCAGGGCCTGTCGCGGCTTAGACATTTATTGAGTCTCCACACAGCTGTCGGGCTTGCACGCATCGCATCTATGTTGTCGCACCATAACCAAGACGCAATTTTTGGCGCATCGCACTGGAGCATTATCGCATCAGATCACAGTAAGAAACTGGCGCATCAACTGCCCACACAGTAAGGAAGCGAGTCTCAACCCTGAGTGTAAGGAATGGCGCATCACCTTCCCTGTGACCCTTTTGTTTATTTTGCATTACGCATCCCAGGTACTTTGAGAGTAAAGTGTTGCATTTACAATCTAAAGTGAACTAAGCTATTTCTACCATTTTTAGAGACTTATTTTGATTACAGATTTGTTGATTTTTGTTGCTCGGTCTAGTGTTAATTCTAGTAAAGATTACTTATTTTTCTAAACTGGTGTGGTGTCCATTTCATGTGTTTTTTACTGTATTACTGTATGTGTTTACAAATGCTTTACACACTACCTCTGATATAAGCCTGTCTGCTCATGCCAAGTTGCCAAGGGGGTGAGCAGGGGTTATTTTACAAGTATACCCCCTTACCCTGACTAGAAGCAAGGGTTGCTATTTGGAAAAAGGTGCATACCATTTGCAACTAGAGACCCCCAGTTCTAACAAGTATCTATTGTTTTAGTTGTATGGAAGAAATCTCCCATGTACTCAGCATTCTTTGCACTACTCACTTTATTCATGTCATTTTTAATAGGAACTTCTGAAAATACTAAATCATAATTAGAATAAAAGTATTGAAACTGTTCCTTCCCATAGAATAAGCTAGTTATTACACTACACAAAATATCATATGGTAATGAAAGGTGGTGATAAGTCACCCCTTCTGATACAGACAAGGGTAATTACAAAAATACATAGAAATCTCTTGCATCCATAGTGTCTACATATTCGTACAATCATTTCATAAATACATTTAACGAAAAATCATGAATGGATTTATCTTGATGTAAGTCACTCACTGTTAGTTTCTTAATGTTAGCCTGAGGATCTTCTTTAAGATCTTCTTTAAGAGGTGGACCGACACCAGACAACTACGCAGCCCACAAGAATGCCACCCGCAGATGCCATTACCTCATCAGATCGGTCAAAAGGGCCTCCTTCAAAGACCGCCTAGACGACAATGCACACAACAGCAGAGAGCTCTTCAACATCGTAAAAGAACTCTCCAACACCAACGACCTTCCATCTTCACAAGACCTGTGCGACTCCCTTGCCACCTTCTTCCATCGCAAGATCGCAGACATCTACAACAGCTTCAACGCCACGACCACCCTGACAACCACTGAGACTTTCGCCCACATGGCCACCATCCGCACTGATCCCCTGCTCTCCTGGACCAACATTAGCGACAAAGACACCATCAAAATCATGAACACCATCCACTCCGGATCTCCGTCAGACCCATGCCCACACCACATCTTCAACATAGCCAACGCCACCATCGCACCCTATCTCCAGAAAGCTATCAACATCTCCTTAGAAACAGCAACCTTCCCAGAGAGCTGGAAGCACGCCGAGATCAACCCCCTACTCAAAAAACCCAAGTCTGACTCCAAGGACCTCAAGAACCTCCGGCCCATCTCCCTGCTCCTGTTCCCGGCAAAGGTCAAGAAGACCGCCAACCAACAACTGACCCGCTACCTCGAGGAGAACAGCATCCTGGACCCGTCCCAGTCTAGTTTCCGCAGCAACCACAGTGCCGAAACTGCCCTCATCGCAGCCACCGATGAAATCAGGGCCCTGCTGGACAATGGCGAAACGTCAGCCCTCATCCTCCTGGACCTGCCTGCCGCCTTTGACACTGTCTGCCACCTCACCCTATGCACACACCTACACGACGCTGGGATCCTTGACAAGGCTCTGGACTGCACCACCTCCTCCCTCTCCGGCAGAACCCAGAGCGTCCGCCTCCTCCCTTTCCACTCCAAAGCCACCGTAATCATCTGCGACGTACCCCAGGGCTCATCCCTCAGCCCAACATTGTTCAACATCTACATTGCACCACTCACCCACGTCGCCCGACTGCACGACCTCAACATCATTTACCTATGCCGACGACACCCAGCTGATACTATCCCTCACCAAAACCCCCTCACCGCCAAAACATCCATGAAGGAATGAAAGCTGTCGCCGAATGGATGAAGAACAGCCGTCTTAAGGTGAACTCAGACAAGACAGAGGTCCTCATCCTCGGCTCCACCCCCTCAGCCTGGGATGACTACTGGTGGCCGAGCACACTGGGAGCAGCCCCAACACCTACCGACCACGTACGCAACCTGGGGTTCATCCTCGACTATACCCTCTCCATAACTAAGCAGATCAACACCGTCTCATCCTCCTACTTCAACACCCTTCGCATGCTCCGCAAGATCTACAGATGGATCCCTACTGTGACAAGAAGAAAGGTCAACCAGGCCCTCGTCAGCAGCAGGTTGGACTACGGAAATGCCCTCTAAGCGGGAACCTCTGCCAAACTCCTGAAACAACAACAATGTAGTCAGTGTACCTCTGCACGCCTGCTTCTCGATATCCCTCGCTGCAACCACATCACACCCCACCTGAGAGACCTCCACTGGCTCCCCGTTAACAAGAGGATCAACTTTAATCTCCTCACCCACGCACACAAGGCATTCCACAACACCAGACCAGCATACCTCAACAGACGACTCAACTTCTACACCCCCAACTGCCAGCTCCGCTCCCCTGATCTCGCCCTCGCCACCGTCTCCCACATCCGTAGAGCAACCTTCAGCAGCAGATCACTCTCCCACCTCGCCGCCAAGACCTTGAACACCCTCCCCATCCTCCTGCGGCAGACCGAGGACCTGCTAGCCTTCAGAAGACTGCTCAAGACCTGGCAATTCGAGCAGTAGCGTCCCCCCCAGTGCCTTGAGAACCTTTCAGGTAAGTAGTGCGCTTTACAAATGTTCTGATTGATTGATTGGAGATCTTTCTTTATGATAATTAGTGTATCAACATGATTATTAGTAGTATTAACTTTAGTAGGACACTTAAAATTAGGCACTATTAGAATTAGTGTTAACCAGACAAACAACATTAAAAGGACACATATAAAGCAAGCATTAAGACACCTTTGCCTAGTTAAACCCTGATTTTGTTTACCAGTCTCATATCTAATAATTTTGTATGGAATCTATAAAAATGCAAAACTAGTCAAAACTATATTAAAAAAGAAAACTGTTCAAAACTTTCCAGTGACCGTTTGATAAGATTTGTGTATCCCACACTTTTCAAGTCCCAGGTCACACTTTTCATGTCTCAGGTCACGATTAAATTTATTCGCAAAATCTCTGCTCTCTTTTTCTGCCGCCTTTTTCTTTTTGTATAGTTCAATTAAGGTGGCTCATATGATGAGTTGCTTATGGAACATCATTCGATGATTTCTTTTTCCCAAACATTTGTTTGCAGCAGCCAAATATGTCCATTCAGGTGCTGTATACTCCTTGTTTGATATTTTTGCACTTATTGTTCTGTGCACTGTATTTTCTTCTCCTTCAGTATCACTTTGTTCGGATTGGCTAGATATTTCAATTATTGTTCCTGGAACTTTTTTATTTAAGATGTATTTCACTCCCTTGACTCATTTATGCCATTTATCACAGTTTCTTGTTCTTTTCACAGAAACACTGTCTATTTCATGTTATTCCTGACTTGTGTTACCTGATTCCCTTTTTTCTTTCTCTCGAGTTTTTTCAGGGACAAACTCTCTTTCAGCATCAGTAACGGATTTACTTGATTCTCAGTCTGTTCAGGTTTCATTCTTTCTCCTTGTTCACCTTCAACTGACTTTGTGCTTTCAAGTGGACATGGGACTCGACGGGTATGACTCGCATGAATCCAATCGGGCAAACCACCACATTTAACTTCTGTTGTTGTCACAAGAATCACTTGATATGGCCCACGCCAATGAGGTTCCAAACATGACTTCCTCACATGTTTCACAATGAGCACCCTCTCTCCAGGGCTCAAATCATGTGCTTGTTCTTATTGTACTATAGTTGCAACTTCTCCAGCCTGATGAGACACAGCTTGCACTACATCGGCCAATCCTTTGCAGTAATCGCGCACTAAATCATCAGTTATATTCATCAGTTGATTTGCTGGGACTAAAGGCTGTGTCATAGCGCTTCCCATCACAATTTTAATGGGGTGACAGTCCAGTTCTCCTGTCAGGGATACTTCTCAGACTCATCAAAACCAATGGTAATGTATCAGGCCATTTTAGTGTTATGGATGCACAAATCTTAGCAAGTCTAGACTTTATTGTGCCATTTACTTGCTCGACCACACCTAATGCTTCAGGTTGAAGAAAACAGACCCACAATCTCCAGGACATATTGTAGTCCATGGCAAGGAGGCATCTCAATTAGATCTAATTGCATGCATGTAAATGGAACTACTGCTTTTCCAATTCGGCCCAAACTGCATTTTGTTGCTGACAAGTTATAAATCGTTGGCATAGACTTTCTGCAATGACTCTAAATTTAGGATTAAACCAAGTTTGTTTAAATAGTCTAATCATAGCATCTCTACCCACATGTGTAGGGCCATGACAGACTCTTGCCATCTGGGGCAATAGACTATCTATGAATAATGGTCTTCCATCAGTTTGAATCCACACTTCATCTTCTGCCCTGCGTATACAACCTGCTTTGATACAATTTTCTCTTTCTTCATCACTGGCTGCATCTTGTAATTGTCTTAATTCTTCCCATGTTTCAACAGATGACAACATTAGACTGCATACTGTTTGATCAGATTGTTCCTTCAATTGTTCCCCATTGAATGTACTTAAATATTGAGCACAGTACATTTTGCATGTATTGCCATCGGTAACATCATAACAACCAGATGTATGTGCTGAACATTACACCACCCCAATTTGTGCTGGCAATTGTAGGGCCATCAACAGATGTTTCACAGACTCTCCGTTCCGTATTGGTGAACGCGAAGAGGTAGAAAATCCACATTGGGACCACAACTGCCCAAAATCATGCACAACTCCGAAACCATATTGACTACACGTAAATATGGTTATTCGGATGTATGACAGTACCATGCGTACTTTTACAACGTGTACCGTTACCACACTACTTTTACCACGCAAGTCGTTACAACGACTTGCGTGGAGGGGCGCTGGATAGTAAATTATTTAATTTACTATTCCAACTCCAGTCCCCGTGGACTCTAGGGAAAGGAGTTGGATAGTAAATTAAAGTATTTACTATCCTGGAGCGCCCCCCAGCGCATTTCGTTGTAACGACCTGCGTGGTAAAATTAGCATGGTAACGGTACCGCGTTGTAAAAAATGCCTGGTAACCGTTGTATACCGGTTATTCTCATGTGCTTCCCAAGACAACATGCCATAATTAATGCGACCAATTCAGCTACCTGATCTGAACTCTCTCCTTTTAACCATGATGCTTCAATAATACTAGCCACTGTACAAATCACATATGCAGCTTGCATGATACATCCACAAACAGCACAAAATCTGATTCAGGCAAAGGAGTATCTTGTATATAAGGCCTAGTTTTTGTACGCAGCTCAGTAACATCCAAACAATCATAATCTGCCACATCCACCACCACTTCACAACTCGAATTTGGCAACAAGGTAGCTGGATTTAAATGTATGCATCTTGTCACTGTCACATTATCCAATCCCAAAATCACTTTTTCATATTTTGTTAACTGACTGCTTCTAAGATGCTGTGAGCAAGTTTGTGTTAACAAAATCTCAACTGAATGCGGCACATACACTTGCAATGGATGTCCCATCACAATCGCTTCAGTCTGCTCCAAACTCATAGAGGTAGCAGCAGCTGCTTTAAAGCAAACAGGCAAACCTGTTTCCACAGGATCCAATGTGGCAGAGAAATATGCCACTGAACGACGTGCTGTTCCATGCATTTGCATTAAAATTGAAAGTGCACATTCATCATGTTCGTTGCAAAATAATGCAATATCCTTATTGAAATCTTGCATTCCCAATATGGGTACTCGATATGAGCTGTCTCGCATCTTAACAAATGCCTTCATGCATTCGTTATCAAGATGTATTGGACCTGACACATCTTTATGCGTCAGTCTTAGTAATGGCTTGGCTATCAAGGAAAAACTGTTAATCCTTCGTCTGCAATATCCAACCATTCCCAAAAATCATCCGAATTTATTTCTGAGTTTTTGGTGGATTAATTTACAAGATTGCATTAATCCAATCTTGAGAACTTTCCTGGTTCCCTTCTCAATCTTGTGACCCAAGTAAAGAACTTCTTTCTAGCAAAATTGTAATTTTGCTGGTGACACTTTATTCCCACCTACTGCCAAGTGGTTCAGTAGAGCAATTGTATCTGTCACACAAGCCTCTTTTGTTTTTGCTGCAACCAATAGATCATCAATGTATTGCACCAAGACTGAATCATTAGGCATTACCAGTGACTCCAAACATTTCTTCAATATCTGATTGAAAATTGAGGGGCTCTCTGTGTACTCTTGAGGAAAACATGGTTTCAGAACCAGAACGCAAATAAATATTGGCTATCCAGATGCAAAGGTATCGAGAAATATGCGTCATAGAAAGCAATCACTGTAACCCTTTCTGCTTCACAGGGAATTTGGTAAACAATCACAGCTGGATTTGGCACTATTGGACAACAAGGTATTACTATCTGATTTACTTTTCGCAATTCCTGAACTATTCTGTATTTGCCCCTAGGTTTGCGAATTCCCATTATAGGTGAACTGCATGGAATCCCTAGAATCTCCTTTAAAATACCCTGTTCAATCAACATTTCAATCACAGGTGTTACTCCTGCAATCGTCTCAGGACTCATTTTGTAAGGTGGTGACCTTGGAAATTCTGCATTTGGTTTGACAGTAATCTGAATTGGAGCTACTCCTTTCATCAATCCAATGTCTTTCCCTGTCAATCCAATGTCTTTCCCTGAAAAATCCCAAACATCCGTCAACCCTGTGTCTCTCAACTCTACAGGAAAATCATTCACTGTGAATAGAGGATACAAATCATTCACTTCTGTTCCCTGCCTTGCCATTATAAAAACAACATCTTCATCTTTTGTATGAAATGCTATTCCATCTGGTGTACAATAAATGGAAAAGTTCATCTTACGGAGCAAGTCCCTTCCCAATAGGTTAACCAGACTTGTATCACACACCACAAATCAATGCAAATCTTGGAACCCTCCAATCTACACTTTCATTGGTTTGTTCACTAGGGTGTTAATCAATTTGTTTGAAACTCATACAACTTGGATGCTTTGTCCCGAGAGGGGTATGTTGGGAATTTCAACAGTTCTCACAGTGGAAAGGGTAGCACCAGTATCTACGAGACACGTAATTGAATTTCCATCACCCTTGTATCCACATAGGGACCACACTGATCTACCTGTAAGGACGCGCCAAGCACGCACTCCTCCTCCCCTCAGACACCATCATTGAGATGTATCGGAATCATTCTCGTTCGACTGCATCAAATATTGTGAAGTCACCTCCATGTTTAAACTCACTTGATCATCTGTATGAAAACCCATATTTGCACTTTATTTCTGTACTTGACCATTCCCATTCTGATTTTCCATAGGAGCTTGAGGTATCTGCTGACCCTATCCTCTTTCTACTGATATTTGCTGGTGCTGATGCTGCTGATTCATCTGCATCTGAGTCATTTAAGTTATTCCTAAAACAGCATTGTTTACCAGCATACTTCTACACTCGTGCTTCCAATGGCCCACCTTGCTGCAGATATGACAAAGAAACTTCATTTTCAATTTATCTCTATCACCTCTACCTCTTCCTTGTGGAATTGGTATCATTTGCATCACTGTATTTCCATTCGGTACTACACCTCTCATACCGGTAGTGGTTTGACCAATTCATTGGTAACCTTCTACATAATCTGTATTTACAAATCCTCCTTTCTCCGCCACTTTCATTTGAGCTAACATCTTTTAACTTTTTGTGTCTTGTATCAGTGTCATCACTACAGTACTTTGCATACCAAATAATTTAATCAATTGTCTAACTTTGCCAACAAATCAAATGCTGCTGAATCATAACAGAAATTTCTGGTCTCAATCCATACACAAACCAATATACAAAATGTCCCATATCTTTATCACGTATCTACAAAGAGAGAGGTAGGGAGAAGGGAACACTTTTATTCCCCACTGATCATCATTAACAACAACAAAAGAGTGTTCAGAGCTCGTCGGAAAGGATGGGTTTCAGAGCACAAAGAGAAGAAAGTAGAAACACCCTCTTGGTGTTTATAGAAAGCCCTCACTAACCGACCTGGTCGGTGACATGCTTCATCATCGGGCCCCACTGGGAGTGGCCGAGTGCCACCCCAGTGTGCTTCAACGCCAGATTTACTGCGGAGCGGGTTAATGTGAAGTCGTGAGTGGATAAGTGGTTGTGTAAGTGACTAGAAAAAGTGTAAGTGGTGAGATTAAAAATGCCTTAATTGTATCCAAAAAATCTTTATTTTCTGATCAATAAGCCATATTAAAAATATGTGTAGGAAAACTCATCCAGATAAATTGAGTGGCTTGTTTCCTCTAGATTTATGTGCTGGTCAACATGTTTCTGCCAATGTCGGTGTTAATTTACCTGGCATTCGTCGGGGACGTGAAAGTAAAAATAAAAATACTGTCAAAAAGAAATGCAACAAAATGGTAGGTTCTCACAGTTTAGGAGACCACACAAAAATTAAAATGCACTTGACAGGTGTGAAACGATCACACCATAGACCTCAGGAGGGGGGTGGTGATGCAATTGGCACACCGCCCTCAGCATCGAGCACCAAGGCCTTGGTACTAGAGAATGGTAAGCTCTCTGACATTCAATATGGATTTAGGAGAGGCCTGGGTACAGTCGAACAGTGCCTTAATCTGCACCAGGTCATAGGCAAATATACTCCAGCTAAGCTGGGTTCCCTTTATTTAGGGTTTATGGACCAGACATCTGCCTATGACTGGGTGCAGAGAGGAATGCTCTGTGAGAAGATGTTGGGGATGGGCATAGAACCATCAATTGTGCATTTCATAGCTGCCATGCCTTGGAAAGTCACTGGGAGGGTCTGATATGGATCAGACGGGGAGCTCTCTGATCCAATTAAAATGAGCCGTGGAGTCCGCCAGGGCTGTGTGCTTGCCCCATTATTATTTTGTCAATACATAAATGATCTGGACATTTCTATCAGAAATGGGCATGTGGATGCACCCCAGATAGGCCATAGTTTATTACCACTTTATTATATGCAGATGATTGTGCTTTAATGTCTCGAACCAGGGTGGGTCTGCAACGTCTTTTACACAGGTTTTAATAATTTTTGACCTTGGCCTTAAGACTAATGTTGCAAAATCTCAGATTAGGTGCTGGGCAAACATCCAACCACTGTAAAGACTTTTTTTATAGGCAGTGAGAAATTGCTTCATGTGCCCACTTTTTCTTATTGAGGGGTTACTTTTGACTCAAAAAAGCACATGGCGGCAGCTAATGGAGAAATGGATTGGGGTTTTTAATCAAAATCTGGAAGCTATTTTTAGATTTATTAAAAAACTAGGGGATATATTACCAAGCAATAGCGATAATTATCGCTATTGCTTGGTTAGAGACAAAAATTTACAGCTGAGCTGCTGCGATTTTTACCGCAAATAAACCTTGGTATTACCAAGGTTTATCGCAAATGCGATGAAAATTGCCGCAATGCATGAATATCGCTGAAAAGTCAGCGATATTCATGCATTACCGAGCTAATGCTCTTAGCCATGTTATCCACCTCCCATTGGATAACATGGCTAAGAATTGCTCAGGGCAGGTGTTAGCTTTTGGAGATATTCGCGCTTAGCGCGAATATCTCCAAAAGTTGGTAATAGGAGATAGCGATGTTAGCGACTGTTTTCAGTCTCTAACATCTTGGCACGCCCACTTTGCATGTCATTAGTGATAAATATCACTGACATGCAAAGTGGGGCCCAAGATGGTCGCTATCTCCTACTAGCTGTCACTAACTGGTGTTAGCGACAGCTAGGTAATAGGGAGATAATTTTTTTTTTCAGTTTAATAAAGTTTTTATTTTGTTTAAGAAAAATAGTACAGCATAATATAACAACATGACATAGAACAGAACCAATATGAGATAATCACGAAAGATAAATGGAGATGAAAAAAGGTTCAGATAAATTATGAAATGGAAGAAAATGGTAGAGAGAAAGAAAGATAAGAAAAGAAAAGAGAAAAAGAGGAAGAGAGATAAAAAGGAAGGAAAGGTTAGGGAGGGGGAGAAGAGGATAAGAAGGTAGAGAAAGGCAGCCAGGTAAGATCAGATTTAATTTTTAAGGCGACAGAAGAAGAAAAAGCAATTGCAATTCTGTGCTCATCACATACAAAATTCCACCATGTATGCACAGACAATTTAGAGTTATCCTTCCAGCAAGATAAAATTACTTTGAAAGCAGTTGCAATGAGAAGATCAAACAATTTAGCGTTATACGAATGTAAGTCCAAAACATCAGATAGGGAACCTAAAAAAATATGCAACAATGAAAATGGTTCAGAGAAATGAAAAATACGCATGCAATATTTCCAAACTGAGTTCCAAAAAGTAAGAACTGGTGGGCAATCAAATAAGAGGTGTTTGAGTGTACCTGGGTGAGAGGAACAGGACCAACAAAGGGATGAGGAGGAAGGGGAGAATTTGGTTATGCTTACGGGGGTAATAAGAGCTCTATGGTAAAGAAAAAAAAGTGACTGAGTAATACGGGCCGAGATTGAAGTCTTAAACAGTTTAGACCATAAGCGATCCCAAACATCAACAGATAGCGAGAAAGATAAATCAGTTTCCCAAACAGTTTCAGTAACGGTTTTAGGCCTAAGGCCAACATTATCTAATAACAGTTATAAATATGGTGTTCTTCGAAATTTGACACATACAAACAGGCCAGACTGGGGGCACAGGTGGCCCCCATACTGGTCCCCTTGATCTGTCTGAATAGTTGTTTGTTGAATAAAAACAGATTGTTTTTTAATACTACTGACTATATAACACGGTATCTCCGTTCTATGAGAATATATCTATGTGGTCCCGCTATATAGACAAAGTCTTCTTTATCTGGACAGGCCCAATAGATACATTAAGAGAGTTCATCGCATGGTTAAACCTCGGTGATCAAAACCTGAAGTTCACGTCCCACATTGATGACAACAGCATTGAATTCCTAGACATCATTATTAAACATACCGATGGCATTTTAACTGTAGAACTTTACACAAAACCAACAGATAGAAACACCATGCTTCACCACAAAAGTAACCACCCTCCCAGTCAAATAAATAATATCCCATTTGGTCAGTTCTTAAGACTGAAGAGAAACTGCACCACACCCCAGGACTTTGAAAAACATGCGAGCATTCTGAGAACTAAATTTCTGGAACGCGGATACCCGAAAAGATTAATAAGACATTCATATAAGAGAGCACCCCCCAGCCCATTGCCTTTGTTACTAATTACAATGCAATAAGTAACAAACTAAAGAATATTATAAACAGAAACTGGCACCTTATCACTGATAAACAGCACAACAAAGTGCCTAAACCGCGGTTTTCCTATCGGAGGAACCGCACAATCCGGAATAGCTTAGTACACACGTACAGAGAAAATAAAGTAGTAAGTCAGCCTTGCATCAACAATGCACCTCTACCAACAGGTACATTTCCATGCACAGGGTGCAATAACTGTAAAGACATCATTCGCGGAAATATCATCACCGTAAAAGATGTCGTCATCAAACCCACGAGTTTCATGAATTGCCGGACCAGAAGTGTAATATACCTCATCAGTTGCCCTTGTAATCTTATTTACATAGGGGAAACTTCTAGAGAGGTACGCATTAGACTCAATGAACACAGGTCAGCTCTACGTACCAACAAGATAGGGGCACCCTTAACTGACCATTGGAAAATAGCAAAACATGAGCTAAGTGACCTACGTTGGTGCTGCTTAGAGCATGTAAGTCTCAGTATCAGGGGTGGAAACCTTACACAGAAAAGAAAAAGACATGAACAATTCTATAAGTCTAAATGCAACAGTGTCCGCATCGGACTTAACAGCAGAGAAGATTGGGAAAGGATAGTCTAAGCAAGAAAGTTAAATTACAGGCTTTATCTATCAGGTGGCAATACATGGCACCCACACCAATAGCACTATCTAGGAAACATAATTGTCTCCCTCCCTGTATCTACTCAATATGAACAAACGAGTGTCCTGGACATGCTGTAGTTACTTGTTGCTTAATGATTCCTTTATACTCCACGAGTGTGATATTTACATCCTGCACTCGTGTTTTACACAATTTAGCGCTCCAACAGAAAGGGGAGTTTCCATTGTAAACTACGCATAACCCTCACACACATACTTGTATTTTTGATAATTCGATACATAACTTAGTGCGTTATATACGGCGATTAGACACAGAACCGAATGCTTTAATAAACGTAAACGAGATAGAAGGTAAACAGAGAATGTGGCCACGTGACCTCCCGAAAGCCAATCAGCGTGACTTTATTAGCCGCCCAATCGTTAGACCCGGAGCATAAAATGGCTCCAAATCGCTTCCTCTCCGCATACCAGATGACTGCAGATTCCGTGAAGCATCGCCGTAGTAGGAGCAGGGAGGCCGAATTCCGAATTCACGGTAAGCTGAATGCGAACGGCCGTTTCGATTGAACATGAGCGTTTGTATCCGTCTGCCCGTAGAACTAATTGTTTATCCTTGATCGAGTTCTTGAGTTTATTCATACAGCCGTATTCCCAGTCCGTTTTCGAGTCTCTTAAAGGAACTGTATAACGTTAGGAATCTAACCAGCCAGAACGCTAAAAGTAAATGAAATACTCTTGCGCTGGTATATTTCCGACATGAACTATGCGGCCAGAACAAACTTCATCCATTTAGACCTGCACCACTACGCAATATTTTTAAAACGTAGCCGTAACTGTTAAAACGAGGTATATAGACTAAATCTACAATAAAAGATTCTTTATTTACTCGTAGTATCTAGCTGATCTAGCCGTATAAGATGCAATACATCTGTAAGTTCTTTAAAGGAATATGCTTCAAATGAAAGAATCTGACTCCATGTCTACTTGACACAATTCATGTATCAAGGGCAATAGTGATAAATGGCCAAAAATTATACAGCAGTATCCATTAAGAATTCACCGTTAGAATGCATATATAACATTAGTATTATAACTATATGCCAGATGAGGGTAGTATAGAACCATTTGGATAATGGGAGCATCCTGATTACAAACTCCCCCTCTCTCTATCTACAGTGCAAGGAGTATCCTGCTAATATATGAAAGCAACCTTCAACACAAGCCAATTGAAAAGGTCGTGTTAAATTGAGGGTCCAGTAATCGAAAATCTGGGTAAGTGCGTAGAATAGAGCCCCTTTGGACTTTTGGGAATTACCCGTAGAAAAACAATGACAGTAATCTATTTTCACTTATCTACAGCCCAACAGAAATCCCATATCGGTGGCTCCTACTACCAGAGCGTGAATCCATCTTATGAAAGTATAAGGTAGCTGCATAATACATAGATTCATTGCTCCACTATTTGCTAAACGCTTCATAAATCATGCTTGATTAGATATTTACATGGGTTCTATTGTTATTCATCCACAGGCACGATAATTGCGCAAAGACATATCCCTATACTTGGAAATATGCAGTATAGCTGAGACCCGGAAATCATATTCGGGCGGCTAGTCCTCCATGATTTATATGGACGATAGTTTTCTATAACTAAGGTAATAGTCTCCAATTTCTTAATCCCTTATTGGGTGAGAAGAGTGAGTTATCATCTGTCTGCAAACCAGAGACCAATGGTGATCGCTATAGAATTCAGAATGTTTTGAGAATACCAATTATATTACCAACAATTGGAGTCTTACAATTAGGGTAACCAATGCCATTCTTAATACATCCACTAAATGATAACAGTGTAACATCACCTTTATGGAAATTGGATACTGGTATCTACCGGTGGTGACCTTTTTAGTAACTAAGATGTCTTTTACATATACCAATAAAATTACCAACAACTAGATATAGACTAGTGTCAACTGCGAAATAGCTGTAGTATGTTTTTGTATCTTTGGTTAACAGGAATTGTTTTAGGATTATGTGTTTGTTTGAAAAAATGTCCTGTAAACACAAACAAGTAATTCTGTGTTTCCTTTTAGAACTTGGTCCTGAAGAAGGTTTTAATTGTTTCTCCAAAACCAAAATGCCGCGTCGACCCCTGTTCTTGTGAACATTTTTAACTTGATAATGTATAAATTGTTTGTTTATTGTTTATACCAATGATTTTGAATGCTTTTAACTATGTTACGGTAAAAATTATTTTAATTAATTGTGATCATTGTGACCTACTGGTGATTCTGAAATAAACATACAAATGTTATATTTTTCTAAAACTAACTTTCCTGTTCTTTTTAAATTTCTGACCAAAGTTTAGTAGTGTGTGAGCCTGATAGTTGTCAGTCAGTCAGTCAAAAAACTTTATTCGGTTAATTAAAACCATAAAAGTAATACATGGTACAGATAATATAAAAAACAATTAAATAAGTAAAGAGAGTTAATTGCATTCCTGATTAAAACAAAGAAAAGGGGACATTGATAAAAAGGGATATGATAGATTCAGGGATCTCCTACAGATAGCAGCATATAAATCACACCACAATAAGTACTTAGCAGTCAATTTTCTTGAGTTGATGACGCGGCAGTTCTTACTCTTTTCAGTCTAGTGGCAGCTACTAAAAAACAGGCTACGCCATAGGCGACTGGCACTGAATTCAGCATCTGTAAATATAGTAATGCCGGCCGTACCTGAACGAAGTTTAAGGGTTTTAAAATAGGCACAAGAAATTTTTTCCTCGGGACCAGATAGTGCTCACACAGCATAACCAAATGCAAGGTGTCCTGTGTTGAAAAACAGTCGCATGTACAAGGAGGCAAATTTTCTGGAGTACCCCAATCTGTGTGCGTACCAAGAATGAGATGGATCAAATTAAATCTAAACCTTATGAGTAGAAATCGATGATAGGGCTTTGAGACATATTTTAAGTAGGGTTCCATCTCTGTAGTGGTCGAGAGTTGGAAAAGTAATCTGACTGTAGGTTTACTGATTTCAGCCGATTCTCTTTCGCTTTCCAACAAAGCTCGAAAATGATGCTTCACCCACTTTGCATCCTCTTTTTTGAGATGTTGCGGAAGAGAGTACATTTCCGGACGCCCTAGCCTCGCACATGCCGCTCTAACATATGCCAGCCACGGGATAGTATGTGCTTTGTCAAGAGATATACAGTCCTTAAGGATGCTGTGATTCAAGCTGATTTCTTCATTGGTCCAGGTTTTGATCCAACAGAGTACTGGGGCCATTTTTAAAAGATCAGTAACGTACCCCATACCCAATTCATTGTGCGTTGAATGTGTGGGGGAAGATTTCGGGAGAGACAACAAAGCCCGTATGAAATTATTTTCGGCGATTTGTATGCTTGTGACTGGAACATAGCCCCAAATGTCTGCCCCATAGGAAGCAATTGCCAAGCATTTTGCTCTATAAATCCTGGTCATTGCTTCCATAGGTTTCGAGCCCAGTTTTTTAGAAAAGCTCAGGAGTGCTGTTGTTGACCTAATTACTCCATTTTCCTTGAGTTTCATTTGTGGCTTCCAGGTTCCTCTCTCGTCGAAAGTTACACCCAAATAACAGAAGGAGGGCACCCTTGAAATTGGTGAGTTGTTGGAGCTAAAAGATCTGATCTTTGTGTTTTTCTTTCGCGAGCCAACGACCATGACATGGGACTTGGCGGTGTTAATTTTTAAGTCAAGCGCTTCCATGAATTGGCCGAAATGGTCCAAAAGTTTTTGAAGCCCTATGCCAGTCCGCGCTATGAGAACAGCGTCATCCGCGTATAGGAGGACCGGAATAGGTAGACCCCCCATACGCGGAATATCCAAGGTGGCTGGGTTCAGGAATTTCCCCAGGGCGTTGATGTACAGTGTAAAGAGTAGAGGGGCCAAGATGCACCCTTGTCTGACCCCTCTCCCTGATCTAAACTTTGCTGTACACCTACCGTCTCTTGATGCCCTAACCGTCGCAAACAAATTGGAATGGAGGTCGTGTAAAAAACTAACCAAAGTAATGTCCAATCCTAAGTTAAATAAGATGGTCCATAATTTTGCACGATTAACCAAATCAAAAGCCGAGGATAGGTCCATAAATCCCAAATAAAGAAGCCCCCCCTTCACCACAGTGTATTTACTAATAATTAAATGAAGGTTCAGGCATTGGTCCATTGTCCCTCTGTGTGCCCTGAATCCGTACTGCAGATCTGAAAGGATCCCGCTCTCCTCCAGCCAATCCTCCATTCTGTGCAAGATGACTCTGCCTAAGATCTTAACGGCAGAGTCCAGCAAGGAGATTGGTCTGTAACAGGCCGGGTCCGCCCTGTTCCCTTTCTTAAATATAGGCACAATTATGGAGGTAGACCAGGAAGATGGGAAGCCAGCTGTCGGGATAGCATTGAATACATTAGATAAAATTTTGGACCAGAATTGTGGGTACTGTATATAAAGATCTGCTGGTACCCCGTCAGGGCCCGGGGCCTTATGCTTGTTAGTCTCTCTAATCGCCCTTTCAACTTCCAAGATGTTAAAGTTCATGACCAAATTGGAGTGGTCGTGGGTTGTGTCAATTGAGGCAGGGGCTGTAGACTCATAGATTTTACCAAAATGGGTTAGCCATCTGTTATCTTCTATGACACAGTCTAAATTTGTTTGCCCGTTGTCGGAAAAAAAGGGCTGATTAACAATGGCCCAAAACTTTTTGCTGTCTCTCAGGACTTCCCCAGATAATAGGCTATTCCATGCTTCCTCCTTAATTTGACTTTTGCGATTTTGAGTTATGGTTTTATAATCCTTCCTTAGTTTGGCCACTAAGGTTCTGTCTCTTGGTTTTTGTTTGATGGCTTTCATCAGAGCACTATGAGCCCTCGAACAATCCTTGTTAAACCATTTATGGGTCTTTGTATTCCCTTGCCCAACCGGCCTTCGTTCCAAGTTCATACTAATCCTAGAGCAGATGTCTTCGAAGGCTTTCAAGACCTTTGGGCCCTCTGCAGATGGGTCCAAGCACACTGCCATGCTGTCCTCCGTCTCTTGGGCAATTACGTGAAAGAAATCCTCTGGGACGATCATCTCCCATTTCAGACGCCTTCCCTGCTCTTTGGTTTTCAAATCCTTTATGGCTGCCATGGTTGGCGGACTGCCAATACGAAAGCAATCTAAATCCAAGGACAGGAGAACAGGATGATGGTCCGATGAAATAAGGTCGACTACACTGTACTCGTGTACCTTTGTCAAGACCCCATTAGAGACAAAAATATAATCTATAACTGTATTAGCATCTCTTCCAACAAAGGTTGGAGCTCTCGGCTCGCTAATGCCTTGATCGAATTCGAAGAGATTTAGGTTCGCTAGAAAGAACTCTAGGTACTCGCCCTCTGCAGTATGTACAAAATGGGGAATAGCTTCAGGTGATATCCCCCCATATTTATCATAAAAACAACCTCCCTCACAAGGGTGTATGTTAAAATCCCCCAGAATAACCAATTCCGAGGGGGTGGTGCAATCACTCCTATAGGCTGACAAAAAATTTAACAAAGAAATTAAATGTTCATTTATAAAGACGGACTCCTTTGAGTTATAAAAGTTAATCAGTAAGACAATCTTTGAGTTAGGGAGAGTCCATTCTACCGCAAGAGCATTTGTTAAGGCGGTATCTATTTTTTTTAACACTCCTACTAAATCCAGGGAGCACAAGATAAGTAACCCACCCTTTGCTCTTCCTCTTAAGCCTGGGACTGCCGGAGTGGAAAAGCTACAAAAACCGTCCAGGGAAAAAGTTTGTGTTGTGTCCCACGTTTCTTGGAGCCCTATAATATGATGTTGCTCAATAAAGCTTTGCCATATTGGATCCAAAGCCTTAGCATGTAGACCTGCCACGTTCCAGGTAAGGACTTTGCAGAGTCCTAGGTCTATATTAGGTGCAGTCGGTGTAGCCGCACCCCGACTATCTCTCGTCGTCAGGCTAATTCCGGGTATAGGGGATAAATTAGCTGTTGTAGGTGCCACTGTGGGAGCTTCCTTGCATGGACGTGTTTCGTTTGGACTAGCACCATATTCCCCTAGCGAACCCTGAGTCTGTCAATCCACCCAGTCTGTGTTTGAAAGGCACTCAAAACGATTTGCAATAGGGAAGTACAAAGGATTAGAAAGGCCATTTTGAGGTGGTTGATAGAAAAAGGGATGGATCAGTTGAGGGCCATGCGGGGGACCACCTTGACGTGGTCTACCTCCCCTAGGCCCCACCAAATTCCACCCCCCATCCCAGCCCTCCTCTCTCACTGGGGGTTGAAAATTCCAAGGGAAGTTAGGCCTTTGTCTTGGGTTCCTATCATGAGGGCCTTTAAACCAACTCCAGCGATTATCTACTTGATTGTGGGGAAGATAAAAATACGAGAGAGGTCTGGCAGTGACTCTACTCGCCTGAGGTCTTGGAGCCCTGTTGTTACAGATAAAATCTACTGCCTCCGGATTTTCAAAAGTTACCACCACACAGTCTCCCTGCAAATTTTTCTTATTTCGTCCTACCCAGGGAGCCCTCTCTATCATTAGGATATCAGCTGATATATTTGTGGGGAGAGGATGATTGTTCGCTAGCCAGTGGCAAACTTTATTTTTAAGTGCCTGGTATGATTCTTCTTCTGGCGACCGGAGTTCTGTAACTCCGGTAAGGACGACCACATAAGGTGCGGCGTCTGGGGGGAGGTGAATATTTCTACGATTCCTAACCTTACCCTTATCCTCTATATCAGGTTTAGACGCCTGGGATAAGCTACCGCTGGGTGTGGACTGGGAGATGGTATTATTTTTAGATGAGGTCAAATTGGTATCTATTTTTTTAATCTGTTCTACAACAGGGGGTTTAGCTTTGGGTCCTGCTTGATTAGAGGCACTACAGGGTTTTTTGGACGTGGTGTTAGTAGTCTCCGACACTTTATTAGAAACCATTGCAGTCTTAGAGGGTTTAGGTAAATTTGTAGCCTGAATAGGCTTTTTATTTAAGGTAAAGCTGGGGGCACTTATGTCCTTGTGTATGTTTTTTAAGACCGTTTCCAGACAGCGTAGTCTTACCTCTATAGGTTCTAGTAAAGCTTTTAGCATATTCCAAATTATAGTATTATTTGCGGAAGAACCCGGCTCCTCCAATGGGGGTGTTATGATTGAATTACCTATGGGGCCGCTAAGTTGCAAAATTTCTTCCAAACTTTGGTCAATTACGGTATCGTCTGGGAGACTCAGCAGTAAGCCAGGGTTATTAGGGGGTAGACCTTCTGTGACGATAGGTAAACTGTCTGGGGGTATTTCAACAATGCAAGGATTGGGTAAAGTAACAACCTTCTTCCCTTTCCCTGCCGTTAGGTTGTTAGTCTTACGTTTTTGTTTAGGGATTGCCCCTTCTCTCCGCGCTCTTTCTGTTGAATTAACTGTAGAATTACTAACATTTATTTCACTTCTTTGCGTTCCATTCTCAGTCAGTATATCTAAATTTGGTGAGGCCTCCAAGTCCTGGGCGAGATTGAGGGCATCCGAATCCATATTAGGTCCCGAATGATGTACTAGCGCCTGTGCTTCTCGGCGAGAATCCGTTTTCGGTGTCTGAGCCTCAGCAATGAGGCCAAGGGAAGAACGCTTGGCCATGGCCAGGTCTTGTGAAACTCTCCTGTCCATGAGAATTATCCCCTCGTCAATAAGCGCGTGTGTGCGGGTGATAAAGTCGTCCAGTGTCCCGGTAAGTTTTTTGGCTCCTGCAGCAGCCATACTTCTTGTTTCACGGCAGGACATAACCCGGGAGTACCAAATGAAATGGCGGGGGGGAGCTCGGAAAAGCTAGCCAAGATGTATGGCCCAGCCCAGTCTCCTCGGGCCTCTGAGGGCCACAGAGGGCCCGCCCTTTGCCCGGGCTTAGCCCCGGGCGCTCCCGCGCGCTCCCGCGCAGCGTTGATTGCTGCTTTATATGTGTTATTGACAGGTGTTGGGTGGGCGGGGCGGTCAGGGAGAGCGGGCCAGGTGACTCGGCCTGAGGATTACCGGGACTCCTGGGAAAGCGAGTCCCGGTTCCTACGCTCGCAGCCCTGTCTCACGCTCACACACCCAGCAGGTACCTGTAGGTCCGGTGATGGCAGCAGCGAAGCGGGACCCGCGAAGCGGGTTCCGCGAGTAGTAGTGGTCCTTCCTTCCTCCTCGAGCAGCAAACGGCAAAGTCAGGTGATTTGTGGCGTCCCCACCCGCTATGGGAGGCAGAGTCTTTTAAGGTGCTTCAGCTGGGCGGGGCGGTCAGGGAGAGCGGGCCAGGTGACTCGGCCTGAGGATTACCGGGACTCCTGGGAAAGCGAGTCCCGGTTCCTACGCTCGCAGCCCTGTCTCACGCTCACACACCCAGCAGGTACCTGTAGGTCCGGTGATGGCAGCAGCGAAGCGGGACCCGCGAAGCGGGTTCCGCGAGTAGTAGTGGTCCTTCCTTCCTCCTCGAGCAGCAAACGGCAAAGTCAGGTGATTTGTGGCGTCCCCACCCGCTATGGGAGGCAGAGTCTTTTAAGGTGCTTCAGCTGGGCGGGGCGGTCAGGGAGAGCGGGCCAGGTGACTCGGCCTGAGGATTACCGGGACTCCTGGGAAAGCGAGTCCCGGTTCCTACGCTCGCAGCCCTGTCTCACGCTCACACACCCAGCAGGTACCTGTAGGTCCGGTGATGGCAGCAGCGAAGCGGGACCCGCGAAGCGGGTTCCGCGAGTAGTAGTGGTCCTTCCTTCCTCCTCGAGCAGCAAACGGCAAAGTCAGGTGATTTGTGGCGTCCCCTGAGCCTGATAGTTATTAAAAACATCTGATAGTTCTTTAACACAAAGTTGGCTAATATGTAACTGAACAAGCTGCAGAAAAGGTTTGATAATATTATTGTGCGATTGGTATTAGTAAAAAACAAGACTTTGGGCACCTACCCTATAACTCTAAGCTATAAGGGTTATCAGTGGGACTTCCCTGTTTTTCAACTCTTCTCCCCTGTCCCAGAATTGACAGATAAGGGGGCCTCCTCCATTTTTCTTCATTCCTTTAGGAGGCACAGGAATTCCTTCTCCAATGGGTATAGGCTCATCTTTACTAAATAAAGTCTTCAACATTTTAAATAACTTCATGAAAATTCTACACTAATACTAACTATTTAAGTAATTCTTCAACTATTCTTCTTCCATTTTATGATTCTCTACTCCCAACCAGAAGTAGTCACACTGTCCAATCCCAGCGCAGTTCACATTAACTGACCAATACCAGCTTGGCACCTATTTGACGATTTCACATTAACTGACCAAAACCAGTGCAGCACTTTTGTGATGTCAGTATAACTCCTGTAACTGACCCTCCGTTTACAAAATCAGCGTCAGCGTCTTTTCAAAGTCTTTTAACAAATTATACTACATAAAAAACAGCTTGTCTGCTCCACTAAAAGGAATACATCGATAGAAACAGATACTCTGAGATTTCCTTTAGCTTCCAGCAAAATCTCAACCAGAACAATTTTAACTCACTCAAGTGAAAACTCTTGGGACTTCTCCAGATGCCCTTTCCAAAGGTACCTAAATAAATGTCCACCATTCTTACTTCAAGATTCCCTGTGCAATACCAACAGTAGGACCATTGCTCAGCTCTGCATCAACAGCAGACAACACACTTCACTTAGTGTATGCCGCACTAAGACTGCCCTTGGGCCTATCCCAGGATCTTAGGCCAACGCCGGACCCGTTTACTTCCATTAAGGTCAACAACGGACCACAACATATAATATTAAAGGTACATAATCAATAAATGTCTTCCCCTAGAAATTCCGTCTTCTTCATTACCCAGTATGATTAGTCTAAACTTCCAAACCGATGCGTTCAATGCAGCGAAAGCGGTGTAGTTTTTTTAAACCATTTATAATATCAATAATTTCAATATACTGGATATTTTATAACCAGGAGTTTGGGCCCAGAAGAGCACAATAATGACTTACAAAACCAGGTCCTCTGATGAACCTTTTTGAAGAGCTAATAGGGACGTGATGATGAAAACACAGATGAGATTCCCTTCATGAGGACCTAAATGAAGGAAATGCCTAACTAACAAACATTGTCACAATACTGCATTTTGTAAAAAACTCATCAATAACGACAAACTCTGAATACTCAAGTCACTTTCATTTAATATTTCAGAATATGAATGGTCAATACACGAATACAATAGGAAACAATCCTAAATGTGTTCAATAGTTCAATGTTAAAGGAAAATATCACAATAGAGAAAGCTGTTTATAATGATTTCATCACATATCAATAACAAGCATGAGTAGAGAGAAAGAGAGACAAAAGGGAAGTTCATTGGAAATGACAATATGCAATTTTGAATTTCATACGAACCTAGATCAAAGAGAACTAATGCACAATGTGGAACAGTTTGGAAGAACTAACCATTCAGCCGAAAAAGTATAGCTTAAGGCAACATCACCATCCAAAGAAGTGCAAAGCAATCAGCCTCAGTCAGGTATTGCAAAGATAGCAGCCAGCCAGAGTAGCGCAGAGATAATAGCAGCAAGGCTCTCCTCTCATAGAAACAGCTACCACCCAATACATTTCCTACAGAAATATTAATACCCTAAATGACAAAAGTCCAACCATCTAAAACATCACTCCCAATTTAGTCACAATCATATTGGCTTTCAAAATGAGATGATCATCATCCCATTAAGTTCATCTAGGTTCTCTCAGTTCATTATTAATACGATGGATGTCATCCTTCCACGGAAGCAGGCAAAGAGTCTTGCAACTTTATCCACATCCTTCTGCACGCTCCACATCAGCTTGCAACATTTTTCGGCGCGTCATTCAAAGGGATAAATATTTATCACAAAAACGAAATTCCTAGAGATTACATTGTGCACAGCTAAACAAACTGTACAGCATTTCAGAACCAGGGAATGACAAAATAAATTTCTTTTGCAGCCTACATTTTATGAAAGAAAATTACTTCCAGCATAGTTTTGCTGCCTTCATAGGGAAACCATAAACTACAAACCAACAGTTTTCCTCAGGATTAAAAAACACTCCATTATAAAAGAAATATAAAGAAAGCACATACGGAAATCATTATGGCAAAATATTCATTATTCCAATTAAACTCATAAGCATAATCTAATTAAGCGTATCAATAATTATTATGTCTCTCTCATGTTATGAAGATAGGAAAATAAGCATTTCACAGAAACATTTTCCATAAGCGTTTTTGTTATTATTTCATAATTCTATGTGAAAGCCTTTATAATGCATCATGTTTTTCAGTTTCCCTCTCTCATGTTTTTTTAGTTCACATAAAAAGAATACTCTATGTTATTCATGGTTTTATGCATGCCTAATGCTACGTCTATTGCTATATTGAGGATGGGTAACCAGGGCCCTCGACTCCCTTATTCCGATGGTTTCCAGTAAGTGTGGCTCCCGCGCCCCCAGTCCCTGGTATGATGGCAATCTGAGGGCTCTGAAAAGTGTCTGCAGACGTGCAGGGAGAGACTGGAGGAAGAGGTATGACAGCAGCAAAAAAAACCTGTATATGGCTGTGGTCAAGTCTTATCACTGCGCGGTTTGTAGAACCCGGGCTGAATACTACGCTCTGGAGTTTCGCAATAGTGGGAATCCTGTTAAAACCATCTTTAAGGCCCTTAAAGACCTTGTGGCAAGGAAGCCGGCCGGTAACTCCATCAGCTCCAATACTCATTGTGAAGCGCTGGCGGCTTTCTTCCTGGAGAAGGTCCAGACCATATATAGGGCCTTCCCCTCCTCCACTGCACAAACCAGTATGGGGCCTCCCATCCGGTTGGATCAGGTGGTGCTAGACTCTCTCCCCTATCTCTCTTTGGAGTCTTACACGGCCTTGGCTCTCCGAGTTAAGTCGGGGTCGCCGGACGACCCGCTCAAGCCACCTATGTTCAGAGACCAGGTTTTTGCTCGCCCGGTTTGCGACTTAATCAACACGTCGCTATCATCAGGCCAGGTGCCTTTGAAATGGAAGCATGCGGTAGTAATGCCCATTTTGAAAAAAGCATCTCTCGACCCTACAAAATCGGAGAACTACCGCCCGATTTCGCTTCTCCCGTGGCCAACCAAACTCGCGGAGGCGCATGTCAACACCGCCCTCACTGGTCATCTGTCGCGTGCCAACATTCTGGACGACACCCAGAATGGTTTTCGGGCTGGCCACAGTACGGAGACAGCACTGTTATCTATGGTCGAGCACCTTCAGGTAGTTCTGGATGCAGGTCAAACGGCGGCGCTTGTTTTGTTAGACCTAAGCGCCGCCTTTGACACGGTCTCCCATGACATTCTCCTGCAACGTCTTGAGGAGATAGGGGTGATCGGCACTGCACACCAGTGGTTCCATTCGTTTCTCAGGGATCGTTCCTTCTGTGTGGCGTCCCTGCCCTACCAGTCCAAATGTCATCATCTGTCTCTTGGGGTCCCACAGGGTTCCTCACTGAGCCCCACGTTGTTTAACATCTACATGAGGCCGCTGGCTGAGGTTGTGAAGCTCTGTGGATGACCATGGTGTCGTACACCCAGCTAGCGGCCACGATCAGCGGGGACTCTGGGGTGGATGCCCCAAGATTCAGAGAAGGACTCAGGGCGGTGGCTGGTTGGATGACGTCCAACTGTCTCCAACTAAACGCCAAAAAAACGGAGGTGATGGTCTTTGGGAAGCGGACGAACCTATGGGGAGATACCAGGTGGCCCTCTGAGCTGGGGCCGACCCCCACTCCGGTTGGGGAGATCAAAAACCTTGGTGTTTGGCTGGACCCTTCCCTCAACTTCGTTGGCCACACCAAAAGGACGGCGGCTTGCTGCTTCGGCATCCTGCGCAATCTGCGCCCTGCCCTTAAATACTTCGATGCCGCAACTCGTCAATTGGTGGTGCAAGCAACGGTTTTGGCGCAGTTGGACTATGCCAGCTTCCTTTTTATAGGATTAAACCAGGCTGAGTTAACCCGACTTCAAAGAGTGCAGAACGCTGCGGCCAGAGCGATCGTAGGTCTTCCTAGGTTTTGCTCGGCCAGTCCATCTTTGAGAGCCTTGCATTGGTTACCCGTTAGGCAGCGGATCCACTTTAAAGTTTTGTGCCTTTCCTTCAAAATTCTGAAGGGCCTATCACCTCCCTTACTGCACCAACTCTTGCGCCCTTACATCCCGGGCCGCACTCTGCGCTCGCTAGACCAAGAATTAGCGGTAGCCCCTCGGGTCAAACTCAGTCGGGTGGGGGGTCGCTCTTTTAAGGTGCGGGCAGCCGCACTCTGGAACGCTCTCCCTTTGAAACTCCGGACCTTTGGTGACCTGCTCTCCTTCCGCAAGGCCGCCAAAACTCACTTATTTTCTGAGCTTTGTTAAATCCTTCACTCCCCATTTTCTTAATAATTATTTCTGTTCCCCAGTTGTGTTGTGTTCGCCACCTTGTCGGTGCGCCGGGACGCTCCTTCGCTGGAGCAGCCGTGCGCAATACAAATAGCACTAACATAACATAACATAACATAACATAACAAATGTGTTGTTCTTTGTCTTTGCACATTTTCACACAAACTTGCAAAAAGTCACCATGTCATAAGTTTTTCACACTATCAGTCCATTGTTTTAGTTAATAACACGAACATCAGCAGATTTGAGCAAGCAGGGCGCTCACTACGAATCCAGCATGTTGTATGTGTATCGGGCAATCCTAGGGGCCTTATTTATGAAGGACTTGCGCCGCCGGTGCGTCACTTTTAACATGGGAAAAAGTGACGCATCGGTGGCGCAAGGCTTTCCGAAATGAGGCCCTAGGTATATAAACCCGTCGTACTTTGGTGTTACGCTTAAAATCTTGGTGCTGCTAGTTCACCCAACAATTTAATTCCTTACATATTTCACAAAAATGATTAGGTCAGTAAACCGAACATATGTTGCTGTGGCAGATTAGAGGCAGCTAGTGATCTTTGAAAGTGACAGTATGCAGTACATGGGTCCCATATCAGATTATAATTGACACAACTAATATCTTACATAAATATTGTGTACTTAATATAGCTTACAAAAATATTTAGCATACTTTTGTATTACTAACTCCAATGGGGTGATATTTTTGTAAACAATTTAGGAGACAATATTTTTGTAACACGATATTTAGTCCATGACATTATGGTATATTACCATTACATATCCTAAATTCCTTTGATCAACCCTCTATTTCTCAAGGGGATCGTGGTTCTCTCACATAAACACATTTTAAAAAGGGTCATTAATGGATGTTACAGTTCAATTTCTGTAACAACTGTCAACAAAGCAACTCTTAACTTGTTTCCCTCATTCCTAAGGCAGAAAAACGAATTAATTTGTGATTCTTATCCCCAGATTCTCGTAGCTGTCATGCAACACAGCACAGCAGCCAAAAATGTTCCACTGCGTTTTGTGACAAGGAGAGAACAGGAGAACACCATATTCACAAAGTTAAGGCTCTCTCTTTCCCTCTCACTAGCGCAGGCACTGATTTCAGCTGCTGAGAGCCAAGCACATACATTAGCACCACAGTGCTAGGGTTTGTGTTTGATCTAACACAGATTTTGTACAGGAACGGTATCCTTCGTGTACAAAATACTATACTTAGAAAAGTGAAAAATCTTTCCTACTTTGTATGTGTGCTGCACAGTGCAGCACGCATGGAAAGTTGGAAAAGCACAGATAAATTAAAACATTTCTCCGTTTACGCCTTTTTTTTAATGGTCTTAATTTTTGGCCCTAAAATTCTACTGATGTTTGAGAATAGGATTTTGAACCAAAAAGCATGGGTGGTAGCATGGGTACGCCCATGTACCACCCATGCAAAAAAAAGCAAAGCAGTGTTTCGCGCTTCTGTGGGTTATTTTTCCATATAAACCAAGACATATACCAGACAAAAGGAGCACACTGTCAAAAGCAGATTATTTGTGTACCTTTACACAATACAGTGTCTAACACTGGTATTAGTGCAGAAGGCTGTTAAGAAAATGCATTGTATATACTGCTATTTAAATAATTAATCAATAACCTGTGATGGTTACAGCATGTAAGGCACATCCAGAGGTGCAGTAATAAACTGCTGGTCGGCCCTCAACCTAAAATCCTACTACTAACTGCAACTGAAGGCAGGGCAAAATGCACACTATTCATGGAGGTGTGAAAGAAAATATCAAGAATCATCTCTGCCCTTTTTGAGACCTATACCTCTTCAGGTCAATTAGCAAAAGCATGTCTTCAATTTAACTAGGAAACACTTCAGGAAAAACAAGAAATCTCAGCTGGGACATTGATTCCATGAGACTTTCTCCATTACTTTAAGAGAGGAAAGTACATCATTTATAAAAATAAGTTCACCTGCATCATTGCAAAATTGGATTTAAAATGTGAATTGAGGTGTTGGACATTGTTGCCCTACCCACAAATCCGGCCAGGCTATGCTATCCTGAAAAATTAACTCATGAGTCGTTTTAGGAAAGCATATTTAAGTTACATTGTATTTAAAATAATTATCACAAAGCGTTGGACAGAGCAGGGGGTAAAAGAGAGGGGAGTTAAAAATATATTTTTTATTGGAACTTACCTGTGCGTTTTTAGGCTCCCAGCATACACCGGGACAGACTCCCTATGCAGTCCCCACACTCTTCTCATGAGATATGGGCTGAAAACACGCTTTGCTAAGGACAAGGAGTCTATGCAGTTTCTCCAGCCTGGCTGTACATTGCAGTCAGGTTGGAGAAACCTACCTGCGCATGTGTGTTTGGCCAGCCTGACACGACCGGTCAAACACACATGCCCACTTTGACGTGCACAAAGCACTCCTTTTCCTTCATCCCATGTCCCGCCCCCATCCCTCCCTGAACATGCTGAGTCAGAGCTGACAAATTAAAAATAAAATGATGATGGAACATCGTTTTATTTTTCACCTGCTTGCTCTGAGTCAGCGGGGCGGCGCTTCCCCACCATTGTGTAGAGTCGCCCCTGTAGGCTGGGAGGAAGGTCGCTGTGGCCGACTGGTCTGGGTGATGGGGTGGGTTCTGGGAAGTATTCGCCAAGGTGCAAATGGCCTGTCAGAGTGAGACTGCTACTAGCCACAGTTTATGCAGAAGAGCTGAGACAGCCAGCTAAGACAAGGGGAAGGAGATGACTCACGAGCAACACAAACATGAGCAGAAACATTTAGGCTCCACCCTTTATACGTCGCAATATATACTTATATATTAATATACAACATTTGTATTCAATGTGTGACTTAACTTTACTAACATGTGTAATGCATTTAACCTAATTAATGACATGTAATCATTCCAGAAATCAAGAATCCATGCATAAGAGTATTAGATTGTGTTAGACCTGGCATCCTTGGCGTGGTTTCCCATGACTTTTTTGCCTTCTGATCTAATTTCAGTTGCCCTTTAAATATGTCTTAACATATTATTCACCCCTAAGGAAGGCCTTGGACAGCCCCTAGTGCAGGGTGCAGTGTTTAAAAAAGTTGGACCTGTCCTTTTAATTTTTGCATGTCCAGGTAGTGAAAAAAACTCCTAAATTCATAAGACCTATCTTCCCCATAGGTTAAAATTGGGATTACATTATTACAATTAATAAGTGTAGTTTCCAATTGGGAAGAGATGGGACCCCCAAGTTGTATGGTGCTTCTGGAATCACATTTTAAAATCCTACCTTATGGTAAAGTCAGATTTTAAATTTGTAATTCTGAAAAAGACCTGTTTGTGCCATTTTCTTTTTAGAGACATTTGGTGACACCTGCCTTTCTCTCAATACACGACTGAGGAGGTGACCACTGGGTTTTATGCATTCCCTCCAGACAGCACATACAAAGGAGCTTAGGTGTGAATGATGGGCCATCCACATCCTGACTGGCCATCCTGGGCAGGATGGGAGGGAGGAGCTGACACTTACACCTAAGGAGTGCTTAACTTTGTGTATTGAGTCTGAGCCAGGGAAGGAAGGGCACGGACCCTGTGCACTTCAAAGGCCTCTTGTTGAAGTTGTAGTGTAGTTCCTATATTCCCATTAGGCTGTGCACATTGGAATAATATATTCAGCAGTGTAGACGTAGGACTGAGGTCGACTAGGTCTCTACTGACTATATTAGACTTAAGGTTTGCCAGCTAGCTCAGAGGTCACTAGAAACTTTCTCGAATAAACGAGGAGGAGTTTAACCTCCCTGATAGACAAGAAGGGATTAGCTTCCGACAACCATATAACATGACATCTTTGCTCCCTCAGAATAAGAGTAAATCTCGCGAGTCGTGTGAAAACAATAGACAGCTATTTCACTCAGTCAATTGTGCGTTCTTAGTTTCACCAGAGTGCAGAGAAGAGAGAGACAGGCGTTTTCAATAAAAGGTATTATTTATTGAGCAGTCTTCCTTCTCATGCAAGAGAAAGGAATTGCCACAATTGCAATACTTAATGTAAAGTAAAGTACGTACAGTAAAAGGAGTATTATGAAATAATACTGTAAAAGCATTGATATGGTTTCTTAGCCACAAGATACTTTAAAATGGATAAAATATATACATACATATATACATTGACTAACGTGCTCAACTGTTGCTTCTAAAATACGCCTACCCCGGTGTACCTGACCTAAGCCTAATACGTGGGAAGGAGTAAGTAAGTAGCAGTTTAAGTTAAGTTGGTTTTGCCAAGAATCTGATTCAAGAATTCTCTTTAAGGGTTTAGTCAGCACTGTACCTTGGGAATAGAATGTAGGAGGTCTGGTATCTCTTTCCTCAGGACTTGATATTCCAGCAACCCGCTAGGGTAGGCTGGAAACGCCGGAGCTGGATTTCCTCGGCAGGAGCAAAGACAGCATCTTTCTCAGCGCGTCAAAGAGGAGGGGCAGCGTCCGTGGGCTCTCGCATCAGCCGGGCTCTCGGGCAAGTAGATAGCTGCTCTGCTCCAAAACCACCACTGTGTGTTTGCTTAAGGCAACGTTGGTATATTTATACCTGAAAGGTGCTGAGTTTGACATAACGTTTGGACATAAGACGTCAATATAGATGTCACTAAGAACTGGCCGTTCTTACAGTGCTCGCAGGAGTTCTATTACAAATCAAAACCAAGCAAATGGAGATTTCCAAGGTTGCTGGAGGTTTGGTGTGTCGAAAGAACGCGTGCTTTCTAGGAATCCAAGGAAGTAGCTTTTGCCGTGCCTTGGACTGCAAGGGCTATTTACTTAAATATGGATCTGATTCTTATGCCATTATAGGGATATAATTGATTATAGCCGTACAAGGGCATAAAATCGCAATATTGATTCAGGTTCCTAGATAAAAACACAATAAAGTCTCCCCCACTTCAAAGGCACATCTCGGTATAAGTACTGAACCCCGACATCACCAACTCAGTACACTTCTGGACCTGTGGATACTCTGCTGGGAAGAAGGACTGATGTGCTGCTGAAAGGACTGTCACTCGGCTGGACTCTGATGGACTCCTGCTCTGCCATGGTGACCTACTGCTTGCTGCTCTCTTGTCTGGAAATCGAAAGGACTGGACCTTTGTTGTAATGTACTTATGCTTGTTTCCTTTTGGTTATCTTATGACATGGTGACATTCCTTTACTTGTACATTCTGTTCTACTCCTGGTGATTCCATGCTCACTTGAGTCTTGGAGCCTGGAGGAGCTGGCAGAGTCATTGAGAGCTGTTGGTGATGTTCTGACATTAAAACTACTACTTGAACTTATCCAGTGTCTCTGAGTCCTTTTAACACTTTCTCATCAACAAAAGTATAAAGAGCGTTATGATCTGAAGAATTCTACCAAACCTGTGTTGTGGAGTGCGGGAGAATGGGTCCTGGTTAAAAAAACAAGATTTTCCAAAAAAGGTTCTTCTGAGTTCATGGGTCCTTTTAAAATTACTAAGATTCACAGAAATGTGGTTACCTTGCAAAATGGCTATAAATGGAGCATGTCCAGGCTTGTTAAGTTCTCTCCTGAGTTTCCTTCTACTCCTTCCAATTTGAATTGTTCCCTTCCCTCTTTCCCTCCTGATGGTCAAAGTGCTGTTTCCTCTAGAAGGTTTCCTCAGAGAACTCATCAAGCTCCTGTACGCTACAGAGACTACGTTTAGGTTTTCTTTATCATTATCCTGTTGGGTGTGTTTTCTTGGGGTGTGATGAAATTATTGTATTTTTATTTTATTTCCTTTATTTCTCTTTTTCATTTCTTTTAGTATAGGGGATGTGTTGTAATGTACATATGCTTGTTTCCTTTTGGTTATCTTATGACATGGTGACATTCCTTTACTTGTACATTCTGTTCTACTCCTGGTGATTCCATGCTCACTTGAGTCTTGGAGCCTGGAGGAGCTGGCAGAGTCATTGAGAGCTGTTGGTGATGTTCTGACATTAAACCTACTACTTGAACTTATCCAGTGTCTCTGAGTCCTTGTAACAACCTGCATCTCTCCAGAACTTGAACCTAGAGTTTCTCCAAGAGCTTGTCTGTTTACCTCCTGTTGGAAGTCTCAGGGACATCTAAGACTTAATTCCACCCATCAACAGCACCTGGACTCTGCCATTTGAGAGTTTTGCCTTGCCAAGTGTTACCAACCCAGACCTGGACCCTTGGAAGTGGGTTTATAGTGCTGCAACTACAAGCACCCATGCATCACCCTCGCTGCATGGCTTGGACCCGGTGCATCTTCTTCAGTGCCGATGCATTGCTGCTGCTGCCAGGATCGAGGACATCGCATTTGCAGCTGCACGAATCGACAACAGCGCTTTGCCTACGTCACAAGGGTTCAATGACGACACATTTCTGACTTGCGTGACTTGGAAACAACATATTGCCTACAACCTAAAGATCAACACAGACTGCATTGCCGCCGACTACTCCTCGTATCTTGACATCGCCGCAACCCTCAAGCAAGGTACTGTTTATTGGGACAAAGTCTGTCCCTGTATCAGACCCGTGCTTTATCGCAGTCAGCCAGAACATTTGGATATGCCCTGGTCTAGCTTGACAAGATAGCCCCCATTGGCGCTTTATTCTTTTAAGCACTATCTTTCAAGAAATTCTATCAAAATTCATAACTCTGGTTCTCCTTATTAAGTTTTAGTCCTTTTGGTCTTGTTTTGCTCAATAAATTAAGCTCTATTTTTCTTTTCAGGTGCAGTGTCTTTTTGTGAGGTCTTTTAACTGTTTTAAGTGCTGCACAAATACTTTATACATTGCCTCTTAAGTTATGGTCACTGCTCTGTGCCAAGCTACCAGGGGGTGCACACATGTTAATTTAGGGTGTGTATCAGACTTACTCTGATAAGGATTGTGGTTTCTGCTTGGACAGGGTGCATACCTCTACTAACCAGAAACCCAATTTCTAACAGATTGGTTAACTGTCCAATGTAACAATGTTTTCATTTATATTTTATGTCTCACATATATTCTCTCTCTCTCTCTCTCTCTCTCTCTCTCTATATATATATATATATATATATACATATATATATATACATATATATATATATTCACTGAAAAAACCAGAGGTTTCACACCAGTTATAGTTAGCTGGAAATTTTACTGTCATAAAACCATTGAAATTCCCACGTTATAGTTAGTCGGACTCACTATAACTTGCGCGTACAATGCACTGCTGATGACATCACATATTACATCACTCATGACATGGTCAGTGACATCACTCATGACATCACTGATGACACCATCCTTGTGACACAGTGACAGACCTCCTTTCAGTGTAATGTAACCCTTGAAACACATATTCAAAAATAGAAACTAATATTTTCAAAAAAGTGGATATACCCATACCAGTTACAACAACCAATTCAGTAATTTTACTATCTATATACAAATTCACACATTCACCAACAATTTTATGTATTCACTCATACATATACTCACTCATCATATGTAGTGATACCCCTATTCATCCTGTTACACACCGACAGTCATCAAAAAGTTACTCACACACATACTCACACATGCAAATAAACTAATAAACATCCATTTATTTGCATATACAGATTTACACACACTACCACCTTACTTCTAAGGAAACTTACACATATTTACCCTCTTAAACAATCACTTATAGAAACACATACTTATTTAAACAGGAATTCTTTCAATCTCTCACTCTAACATATACTTACTTATATACATTAATGCTCATATATACAAGTTTAAAACATATGTAGTTACTCATAAAGACACTAGTGAGACAGGCATTCACTCACTAACACACACATATACACACTCATCCACCCATACAGTCCTGCACATATGCTGTCTTCAAAACACATACAAACAGTAAGTCAGTCATCAACCCATGCAGCCACTTATACACAAAGTGAAACACTGATACATATATTACAAAATTAAAAAATTACTCGTTAATATATGTATTCACTAAGATACAGTTAATAAGGCAGTTAACCAATCAATTCTTTTAAAAAAACATCCATTTACACACTTATTTAACCATTTATTCTTCCATCGTCCTTTACAAATACATATATAAAACATATTTATTTTTCAAAAAGACACACATTCACTGGATGGTGTCATCAGTGATGTCATGAGTGATGTCACTGACCATGTCATGAGTGATGTAATATGTGATGTCATCAGCAGTGCATTGTACGCACAAGTTATAGTGAGTCCGACTAACTATAACGTGGGAATTTCAATGGTTTTATGACAGTAAAATTTCCAGCTAACTATAACTGGTGTGAAACCTCTGGTTTTTTCAGTGAATTTAATAGGTTTTTTAAATGCTAATTCCTAACTATAACTGGTGTGAAACCTATGGTTTTTTCAGTGAATTTCATAGGTTTTTTTTAATGCTGGTACATTCTGTCATTGGGCTACAGTTCTGCTACATCTGGCTGATATTTGGGCAATTTTTTTTTTGTCTCTGGTGGCCATCTTTTGGCTACATTGGGCTATATTTGGCTACATTGGGCTACGTGTGGGCACTAACATATATATAGCCCAATGTATCCCAATATATATTTTTTCAAAGTTAATTTTCGTAAAAAACAACTTAAAAATAGGGCTTCCAGTCCATACAATTTTTCCCATTTTTTTTTATTTATTCATTTTTTTTTTTTTGGGGGGGGGAGGGGAGCGCCCCGGAAAGCGCAATTGTATGAAGCGCCCCGGGGCGTGCACCGGGGAGCGTCCCGTAAGCGCCAATATCGCGAACGAAAACATAATCGTGACGTATCGCGTAGCCGCGTATGCGTGAAACGCATGACGTAAGCGCACCGACGCGCTTACGCTACGCGACCCGGGGCACGCCCCCGGGCACGCCCCGGGGCGCGTAGCGTAAGCGCGTCGGGTCATGTGCCCTAAAAATAACACTTTTGATTGGTTCATAACAGTTTTGGTTTCATAATGATAAAACCCCTAGTCATGTGACCTAAAATTAACACTTCTCATTGGTTCAGGATATTTTTTTTTTCCAAATGAGGAAAGCCCCCACCTTTTTTCCTTATTCTACCTTTTTGCTTTGAGAGAGGAAGACCTTTAGTTTTATCTATAGAAAATGGCTACATTAGCTGCAGCTGCTGGATCTTCTGGACCACCACCACCACCACAAGGACCTCCTCAACTTCACAGTGGTGGAGATCCAGAACAGGAGGAGGATGAGGACGAAGAGGACAGTAGATTCGTCCCAGAGGACAACATAACATACAAACCAAAAGAGCACATCATTTGGCAATTTTTTTCTATCCCGAGTGACAAAAAAAAAGTGAATGCACCTAAAGCAACCTGCCTTATCTGTCATCAGGAGATGTCAAGGGGGAATCCCAACAAGAAGTACTCCTTCGGCAACCACACAATGATTAGGCATATGCTAAGAAAACATCCCAACAACTATTCTAGGGCAGAGGTCAGGGAACTGGCCAAAAACCCTGTACAATCTTCTGCCAGCACCTCCAAAACTACTGTTCCCACCCCATCAGGACCGGAAGTTAGGGAGACATGCTCCATCATACAAACCAACTTTTCAAATTTTAAAATGGTTTGTAAATTTTGTGGTCAAACGATTTGCTATGGTGAGCAATGCATCACTCTTATTAATCGTGCTTGGGAAAACCACAAGTGCCAAAGGAAATATTAATTTTTGCCCTTTTTTTTTTCTCCTGTTGAGCCCTTTTGAAATGCTTGGTTTTTGTTTCTCTCCTTAAAAAATACAAAAAAAACAAAAAATGTTCAGAAAAAACAAAAAAAGCAAAAAAAGTTTAAAAACTCCGAAAAAAAATATAAAACAACAAAAAGAATAAAAAAACAGTTCTTTTCAGAACTACCTCCCATTTATATAAAATGACTTAAATTTTAAAACTCTGCCATTCTCTTTTCTCCCCGGTGCGCTCCCCGGTGCGCGTACCAGGCGCGCGCCCCGCGATAATCAAAAAAATATATTTTTTTTTTGACCCCGCGGGGCCCTTTTATGGCCCCCACATTAAACCTAGGGGGTCAGGGGGGTCTACCCTGCCCCCTTATGGTCAATTCCCCCCTTTGTTTTTGACACCTCTTGTGTCTCGATTTTACCGAGACACAAGATGGCGGCCGCTCCGTCTGTTTCGAATGTTTTCAGACACCCGACAGCCAATCAGCTTTCCGTGCGCACCTCACGTGGCGCGACCGGAGCGCTCGCCGGTGCGCGCACCGGGGCGCGCTTACAGATATATATATTTTTTTAAACTTAAATTACTCAAATTCTACTGGAGCACATATCTTGAGACATAGCAAAGGCACATCGGGCTACCAGTCCCTACAATCTTGCCAAGTTTGGTGAAAATCCATTCATCCGTTCGGGCTAAAAGTGAAATCGACCGCCCTATGGAAATTAACATGGAGAAAACGCGTTTTGGGACCCCCCTTTTATCTCGGCCCCCGCTTGACGAATCCCCCCCAAACTTTCTGGGAAGGACCGGAGCTCGACGAGGCCATTTTCAGGAAAATTTCAGGCAGATTCGTCAACCGGCTCCAAAGTTATTCCAAATAGAATTTTGAGATTTAACATTGAAAAAAATCCTAACTATAACTACCTACTGGCGACCGCCAGTAGGTGATATATATATATATATATATATATATATATATATATATATATATATATTCACTGAAAAAACCATAGGTTTCACACACGTTATAGTTAGGAATTAGCATTTGAAAAACCTTGCAAATTCACTGAAAAAACCATAGGTTTCACACATGTTATAGTTAGCTGGTCATTTCTCTCATACAAAACCATTGAAATTCCCCCGTTATAGTTAGTTCAGCTAACTATAACTCGCGCGCCCGCAATGCACTGCTGATGACGACACATATTACATCACTCATGACATGGTCAGTGACATCACTCATGATATCACTCATGACATCACTGATGACATCTGGGATAAGGAAGAAAAATTTTTTTTAAACTTTTATGAACCGTATATTACTTTTTAAAGTAATTACGAATCTTGCGAGGGTACGTCGCACGTAAATGCGCCGTAAATGCGGGGTAAGCGCATCGTAAGAATACGTAAACGCTCCGTAAGTGCTCCATAAGCGCACCGTAAGATTACGTCCAACCATGTGACTTTAAAACAAGAGATTCTATTGGTTTATAATACTTCCTACTCCAAATGTTGAAAGACCCCTCCCATTTTAATCTTTCTTCTTTGACTTTCACAGAAGAGCCATCTTTTTTCTTCAGCTCCTGTGCTTTGGATAAAGACTTTCAAATGGTTGGACTTCCAGAAGAATCTTCTGATCATTCTTCAGCTGAAGAATTTGTGGAAGAAGACCCACAGCCTAAGAAAAAGAAAGAAGCCATTGTATGGAATTTTTTTACCTACCCTGAAGGTGAAAAAAAAGTTAACGCCCCACTAGTCACATGCAAAATATGTGACACTGTTTTATCAAGGGGTAATGCCAATAAAAAATATTCTTTTGGCACAGCAAGCATGGAACGCCATGTTAAAAACCTCCATCCTAGCAATTGGGCAAGAGCAGTTGTCAGAAGATCAGAGGAGGAGCAGGGCTCTGCTCCAAGCACTTCAAGGGTACCACCACCACCAATACCATCAAGTATGATTCCTTCTTTGCAGCCAGAATTCAGAAACTTAATGGTTCGCTGCATACATTGCAACCAATTGATTTCTTATGGACAACAGTCCATAGAAATAATTCTTCAAAAGAACAGGAGCCACAACTGCTCACAATATATATATATATATATTTTTAGTTATTTGTTCCTGTTGAACTCTTGTTTCATTTTCAAAGTTCATTTTTTCTCCTTTTTCGAAGCAAAAAAAAACAGTTTTTTTCAAAACTACCTCTACTGGTAAAAAAAAAAAGAACTATATTTGTATGTTTTAGTTTGTCATAGTGAATGTCTAGTTCATGTAGTACAGCATAAATCTATAGGGTGTTTACCTATAGTATACTGTAGTACTTCCAGAACACTTAAATGTAACATATGTATATAAATATGTTACAACTCTATGCTTCAATATGCACTATTAGTGAAAGTGCGTGAGTGAATTTATATGTATTAAGGGCAGTTTTTTAATCCCCTTGTGTCACTTTTTTTTTGCCAACGTGCATGCACCGTCCGTGTACGGGTGCGTGCACCGTGCGCGCTCCCCGTGATTTAAAAAAAAAAGTTTTTGGGGCCTTTGGGGTCCTTCAGGGATCCCCTGAGAAGGCCTAGGGGGTCGGGAGGTCTTCACCCTGCCCCCTTTTCGCGTACCAGCGTGCCATTAAAACCAATAACCAGGACATGCATGGGAAGTGCTGGCCCACATGCCTCTGCAAAGTTCATCTTGAAGATGAACCATAGAAATGGCATTAAAACATAATTGGGTTGGTGTACAGGGTAATCTGCAAATATGAATCAACTATATCTTTGTGTATCTTACGTTATAAGGGTTTTATACAGCGCTCGTACACCGGTTGGTTTAATCGCACTGATTCTAGGAAATACCGAACCTAGTGGAAGTTTATTTGTAGGCCTGGATGTACAGCCATGTTTTGATGGATTTTCTAAATCTTAGTAAGTCGGTACATGACCTGATTTCCAGGGGAAGGGAATTCCATAGTCTGGGAGCCAGAGGTGCAAACCTGCATCCCCCTTGTTGCTTCAGGTTAAAGGTAGGGATTGTCAGAAGTTGGAGGTGAGCCGAGCGGAGGTTGCTTGAGGGGGTGTACCATGAGATATGGCGGTCCATGAATTTGGGGCTCCCGCCATGCAGGGATTTAAACACCATACAACCAACTTTGAATGTGCAGCATTGAGAAATGGGGAGCCAGCGCAGCTTCCTCAGGAGAGGGGAGGTATGTTGCCACCTAGGTTGCTGGTAAATCAGTCTGGCCACTTGAATCTGTTCCATCTGTAACTGTTTGGTTAGGAAATGTGGCATACCGAGGTAAACTGAGTTGGCATAGTCTAGGTGTGACAGAACCATGGCTCTCAAGACCTGTATCAAAGCTGCTTGGGTGAGTAGTCTGCTAATCGTTCTAATCTTACCCAGCTGGAAGAAGCAAGTGGAGATCACAGAGCCGACTTGTGTTTTAAGAGATAGGTCATTGTTTATTGTGACACAAAGGGGATTTGGGGGGTCCAAGTTCCCTTGGCCAATAGTGTGGGCCCCAGAAGTTGTGGCTACCACCCGTCAGGACTAGTTCGGTCTTGCCTGGGTTTAGCTTTAAGTGGTTGCAGATTGTGGTGAGTTGTTGATTGTAAACATTAATTGTAGGTCATTGGAATAATTAAAGGTAGCCACTTTTCCATCCCTTAGGGACCTAATCAGAGGGAGAATGTAGAGGTTAAACAAGTGAGGGGAAAGCGAGGAGCCCTGTGGCACCCCACATGTGGTTCTTAACTTGGGAGCCATAAACTGGGCTATACGGACTGCCTGGGAGTTATCTTCCACAAAGGAGTCGATCCAGCAGAAAGCTAAGCCCTCAATGCCAGCCTCCCTGAGATGATCCGCCAAGATACCATGGTCGACCCAGTCAAAGGCAGCTGAAAGATCTAACAGCACCAGGGCCTATGGAGTACCTCTATCAGCCTTCTCTGGCAGGCAGTCCAGTACAGCCAATATCACCGTCTCCGTAGAACGGAATTTTGCTTGGTGTGGATCGAGGAAATTGGTTTGTTCCAAAAAGTGGGACAAACACTTCGCCACACGGGCCTCCAGCAGCTTAGCCAGGTATGGAAGCAAGGAGATAGGGCGGTAATTTGACAACATCTGGGGGTCTGGCCCAGGTTTCTTCAAGAGGGGAACGACAATTGTCTCTTTGAAGGCCTTAGGGACACAGCCCTGGGATAGGGAGTTGTTCAAGAGAGCGAGGGCTGGTTCCGGGAGGGCAGTGAGGGCATCTTTTAGGACATGTAGTGACAACAGTCCATAGGGGTTACAGATTTAACTTTGGACAGGAGGTCCTTGAAGGTCTGGGTGTTAATGGCCGGAAAGGATTCTAGAGAGTAGGGGTTCCCGGCCATAGGCGAGGAAGTTTCCAGAGAGGTGCATTAGGGGATACTGGCTTTAATGGAGGATATATTTTAAATAAAAAAGTTGCTCAAGGAGTCGCAGAGAGCTTGGGAGGTTGTGGGTTTAATTGGGACTCTGTCTGAGTTGGACAGTTCATTTACAATTGTAAAGATTTCGTGAGATCTGTTATAATAGGTTAGGATTCTAGAGGAGAAGTGCGCGGCTTTAGCCATTGAAATAGCCTTTTTATATTCCCTCATTGCCGTTAGGTAGGTGAATTTTCCTTTTAGTGAGTAACTCTGTCTCCACTTCCTTTCCTGTTGGCAGAGGGCAAGTGTTTGTGATTTTAATTCAGGGGAGAACCATTTCTGAGCCTCTAAATGGTGAGACAGTCTTGTTTTTTTGAGTGGGCATGTTTGTTGCTGGCCGTTAGTAGTCAAGCTGAAATAGTTTCCTCAATGAGGTTAACATCAGGTATGGTGATTGGGGCTGTGTTGACCAGTGTGGGGTGGAAATCGTTCAATAAGACAAACTTTATCATATACACGGTAAGATTGAGAGTGCAGACACTACCAGCTTGATGGTCCAGACTTGGTGCAAAATTTGCCCTTTAGTGAGTGTGGCTGAGGATGCCTGCTGACCAAAGTTCTAATTATTTATTAAGCTCAGCAAATAGGGGCCCACCTTGTGTGTTGTTGGCCCCGTAGTGGAAGTCACCTATTAGCAGGATTCTAGCGTGATTAGTTACCAAATTGGCAACTTGTTCGCCCAATGAGTGTGGGAATAGGGGCATGTGCTGAGGGGGTCTATAAAGTAAAACACATATGAGCGGGGCGGAGTCAGGTTCAAATTTGATTACAACGTTATCCATTGTGGGGAGGCAGATTGGGGTAAGAGCTGTGAATTTAAGATCCTGGCGGATGATGTCCGCTATTCCACAGCCCATTTTGCTTTGTGGTTGGTTTGTTTGAAGAATGTAATAATCTCTAGGTAGTGCAGCAAAAATCAAAATATCAGATGAACATTCGTGAGAGAGCCAGGTTTTGGTTAGAAGGATGTCAGATTTTTCTGAAGCTAGAAGTGTGAAGATGTCGAGATGGTGCTTGACTAAGGAGCCTGTATTTAAATAATAAATTGATAGCGCCGAGCACCTGTGTCTATTCTGTCTCTGTTGCCGTATGGTGTGGTGTATAGGCTGTGAGACTTCGGGGAAGGATTTCCATGGCAGCAGGATTGCATTTTGGTTCAGGCTTCCACTGGTGGCAGGATTAAGTGAGTATAAGGTTGAGTGAAGCTGTCTTAATTCTTGGTAGGAGTACGTGAAAGATTGGGCATAGTGACTGGCCCCTGGGCCCGAATACGTGCGAACAGGCTCAGACAGGCTTGCCTTTGACGCGCCTTCAGTTTGCCGCCGGTGCGCCCGCTGCGCGATCCCATGCTGCGGCCGGAATATATGTCTGGTATCTGTCTAAGCTCCTTCTCTCGCCCTTTGTGAATGGCCGCCCCAGAGGGAAGAGACCAGGAATGGCCTTTACAGAGTGCACTTGTTAAGCTATTGCTTGAGGAGTATTTTGATTCTTCCTCCTCTGTAGCCAGATGTATGGGTAGGGGGCATACTTAGGGAATTTTCATATAACACCTCATCTTTACCTCTTGCTTTTTGGGTGCCCATGTGGACAGCCTAACAGGGAATTTATTGTGTAGTGTCACAATAATGTCATTGGTGATGGTGATCTGAATGGAATGCATTCCAGTCAAAAACTCTGAAAACTCAGTCATGAATTTCCACCACTCACAGATAGTAGGAACTATCTACTGTACTAAAAAGAAACAAAACACTTCCAGTGCTTTGCTGAGTACTGGTAAAAATAAGCCTTAATGTTATTTGAATTACTGACAGTATTCCAGATTTCAACATATTTATCTTTACTACTTTGTCTCCAAGCTCTGCGATGCTAACCCCCTAAAAAGTTACAGTGACCATATTAATAACCAACTTCTCATTAACTAATGGCCAGCCGAAAAATTACATTTATTGCACACATGCATGTCACTTCACATATCAGCACATACCCCTAATTATCTCTCCCTCTTGCCAGTGGCACAGGAAACACAAAAAAGAACATCAGGACCAAACTCCCCACAGTCTAGTATTCACAAAATAACTTATAAATATTCGTAAAAGACACAACAGCATCCCCTTATGGTTCCATATGCATACACCACAGCACAACGTGTCACTAACATAGCTCCATCTGGCTTTATGAAGACAAACCAGAGCAGGCAACCCTCTACACCATTCTGTTCACAGGAAGCTAAAACAAATACAGTAAGCTGTACAGTTCCCAAAACTCTATTGAAATACAATCATCATAACATGTAAAACCACAAATATAGTTGCGGCATATCCTGAGTTTACCAACCCAATAATATAAAATAACAAAAAGATCAGGCTGCTGATGCCCATACACTGGGAGAGGGATATATCACATTAACTACATTCACTCTAAACCCTCCAAACACCATACCTCATGCCCCACCATATAATATACCAAGTGCCCTACAATCATTAACAGACAAGCTAAAAACACAAAGTAAACCTATGATGGCCACCCAACTTCCAGTCAACAAGTGGGCCATAGTATTAAACAAAGTGTATCCTTTGTTTCAGATAAAATAATACAACTTATTCACCTTTAACACACTGGACAGCAAAACATAACTCAATCTCCCCGTGTCTCCTTGTTAACAAATGATACAAATCAATGTTTTGAACAAAACACTCCTGTTAAAAAGTGGGTCTCTAATTGGCAGAGGGTTGCACCCTGTTCAAGTAGGGAACACAATCCTCATCAGGGTAAGCTAGATACACACTTTAATTTAAATTAGCTCACCCTCTGGTGTCTTTGCACAGATCAGGCAAGCTTAGCTTAAGAGGGAAAGTATTTGTGCAACACACACACACACAGACACACAGTAACACAATGAAAACACCACAAAAAGACCCTACATAGGTTTTGAAAATAGAGACTGTTTATCTGAGTTGAGTAAAACAAGTCAGTCAGTCAGTCAGTCAGTCAAAAAGCTTTTATTATCGGTTAAAACCCATAAAAAGACATATGGACAATTTTACAAATAAGATAAATAAATAATTTAAGACATATAATATGAGAGTCCTAAAGCGTAATATCCAGATACAAGTTTTTTTAAAAGGGTTAAGAAAGTGCAAACATACAAAAGAGCTGCATGAATTAGAGTAACAGTCACTATGGAAAATCCCTAGGCATTTAGTGGAGAACCTCGTGATACGCTAATTAGATTACTAAAGTATCAAAAGATTATGGGCTTCCAATTTTTAATTTTGCACACCTTGTGTGCCACATTGACAGGAGAAATCTGGTCGTTGCAAACACTGTCAAAGGGGAGGTATCGTATTTAAGAATTCTAAATACCTCCCTATAGTCACTCAAACCCCTGGATTTGCAAAGTAAGATAATCCATTTGGCTCATGCCTTAGAGTAAGATGGGCAGAAGAGCAGAACGTGCAGATCTGTCTCACTACTGCCCTCACACCCTGGGCAAGAACTCTCTACTCCTGGGACTTTGAACCACTTATGAGTTACAGCCCTAAGTGGTAATGCGCTGTGTCTCAACTGGGTATAGAGTTTTTTGGCCAGAGCGGGCTGGGTATCATCCAGGAATTTCTCAAAGTGAGGGTGGGCCTTAATATCCAAAAAGGTGTTAGTCAGCCTGCCCAAAGAGGAGTTAGATAATATGAGACCAGTTCTATAGCTCTTGAGTGTCAAGCTCAGCGATTTCTTGGATGTCAGAACACAGGTCTCCTCCGGCGAAAACCACATGTCCCCCAGTCCCAGCACCTGACAAAGGAGCTTAATGTGGTTTAGCCAGGGGATCTTCTCCACACCCCTTCTCGACAGGAGATCCCCCAAGTCCTCTCTATAGCTTATAAGCTCTGGGGTGGACCATAGACGTCTCCAGTGCAGAAGGGGGCGGATTGACACAATGTCCTGTATCGGTACTACACCTAGATCCAACCGTAAAGGGGTCAGAGGAGTAATTAAAGGAAGTCTCAGGAGGCGCCTAATGAAACTGTTCTCAGTGAGTAAAAGAGGGGCAGTGGCAGCATGGCCCCAAAGATCTGCACTTTATAGATTTCCATAGGTGGGCCCAACAATTTTAGTGAGGATTCATTAAACACCTTTAGAATACTACCAGATGATTGGGCCAACTTCAGGTTGGCCTTTGATGGGTGTTGGGGCAGTTCGGGACTTTGGTATTAAAAACCATGTACTTGGTTTTGGAGAGAGTAATCTCCAAGTTCCTTGCTCTGCAGAAGGAACAAAATGCCTCTAATGTCCGCTGGATGGCCATTGACGATTTAGATAATAAAAGGGTATCATCCGTGAACATTAGGGCGGATATCTTACGCCCTGCTAGGCTTGGAGAATCAAGGTCTCTAGCTCCCTGTAAATGTTCTATCAACCCATTGAGGAATATCGAGAAGAGCGTGGGGCCCAGAACGCACCCGTGCCTTACTCCCTTTTCCACCGGGAATGGAGCCGACAACTCCCCATTCCTTCCATACCTCACCCTTGCGTAAGTGCCTTGGTGGATTTGTTTAAATAAATGGCACAGATAGGGCAGGGCGCCCATCTCTAATAGTACGGCCCAGAGCTTTTCCCTCTTGTCCAGGTCAAATGCGGACCGTAGGTCCACAAAAATCAAATATAGACTCCCTACCCCCAGGGTGACAGTCTTCCAATAGACCAACTGTAATCTAAACATTTGGTCAATGGTGGAAACCTTTGCGCGAAAGCCCGCTTGAAGGGAGGTTAGGATGTGATGGTCATCCATCCAACTTTGCAACCTTGTTAGTAAGAAGCGGGCAAATAATTTCTGGAGGACGTCTATCAAACTAATAGGGCGGTAGTTGGCCAGGTCAAGAAGGGAAGCCTTTTTATGGATAGGTATGATTTCCGCACCCAACCAGGTTGGGGGGATCTCCATACCCTGGAGGATGGCATTGAAGTAAACTCAAAGGTAGGGGACCCACACCTTCTGTTCACTCAAATAGAGGTCACCAGGAATCCTATCCAGGCTCGGTGCTTTCCCCGCCGTCAGACTTCTGAGTGCCGCCTTAATTTCCAGTAGGGTGCAAGGGGGGCAATCATGGCCCTGGTCATCTGAGAGAGGCAATACAGATAAGTTATTTTGGGCAACTAGTTCGATCAAAGGTACTGGTTCAGTCATTGCATAGAGGGGCTTAAAGTGGGCTAACCAAACCTCCTTGCTAAGATTAGGAGGGAAGACCCTTCTGCCGCCCCTCCTCGGACCAGATTCTAAAAGGACCTGTAGTCTCGATCATCCAGGGCTGCTTTGATGTTTTCCCACCTTGCAGTCTCCCACTCCATCCTGGCCTCCGTAATCATTTTTTTATATGTTTGCCTGGCATTTCTAATACATAGCTGGGACCCCAGTTTAACCTCATTAATGAGGTTATTTTTTGCCATCCTACAGCTTTTATTAAACCAGTGGTCATGCTTTTTTACCCTTGGCCTCCCTGTATCAGTGGTATAGAAAAAATCAGCCAAAGTGTGAAGAAGATTATTATGAATGCGCTGGAGAAACCTGCGGGGAGGTAAGAATAGAATTGGGGCTCAGGAGATCGCCAACCTCTACCAGAGAGTTTGCGACACAGTCATAAATCCTTGCTAGCTTATCGGGAGCCAGCGCAACCCTCCCCCACCTAATGCGTCTGCCACCCGCCCCTGTGACAAGATTTAAATTAGTACTAGTCTCTGCCACTCCCAGGTTTGTAGAGTAACCCAAAGTATTAGTTAACTCTAATGACAAAAGATTATGGTCACTATCGACCTTCGGAATAACAGAAAAGGCTCTCACATGCCCCCAGAATTCAACATTGACCAGAATATAATCAATGGTCGTACTTTTCCCTGGTCTGTTATAGGTACATACTCCTGGGACATCTGCCATTACAGGCGCTAAGCGAGTGTGTTACAGCCAGCTTGCTTAAAGTAAGAGCCAAAGGTGAAAAACGCTTTGCCGGGTACATAGTACATTCCGGAATGGACCAGACATCATCCTCATCCACAGTTATACAGGGGATCCCAGGCAGGAAGCGGTTCAAAGTGACAGTTAAAATCCCTGCCAATGATTTTATGATGGGACGGGGAAAATAAAGAAAGAAGAACCTCTAGGGCCTCTAAAATAGACAGAGCCTGCTTGTAAGGTGAGGGACGTAAATATATGTTAATCACTACTAGCCTTAGGCCATCCGGAAAGTTAAGTACAATGCAGAGGATGTCTGGACAAAAGGTGTCTATGACCTTTATTGAACACCCCACATGCGCAGCAACCCAAATGCACAACCCCCCGATGGTCTACCCCTAGGACCCTGGACAGCTGATGAATAGAAAGTCGCAAAGCCCACCCTGGCAGGGGCAGACAAATGCCAAGTCTCTTGGAACAGGCACAAGTCGTAGCTGTCCATTAGCTCTCCGCACTCCGGGTTATGCCGCTTAGACCCAAGCCCTGCTACATATAAAGACCCGATTAGTGGGCCACGGATCACCAAACGGGCTGGAGAGCCCACTGTAGGCAGAGACACATTTAAGGGTGGGAATACTATATGAGTATCTAAGTCCAACTCCCTTTCCCCTTCTGACTGGTTACTAAATCTGGGTGTGTATGTATCCGACCCCATTTCGCTTGGAATAGGGCTAATGTGTTGGGGTGATGGGAATGGTGTTACGCTACTCACCCTATACCTAGAGGTCGACTCCACGGGTCCCGCCTGAACAGTCAAGCTCTCCACCTCATGGCTCCTTAGCCGATTAGGAGCTAAGCTCAATAGTCCCGGGGTCAGAGGTAGTCAATCCACATTACTTAAGGCACTATATTTGTTAGCCACGGGTATATTGTAAAAAGAGTCATGGGCGCCCTGAAAGGGATAAAATGGGGCCGGCCTACCCTGTGCTAAAGTGTGTGGATAAAAGTACCCCAGGTTGCAGGTATTTATTGTACCCGCATTAGGGGCCCCTCCATTACCTAATATATGTTTGACCACCCCAGGGTCCCTAAATTTTACAACTACGCAGTCCTCACTGATGTCTTTGAGTCTATGCCCTAGCCAGCTAACTCGAATAGCATATAGAATCTCCCCCTGACCAGGACCCATTAGGGGGTCTATGTCTATTAAGCCAGAATATGGCTTTGTTCTTTAACTCAGGATATGATTCACCTCTTCCATTAGCCAATGGAGGTACTCCTGTGAGCACCACCACGTACGGGGATGCTTCGGAGGGAATCTGGGGGCAAGGAGGGGATTTGTGGGGACCGTTTATAAGGGATTGCTTAAAAAACTTATTTTGGGACCACCCAGGAGCTGAGCGCTGATTATTATGGGATATTGGGGTGGCAAGTGGAGAGATAGAGGTCGAACCGGGTACAACTAAGGGCGCACTCAGTCGACTAGCTAAGCCAGCACCAGTTGGGACAGAAATAGGATTCTGCATGTTTTGAGTATCCAAAGCATGTGTAGGGTTATCAGGACCAGTCATGTTAGCTGTATTTAAACCTTTTATAACCTGCTTGGATGAGCCTGGAGCCATGTTGGTGACAGGATTCCCTGTGTAGTTACTGACTCGGCTCCTCCTCGGCCTTGATTATTAAAAACCTAAGCGCAAGATTGTATGTTCCACAATTTACAGTTTAAAAACAATTTAAATTTAACACTTTAGGCACAAGAATATACGATAATACAACAAGGGCCCAACAACAAATACCATCTAGTAGAGGCAAAACATTGTTGGGTCAAGCTTTTGACTCTAAAAAAAATGTAAACAAAGTTCCATATTATAGTAGTTACCATTACAAGACTAGTGTTCGAAGCCTCAAGCAGTCAGTTCCCGGGGGGTTAGAGGGGTCCAGCCCAGCCTCCTTCGGCCACAGACGTCCCGCCCTTTGCCCGGGCTTCGCCTGGCTCGTCCCGCGACGCAGAGAACTGCTGGTGGCTATATGTGCCTCCTGGCACCGCAGCCCAAGTCGTTGTAGCGCGCCGCGCCTCTGAGGCTGCAGGGAATTGTAGTCCCTGGGCGGCGGCGGTGCTGTTGGTGGCATGTTAGGACTCTTGGCGGTGGCGGCAGCTAAGGTAAGCCCCCCGTAGTTTATCCGGTGCTTTAATGACTCTTGGCGGTGTCGGGGGGGGCGTTGCAGGCTCCCTCCTGCTTGGTGGTCTCCCCACTCCACCGAGGACTACTGGTGGCAATATGTGCCTCCTGGCGCCGCAACCCACGCCGTTGCAGTGCGCGCGCCGCTTAGGCTGCCGGGAATTGTAGTCCCTGGGTGGCGGCGGCGCTGTTGGTGGCGTGTTAGGACTCTTGGTGGTGGAGGCAGCTACGGTAAGCCCCGTAGTTAATCCGGTGCTTTGATGACTCTTGGCGGAGTCGGCAGGGCGTTGCAGGCTCCCTCCTGCTTGGTGGTCTCCCCACTCCACCGAGGACTACTGGTAGCTTTATGTGCCTCCTGGCGCCGAAAGCCCCCGTCGTTGCAGCGTGCCGCGCCACTGAGGCTGCTGGGAATAGTAGTCCCGGGGCGGCGGCGGCGCTGTTGGTGGCATGTTAGGACTCTTGGCCGTGACAGCAGCTAAGGTAAGCCCCCCATAGTTAATCCGGTGCTTTAATGACTCTTGGCGGTGTCGGCAGGGTATTGCAGGCTCCCTCCTGCTTAGTGGTCTCCCCATTCCACCGAGGACTACTGGTGCCACAGACGGCCCGCCCTTTGCCCGGGCTTCGCCTGGCTCGTCCCGCGACGCAGAGAACTGCTGGTGGCTATATGTGCCTCCTGGCACCGCAGCCCAAGTCGTTGTAGCGCGCCGCGCCTCTGAGGCTGCAGGGAATTGTAGTCCCTGGGCGGCGGCGGTGCTGTTGGTGGCATGTTAGGACTCTTGGCGGTGGCAGCAGCTAAGGTAAGCTCCCCGTAGTTAATCGGGTGCTTTAATGACTCTTGGCGGTGTCGGCAGGACATTGCAGGCTCCCTCCTGTTTAGTGGTCTTGGTAAAACAAGACCAAAATGGCAAAAAGCCAATCAGTAGAAATCGAAATAGGAATTTTCAAAGATTAAATGCAAAAATAATGTTTAGCAGTCACATGAAGTCAAAAGGTTACTTGAGGTCACAAGGGACTGGTGCAAATCCAAAGTTCAGGCCAATTGCGATCGACAGCAGGCTGACAACAGGACCTAAATAGGTCCAGCCGAAGAAATAACTTGGATGGACTGAGTCATAGTCGAGCCGCGGAAAGGGGTCCGACATCATTGTCGAGCTCTGTTGAAGTGAATGCAATGCACCGTCGTTGAGCAAGGCAGAGCATTGTCGTTTAGCCGTGCAGGATGTGAATCCACTATAGTCGAGCAGCCTCAGCATCAGCCTAGAAGGGCTATGCAGCGGAAATTTACACGAAGTCAATGCAATGCATCGTTTTTGATTAAAGCAGCTGCAGAATCCCCTTCTGAGGCCTCCTGAACCACCTCTTCAGTTCAAACCCTGCAAAGCCTTGTCGCACAGCTGAAATCTTCATCAGAACCAAAGCTGAGTGATGCAAGGCATCGCCCCACAGCTGAAAAGCCTCATTGGAACCGACCCTGAATGACACAAAGCCTGGCAAAGCAGAGCTGCACAGACCTTGCACCAAGATCATAAATGCCAAATTCTCAGTGGGTCAAACTTGGTCCTGTGCCCAGCCTGTGTATCATTGTGGTCAACCTGAATTTGAGACTTTGTCATTGTCCACCACAGGTACATGCCCTCAGTTGTCTCTTTCCGCCTTTTTTTTTTTTTTGAAAACCTTTATTAAACAAATGCACAGTACACAGCATCTGCCTACAACCCGAACGGGCCGGCCGCTATGACATCAAAGTGAATTATGAACCACAATAAATTGCGGAAAAGTCAAAAGGCGATGCAATACAGTGCAACGGTACAGTCATCATATAGAGGATAAGGAAGGTTCAATTTTATAATTTTGTTGAAATTCAAACAACCAACAAAGACACTCACATGATGGCTACAATATCTAGTTCATGGGGGGGTAGGGACGGGGGAAATTAATATATGAGAATGGGACCAGTTCTGCAGGGGGCAGGGAGACAATGAAAGGAATGTTGAAGAAATGCATGCTGATCAAAGGGAACGTTAATTACGGAGATGAGGGAATAGTCTCAGTATAATCAAGCGGTGGGGTACAAATGTCCCGGTATTCATTCCACTGTGCCCAAATCCTACCCCATTTCTTAGGACGACCTCGAGCCTCATAGAGTGTCTTTTCCCAAACATGCACCAGTCCATGTTATCTTTCCAGGCATTTACTCCCGGTGGTCTGTGGGAGCCCCAAAGTTGCGCTATGTCTCTCTTAGCAATCATGTTGCCTAGGGTGACCCAGAAGGTCTGGGCGGTCGTACAATCCGTGGGTTCCCACACATTACGCAGGCAGCGTATCGCCTCAGGAAGGAGGGGGACCCTAGTAACTCGCCCCATCACATCATGCACCCTAGACCAAAAGGCGGAAATAACCGGACATTCCCACAAAATATGAAGAAAGGTGCCATTCATTCCACAGCCACGCTGACACAGTCCATCAGTTGCCAGCCCCATCCGTACCAGACGCACCCCAGTCACATATACTCGGTGGAGGATCTTCAGTTGTACAAATCAAAGCCGAGCTGGAATGGCCACCTCCTTGGGAGAGGAAATCGCCATTTGTCAGTCCTCGTCATCTAATTCGAGGCCATCCGTCACCCAGGAGGCCCGAAGTTTCACTAGAAGGTCCGCCCTGGTGTTAATGAGCTTTTTGTAGATTAAAGAAATCGTGCTTTCCGGGACATGGCCATCCAGAATACGGTCTTCCAGCGGGGACGACTGGGGAATGTCCGTCCCCGGGGGGAAGGTTGAGAGCAGGGCGTGTCGTACCTGGAGGTAGCGAAAGTATTCCTTGTCGTCCAGTTGATATTCTAACTTCAGGGCATCAAAGGACTTGACTGTGCCTTTGGCCCAAAGATCCTCCACTTTGCTAATACCGATCATATCCCATCTATCAAACCCTTTTGTACGCCACAGGTTACCCAGCCGCTCAGAATCATACAGCGGGGTCATGCGCGTCAATCTATCACTCCAACCCGTAGCCACAGTCGCGTCCTTCCAGGCACGCACGGCACACCTAGTCGGGCCAGTCAGAAACCGGAGTGGTGGTTTCGAATATAAAGCTCTGTTAAAGTTGCCGCCCGGCAGCAGGAATTTATCCATGGCGAAAGCGGGAGTGGGCCCTGGAGAATACGTCACATGGTTGATCGCACTCAATTGCGAGGCCCAATAATAACGCCTGATATCAGGCAAAGCTATACCGCCATCATACCATGGAAGCGTAAGTTTGGATAGGGAGATACGGGCCCGTCCGTCCCAAATTAACTGCCTCTGCAGGCCTTCCACCTCACGGAAATAACGGGAGGGAACAGGATCGAAGAAATTCTGTAAGGCATATAAAAACCTGGGGAGGGACATCATTTTAAAAAGTGCCGCTCGTCCCAGTGGGGATAAAGGCAAATCACGCCACCTTCGTACATCCTGCTTGAGGCGACGAAGAGGAGCATAGAGATTACGGTCATAGCGAACGGTGGGGTCCATAGAAATAAAAATCCCCAAATATTTAAAGCCATCTGCAGCCACTTGAATCGGAAATCTACGGGGTAGCGGAGGCAGTACCCCCGCTATAACATAGACACATGATTTGGTCCAGTTAATAACAAGCCCGGAGTTCTTCCCAAAGGAGGTGAGAACATCGAAGAGCACGTTGAGAGACTTCTGGGGTGAAGTGAAATAAAGAAGGATATCGTCTGCATATAGCGAGACGCGATCCTCCAGATCTGGTGTCCACTGGATCCCTTTTATCGAGGGCTCCCAACGGAGCCACGCTGCGAGGGGTTCCAACGCCAATGCGAAGAGAAGTGGAGAGAGCGGGCATCCCTGACGGGTGCCACGCCCCAGTGGAAACGATGCAGAAGCTCTACCGTTTACTACAACCTGGGCTAGTGGCTGCTCATACAGGAGCTGCACCCATGCAATGAAACCGGGACCGAAACCAAACTTAGAAAGGGCAGCCCATAAGTACGGCCACTCAATGGTGTCAAAAGCCATTGTGGCGTCCAAGGACGCCACCACTGCGGGCTCAGAGAGAGTACCAGCTCTCGCGAGGACACTGTGGAGCCTGCGGAGATTGAGAGCCGTATTCCTGTGGGGGATAAAACCGGACTGATCCGGATGGATCAAGTCACAAATCACTGATAATTTGTAGTTCACCCTCACAAAGATTGTGGTTGTTGCTTGAGTAGGGTTTTCACTCCCCTCAACCAATAACCCAATTTCTTCCAGTTCCAATACAAAATGCTCCCATAACACATGGATACATTAATTAAACACCCATCAGATTTTTTGTCTGCAGGCTATACAGTAGGTTCAGTTCTTTGAACAACTTCACACGATGAGCGGTCTCTACCAGGTCTACCAGATGCACTCTGCCCTTAGTCTCTTGTCCAGATGAGACATCAGAATAAGTCAAATCTCCTCTCATAACCTCAATAAGAAGGAGCCAGGCCCAAAGCGCCCACTCTTCCTTCATGGCATCTGGGCGGTTCTCATTTCTTTCAGGTTTGCAAGTGCTCCAGAAAACTGTGGGCTACCTCTAAGTGGGGTTGTAGAGGTGCTATGCCTCAAGCAGTTCATACCCAGGGGACCTACCTCTTTGGCAGCATATGAACATGGACTCCTGGGTCCTTCACAGCTCCCTTCCTCTTTTAAACTCACCTAAGGCCTTCACACAGCCAGCACTGGTTGGATTGCCAATGCCTATTAGGAGTAAAATACTGCACATGGCCTATGCAAGCTAACTGACCTCAGTTGAGCTACAGATTTAACTCTGCCTTGCACAAGTTGAAATCAATGTGAGGACCAGAAGACACTGGACAAGCCCACACAGCATGGAATATTTACTTCAGCATTGGCACTGCCCCCACAGAGGAGACCCACAATGAATCCTACACCCCAGAATGAAGTGCTAGTGCTGATCATCAGTAATCACTCGCAGAAATAAAACACTGCTTTCACCACCCTGAAACTTTTTTTCAGCACAGTTTCACACCCTCGCATCAGTAGATGAGCAAATTTGGATTAGTTAAAGCTGCCGCCTTGGGAACCTGGACACTCACATCTGAATTCTGCGTCTACATCATGTGATTTTGGGGAAATTACTTATTCTCACTGTGTCCTAAAATATTAAATGCAATGTGTGTGTAATGTATATGTGTAATCCCTGCTTATTGTACACGATCATGTAGATTGCCTCTCAACCCCCCACGTAATATACATCACCCAGTTGCTTCCTAACAAGGTTTGCAGTAAACAAATGCCAATACATACATGCATAGGTGTAATTGCTGCCAAAATCAAAAATTTCCTGTGAAAGTCAAGTGCTGCATAGAACAAAAAGAAACACTGCTCCCTCATTCAATCCGATTAATTTATCCTTCACAGTTGAGTCTTCATATGCGTGCATGGACAGCATGTCAACGGTCAAGATGACTCTTTGATTTAAACTGTCAAAGTCCATCCAACACGTTTTTGTAACACAAATATTTAAAAGACTACAGATTGGGTTTACAAGTAAGTACTATTCTGAATAAAGTTCTATTTAAGAGGGGTTTTTTTCTGTAGCATGGTGCAAAAATGACTAAGGGGCCTTGACTGGGAAATACTTCTCCCACTACCCTCTTTTTAACATTTCCCCCAGGAGAGATATCCATGGACCTAGATATACAGAAGTTTATCCAGGTGTGCTAGTTCTTTGCCACATTTATGCAGGTTTAATCAATGGCACCAGAGTTAGTAGCATAAAAAAGACCTGTCAGTGGAAAGTGAGACTTAACTATAACATCACAGTCACTTTCTTTTTTACAGAGTTTTATATAGCATGAACTTGACCCGAATCGGGTATCAGAGCGCTTTACATAGCACCAGTTTTATTACATGAGGAGACATTAATTTTTTTGTTAGGCACGGGGAGATTAAGTGATTTGCCAAGCCGGTAGCGCACAGAGTGAGGAATGTGCCCTTGGCAGTGAAAGAAGCAGTACAAGTGGAACTCCAGGAGTTGGAGAAGAAGGGCATAATTGAACCTATCACATGCGCAGAATGGTTGGCACCATTGGTGGTAGTGCTGAAACCGAGTGGGAAGGTCAGGCTCAGCTTAGACTTGCGCGAACGAAATAAGAACATTGTGGTGGTGAAGTTCCCACTGCCTGGCATCGAGGAGATGTCAGCAAAAACCAGAGGAATCAAGTGGTACTCCACCATCGACTTAACCTCAGCCTACCACCAAATAGCACTGCATCCGGAGAGCAGGAAACTTACCACGTTTATCACACCCTTCGGGTGCTACCAGTTCAGCAGGATGCCGTTCGGATTGGCGTCGGCGGCTGCAGTATTCCAAAAATTGATGCACCAACTCTTCAAGAACATGGAAGGCATCCAGTACTTCCAGGACGACATTTTGGTTATGGGCAAGGACAGGATGGACAACGATGCAAAGCTATCCAAGGTGCTAAAAGTATTGGAAGAGAGAGGATTAACGGCGGAGAGGAAGAAATGCAGGCTAGGAATGGAGAAGGTGACCTATCTAGGACACGAGATTGGGGTGCAAGGGATCACCCCGAAGACAGAAAACGTGAGGGCCATTTGTGAAGCACTAGCACCGGCTAATAAGGAAGAGGTCAGGTCATTCCTGGGCATGGCCGAGTATTATAGCAAATTTGTCCCCCACTTCGCAACAAAGACCCACCACATGAGAAAGTTAACAGGGGAGAAAACGATGTTCAAATGGACGGAAGAAACCCCAGAAGAGTTTGAGAGCATCAAGAGAAATGTGGTACAGGCGATACCGTTACAGGGATATGATCCGCATGGGAGAACAATCATCACCACCGACGCCAGCGACAAAGGACTGGGCGCAGTCCTGATGCAAGACAGGGGACAAGGAGTGGTGGAGACCCTGAGCTTCGCATCCCGAGTACTGAGTGAGACAGAAAAGAAATTCAGCGTCATAGAGAAAGAGATGCTAGCTGTGGTGTGGGCGATGACCAGATACAGACAATTCCTATGGGGAACAAGGTTCCAATTGAAAACAGATCACAAGCCCCTGGTAAAGGTGCTTACGTCCAGTGGACATGCCAGTGCCACTCCCAGGATCGCAAAGATGACCTTGAGGCTTCTAGAATATAGGTATGATGTCGAATACACCCCTGGAAACAGGAATAAAGTGGCAGACTATTTGAGCCGGGCCGCTTCAATGGAAATGAGAGAAGAGGATCAGGAGGCCATGGAAGAAATGGTAGCGCTGACGGAGGACCAGGAAAGGGTCATCAGCAGCCAAGAATGGGAGGAAGCCTACAAGGAGGACCAGGATTTAATGGAAGGGATGGAATGCATATTGAAGGGATAGCTGGAAAAGAGACATCTGAGTGGGTACCAACGGAAGTACTACGAGGTGAGAGAAGAACCATCCGTGGACGACCAAGGGGTGTTCATATACAGAGGAGACAAGGTGATTCCGCCGAGAGAAACCATCCCCAGACTACTCGTGCTGTTGCATGAGGGACATTTGGGAATGGGGAAGATGAAATTGAGGGCCAAGGAAGGATACTGGTGGCCAGGCATGGACCTACAAGCTGAATGCCATGTCAGGGAGTGTAACCAATGCCAGCAGGCAGACAAGACCCTAAAACCACTGAGGCCAGCCTTGGGGAAATTTGATACCCCCACGAACCCATGGGAGGAACTGTCGATTGACATTCTAGGTCCCATTCTCGATGGACAAGGGACACAAAAATATGTATGTGTACTCATCGACAGGTACTCCAAATGGCCAGATGTGAGGGTGGAAGAGGAAATGAACACAGAAACAGTACTAAAATTTCTAACTGACACTTTCCTGAGGGACGGGATCCCTTAGCTGATATTAAGCGACAACGGACCACAGTTCACCTCAGCCAAGTGGACCAAATTCATGGAAAGGAATGACATAGTTGCTAAGCACACATCCATATACCATCCAGCTGGAAATGGACTGGTAGAACGGTTTAATCATGTACTGATGGGATCCATACAGGTAGCGATAATGAGAGATAAGGACTGGGAGAGAGAGATATGGCAAATGATCTGGGCATTCTGCATCACTCCGACGAGCACAGGGTATAGCCCGTTCCAGATATTGAGGGGCCGAGATCGATTCACGAAGGACAACAGGGCGTGGAAGGAGAAAAAGGTAACCAGTAAATGGTCACCAGCTGTTGTCCAGGCGAACTTGGAGAGGGCCCAAGCGGTGTACACTAAACACTAAAACTCTAGAAGGAATGTAAGAGACTCTGGTTTGGAAGATGGAGAATGGGTGAGAGTTAAGTTGACGGTGCTGCAAAGGAAGGGGGACAGCAAGTACAGTAAACCTCTCCAAGTCAAGGAGGTGTACGACAGAGCTGCCCTGCTTAGCGATGGGAATGTATAGTCCCAGGACCGCATGGCGAGATGCAACAAAATGCTACAATGGGACAGAGGTGAACAGGATCTGGGAGAGATGGAGAGAAGCGGGCGGAGCCCGAACAGACCATGGAGGAAGAAGAGACTGAGAGAAGGAACATAAGGGGCGAGCAGGGGGCATTGAGATCGCCTGGCGGAGAGGTGCCCTGGCAAGGACACAGGTCCCAGGAGAGCCCGATGGCGGGAAGCAGTCTAGAAGATGGAGGTGATACCCCGGGGAGATCCAGCGAGAGAGAAGTGACCTCCACTCCGGTAAGGTGCACCAGAGGGGGCAGAGCAGTGGTGAGGCCAGCCAGATTTCGGGACTATGACATGAGTGATGGACAGTAACTCCACAGTGTTTGAATGTATATAAAAGGGGAAGATATGTAAAGTTAGCATTCTAGTGCCCGGATCGGCGTGATGACGTAGCACGCCGATCCGCCATGTTAGGTTGAACGCAGGAAGGTTTATTAGAGCGACCGGAGCCGAAGAAGCCACAGGCTCGGCGCTCTCTGTTGGAAATACTTAAATAAAAGTATTATAGCCCTAAGAAGTTGTCCTGTCGTTTATGGAGGGGAGATAACTTTACAGATATGCAGCGTCATTGCCGAGACTCAAACTCAGTATCCCAGATTCGAGGTCGGCCGCCCTAGCCATTAGGCTAACTCCTCTCTTTCATCTAGCAACTGTACAAAATGTATTAATATAATATCGTATCATATCCACATATTAAAATTCATATTTATATATAATGAAAATATTGCTCAAACATTTTAGGCATCTCTTGTGAATCCATTTAAGAGCTTTATGATTGCCCTTTTCAAATGAAGCAGTCTTGTTTCAAATCACTAAAAAGAAAACTAAGCTAGGTCATCGGTCACGTGCCCTACCTATTTACAAAGATCTAGGGCCTGATTTAGGTCTCAGCGGACGGATGGACCACGGTGGGATGGGGAGTGTGGGGGGGAGTGGACAGATAACTGGATAGTGAAAATAAAGTTGAAAAAAATAAAACCACTAACCTTGTTCTCGCGGCATTGCCGACTCGGTGATGCCGCAAACACAAGGTGTCGCGCCCCTCTACCGCCCCACTGCGGTTACCTGTGCTGGGCACACCTGACGTTACTCCGTTTCAACAGTGACAAATATCCCGTCCACCGAATATAAATTCCATTATGTTCCATGGAATTTAAATTTCAGCAAATGGGATATCCATCACCGTTGTGACCCGTCTGCCAAGATATAAATCAGGCCCCCAGTCCAAGACATGAAGCACTAGCTTCTCATTGGTTGAAGGCACTTCAGTGACATACTTGTGTTTATAAAGTTTTCTGCAACTCAGATGAGTCCCTCTCCTCCCTGCGCAGCTCTTTGAGTTATGAATCTTATGCACTAGACGAAGATGTGGCTGTTCGCATGCAGTGGATACATTATTTAACTAAATCGATGGCTTCCATTACTTGGAATGCCAGATATTGATTTTTAAAGAAGATTCAAGTGAAAGAATTCCCTTAAGGTATTTGAAAAAAGGAAATGAAGTGAAGCAGAACAAAAACTATGCTGCTTTCTGCTTTTTCATGCCAAGCTGTAATGACAAATCAGAGAGACTGGCAGAGCCTAACGGATGGTAAAAGCAGATGCTGGAGAAAGCCGCTTCGCTTGCCTTGGATTTGATAATTAGCTTCTGTAAGTTTCTTTTAAAATCCGTCGATGTGGTTTCCAAGAATTAAAAGAGGGGTGGGGAAGGGGGGGGCGGGGTGCTGGGATCCACAATGATTATTGTAATCACGGTAAGAAAATACACCGGTAAAACACATGGATGCTCGCGATATTTCCCTTAGAAGAAAATCATCATTTTCCAAATTTATGTGAAGTAAAAAATGTGGCATAACATCTGTAATTATAACATCATAAATGAAATATAAAGGCAAGAAAATGTCTAAGTGGCGAGACAAATAATTGTGGAAAAATAGGTCAATATGTTTTTGAAGAGTACAAATGATCAAAAGATAAGACGCTTGCTCACGAGGTGCGAGCACTAACCGGCACAACAATAAACATTTGAATCATCCCTCTGGGCCCGTGTCCTGTAATATAACTCCACCATATGTTGTGTATATGTTTATTTTATTTGTATTAAGCACCGACCAAGAAATTCTAGCACACTTTACCATTTCATGTCGTCTAGTTTCACCGCACAGAATGTTGAGATGTTTTAAAAAAAATCAATTTATGTATTAATTTAGAAGTTATACTAAGCAAGGACCAGGAAATTCAGTTGCTGTAAAAGAAATGCGATCTCTTGTAAGATCAGATATGTCCAGAAAAGTTTTTTTTTTTTTTTGACGAAATTTTTCCATGAAACAAGAAATATGAAGTATGCGTTTCTTTGAGTAATTGGACCATTCTTGGCATCTCGCTGTGTGAATAAGACCGTGTGCGACAAGGGATCACCAATCAGATTCTGCCTCTGGAGTAAGCTTTGACTGACTGGGACTCAGAGTAGTGTGGACAGAAAACCACATGGTTTGGGGAGTCTTTCAGGGAGCCTTCTGTTAGTTCCCTTAGGGGTTTGAGATTAGAGGCCCGAATTGGAGATCTGGGTCCAACCGGCTAATGCCATTGCGGCAGTCACAATGTCACCAGACAAGTCGGTGGCATCCAGACCGCAATATTACAACACCACCGCCAGTGCAGGGGTATGCTTTGGCCTGCCGACACTATAGCAGCGACACTTGCACGTTAGTGTACCATGTGGCATGCACCATGTTGTGCATGGCACACAGTGCACACACAATAGTGCCCTCATGAACACACCCCATAGGCTAAAACGTCCTAGGGACCTGTTTGGGGCATCTTCCCGGACTTTACACTGACCTGTTCATGGCGGGATCCTCACCATCAACAGCTTGTCGGAAAGGCAGGTCGTAATCTGCACCGATGAGCTGGTATCGGTTTCGTCGCCGCACACCACCCCTTTCCCCACCATTGCCCCTTCGGAGTACTGGTGGTGGTCTTTTGTCAGGATGGTGGCGGTCTGACTAAAAAATTCATAATAGGGCGGTTGATCCGTAAAGGTTGTGGCAGTCGGACAGCCACCATGGATACCGCCATTAAAGAAATGGGGTAACCCAAATGGTACTGGACCTGGGTATTATATCGATATAAACAACAATGGTCCAAGACCTATATATTTCTGATTGAACAATGAATCCAAATTTTACAATTAAAGAGCATATATTATTTGAACAGCTCTGCTCAATTAATGATAACCATATAAGAGGCGGCAACAGCATCAATCTCCAAATACATGCAATATTTTAATCTATTGTCATATTCAAAATTTGCAACTCAGTCCGCAATTCATATACATTGCCCCGTATAGAACGTGCAGTATAGCAAAAGGGTGTCAAAGAATGTGAAAGTGATGAAGATGAAGAGAAAAGAAATCACACAAAATTATAAATAAAACAGTTCCAATAATTTCCAAAACATTGTCCGACCCGCAAATGCCGGACCTGTACAGCCTGACCACTTCAAATAGTCCAAAAAATCTCTCTATTATGGTTCTTAGACAGAGAATGTTATAGATGTCTGCACTGTATTCCGGAGAGAGAAATATATCTAGTGGTCCAGGTATTAGATAAATGTTGACGTTCCGACTCGTCTTGCGGCCTTGCGGTCGGTTATGCCTGGGCCATGCGAGTCTTCTTCAGGACATATTTAACGGGGCAAACCAAGGATCTTTTTGGTGACCCTGTAGAGAAAATAAAGGGCCATAAAAATTGGAGCCGTTGCCTACTCACTAAACTGAGGACCAAAGTCCAAGCTTGCTTACCCATCTCGGGGAGAAGTGGTCGTGGTTCCCACTCCAATTGGATCAGTCAGTGTAATCCTAAAAAGGTCCTGTTGTACAAACTGGTATAATGACCAGGTTTCTGTAAGAACAATGGGGAGCCTATTTAAGATTATGTAGTCCCAAACCAACGAACTCAAAACACTCATGCAAAAGTCAAGCAGAAAGTTACCTCCTCAATAGTTATGAGTTCTCCTATCGTTGATAGATGTACACTTTGTTGTTCAATATCTTGTCAACAGGAAGCTGTAACATTATAACAGCAGTTGTAATAATTGGACCAACCGGACGGAATTACAAATTACCTCTATATACAAAGGGCTCACCGTTTGTCAAAATCCAGAGCCCAATCTTGAGTTTTTCGTGACCTCTATGCGATATTTAAGGGTGAATCGTCACGCTGTAAAATGAAAAGAACCAATTGATGAGGTCCCCTCCCAACAATAGGTGGTTCCGAGGTTAAATAATTCGGACTGACATTGAAATCATTACCTCGTTGGGTACATTCTTTCACTTAGTGATGTCCAATCCACAAATGGTCGCACCGCCGTTTTTTAAATTTATTTTGCAGGCGGCTGAAACGACACGAACCACATCGTGAGCACCTACTTTTTAAAAATTTGTTTGAGTAACCGGTAGTCATACTTATGACTACCGGTTACTCAAACAAATTTTAAAAAACGAGGTAATGATTTCAATGTCAGTCCGAATTATTTAACCTCGGAACCACCTATTGTTGGGAGGGGACCTCATCAATTGGTTCTTTTCATTTTACAGCGTGACGATTCACCCTTAAATATCGCATAGAGGTCATGAAAAACTCAAGATTGGGCTCTGGATTTTGACAAACGGTGAGCCCTTTGTATATAGAGGTAATTTATAATTCCGTCCGGTTGGTCCAATTATTACAACTGCTGTTATAATGCTACAGCTTCCTGTTGACAAGATATTGAACAACAAAATGTACATCTATCAACGATAGGAGAACTCATAACTATTGAGAAGGTAACTTTCTGCTTGACTTTGGCATGAGTGTTTTGAGTTCGTTGGTTTGGGACTGCATAATCTTAAATAGGCTCCCCATTGTTCTTACAGAAACCTGGTCATTATACCAGTTTGTACAGCAGGACCTTTTTAGTATTACACTGACTGATCCAATTTGAGTGGGAACCACGACCACTTCTCCCCGAGAAGGGTAAGCAAGCTTGGACTTTGGTCGTCAGTTTAGTGATTAGGCAACGGCTCCAATTTTTATGGTCCTTTATTTTCTCTACAGCGTCACCAAAAAGATCCCTGGTTTTCCCCGTTAAATATGTCCTGAAGAAGACTCGCATGGCCCAGGCATAACCGACCGCAAGGCCGCAAGACGAGTCGAAACATCGACATTTATCTAATACCTGGACCACTAGATATATTTCTCTCTCCGGAATACAGTGCAGACATCTATAACATTCTCTGTCTAAGAACAATAATAGAGAGATTTTTTGGACTATTTGAAGTGGTCATGCTGTACAGGTCCGGCATTTGCGGGCCGGACAATGTTTTGGAAATTATTGGAACTGTTTTATTTATAATTTTGTGTGATTTCTTTTCTCTTCATCTTCATCACTTTCACATTCTTTGACACCCTTTTGCTATACTGCACGTTCTATACGGGGCAATGTATATGAATTGTGGACTGAGTTGCAAAATTTTGAATATGACAATAGATTAAAATATTGCATGTATTTGGAGATTGATGCTGTTGCCGCCTCTTATATGGTTATCATTAATTGAGCAGACCTGTTCAAATAACATATGCTCTTTAATTGTAAAATTTGGATTCATTGTTCAATCAGAAATACATAGGTGTTGGACCATTGTTGTTTATATCGACCATGGATACTGCGTTCTTGGAACTGCTGTACTCATAATCAGGCCCTAGGTCTATCACATAGTCAGATTTCCCAATTTGTAGGATAAGGGTGTGTTGTACCCTCTTTGTTGCTATGCATCCTCTCCATAGTTTCCAGTTCCCTGCTGCTCAACCAGTGTGAGTGTGATGTAAAGGAATGTTGATGAGTGCCTGGTCGGTATGAATGTCAGGATGCTGCTCCTGGTGGGGCATTTACAATCTTTCTTATAATCTGTAACTAAGACCTGTCTTCTTCAATAAATGTATATATTTTTTACCTACACGAATGGCTGTCTGACTTCCTACTTACACATAGGGATCTTCATTTTCAATATGGTAGTCATTTGTTAGAGAACTCACTTAACCAGAGCGCTGCTTTACAAAGAATTATGTACAGGGAAGAACGAAATTCTGGAGAATGTTTTCCTACCTGAAAACCATTTGCCAGGAACCCTGTGAATTGAAAGTGATCTGTCTGCTGTAGTAAAAGCTGTGTCTAGAATCACAGGTTTGAATGGACACCAATTCCCATGGTTAAGAAGGTGTTATAGTTTTCAGCTTATTTTCAGAATTCTACTAGAAGGAACTGCAGCAGAGCTTCCAAAAGCTCTAAATTATTACTTAAAGGTTTAATGATAGACATATAAAGGATGTAGCAAGTGAGAACTCAGCACATTAATATTTGTTGGCTTTTTTGCAGTTCTATATAGCACCAACTTGATCCAAAGATGTATATGAGCACCAGATGGCATTACACACGATTCAATATTTAAGGCATAAGAAGCCACCTAATTTTCCCATAATCACAGGATGCTGAGGTGCACTGAAACTCAAACCTGGTTCCCTAATTCCAAAGTCAGCAGCTCAGGCCTTAATGCCACATCTTCTCTCCTTTTTCTATTGAGTTATTTTTGAGACATTTATGCTATTTGATCCCACTTACGAAAGGGCATGCTGTACTGGAATTCTCCAATGCAAACATCTACTGAGTAACCTTAAGCACAATTTGCCTTATTTGAATTAAGTGTAAAATTATCTAAAAGACTGCCAAACGTTTTGTTGATCAAAGGATCTCAGTTCTTACTCAACTTCAGCAAAGTTGTACGCCTGTAGCCTTTACTGTACTCATATGTATTCCAAAGCATTTTCACTGAGGAAAAGGACTTGATGCTTAATTATGTGCCATCTGCAACTAACGCCCCCTTCATCAGAGCACTATTACAAAGGTAATATTCTTCAGTTCAATGCATCGACTAAGTACCTTCACCTAATATTTTTAGAATGATAAGCCAGCTGAAGGAGCAATTCATACAATGGCTGGGGGTGCTTCAATGTTGATCCATAAAAATCAATTAAATATCAATTTCCACCACCACCCCTGCCAGCTACATCAACCTCCACCTGTACCTGTCAACCATCAATCCTCTTACTGAGAATAGACCCTACCCCTCTATGAGATGCTGAGAGTGAGGAATGGCAAACTAATTGGAAAGGCGACCAATTAAGGGGATTTTCGGGATTTTCGAATATGCACCTCCTGCAGTAAGACCAGAGACACCGTCTGCTCAACCAGCCAATTCAATACTGCCAGTGCTTTGAATGGTTATTTAAGCCATTACCATTAGCAGAAATTATCCTACAATTGCCCCCTGCAGTCCCGTTTAACATAGACAATTCTGAGAAACAGCAGCGGACCCCTGCCATGTAGCCCATCAGCACTCCCTGCTTCACTCACTTGGATTAGCACATTGTTGCGAGAAACCATTTGTAACCCCCTGAAAGCACATGCCCTGGTCACTTTTCGGGGCCCTCAATTCCCTATACCCACAAACCTGTCACAATCAGCGATTACTACACCCATCCTCAAATCCAAACCTTCCTGTACCCACACCAGAGTGCCCTATGCCCTTTCGTCGTGACCATATCGCCTTGTCATGACCTCACCCCTAGCCTGCAAATGGTGCGCTGCTTGCACCTTATTACTCTAAACCCTGATGGCCCAGACCACCCTCTCCCCACTCTTTGTGCGTTAAAGTAAGCCAGGTAGATATTGCACTTCATGTAGGTAGTTCGTAGTAGGTCTTTCATAACAATTGCCCCTCATTTTGAGAGCTGTATGTAAGTAACACAGGGAGCCAAACATGGCTGCACTAAATCACAAGACCCATAATTTATTAAAAGACACATTTTACCATCTTGCTTCTACAAAATGCGAATCTGAGTCATATGTATGTATGAATTTTTGCTTGGAAGTTCTCAGACAAAATAGCGGGAGCTAGCACTCCTAAAAGCACCCCTTGAAGTCAACAGAAACATAAATGCAGGTAAAATCGACTGCAGGCAAGTTGTCACAGTCCCAGTACAGAAATAAAACTAAATGCAACAATAGTAAACAATAGTCAGCAGTGGAATGCATTTTCAGTTAATTTTGGAAAACTTCCAAGGTTCACAAACATCCTGAAAAATAGTTATCGGTGCTCAAGGGGCTGAGTGGGGTGAGAAAAATAGTGGTCATCCAATTAAAAACAAACTCAGACCTATATACCCTGTTTCTTCCAGTCTTTTTTGCTATTTAACCATGCCAACAATTAAGGCTGAAGCACTGGTGTGTTTATTGTGTCCATATGGTTCTCCTTGAGCCATATAGGATCAGAAAGTGGCAAAACTGATTGAAACCAATTAAACCAATGGGTTTGTTTGGGTTTTTGGATTGGGAGAAGAAGTGAATGGTGATGATAGATAGAATCTATATGGTGCAAGGGTGCCTTATTTGTTGCTTGGCAGCCAGTAGTGCCTTAGCACAGAGAGAGAGCAGGAATGCGCCATATCTCAGTAGATTTTGCCAATTTCTGTCTTCTCAATTTAATGAAGTGCAGCAATTTTTCTTGCTGCGTTGCACTCCCTCAAATGTTAGTAAATCTGCCCCTGAATCTCCCTGTTTCTTAAAAATATTAATGTGACTTTCTGTGAACTTTGGGTCAAGTTTGACCTTTATAGAAACTACAGAAAAAGGCACAAATAGGTAAAAACAAAGTATTTTTAAAAAAAGAAAGACAAATAGACACCCCAAACCCTAGTAGAAGATTCTGCTCCATGGAACCAGAAAACCTGGATAAATCACTGCTTCTTCTCTTAATATGTGTGACCTTAAGCACATATTTTACTTCACCAAAATTCCTTTTTCTTCATTATTAAGTATGAAAACACTTTGAAATGTGTGAGTTCAGAATACCAGTTTTACAAAAACCTGTTGTGCTTGATTTATTAGACTGTAATGTTTCTCTATAATAATTTGGACCACATACAGGGTTTAGATGACATCTGTCTTGCCTCTCAGTTCACTAATGGTTCATGTCTAAAATATTTTATTTCTCAGTGCAGTGCAGTGCTTTAATGTGAAGCATTAATAATAACAAAAAATTTCATATGTTAAATTAAAAAAAATTCTTGTTGAGGACACTTTATCATATTTATGTGATGTTTTACTTTCAGAGCTTGTTTAAAAATGCATATGAATAAAAATACACTCATCCTTGTTTATCTTTCATTAACAGAAACACTACAGACTTGTAAATCCACTCACAGGCACACTCCCAGACACACACCACGCCTACAAGTAAATATACAGACATACATACATAGAACCACTTGCATGCACACATTCAGAAACCCACAAATCGCACCCAAACACCTCAACAACAGAATCAACTTTCAAGTACCCAAAAGAAACCTCCGATCTTCCAACCTCGTGCTGGCCAAAACCCCGCGCATCCACAGAGCCAGAGCAGGCAGAAGATGCTTCTCTCACATTGCAGCCAAGACCGGGAACAAGCTACCAGCAGACATCAGATGCGCCCCCTTCCTGAACACCATCAGGAAGACCTTCAAGACCTGGCTCTTCGGCTAAACAGATCTGCGGACCCCCCCTCAGCGCCTTGAGACCCTCACGGGTGAGTAGCTTGCCTACAATTCCCTAATTGATTGAGTATTGGAACCTTCCTCATCTGATGCACTCCAACATTGCATGGCCAGCCTGAGAATCTTGAATTTGAGACCTCCTGCTTTGGAAGCTGCCCATCAAAGTAAGAAGACCTGGAAGCTGACACCAAAGCTTCTGCTTTTTGTATTCATATGCTCTCTGTCCAACCAGGAGCCAGGATAGTGTTGGAAAATGATCCTCCTTCACTAGCTCTGTGCCCTATCTGATAGGGCACATGAGCATATCAAAGACAAGCCCTACCAAAGCTCCATTAGCTCACTTGCTGCACAGCCAGAGGTTTGCGAAGCTATGGAATGTGACTGTATGGGTTTGTTCTGTAAAAGTTAAAGCCTTCATGTATTATTATTATTATGGAAGTTTGTAAAGCGCCTGGTTACGCGCACCGGCGTGTCCCCGTGCTAGAGTGAGAGAATATGAGGAGGGCAGACAGGGATTGGTTACACAAGTACTGACCGGAACAAGTGAGTTTTGAGAGCTCTTCGGAACTTAGCATCAGAGGGTTCTAGACGCAGCTCTAGCGGAAGCATGTTCCAACTCTTGGCTGCAAGGTGCCTGAAAGATCTGCCCCCCATGCACGCTTTGTTAATTTTGGGGATAGCTACCAAGCCAGTACCAGTGGATCTAAGCATCCGCTTAGGTCTGTATGGTGTGATAAGGCTTAGTAAGGGACAGGGCGCCTTTCCCCCGATGATGCGGTGACACGTGCATAACGCCTCAAAAGTGATCCTTACCCCAACTGGGAGCCAGTGGAGAGCCTCCAAGTCCGCTTTGGAGGCCGTTCTTCTCGGAAGCCTCAGCACCAGCCGGGCTGCAGCGTTCTGTAGCACCTGGAGGTGATTCAGACTTCTAACCGTGGTCCCCAGATAGAGGAGGTTGGAGTAATCTAGTCGCGATGTCACAAGTGTGTGCACCAGTGTCTGCCTGGCACCAACGGGGAGCAGGTCCAAAATCTTCAGCAGGCTCTTAAGAATTCCAAAGCACACCCCAACCACTCGACCAATCTGGGGAGTGAACGATAAGTCAGAGTCAAACATCACCCCGAGGTTTTTGGCCTGCTGACAGGGCACGGGAGTGGTGCCTAGGCATGCTTGCCACCACGCCGAGGACCACACATCTGGACCACCCCCCACCACGAGCACCTCAGTTTGGCACCATTCAGCTTCAGGCAGTTGTTAGACATCCAGGATGCAAGCTCCTGCATGCAAGCACTGAAGCTAGATGCCGCAACATCGGGCACCCGTGACAGCGAGATGACCAGCTGTGTGTCATGGGCATATGACACTATTTGCATGCCATGGCTTTAAACAATATTGGCTACGGGGGGCACATATAGGTTAAACAGGGTTGGGCTCAGGGCAGAGCCCTGTGGTACCCCTTGATCCAAATTGAACATACAAGAGTAATGTTCCCCCTGTCTAACCTCAAAGCCCCTATCGGACAGAAAGGATTGGATCCACTGCAACGCTGCCCCTGTAACTCCGCCCTTGTTCAGACACTGTAGCAAGGGGAAATGTGCTACAGTGTCGAACGCTGCACTTAGGTCGAGTAGAATGAGGGCCATCGTCTGCCCCTCATCTTCCCCTTGCCTGATGGTCTCAGTGGCCATAAGCAGCGCTGACTCAGTGGAGTGCCGTGAGCGAAAGCCAAACTGAGTTGGATGGAGCAGATTGGCCTCCTCCACATAAGCCATCAGCTGAAGATTCACAACACCAATAGGCACGAAGGAGCCCTCTCTGGTGCTAACATGATGTTGCAGCTTTTTACATGAAAACAAATGATTGGTAGGATTGTTTGTTTTCCTGTAAAAGTTGCAAGGCTTTGAGCAAATATTTGGAGGGGATGGGGGATCTGTGGGGTGGCCATCGCCCAGGTACCCCTATTGGCGAGACACTGCTGGGTATACTCAATGGCTGAATCAGCTTCCCCTCCTCACTTTCAAGTATGCCCAAAAATCTAAGGTTAAATCTCCTTGAGCAATTTTCTTGGTCCTCCAGCTATTATTTCACAAAGCAAGTTCCTTTTGTAAAGTAAAACTCTCTTTAGAAAGCACGCTTTGGGTATCTTCAAGATCTCAGATTGAAGCTGTACATCCTTCCAACTGTGCCCCTAATGTTTAAATTTTTCTTTCCATTTCTACCATCCGAGCACCCAAAGTATTTGCTAAAGAACTTTGACAATCCTTTGTCTCCTGTACTTTAGCCAAGGTAGTCAAAAACAAGGATTCAATCTAAGTATCAACTGGGCAGTTCTCAACCCCTTCATTCACCAGCTGTGCTAGTGAAGAGAGACATTTTGAGGGGGGTTACCTTCTGCAACTGTTTCCACTTAGCTCACTTAACTGACTGGCCTGTTGGGCCGTGGCTACTGAGCTATTGCCCTCTTGGGCCACAGTGTTCACCCCAAAGTGGCTAGCAGGATTGAGAATTGCAGAGGCCTTGCCTGGCTTACTAAAGACTGGACAACCTTTTCAGCACTGACAGAGTTTGCTTTTGCAAAGGAAGGGCAGAGGTTAGGGTTGATACCACAGGAAAAGCTGAACCTCTTTTCTTACAGGCAGGCCCAGTTGTATACAGCTTGTCCCTGGACTCCTTATTGCAGTCTCTTTTCTGAGCCACCTCTGAGTTCCTGTCTTCCATCCTCCTTGTCAGAACGTCTCTTTGGGGACTGTCTCCTATTTAATTCTGATAGGTTCACAGTTGAGTAATTTCTCTCACTCTGCAGAGTCCCCCCTTTTGGCTAACTCCCGTGCTTTTTATAGTTGAGAAAATTGGATCATAGTTAGTCAAGGAGGACTCAGGAAGATTAAGGACTGAAGGTGAAGAGGAGGTATCTAATGTGCTATACAATTGACTGCACTTTCCATTTCAAAACAAATCACTCCCTTTGCTTTGGATAGATTTACTTTATCTTTAGACATGGATGAAGAGGTCATTTTTTTACTTGGAAAGGTGCAGGGATTTTCCTTAGTAAGGCAATCCAGACACTTCTGTAAAATGCCTCATGACTGAAGCCCCGACTTATGTCTCAGCATGCTCAAAAACCTGGGGAAAGAGGGGGCATGGCCAAGATGGCGACGGAGTAAGACGTGCCTGCGAGCTCCTCCGGCACCCCAAGCCCTTCATAGCTTTGTTTAGCGACAGTGGGGCGATTTCAGCCTCGGCTTTTGACTCTCCTGGGTTCGCTGAGGTGTCCTGCTTTGGTTTGTTCCTTTCCCCGTCGAGCTACGACACGGGACGGCGGACTTAGCCGAGGTGTTACTCTGGTGACGCACAAGCTCCGGAGCGGCCTACGGGGCTTTGTCTGGGCGACATCGACTCTTCACGTGAGGGGACCCGGGACTCTAACAAGTCATCGAGTGGAAATTTTGTTTTGCGGGTCCCCCCCACTGGGATTGTGGCGAGCCTGCCTGTGATCCCGGCGTCCTAGCTGGCTGTTGTCGCCGAGCAGAGGTGACGAGGAGGCGCCGGCCTGTCTGGAGCTTTGCTGGACAGTGCAGAAGACGTACGGGCGGAGAGGTGGTGCCATCTTGCCTCTCACCTTCTGAGCTGAGGTGTCGCATTATGTCGACGAGGAATCGCCTGAATAAGCTGGGGAAGGACAGCCCCGGCAAGGGGGCATCTGGATCGCCCCCCGGCCCCAGCAAGTCGCCGACCAAAGATGACGCTGATGGCCCGGTCACGAAGGCCTTCCTGATCGAGCTCTTTTCCTCCATCAAGGAGGATATCACGGAGCTGAAAGCACAACTAGCCTCTGACCTCCGTGAGGTCCGCCGTGATGTAGACGGCATCGGCGAGCGTGTAGCGACCTTGGAGGACCACGACTTGGGCCTCAGTGGGGACATCCATCAGCTACAGCAAGATTTGCTCCAGCTTCGCGAGCAGAATCTGGACCTCCAGACCCACTGCGAGGATTTGAAAAAACAGTTTCCGTCGCAATAATATCCGAATACAAGCGGTGCCGTGGGATGGAGACGGTGGAAATCTGCGGGAATATGTGGAAGCTCTCTTTTTGCACATTTTGGAGGAGGACGATCGCACTGAAGTCAGGATGGACAGAGTACATCGGGTGGGCCTGCCACGTGGTGCGCGCTTGCCGCCTCCCGACATCTTGGTTTGTGTCCACGACTTTCAGCTGAAGGAGACGATCCTGCGGAAGGCGAGAGACACTAACAATTAGCTTTTTCGTGGGCACAGCCCTCAACTTTTTCAAGATCTAGCGGCTTCCACCCTGCAGAAGCGACGGGACTTTCGCCCGGTCACGGCCTTCCTGAGGGAGCATGGGGTGTCCTACTCCTGGGGTCACCCCTTTCGGCTTATCTTCCGGTGGCGAAATAGGCTGGTGCAAGTGCGAACAGTAGCAGCCACCAGGGAGCTGCTCGACATGGAGGAAACATCGGCGTCGGCGGACGCCAGCGCCTCTCCCAGAAGACGTCGCCGTTCCCGATCCCCAGCATGGCAAAGAGTGGGCCGGCATGGCGTAGCAGAGGGGCCATCGCCATCGGCGAGCCAGAGTGAAAGGGGATATTCTTTGGCCTCGGTGGCCCAGGTGACTGAGTCGAGCCGAGTGGACAGCTCCTCGGCGGCCTAGGCCCCCTCAACAGCGGCCCGTGGGAGCCGGGGGGCTCTACCACCTCAGGTACTCTGTGGGACAGTTCTCCGCTGGAGGGTTACCCCGACCCTGGATTCAGGGGGGGCATTACCAGGGTCTTCTACCCCCGACCCTTACGGTCATGTCCGACTTTCATTGTTCTCTTTCTACTTTTTGCTTTCCCTTTTTTATGGTTTGTTCTTGAGGCTCCTGTGGATTTGGGTGGGCTTGTTGGGGATGGAACCCGGTGGTGGTGGCTGGGGACCTGGTATGGCTGTGGTGTGTCTGGTTTGTGTTTGGTGGTGGGCTGCATTGATCGGAGCGATGGGGGGGGATATTGGTCTCGATGTCACCGGTTACGATAGGCTCCTGGAACGTTAAGGGCCTTAACTCTCCTCAAAAACGCCAGAAAGTATGGAAGTATATTCTTGATCATCAGCTAGATGTGGTGGGCCTGCAGGAGACTCATTTGGCCCTTAAAGATGAGTCCAGACTTAAGCACAGGCAGTATCCCCTGATTTATAAATCCTCAGCCACTACTAAGCACCGAGGGGTTGCGCTTTTGTTTCGCTCTGCCCTTCAATTTCAGCCTATGGGGGTGCGGGGGGACAAGGAGGGGCGTTGGTTGATGGTGAAGGGAATGCTCATGGGTAAACTTTGCACGTGGGTGGTGGTTTATGCTCCAAATACAGGGCAACATGGGTTCCTTGAGACTCTTCTGAGTGTGATTGGGGATTTCGGGGAGGGAGCATTGATTGTGATGGGGGATTTCAATTTGGTTTGGGATAAATGTCTTGACTGTTCACATCAGCAGAGGACGGAGACGGGTCTCTTTTCCCCGGAGCTGCGCGACACTTTGCTGGGTCTGGGCCTAATTGATAGCTGGCGCTGCGTGATAGCCAAATTTTTCCACTTTCGGTTTCTGATCATAGCCTTTTGGCGACGTGCCTGATCTGGGCCCCAGAGTCGTCCCCTCACCGCAAATGGTATTTCCCGACATCCCTTACGCGGATGAGGAATCCTGCAAGAAACTTAGGGTGGCCATTGGTGAGTTCTTTGAGCTAAACAAGACTGGTGACACCTCGGTCTTTACCCAATGGGACGCCTTCAAGGCGACGACACGGGGCACGTGCATTGCATTGAACTCCGCCCTGAACCGGCTATTCGTGAGGAGAGGGAGGTGCTGGAGGCGGAACTGGCGACGTTGGAAACTGCGCATAAGCAGAATCCTTCTAGAAAGACCCTTCGCCCTCTTGCTGCGGTGCGAGGGAAGCTTAGGGCGCACTATAATAATCGAGCTGAATATACCCTTCTGCGCCTGCGGCGCCTCTCCTATGCTCAGGGCAACAAAGTGGGGAAGCATCTAGCACGGCAGCTCCGTGATAAACGTGAGAGGGAATATGTGGGCAAGACCCCTAAATACAAGAATAAGTACATCCACTGCCTGTCCTTGCACTTTATCCTACACCTAATAAGAAAGATGGCTAAAACCATGACACTCGTTTAAAGTAATGATCTAAAAGGCCATATTTTATGTCAGTGGGTTTTCTATGATTAGGCAATGTTAATCACATAAACCCCAATAACAGCAAAACCTATATACATAACACAAATCGTCGATAAGCTGGGTATTAAGTAATAGTGCATGTCATAAATTATGATAAAATAATTTCTGGAAATAGTACAATGGCAAGACCGTATGCATAGCTAGGACACGCCCTAGCATTGTTTGTTTGATATGAGCACAATAGGCATAAACATCATTCTGACTTCTTATCACATTGCATTTTCAGCACCGGAGCAGGAAGGTGGTGGAAAACAATGCAGACAAAAGTGTTAATACATCGCTTAACCATCCGGTGAACCAGAGAAAAAGTACAACAAAGAGCCCATGTAAGCAGAAACCTTTAGAAACTACTCTGCCTTTCCTCAAAATGCACAATTGCCCTATGATCTGTACTCACCTGTTTCATATTCCTGTCCTTTCTGCACCTGAAGCAGACAAGAGAGAGAAAAACTCACGTGAAAACCATTGACCCGGCTGCGACATATAATAGCACTATAAAAATGGCAGAAAGTGTCAGGAAGCACAGATGCTTTTTTCAGATTCTGAGATGGCCAATGAAGTGGTCTAAGCAGAGGCACATCCTTTTGGAAGCATCGCAGCAAAGCCCATCCTACATTGCAAGGCTAAGCTTTAGGTGAAGCAAAATCGATGCTGATTTCACTTATCTCACAACTTCACAAATTTCAGGGTTTAAAAAAAATAAAAAATAACTTAAGCCAAAGATGAGACCAGTGCCAACTCTCACTTCAACACCATTGAAAAAGTGCATGCCAATACAGAGCATAAAACAAGAATTGGAATAGCCAATAGGGTTCACCTTTGGGACCCTATGTGTTTAGCCAGAACTTTTGGCTATGTTGTAGACCATTGTGGCGGCTATGCATCATGTTGAATAGTTATAATAAAAAGTGTTAAGCATTTTTGTTACCTTTATACAAACCAAGACGACATTATATACAATTGAACAACCTGATTAAAAAAAGATTTTAACATAAAAAATGTCTTCTCGTTTTTCTGTACTTGCACTGCTAGCAACTTCTTCCTGCCTCTTCTCATACTTGTTTCTTATATTTTTTTTGTTATGGGGGAGCAGGAAAAAATAAACAGGGTAGTGGAGGTTGGAAAACAGTAATTTAATTAGAACACGAGCAGCAGACGGACACTAGTGGAGAATCAACAGCTGCCAGATTCCGAGGTCAGACAGAAGTGATGATTAGGTGATGTTTAGGTGATGCTTAGGTGATGCTTAGGTGGTGTGCTGATGCAAAATGGTGGTGGTAAATGATGGTTGTGCTCAGGTGTTTCCACTATATGGCGTGGATTGGAGGTACTTTGTGGATTGTGGAGTTGTGGAGTTGCAATATGATGTTTAGTGTGTAATTATGTGGTGTGTATTGGAAATGTGTGGAGTTGAATTGTGTGGCCTGGACGTGTGGTGTTGAGTGAAATTATGCTTAGAGAAATTGTGTCATGGTGTGGAGTGCATTTATGTTGATTGGTGGTATGTGGCATAGAGTGCATTAATGTGGAGTGTATGCATGTTGCATTGAGTAGAGTGTTAATATGTGGCATGTAATTATGTGGTACTGAGTGGTATGTGGAGTGTATTTATGTTGCATTGAGTTGAGTGTTAATATGTGACATGTCTTTATGTGGTACTGAGTGGTATGTGGAGTGTATATATGTTGCATTTAGTAGAGTGTAATTATGTGGCGTTTAACTATGTCGTACTGAGTGGTATTTTGTGGAGTGCATTTATGTTGCATTGAGTAGAGTGTAATTATGTAGTGTGTAATTATGTGGCACAGTGGTATTATGTGGAGTGTATTTATGTTGCATTGAATAGAGTGGAATTATGTGACAAGTAATTATGTGGTACTGAGTGGTATTATGTTGAGTGTATTTATGTTGCATTGAGTAGAGTGTAAATATGTGGCGTGTAATTATGTGGTACTGAGTGATACGTAGGCTGTATTTATGTTGCATTGAGTAGAGTGTCATTATGTAGCGTGTAATTATGTGGCACAGTGGTATTATGTGGAGTGTATTTATGTTGCATTGAATAGATTGTAATTATGTGACATGTAATTATGTGGTACTGAGTGGTATTCTGTTGAGTGTATTTATGTTGCATTGAGTAGAGTGTAAATATATGGCTTTTAATTACTTGGCACTGAGTAGTATTATATGGAGTGTATTTATGTTGCATTGAGTAGAGTGTAATTATGTGGCATTGAATTATGTGGCACTGAGTGGTATTATGTGGAGTGTATTTATGTTGCATTAAGTTGAGTGTAATTATGTGGCTTGTAATTATATGGTACTGAGTGGTATTTGGGGTGTATTCATGTTGCATTGAGTAGAGTGTAATTATCTAGTGTGTAACTATGTCACACTGAGTAGTATTATGTGGAGTGCATTTATGTTGCATTGAGCAGAGTGTAATTATGTGGCGTGTAATTATGTGGCACAGGGTTAGTATTTGGAGTGTATTTATGTTGCATTGAATAGAGTATAATTATGTGACATGTTATTACATGGCACTGAAAGGTAATATGTAGAGTGTATTTATGTTGCATTGAGTAAAGTGTAAATATGTGGCGTGTAATTATGTGACACTGAGTGGTATTATGTGGAGTGTATGTTGCATTTAGTAGAGTGTCATTATGTGGCGTGTAATTATGTGGCAATGAGTGGTATTATATTGTGTGTATGTTGCATTGAGAACAGTGTAATTATGTAGCATATAATTATGTGGCACTGAGTGGTATCATGTGGAGTGTATTATTGTTGCATTGAGTAGAGTGTAATTATGTGGTGTGTATTTATGTGGTACAGAGTGGTTTGTGGAGTGTAGAAACAATCGCAACGGACCGCACACCGCTAGCCCCTCCTCCGGATCGCCCCTAGGGACTCTGGTACATGGAGTTCTTGAGTGCTTCACCCCAGTGGGTGCAAGTAGGTACTTGTTGAACTGATGATCTCTGGACCCGATACATGTCCCGGGTTTTTGGATATCGCCCGAGACATGGCTCGGGTTTCGAGATAACTTCCCTCATCAGTAGAGAAAATAGTTTGGGGTGGAAGAGAAGGCCGCCAAGCAACCGTCAAAGGCCTCAATGCCCGAACCGGCACGCAGGTGCGTCGTCCAGGAGCTCGTCAGCTCAAAGCTCAAGGGAGCCAATTTGTAGAAACAATCGCAATGGACGGCACACCACTAGTCCCTCCTCCGGATCACCCCTAGGGACTCTGGTACATGGAGTTCTTGAGTGGTTCACCCCAGTGGGTGCAAGTAGGTACTTGTTGAACTGATGATCTCTAGACCCGATACATGTCCCGGGTCTTTGGATATCGCCCGAGACATGGCTCGGGTTTTGGGATAACTTCCCTCATCAGTAGAGAAAATAGTTTGGGGTGGAAGAGAAGGCCGCCAAGCAACCGTCCGGTTTGTGGAGTGTATTTATGTTGCATTAAGTGGAGTGTAATTATGTAGTGTGTAACTATGTGGCACGGAGTGGTATTTTGTGGAGTGTATGTATGTTGCATTGAGTAGAGTGTTATTATGTGGCACAGTGGTATTATGTTGAGTGTATTTATGTTGCATTGAAGAGAGTGTTAATATGTGCTGTGTAATTATGTGGCCCTGAGTGCTATTATATGGAGTGTATTTATGTTGCTTTGAGTAGAGTGTAATTATGTGCTGTGTAATTATGTGGTACTGAGTGGTGTGTGGGGTTTATTTATTTTGCACTGAGTAGAGTGTAATTATGTGGCATGTAACTATGTCACACTTAGTGGTATTATTTGGAGTGTTTTTATGTTTCACTGAGTAGAGTGTAATTATGTGGCACAGTGTTATTATGTGGAGTGTATTGATGTTGCATCGAGTAGAGTGTAATTATGTGGTGTGTAATTATGTGGCACTGAGTGGTATTATGTGGAGTCTATTTATTTTGCAGAGAATAGAGTGTAATTGTGACGTGTAATTATCTTGTACTGAGTGGTATTGTGTGGAATGTATTTATGTTGCATTTAGTAGAGTGTAATTATGTGGCGTGTAATTATGTGGCACTGATTGGTATTATGGGGAGTGCATGTTGCATTGAGTGCAGTGTAATTATGTGGCATGTAGTTATGTGGCACTAAGTGGTATTATGTGGAGTCTTTTTATGTTGCATTGAGTAGAGTAATTATGTGGCACTGAATGCTATATGGAGTGTTTTGTGTTGCATTGATTAGAGTGTAATTATGTGGCACTGAGGGGCATCATGGGGAGTGTTTTGTGTTGCATTGAGTAATGTTTAATGATGTGGCACATCATTATGTTGCACTGAGTGGCTTTATATGGAGTGTTTTATGTGTATAGAGTAGAGTGTAAATGTAGCATGTAATTGTGTGGCACTGAGTGGTATTAGGTGAAAGCATCATAATAGGCTGGGGAATAAGAGCTATGCACAGTGCCTCCTTGCCTTGCATGCAGAGTGCGTTGAATCTAAAAAAAAATAAAAAAATAAAATAAAAAAAATAAAAAATTTAAAAAAAATAAATAAAAAATATATATATATATATATATATAAATAAAAAAAAATTTAAAAAAAAAAAGGGAAAAGAAAGGAAAAAAAAAAAGGAAAAAGGAGAAAAAAGGAAAAAAAGAAAAAAAAAAGGGAAAAGGGAAGGGGAAAGAGGGGGGGGAAAAAATAATAATAAAAAAAAAACCCTAAAAACAAGCATAAATACACAACTATACATAACTATACTCGCATCTTAGATAAATATAGAATGTAATGGCGAGTCACAATGTATAAATTAAAAGGCACGTGGTGACGAGATGGGGAAGAACTAGGGGCACTTACTTCCGGAAGTTTTCCGGTTGGTGAGTACGGGGTTTTCCCAGGGTGGGTGTAGGGGAGGGAACGGGGGGTAGGGGTAAGGGGGCACAATCACACTTCTAAAAAAGAGCTCCAATCTTTTTGTGGAAATAATTTTTTCAATACAATGTTTTCTTCTCATCTTAAGCTACATAGTAACAATTTGCTTGAATTGTCCAATTTCTTCTCTTTACAGTCAGCCCTAACAAATGACTTAATTTCACAATCTAATGAGTAAACTAAAAATACTATCCTGGAATGTTAATGGTCTCCGCACCAAACCACGTGCTAACAAAATTATGCAGTATCTTCGAGATGTCGATGCGGGAATCATTATCCTCCAGGAGACTCACTTAATCGAGAGTGAGATACTCGATCTGGTCCGCAGGAATAGATGGATAGAATCATCGATATCAACAACACAAGGTTCTTATACACGGGGGGTCTCGATTCTTTTAAAAAAATCTGTCATATTTAAACTAAAACAGCAGAAAGTAGACACTGGAGGGAGATGGGCTATCGCAGCAATAGAATTAGGAGACACCAAGCTTACACTTGTAGGGTATTATGGCCCCAACATAGATGACCCCTCAATATTGGAAACCCTCTTCAGCCAGTTGCTTAGTTTCCCAGACCCTGTGATTATAGCAGGAGATTTCAACATAACTTTGAATCCACTTCTGGATAAATCCCCTAATAGTAGGTAGAAAATCATTTCCAAATCCAGAAACTGTCTGTTAGGTTTAATGAACCAATACGACTACATAGATATTTGGCGGTTTAAAGAGGGTCAAAGGCAAGAATTCTCATTCAGAAACTGGAAATATAGACACAGATCCAGAATTGATTTCATTCTTACAAGTAGAGCTTTAGCTGAAAACATCACCTCAATACATTACAATCCAATACATCTCTCCGACCATTCTGCAGTTGAGTTAGAATTAAAATTGGCTATGACACCTCTCACTAGAATATGGTCCTTCGACAGATCTTTTCTTTCTTCAACAGAGGATATAACTTTTTTACAATCAGAGACAAGATACTTCTTTAGTACTAATAAGGATACAGCCCCCACAGGAATAATTTGGGACGCGTATAAGAGTACATTAAGAGGTCTTATTAAAAATAAAGTAGTTTACCGTACTAAACAATATAAAGACGAAGTTACCTCTATTGAAAGAAACATTTTGACAGCACAAAACGATATAGATAACACTGCTCCTATAGATAATCAAACCCTTGCTGCTAAGCAAGCAGAATTGAATAGGTTGAAGCTTTCATTGTCAGCAGTTCTGGAGAAGCGGGTCATACAGAGATGGGAGGCAAGTAAACTCTCGCATTTCCAATATGGGGAGGGTGCAGGAAAGCTACTTGCCTGTAAAACAAAGTCTGATCGGGTCCGTAACAACATTTGTTCAGTAACATCAGCGGAGGGCACCGTTTCCAGGGATGAGGAAATTAGAGCAGTTTTTAGAATTTTTTTTTTTTCAATCCATATATCAAGACGATCTTAAGCCTAATCAGAGTGATATAATTAATTGGCTTGAGGGCATATCTCTTCCGTCCTTAACAACAGAACAGTCCTGCTCTTTGGAAGGGGAAATAACCATATTAGAGGTTGAGGAGGCCATAAAGAAAGCAAAGAGTGGAAAGGCGGTAGGTACTGATGGGATGCCTTGCGAGATTTACAAAAAACTTATCTCGGAGGTTTCACCAGTGCTGGCCACTTTGTTTAATCAACTTCTTAGAGAGGGCGAATTACCACCGGAGTCATGGAATAAGGCCTCTATAACCCTCATCCTGAAGCCTGGTAAACCCGCCTCTGACTGTGGCTCTTACAGGCCCATTTCTATACTAAATGCCGACTATAAAATTTTTACATCTATATTAGCTAATCGGCTCGGTCGGGTAGCCCCTGATATTATAGCTTCAAACCAAAAGGGGTTTATAAAAGGGAGACAGCTTAGTGAACTCACATATGAATTAATTGGTTCAATGGATATTGCTATAAAGGAGGAAATCCCACTGGTGGTTCTTACTCTGGACGCTACCAAGGCCTTCGATAGGGTGAATTGGTTGTACCTATCGGAGGCCTTGAAGAGGTTTAACGTTGGGGATAGATTACGGAGGACGATAGAGCTTCTATATCGTAACCCATCTGCGTCACTGCTAATTAATGGAGGCTTGACAGAGCCCTTCAAGGTCATGAGAGGAGCCAGACAGGGTTGTCCCCTGTCCCCCCTTCTTTTTGACGTGTATATTGAACCATTCGCTCAGACTCTTAGGGACAACTTACTCATTAAACCTTTTATTTATGGTGGCTGGGATAAGAAGGTGGCACTTTATGCAGACGATATTATGATTTTTTTCCAAAAGTTATGAAGAGGCATACCCCGAGATAATTAAACAGGCTCTAACATTTGGGAACGTATCAGGGTATGAAATTAATGCCCTCAAGACAGAGTCAATGTCCTGGAATTGTAATAGAACTAATAACAATGGGACATTTAAAAGACAAATTCGTTATCTGGGGGTGAACATAGTTAAGGACATTAACGCGATTGCTTCTCTCAATTTTAATAAAGTAGCTGCAGAGTGCCGGAAACTCATGAGAGATTGGTCTCATCTTCCGCTTTCAGTCCTGGGTAAACTTAATTTGGTGAAGATGAGTATTTTACCGAAAGTCTCTTTCTTATTTAATTCAATACCACTTTATTTTGATTCAAAATTAATTTTAAAACTACAGAGCGCGATTACCAGCTTTATTTGGAACAACAAAAGTGCCAGAATCTCGTGGAAAAAAATTAGGCGTCGTAGGGAGAAGGGTGGGCTGGCTGGCCCAGACCTTCAAATATATGCATGGGCATTTCAGTTATCGCATATGCGTATGTTGCTTAAAACCCCTATATCTACAGGGATGGGCCCTCTTTTCGCTATTTTATTGGAATGCGAAGGTGTTAATCATGACGGTTTCTTGTTTAAGTTTGGTGATCCCAAATTCTTTAAAAAGATGAAATTGAAAGTTCTAAAAGGGTTTGTATCCACTTGGTACAAAATTAGGCAAGCAATAAAGATTGGTTATTACTCTGCGAAGGCTCCGATATGGAACCTACCCGCTCCTCCTTTATGGACAATAGACGCTCTTAATAATCCGCTAATAGAAGCTGGTATTTATTGTTGGGATGACCTGTTTATGGACGGGGCTTTACTCCCATGGGACTATCTTATTAATAAAGTAGGCCCCGGGTTGTCAAGATTTAAATATATCCAGATTTCCAGCTGGGCTCAGTCATATAAAGATCAGCCATTGCGACGTAACAAGCAGCCAATAGGCGGTTTCAGTGACTTGGTAACTTGTTTATTAGACTGCCCAGTGGCAAAAAAAGAAATCTCGCGTTGGTATAACGAAATAATAGATGAAATAGATATCAATTTTCAGTTACCGACTACACTGTGGGCAGAACTAATGCCAGGCTTAGATGTGGAAGAGCTCTGGACTGCTTCTTGTTCATTGCTTTGGGAGTTAGTCAAACCTTCGTGGCTTCGTAGGAACCACCTTTTTACCATACATAGGGCATATTATTCTCCCCACAGGTTAACTAAATTCTCATTAACAGGTCCAGTTAAATGTCCTAGATGCGGGTTAATTGCAGCCATGGATACACATATGTTTTTAGAATGTCCAAGTCTTTCAGAATTTTGGGAAGCTATTAAGAATAAGCTATCTCAATCTTTGGGTGAACATGTCACTATAGACCTCGCTCTGGTTATCTTTGGTATGAGAAATAAAACCTGCAATGCAGCAACCAGACTGATATTTTATTCCATACTTGCAGCACGCAGGGAGATATGCAGACATTGGAAAGATGTTCAACCACCTACAGTACATGAATGGCGAACATCACTCTTTCAAATTTCCAAACTTGATCTAGCCAGGATAGGAAATCCGAATAGTAGAGTGTTCTGGGCAATGCTTGGATAGTCGTGACCACACCTGGGGTTTTTTTTTTTTTTTTTTTTTTCCCCAGGTCCTATGATTAATGTGTGCATTGCCTATCCTGGCTAACAAGACTAACAGTCTTGATGCCAAAGGGGTCTCGATAATTCGGGCACTATCAACTGAGGTACCATCCTAAGCGGGTTTAAGATTGGTCACTGTATATAGTGCTGATGGGAACTGGCCTCGCTTCGTGTCATATAAATTCCCCTACCAGCTATAAGCTGAGTTGGCACAATACATGACTAGTTGGCTTATCGCTCTGGGTTGGTTTTCTCCTTGGTTTTGGTAGATTGGAGCTATGCAAAAAAAAAACAAAAAAAAAGAGTGCGTTGAATCTTGAAGGCTGTTATGATGGCCAAATTTCCTTTTTGAGCACCGCATTTAGATGAATTTCTATTAATTTATACTGTACACACAGGCGTGCACCAGAATTTAACCCAGCCACCTTGCAGTTTGTATTATTCCTGAATACTTTAGTCTACGCAATGCAATGCTCCAGTCATCATCTTTATATATATCTCCCACAACGTTCAGAAGCCACTACAATTTGTTATGTGGTGCATTACAAAAATTCCAAATAAAATATAACAATTAATAAATCTTCAAAATGAGAACTAGCACTACTTTAAAGCATGGCTACTGCAGTGTTAATCACAATCAGGGGTCGCAATTAATTAAGCATTTTACATTGTCTCCTGTAAACCTTAATTAAAATCAGAGGTCACAAGTTTATGCACTGGCGTCTCTCCCAAGGCATTGCCACACAAGAGAGCGAATGTCAAGTTTAATATCCAACTTCTTCATTGACCCAGAGATCAAAGAGTGGTGGATTCGAAGGCGATACACCCCATGTAAATTTGGAAATTACCATGGGATTGATTAAGACGTGTGAATATGTGAGTGATGATGCAGTCATCATTTTGTTGGAATTGCCATAGTGTTTATTGCTCTCTCACATATGTCAGAAGTTTTGAAAAGGAAAGAGACTGTAAGCTTACTGTCACATGTCACAGTTGAGGAGTATAGCCCTGTTAAACGAAGACATCTTGGTACCTCTCATATTTTAAACCTTAATGTTGGTTTATTAAGAAAGGCGGCCGTTCACTAATGCAAAAACATAATTACAAACATTGGCGATGGGATTTTAATAGTTTAGGAGCGATATGAGGCAAAATGACCACATTAAGGCACCTACCCTAACATTAAACGTTTTAATGTTTATTTTTTTAAAGGGGCCTTTTGAACTGGCAGGAGCTCTAAGAATCAACGAGGGAGAAAAACAAAGTTTAAACAGGGGTGGCCGTGAAAACGACTGTGCTTTGTTTAATTAGTAACATGAGCCAAGATAACGATAAGGGAGGAATGCAGCTGGCACAATGCGCACCGTTGCTCGCTCCCGAGACCCCTGGGCCATAGGAGTGAAAGTTTTGAGGAAAGGCGGGACATGCACCCATCTTTGGCCATTTATGTGCTTTCATTATTGAAACCCACACGCAAAGGTCAATGAAATGTGTGGGAGGATACCGACCCACACGGAAAAGTCTCTTGGAAGTCTGGAGTGATTCCATGAGGCCTTTTCCTAGAGCAGCATGCGTGCTGCGCTAGACTCAACCTAATGAGTAACAGGGCTACCTGAAGGACTGAAGGGCTAAGAAAAATCACAACGTATTGAAGATGAGTTTATCAACTGCAGAATTCACTAGGACAAATGACACATGTGTTATGTCATGTCTGATATCTGATATCAACAAGCAGAAGCCCTTTCAAATCGGTGAAAGAGATCAGCAGGGCTGGCTAGCGTTGGTGGCACCCCCAGAAACTCCTCCACAGATTCCTTCACTGCCTCCAAACAACAGTGCCCCTCATCTTCCCACAGCCTATCTTTCACCATTATTTTATTATATTTATAGCACCGCTCTCCTCGCAATGTAGGTTGTCAGAGTGCTTGATATGTAGGGATTGTTGAGGTTAGGCAAGGTGTAGGATTGTTAAGGAACTATGGTGAGGTCCTTGTGATTAAATTGAAGGTAGAATTTTCAAGGAATTATAATGAGGTACCTGGAGCTAGAGAAAGTTTTGATTGCAATAATTGAGGAATATTATGTTATTTTCTCCTCTGCATAGCACAACAAATCACACCTGAAGGTGCAGCTCAGAGCTGAGCCAGCACATTAACACCACAGCAGCCAGAACAGCCAGGTCTTCAAAGATTTTTTTACCTTGATAATGTCCGAGCATCAACGCAGAGTAAAGCGCTACCACCCAGTCTGGTGCAGCGGATGCGGGAAACAGTCAAGGGCACCTTATCGCTTGATCTAAGCATACTTGCAGGACGGTAGTAACTGGGGTGCACGGCCGGAATGTCACTTTTTGTCATGTGCCGTGGTGCAGGAGCCTGCTTCATATTTAGCAGGCGCACTAAGTCCCCTTTTTGGCTCAATGCTGCCTCATCATTATAATTCCCTGTAACACAGTTTTCTGCGTTGAAGGGGCATATATTAGGTGTTGCTGGGGGCATCCCCAGCAACATCCAGGGTTTTTTTACACTGCCCCAGATTTACGAGAAATCGGAAATATGAGGCAGCGCCAAAAATGTACATCTCTCCAAGGGAGGCGTAAGAGAGGTACAAAGATGAGAAATATCTTTATTTCTCCTTGTTTTTCCTTTTTCTTTGTGTGCTGCATTCTGAAGCACACACAGATAGAGGAAACAGTCTCGTATGATTGTTTTTGTGCAGAGAGGTTTTCCTTATCACACGAAAAAAGTCATTCCTCCAAAGCAGGCACAGTTGCACCCTGGTGCAAAGGCGCCTGCTTTGGTGCACGGCAGTCCATTGTGTGCCGGTACAGGGGAAATGGACAGGAATGCGCTATGTCTGATAGATATGGCACATTCCTGTCCTTTTCTTTTGCTGTAGGTCAGCACAGAATGAAGGCCTGCAGTGCTGCTGATCCAGCAAAGGACCAGGATTAACATTTCACAATCGACACATTTCTCAAACTGGGCCCACATACAGATTCAAGTTTCCTGACTGTTTCACTGGGGGTCAAGTTTTATTTTCACCTGGATCTGGATTAGTCAATGCCTAACTAACCTTCACAGATCAACACTCTTCCTTTGGTCCATGGACCATTAGTCAAGAAGTTGATGGTGATATTAACAAATTAACTAACAAACTTACAAATCTTAATGAAATAACCACAGACTCTTGGGTAAGTTTTAATGGATTTTATCTAAGTCTCAATAAGAAGTGAACACTCATTTGTACAAATTCACAGTGCAAACTCCTTCAATTTTCATGGGAGATAAAATACAATTATCATATATATTCCATCCGCAAACTCATTCAACAATTCAATGCATTGAGAGTGATAGATGAAGAGACAAAAGACATAAGAAATCCTACATTTGCAACAGATATGCAAGTTTTAAGACAGAATGATAATTACCAAATGGTGAAATGGGAAAACCCAAACCTCTGGCCAAAGGACTGGTGGAGGTCTCCTGACTCAAGAATCAGGTGACAAAGACTATAGGACAGGAGCAGGATAGGATAATACCTACTAAAACTTCTCTAGAACTCCGATGCACCGGAACGCAACATTCTCTTACACTCTATCCCTCCTCAATATTCTTCCAGTAATCTTCAATCTGATCAGGCTGTCTTTCAATATTGAATCTTCTCAGTCTGTACTCTTGTTCTCTCCTTCACGTCTCTTGCATCATCTCCCGTAATGTCCAGCAGTACTAACAGCACCAACACCACTAACAACACTAACAGCACTTCCCTTTTTTAATCTTCCTGGCACCTCAATTATAGTCTTCAATTCTGCATGTCCCACCCTTAATGTTGCGAATATTGGTAAAATATGGAATATGATTGGTCGAGACTAGAGGAGTTCACATCATACTATGCTGACACAACCAATTTATTAAGACCCCTTTGTTATGTAAACCCTTCCCCTTTAGCTGATTGATGTCTTCCTTTCCCATACGTATTTTGTAGCAATACGTATGGGAAAGGAAACAACCCCAGTACTTCCCTACAGCCACCTCCATTGCAATCAGCTAATCACCAGAGCACCAAAACCACAATTGGGGGGAAACAAATTAGGCATACCATTCCCCGCGCAGACCTACCCACGGAGGCAACCCAATACACAATAGTACTAACAGGTGTTGCTCTGTTAGAAGCAGGTACTAAGGAGTCATATGGAGATCTACGTAATAAGGTGATATTCTGGTTGAATAAAAACCGTCCCCTGCCACCATCATCTCCCACTGAAATTTTATTTGTAAGGAGAGTTGATTGGGTGGGATATGGCACCAAAGACTTGGAGGGTGACTGTATATTAATATCGTTCAAGGATCCTTGGGTGGTGGACACTATTCGAAGGGAGGCCAGGTTTGCTAGGCAGGGGGATGTACAAACTTTGGTGCTTGCATACTTCTACCCTCAAAGACAGAGTAACTTTCCACTAGGCCCCAGTCATAGGAGACCCGCAGTTAGGAGGTACCCTATAGCAAGAACACCACACCCCCAGCAATATCCCCTACTATTTAACCATTTTGGGCCCCTTTCCGACCTCGAGGCCATAGACTGACTTCATATATTGACTAGGAAGATTAAGTCTGTTGGTGACCGTGGGTATGTGGAAGCGATGCCAAGTGGGGGTGACCTTCCTTTTGCAAATAATATAGAGGTAACTCTGGGGGCACTTGCAACCGAGGAACATGTTGCAACAGCCGTTGAGGATTCAACAAAGGTCATGCTGGAGGGGGAAACCTTGGATAATGTTGACAGCAATGAGAATAGGGTAGGAACAGGGTGTAAATTGGAGACCCCGGCTGTATCAGTATCAATGGCTCCCCTTGCAGCTCCCTCATCAGAAATATTCAACATAGTGTCCTGGAATGTTGCAGGGGTTAAGGGACGTATGCATTCAGAAGATTGGTTGGAGTTTGTGGACAAATCCGATGTTATTCTGTTACAGGAAACCTGGGAACCTGATCCAATTCATAGGGTAGGCTTTGTAAATTTTTTCAAACCAGCTATCAAGGGTGGTAAAGGGCGAGCTTCAGGGGGTTTGTTGATTTGGGTGAAGCAGTCATTAGGACATCACCCAACTGAGATACTTGTAGAGAACCCGGAACTCCTGGTAATCAAATTGAGTAAGGATGGCCACCGGGACCTGATTGTCATTAACATATATGCACGAGGTTTACCTGGCGGCCGCTGCCCTGTTGTGTTGAATGTATTGGACCATTACCTTGCTGGACAGGGCAGAGAAAATCTCATCCTCCTGGCAGGAGATTTGAATTGTACTTTTGAGCCGCTTTATGTAGCCGGGGACAGCTGGGGCTCCGCAGAAGACGCAGCTTGGAATATTCCGGATCTGATGTCAAATAAAACTGTTAAAGCGACTGAGGTAGCCCTGAACTGGATGGCTCTATGTCTAACCCGGGGGCTAAGGGCTATAAATGGTCGCACAAGATCAGATCTAGGTGCCAACTACACCTTTGACAATGGACTAAGGAAAAGTCGGGTTGACTATTTCTTGTTAAAGTTGGAATATTGGCCTCTATTGGTAGATATGGAAGTGGTACCCCGCCCAGAAAGTGATCATAACCCCCTGATACTCAAATTAAGGTTGCCGGGAATGAAGAGATTGAAGGAACCAGACACCTCCCAGACAGGGGACGTTATTCTGACTAATGACCGAAGGAGGCTAAAATGGTCTAGGCTAGCGGGGGATGAGACCCTACAGGAGAGCGTTGAGACTGTGGTTTCTAACATGTTTAATGAAAAATTGCCTGATGATTCGCTGGGGGGTAGCTCTGAAAACACTATCATCAATCTTCATGAGTGTTGTTTTGATCAGCTTAAGCTTCTCCTCTCTCTACCATGCCAGAAGGGAACCGCCAAACAAAACATCCCCCATCAGAAATGGTATAATAAAAAGTGCAGGGAGGCCCATAGTTACATTGTCAAAGCGGTTAAGTCCGGGAACATGTGCGCTGTTAAGGCAGCTAGGGTACAATATAAGAAAATTCAGTTGGAAGCTAAACGGGAGTGGGAGGATATGTACTGGTCCGATCTTTTGGATGCCTCCACTTCGAATAATCTGACCAAGTTTTGGGATTTAGTAAAATGGGGCAAGGACTCAGATTCACGTATTCCTACAAACCATGTGCCCCCTGAAGCTTGAGTGACCCATTATTCGGCCCAATTTTGTGCTGAGAACTCAGAACCCCCCTTTAAATTGGGTGAGATGCCCTTGCCACCTATTTGTGGGGTGAAACTAATTTTCTCAAAAACCGAGGTAGAGCTAGCACTTGGCTTGACCCAGCGGGGGAAAGCACCAGGGATGGTTTTAATCCCTGCTGACTTGTTCAAAGCCAACCCCGCCCTTTGGGTGCCCTACATAACAAAGATTGCAAATGCAATAGCTAATGGGGCTAGAATCCCTAAGTCGTGGAAGGGGGCGGAGATACTCCCAATCCACAAAAAAGGCGACAGGTCTAATCCGGGCAATTATCGCCCGATTAGTCTCATTGACTCCCTCCAAAAAATCATTGCACGTATGGTTTTGGGCAGAGTTCAAGGCTGGATTGAACTAGAGGACATCTTATCTCCCATGCAAGCGGGCTTCAGATCGGGTACGAGCACCATCGACCAGGTGTTCAGATTCTGTCTGATCTACTGGAAGGTGGTCTTGCTCGGGGGTGGAACCATCTTTGCCGCATTTATCGATCTGAAGTCCGCTTTTGACCTAGTGCCGAGGGATAAATTGTGGTGTGTCCTGAGGGACCTAGGTTTACCAAGGGAACTACTTGATCTGATAGTTAAAATGCATGAGGACAACTATGCAAGGGTGAGGTGGGGAGGCCAGGGACAAGTGACGGAGCCCTTCCCCGTGACCCGCGGTGTCCGTCAGGAATGTGTCCTGGCGCCAACACTCTTCCTGTTATTTATTGATCAAGTAGTTAAATTCTTTGCAGATACTCCCACTGACGCCCCTTTGCTGGCAGGGACAAGGTTCCCAATGCTCATCTTTGCCGACGACACCCTACTCCTCTCAAAAACACGCAGTGGTCTGCAGCGGGCGCTGGACCGCTTCGAGGAGTTCTGTGCCATCAATGACCTTAAGGTAAATGTGGGCAAAACCAAGTTTATGGTCCTTAATAGGAGCCATTTTGTCCGGTGCTCTGTAAGTATGAGTGGAGTCAACTTGGAACAAGTTGAGACCATGAAGTACTTGGGGGTTACCCTGGACCGTCGTCTGGGATGGAAAGACCAAGTTGGTGCCCAACAGCTTAAATTTGCCCGACTTACTGGCTGTCTTTTGAATGAGCAAAGGAGATCAATTACAAAACGGGTCACCCCAGCGTTAAAGATTTACGATACTAAGATCAACACTGCAATTCTATATGGTGCTGATCTCTGGGGATACATGGATCTCTCAAGCCTATTCAGAATTCAGTGTAAGTTCCTACGGAGCTTGATAGGGCTACCCCAATCATCCCCTTCCATACTCCTTTGCCAGGATCTGGGGTGCAATCCAATTAATGAGATGGCAAGATTTAGACTGGTGCCCTTTTGGAGGCGTATATGGACTTCCCCCGACCTTACCCTCTTTGCAAAGGAATTGGCTGAAGTTAGGTCAATTGGGGGTTCTGGGAGAATTCCTTGGCTACAAACGGTAAAAACCATTCTGGTCGAAATGGGACTGGAACAGCTGTGGATATCTCCGAGTACCAACGCCTTTCCCTCCAAACAGGAATTTAAGGCATTGTACTGGGCCTCGGTCCGTCAATTGCTAGTAACTGCTTCCAGCTCTGCTAGTCTAACGGGAAGGTTTCTGACCATTAAGTTGGATCCCTCCCGCGAGACCTATTGGGATACTATCACCAAACCGGTGGATAAAAAACTTTACCACCAGTTTCGGGTAGGAGCTCTGCCACTGATTTCTTTCACAAAAAAATTGGGTTAATGGAGAAACTGAACTTTGCAGTTGGTGTTCAGGCCATAAAGAAACAGAGGGTCACTTTTTGTTTGCTTGCCCGATCTACTCAGCACCACGAACAAAATGGTTAAAACCCCTGTTTCAGCGCCTCCCTTTTAGAAGGTCCTCTGAGGCTATCTGGGTTTTAAAAACTAATACCTCAGAGGTGATCGTGGTGAACATAGCCACATTTCTTGGGTGGGCTTGGGCCATCAGGGCAAGAAGCAGACAAAACCTTCAATAGGGCTTCCAAATTTGTTCATAAAAGCTTAACCGTTTCTTTTTTCCTAAATACAGGAAAATGTATATTGTATCAGGAATGGTTTTGCTTATTCTTGTCCTTCTTTTAACTCTTAAATATGTTTTGGTCAGGTTTGTCTTTGTACTTCTTGGATGTTTAATAACTTTTTAACCTCAAAAATGTTTTTTAGTCTAGTTATAATGAATTATGTCAATGGTGCTGCTATTTTAAAAATGCCATTACAAATGACCATTGCCAAGTAGTTCATAATCCCAAATGTCTTAAATATGTTTTTAAATGCTGTCTTTTATGATTTTGATATCGAAATAAAGACTCTAAAACCTGAACCTGAATATCATTGTATTCAAGCTCCTTTGACAAATATCAAACATTCCCATGTTCACACAGCTGCTGTCCTTGGACTTTGGCAGTAATTTAACTTTCCGGGCAATAGGTCACATTACGTCTCTTTCCGGACTTGCTCAATATAGATATGTCTTCCAGCGCAATTTTCTTTCATTGCCAAGGTATACCGGCCCAAATGCACACTATTAATAAAAGAATCATATACAGATGTTAATCTATCAAATACATAATTTTCACTGTTCATCACCCACTTCTACTCTATCCCATGTTACTATCTTCTTTGTTAAGCAAAAGCATTTGCAGCGACAGATCTCTTTAAATTCAGGCAAGTATATGCCAGGAACGCGGTGCCTCAAGACCTACAATTAGTAACTCTTGCGCATGCACGACAGTTTTCCCTCTCAGACGAGTTAGTCACATAGTTATTTATGCGGCTCTGGTTTGCATAGCTAACTATTGTTTGTTATTCAAGTATGCATAAATCTCTTTTCCCCATATGTGAATATCGTCTGCATGTTAATTTTTCTCTTATTTACTATTTCTAGTTATTAGTACCTATTAATGAGAGATTGATCCAAGCAAGTTTCTTTTCCTTGAATCCTTGATCCATCACTGCCCTACAGCAAAAGCTCATAAAATAGGCCCTCATTTTGTCCTTGAGATAGAAGGTGTTACGAGAAAATCAAACTTATCTGCAACTGTACAGGTTTTGTAGAGATGCCAATAATTCAAATCATGTTATTCCCCATTTAATGTCAAGTCTGTAGACACATCAAGTAATGTACCCTTACTATTACCAATGCTTGTTATTTTTTTGTCAATGGTTGGCCAATGCTTAATGTTAAATCAATAGTTCCTGTAACACACAAATTTGCTGAACATTAGGATAATGAGTCAACAACCGTTATAAAATATGCACGCGTAAACAGTTCCAACGTGGTTCCTGCAAAGACACGAGTTTCCTGAACATCAACATAATGTGCTTACAATCATTGAACTACAAGTACATGTAAACGGCCCCAACATGTACACGTGGGAAGACTAACACTCAGGTATTTAGACCCTATTGTCCTTGCGTGCATGCTTCGCTTCGTTGCTGTAGCGCTAACCTGACTCCGGACTTGACCTTACTCCGGTCCCCTCTTGGAACAGATCTACCTGCTTACCTGACTTCGGATCAGTCCAGCACTGTTCCCGATCCTACTCCGACGCTCCTGCTTCTGTATCACCCTGCAGAGGATTTCCAGGCCGGACTTCCCATCGCGTAGCTTCCGGTATCAGCACCCAAGACAAAAGAAAGACAAGATTACTGATGGTTGCTTGGCAACAGTTTAGATAATCCGGTAAAAGTTATTCATAATGAAACAATTCAGCGGTACGGCTTTTCCGCATATTTGTGATGTCTTATTTAATTTCTGTGAAACTCAGTGACTTCATTTGCGTATTTCGAACTCGGCAAAGCTATTTAGCATATTTGAGAACACGAACAACCTGTTTATTCATAACCAAGCCTGAGTACCAATATTTGATAACCTACTTGACGAATAATTAATTTAATTTATTTAATTTATTTGTGGGTTTATATAGCGCTAGAATCGACTCCCGGAGGAGTATCTCCACGCTTCGACCGCTGGGGAACCCGTCCTGGCTCACCCTGAGAGATGGTCCCTAATGGGTATCTCTAAGGTGCGACCAAGCATCCCCGGCGGTCTGGGGGGGCCGTTGTGAAGATGAGGCAAGCTAATGCCCAGAGTTGCCGAGTGTGGTCCCTGACTGGAGTAGGCACCGAGGCAAGAATTATCGAGCCCGCTGACCCTGGTCCACGACCCTGCCGCGTTGGGAATCGAACCCTGGTCCCGGGCCGTCTTCTGCTTACGGGTCTGCCGCCTCTAACCAGTGAGCCACAGAGATTGGTTTTATTAGGCACTCAACTTCCCCTGTCTCTTCCCCACTTTTCTTCATATGAAAAAAATCAGGCGACTTGAGAGCATGGATTGATTATCGCACAGTGAATAAGGCAACGATTAAAAATTGTTATCCTTTGCCCTTAATTCCTGTGCTGCTAAACCAAATTAAAGGGTTAAGTATCTACACCAAACTGGATCTGCGGGGTGCGTACCACCTCATTCCCATTAAGGAGGGAGACGAATGGAAGACTGCATTTCGCAAGAAATATGGTCTATTCAAATATACGGTCATGCCATTTGGTCTCTGTAACGCCCGCGCTGCGTTTCAATATTTCATAAAGAAAGTCTTGCATGATGTACTGGATGTTTGCGTCAGCATTTACATTGATGACATATTGATTTTTTCCAAAATAGAGGAAGAACATACTCAACATGTTCGTTCTGTCCTATAACATTTGAGGGATAATTCCTTATATGCTAAACTTGGGAAGTGTGTTTTCAACACAAAAAAAGTCAAATTTCAAGGTTACTGGCTCTCTGCTGGAGGTATACTCATGGAACCTAAAAACGTGGAAGCAATGCTGAATTGTCCCTCCACATCTTCTGTAAAAGACACATGGAATGTGTACTGGGTTTTGCTAATTTTATACAGGCGCTTCATATCTACATTTTCCGACATAGTTACAGCAATCACTCAGTTACTTCAAAAAGGTCAACAATTTCAATGAAACTCAGATGCAGAAGCTATTTTTATCAAATTACAACAGGCGTTTACATCTGCACCCGCTTTGATACACCCTGACCCTGATAAACCATTCTTTGTTGAAGCAGATGCCTCTCAAAATGCATTGGGAGGAGTGCTAATGCAAAAAGATGCAACAACAGGACACCTACATCCAGTTGCCTTTAATCCACTGATACTATTACCAGCTGAGCAAAATTACACCATAGTGGAAAAGGAATTGTTGGCAATCAAAGCAGCATTCCTTGAATGGAGGCATCATTTGTTAGGTGCAAAACATACCATCACTTTATTTTCGGACCACAAGAACCTCCAGTTCTTTAAAACTGTCAAAGCATTTACTACCAGTTAAATGCGCTGGTTATATTTCTTTAGTGATTTCGAGTTCATTATGACATACCGCCCAGGACACAAACAACTCCTGTATGACACCCTGTCTAGAATATGTTGCGAAAAAGATCCAGATGAACAATAAAATTCACAATACATAATTCCACCAGAGAAAGTGGTGGCAATTACACGTGCAGACACGTTCCTTAACATAGTTAAACAGAGTGTTCAGGCACAAAAACAACAGCTATGGTTAGCACAGAAACTCCATACGTGACGGTTATTTATTTCACAATAACATTCCTAAGGAGAGTTTACAACAACAGATTTTAAAGTGGAACCATGATTCAAGTACTGCAGGACATCCTGGAGTTAATAAAACCTTAGAATTAAGTCAACAATATTTTTGGTGGAATAACATCAGACAGTCGTTCAGCAAAATATCAAAAAATATCCAGTATGCCCTAGACAAAAGTCTTCTCATTCATCGCCTGCTGGCCTTTTGCAACCATTACCCATACCTCCACTTCCCGGGCACACAATCAGTTTAGATTTTATCATGGATTTACCTGAATCAAGTAACTTTATGACAATCTTGGTAGTTGTAGACTTGCTCTTCAAAATCGGACATTTAATTTCTTTAACAAAACTACCAACAGCAACTGAGTTTAGTGAAATATTTGTTAACAATATCATGAAACTCCATGGCCTTCCCAGTAAAGTAATTTCTGATCCTGACCCTCAATTCATTTCTAAATTTTGGAAGCAGTTGTGCACACATTTAGGAATCAAAATAGCATTATCATCTGCTTGTCATCCACAAACTGACCGCCAGACAGAAAAGGTGAATCAATACCTCAACAAAGTCTAAGATGTTTAACCTCCACAATAACTTCTCAATGGGATGCAGCCCACAAATTAGCTGAATTTTCATACACTGCATGCTTACATCCACGACCTCTCCCTACTTTTCTCCTGGACTTAGCCAACACTATGCCTGCAGTAAATGATAGATTGAAACTCTTGCAGGGACTACAGGAAAAGGCAAACTTAGTTTAGTTATAAATAAACAAAACGCTCAGTTGTCTGTTGTGAAGAAGTGTGGCTCAAGTGATTGGAGCAGCAGACCCTGATGCAGAGGTCTGGCCCGGACCAGGGTTCAATTCCCCGCCTCGGCGGGTCTTGGGCTCAAAATTTCCCTGGACCTGACAATTTTCGCCTCGGTGCCTATTCCAGTCATGGAGTCCCACTCTGTAACTCTGGGCAATAGTTTGCTTAATCTCCACAACGGCCCCTCGCAGCGGGATGCCTGGCTTTCACCTTGGGGATGCCCAGTAATGGGTTATCTTGCAGGGGAATACCAGGACGGGTTCCCTAAGCAAGCGCTGGGACGCTTTCGGGCAGCCATGCGCTCTACAAATCAAATTTCATTTCATTCATTTCATTTCATAAACACAGAACCCCTGAACCGTCCGATAAGATAGGAGATCTTGTCTGGTTATCAACCAGGAATATTCAAAGTGAAGGCCCCAAAACACTAAAACCAAGATACAATGGGCCTTTCCCAATTAGCAAAATCTTGAACCCGGTCTCAATGAAATTAACCTTACCCCAAGACTGTGCCATCCACCCAGTTTTTCATGTGTATCTGCTCAAACCTTAAGACCCTTCCACACGATAAGACAATCCACCCCCTCCAGTTGTGATAAGAGATCATGTGGAATATGAGGTGCATCGTATTTTGGATGCCAAAGATATACATGGTTGTTTACATTATTTATTGATTGGAAGGGTTATGATGTTTCAGAAAGATCTTGAGAACCTGAGTCACATGAACATTCCCCAAGATTGGTCAGAACTTTTCATGCCTTTCACCCTGATAAACCCCGTCCCCTGAGAAGGCCTTTGGGGGGGTAAATGTTACAAGAAAATCAAACTTATCTGCAACTGTACAGGTTTTGTAGATTTGCCAATAATTTGAATCATGTTATTCCCCATTTAATGTCAAGTCTGTAGTCACGTCAAGTAATGTACCCTTATTATTACCAATGCTTGTTGTTTTTCGTCAATGGTTGGCCAATGCTTAATGTTAAAGCAATCGTTCCTGTAACACACGAGTTTGCTGAACATTAGGATAATGAGTCAGCAACTGTTATAAAATATGCATCTGTAAACAGTTCCAATGTGGTTCCTGCAAAGACACAAGTTTGCTGAGAATCAACATAATGAGCCTACAATCATTGAGCTACAGGCATGTGTAAATGGCCCAAATGTGTACACGTGGGAATACTAACTGAAGCTGACCACTCAGGTATTTAAACCCCAACGTCCTTGCTCGCATGCTTCGCTTCGTTGCTGTAGCGCTAACCTGACTCCAGACCTGTCCTTACTCCGGTCCCCCCTCGGAATGGTCTACCTACTTACCCGACTTTGGATCAGTCCAGCGCTGTTCTTGTTCCTGCTCCGATGCTCCTGACTTCCGTGGCACCCTGCAGAGGATTTCCAGGCCGGACTTCAAATCGTTTGGCTTCCGGTATTGACGCCCTGCAACAAAACAAAATGTTAATATTAACTAAATTTATATAGCGCACAGCTGCCTCAGTGAAGAAGCGTCCCAGCGCTGAAAGCAGTGTAACATAACGGCTAAGAACTAGGTGTCCTGGCACTGAAAGCAGTGTATCATAGAGGCTAAGGACTAGGCAACGGGGAAAAGGTATGTCTTAATGGCCCTTCGGAAGGCCAGCAGGCTATCCAGACTGCAAATTTGAAAGCGCAGGGAGGTCCACAGTTTGGCTGCCAAACAGCGGAAGGATCGTCCCCCGGCACGGAGACAGTTCACTCGTTGACAGCAACCAAGTATTGCCCTAATGAACGCAGCTGGCACAAAGGAACATAAGGTACCAGCAAGTTGGCCAAAATCCCAGGAGACGCAAGCTCCAAAAATTTGAAGGTCAAGCAGAGAGCCTTGAATTTGATCCGCTTGGCAATAGGCAACCAGTGTAACCGCCAAATGGCACCGTCTGATAAGCATTTTGCAGGAGCCCCAGCAGGGGTCTGGCTGCTGCATTTTGAATTTGCTGCAGGCGCACCACCTCTGCCTGATTAGCCCCTAAGAGGAGCGAGCTGGCATAGTCCAGTCTAGATAAGATAGCCACTTGGACGATCAACTGACAGGTTGGTGGATCAAAAAACTCCAGCAGGGACCTAAGTCCCCGGTGAAGGCCGAAACAAGTGCCGGCCACTTTCTTGGTGTGCTCCTGGAAGCTGAGTGTAGAGTCCATCCATACCCCTAGGTTTTTTACCACCACCTTTGGGGTAGGTGCACTACCAAGGGTGTTGGGCCACCATTGCTCACTCCATAGTCCCTTGTCTTTCCCCACCAGCAGCACCTCAGATTTATTGTCGTTACGCTGGAGGTAGTTGGCGGTCTTCCACTGCGCGACTGCCGCCAGGCCACTCCTAAATTGGGAGGCATCCTGAGTGGAGTCATCAGAGAGGGCCACAGCAAACTGCGTGTCGTCAGCATACGAGACCATGGTAAGACCTTTGTACCTAGCCACCCCAGCAAGAGGTTGAACATACAGATCAAATAGTACAGGACGTGGAGCCCTGAGGCACCCCCTGCCCGATGGACTAGACACTGGAGAGAAAAGGGGGGGGCAGTCACCTGGAATATTCTTTCCGACAGGAAAGATCTAAACCATTCCAAAGCTAGGCCAACGACACCGGCCTCCTCCAGACAATGTAAAAGAATCTTGTGGGAGACCGTGTCAAATGCTCACTGAGGTCAAGCAGTATCAGTGTCGCAGTGTGCCCTGGATCGAGAATGGTCCGCAGATGTTCAGTCACAGCCAGAAGGGACAAGATTACTGATGGTTGCTTGCCAAAGCCTTAGGTAATCCAGTAAAAGTTATTCATAATGAAACAATCCAGAGGTAAGGTTTTTCCACATATTTGAGATGTCTTATTTAATTTTGTGAAACTCAGTGACTTCAATTGCATATTTCGAACTCTGCAAAGCTATTTAGCATATTTGAGAACACAAACAGCCTGTTTATTCATAGCAAAGACCAGAGGAACAGTGTTTTCTACAAGGAAAAGTAAATTTAAGAAATTTAATTTACGAGACAACGTAGAGGCAACATAAAAGAACTCTATTTCCTACAAAAGAAAAACATTGTAAAGAGTTACAAGGGACATTAAAGAAAAGTCTCATAGAGGTTTAAAAGCATATTTAGTTGGTCAGTTTGTTAATGTAAGTACTGAAACTCTTGGTTGCAATTGTGCTCTGTGCTCACTTTGTTGTCTGTGTTTTAGTTTGCGGACCATTTGAAACAAGCACAAGCAAAGGCAAGGCATGTAGTCTAACATAATCCAAATAACCTATAAGGAAAGTATAAGTGAAAGTGACCACTGATTTTAATCTTGATGTTTGCATTCTAATTCGATTATCTATGATGGTATTCATAATATAAGTATTGTATTAACAGTAGCTTCTGAGCAGAGGAAGCTTATTCAGCCACCTCTATAGAATGGGTAGGTGGTTTCAGAACCCAGATAGTGTATAGCAAGTTTATGTGAATTATTGTACACGAATAGTGTTGTGTGTTGTTTCCTTTAGAAAACTGTGCCTAACAATCACAAATAAGAAACCTGAAGATTGGTCCCTTCATTTTCCCCTGAGAGACATGCTAAGAGATTTCACCATCAAGATTGGGCTGAATGAATGCAGTCTTTTGTTTTCTCTTGCATCTCGATCCCATCCCACTCCCCCCGGGGAACTATCAGAACGGTCAATGTGGATTTTCTTGCCGTTCTGATAGTTTTCGGAGGAATTTTCGGAGTGTCTGCATCAAGGCAGGAACAAATCAAGTGCAGGTGGGTGACTACTGTAACAGAAGGGGGCATCCACCGCCCGAGCTTTTCGAGTAAAGCATCAGATCTTGAAAATAATTTGCTTTCTGACTGGGAGCCAGTGCAAAAATCTCAAAGTAGGCACCGACGGGGAACCAGCTGGCAGATTGTAGACCAGACGAGCATCTGTATTCTGCATTACCTGGAATTTGGCCAATAAGATGTCATTAGCAGCCATAATCAAAGCATTAACATAGTCAAGTCATCTTATAATCAGGGCCTGAACCAAGGTTTCCTTTGCAACGAATGGTAGCCAGGGGAAATCTTGCACAGTAGAAAAGCAGGTACCACAGATTGCAGAGACATAATCTTTCATGGACAATGTTTGATCTCATTTGATTCCTACATTTTTCTATAGTCAGCTTGGGAGAATGGACTGTCCCAAGTTCAGGACCCACCACTCAGGGGACCATAAATTCTGGGGTTTGCCAAACAGCAATATTTCAGTCTTATCCCCATTCAGCTGCAGAGCGTTGCTGTCATCAATGCCACAATTTGTCTCCATCATAATCTTGTCGAAACAAGATAACCAGCTGGGTGTCATCTGCGTATGAAATGACTTCAAAAGCCACAGAATTTACCAATCTGGTCAAGGGGAGGCTACAAAAATCTTAAACGGCGTTGGACTCAGTCATGAGCCTTGAAGCACTCCTATTTTGATTGGAATAGAGCAGGACTTATACAAATGGAGCATAATTTTCTGTGTGTGGCTATCTCAAAAGTCTGCAAGTCAGCAGAGAGCTTTGCCACCAAGAACAATCTCACGTAGTATATGCAGCAGAACTACATGTGAGATGGGTTTAAAGGCTGCTGACAGGTCTAGCACCACAAGCATGGCAGGTGAGCCTGCATCTACAGAGAGGAGAATGGTGTCAGTGACTGCCACCAGCGCTGGAATCCTGACTGGGAAGCATCGAGAATTTATGTCCCTCAAGGAAAGTGATGAGATTAAATGACCCTGAAAATATGTGTGTCTTCCTTTATTGATGTTTGCTAAATGGTTTGTTTCTGTTTCTTACATTATAGGTAGTTTCTAATTGTATCAGCCCTGCAACTTATAAACATCACCATTAGGTTGTACGTTTCCATGGATTCATAATTGCTGGTTGTTTAATGTCCCCATTATGTCTGACTGTATGCCAAAAAATGGTATCACACAGTATATGAGCCCCGTGAGGGCGCTCTCTAAAAGGGTCGAAGGGGGGTCTTATGGGCCCGGAGAGACGCCTGTGCTGGTGGGTGCAGTCACTCACTGCACCCACCTGCAAGGGGATCTCTGTCCTCACTTTTGAAGTGCAGGTGGGTCCTGTCTACACACTGAAAGATGGAGTGGCTGCTTCCAGCAGACACTCTGCCTTCCAGCAATCCGCAGCCATAAGGGCAGCCACAGGTTCATGTCTGCTATAAGGGCATAGCATTATAAGCAATAGGGTGCACTGTTCCTGTTCTGACGCACAAATTAGAAGATGCATTGTAGCGCAAACAGGGACAGTGAGTCCAATTGTAATATGGCCCCATGCGTCAAAAGCCTGGATTGCGCTACTGCTTGATTTTTGAACTCAGACTAATCTGTTCTGGTTAAAGAAAGACCTAAAACATATGGCTTCATATGCACTAAGAGTCTGACTTTAAATTAGTTTTTCTTGGGACAGGGAAGGAAAATTCACCGGATCAGTGAAAGATAGAGGTTTTTCTTCGTCCCTACCCGATCTCAGCATTGCACTTGTTTAAAGTTATATTCCAATGCACAGCATTGTCTAACTGAGGTATTAAATATTTGTGACATATTGATATTGCCATGATGGATGCCTAGTTTTATTTTAGTGCCAGGACGCCTTTTTGCAATCTAATGTGCTATTCAATTACAAGAAATAAACACATCTGGAATAATATCAAGAAAAAGACATCTTTACTATTTGAAATATTGTCCTATATTTCTTGCAAATGTTTATCAATATAAAACACATATGATTAAATTAGTCATCAAAACTCAGAAAAATATAAATGCATTAAAAGATAATAATTTACATCTCATAAGATAAACATGCGAGTCACCTAACGAACAGTTATAATATTTTGTCATAGATGTTTGAATGAAATAATGATTTCCGTCAAAAAACGGGCACAGAGGCCAGCTATGGCTGGGCTTCCACAAAATAACAATCTGGCACCAAACAGTAAAAGTTTGTTTGGAATACTGTACTGTGAAGAATACTGGGTTTACTCTAGGTAGCCTGTGAAAGGTCGAACTTTCCTCAGAGAAATGTCATTTAGTGTGTGAAAACATCTAAACAACATTAAAATAAAGAGGTAAACCAGGTAAAAGACCTAGTCCAGTTTAATGAAAAGATAACATTTAGGCCTTGATTACATGTTTGGTTGTAAAAACCACCAAACCCAGACATTAAGTAAATGCCAGTTCCCCAGGGTTTGTAAGTAAATTTATACACTAACTATTGCTGATTATGAGATTTTCTAGTGCATGTGGAATAGTTTTTTTACTGCAGGCTATAAAAACCAACTGTGAGAAAGGGTATTATTATTTGGAGTGGAAGGTGGCCCACCTCAAAGAATAAGAACACTAACTTGTCATGGTGAATCCCAAAAACCACGAAATTAACCTGAGCTCAACCTCCTAGTAGCAATGGCACATAGTAGACAGGCTTAACTTAAGGCAATGTGTATAGTATCTTCACAGTATACACAAACAATAAAAAAGTCAAACACCAAACAGTACAGAATCCCAATCTGAATGTTAAAAAAGTATTACATTTGAATAAAAAAGCATGACACCAAACCAACAAAAATCTAACAAGGGGCACCAGACACATGAATTTTTAAAAATGTACATGAAAATAAGACTAAATGCCAATTATTGTCTATGGAAGTGAAAGATCAGGACCAAGGCGCAATCTTAGGACAACCGTGAGCCAATACATCAAGCAGGTTCATACCAGTCAAAGATTTTACCTTATGATTTTGGTCCTGATTTAAATCTTAGCGGGACTGCCATCATCCCGCTGTGGCAGCAGTCCGCCGACCGTATTAAGATGTTGCAGCAATAGACAGTAGTGCGCCACTGCAGCAGCCTTCTCTGCTGGCTAACACTTCTTCGTCATCATCAGGCCAGCAGGTTTGTGCCGAGCCGATTTAGATGCTCCCATTGTGGTGGCGGTGTCCTAGCGGCAGTAAGCTGACGTAGTGAGTTCCTTGTGGAGTGGAGACTGGTAAGTACAACTATTAATGCGTAAATAGACATATGTGTCCTGTTTGCATGAAAAACATATGTAGGCAATGTGTTATGTCCCTTTGTGTTGCATATTGCATGTTACTCACACAACATACCCACACAATTGAATGCCCACTCACAGACACCACGAGCACAACACCCCCAAGAATCCACAACAACAAATATTAATGTTAATTGTCTATACAGGTGTGTTCATTTTACCTTGATAAGTTGGAAAAGTAACAATACGGCATTACACCTAAGAAAAAATATTGCATGTAAGAGCAATGTAAAAATTCATGAGGCTACAGCAACTGTCAACACAAGATATATAGTAGGACAATTGTACAAGTAGCTTACCTTAGATATCGGTGACAACTGAGTCATTTGGCATTGTGACAGAGTCAGAGCAGCAAAGGAGGGACCTGGACGATGATGTTGAAGATGGAAATTGAAGCGGGAAGCAGACAAATATAAGTTTTTACCTCATTTTTTTCAATACTGCCAACTCAAAGTAGGAAGAATTCCTGCCACAGTTGCCTTGACGGAAAGGCACATCGTAATCAGCTCAGCAGGACTCTTGGCTGGAGTCACCCCGCCAGCCAATTCCGCCTATGGCGCCGTCAGGGGGGAGCGAAGATTCCTAGCAGAGGCGAGGGCACTGTGGTGGTCTTTCGCCCATGCACCTGCCAAGATCTAAATACAGCCGGCTAACCGCCAAGTAGACGGGCGGGATGAATATTGAAAAAGGTATTGAGGATGTACTTGTAGAAACGGACATGCCTTGTATTCCACCAGGCATTTTCCTGCTGACTGGAGCCCTTTAAGTCCACTCTTAGTGCCTCTGTCACTTTCTTAAGCTCCCCGAGGTTGTGGCAGGTAGGAGATGCTTCAAGAGAGAGAAATAGAGTGAGAGAGGAGGAAAGTAGACATATAGAGATCAGAGAGAGTAGGAAAGAACAAAAAGAAAAAAAATAATCAATGGAAAGACATAGATTGTGCGAGGAGATGAAGGGAATGTGGCTGGTTTGAACATTTTAGCCAGGGCTGATTTGGTTTCCCAGTCTGGCCCTGATTACAAGTAGTACCCTGAGGATCCCTTTAGAAAAGAGTAAATAAAGGGGGAATCTGTTAATCCAGATTAAATTACCCAGGTAAATCCTCATTTCTCATTGGTGATTTAACTCCTTATGAAAAGAGAGGCCAACTAAAATGAAGAGGTCTCTAATAATGAGGATATTATAAGTGAGTAATACAATGAGGAAGATAGAAAAAGGGATATTATATAACAGCAGCTACACATTCAAAAATAAATTAAACCAGTATTATTATAGTTTAGTAAAAGGTGAGCAAATGCCTTTCTTCATAAAAGGCAGAGTGGCATGTTGATGCCACTCTTGAAACAATTGTCACAATCTCCTGCATTTAGAACTTTTTCACACTTCCTATTGATCACACGCTAGGTGATGACCTGGGATTGGCTCACAGTAGTATAAACCCTAGTTCTGGGAAACGAAAAGGACTTGAGGACTACTTTATTCTCTCATCTTCAAGTTACAAATCGCTTTGCAAGGGGAAGTATATCACAGATTCTTCACCGGCGGCATCGCCAGCCATTTTAAGCCTTTGCGAACATTGAGACAAATTGTGCAACTCTGTAATGGGTACTTTTGTCACATATTTCAGATACATGCTGGCTGATTTTAGAAACGATTAATGAAAAGATCATTTTTCAGCTTCACGAAAGAAATTAAACATTTAACATTTGCAACCCCTCGACCATGCAATAGCTTTTTGAATTATATTGTAAGAGGGCCTCGGATTCAGACAGATCAAAACAAAGGCCCATTTAGTTTTCAATTTAGAAAGGTTACACTGCGTTATCAATTTCTCTCATTCTGCCAGCTCAGCTCTCTGATGGCCCACGTCAGTGCGGATGTGACGATGGAGTTATATTAGAAATTTCAGCTACAGTGGTCAGCTGTGTAGCACAGCCTGTGCCTGTAGGATTTAGATTACATTTCTTCGGTCATTAGTGGGATACAAAAAGCCAGATAGCAAAGCAGGTGCAAAGATACATTTTGCAAAAACCCAACGGTCCTTGAAAGTCATATAAATGCATAGTAGCTGCTTTGAAGATAAACCTAGGACTTTTCCATAGCACCACATTTAATGCATTAAGGGTAGGTCCGAGATGCCAGGGTTAGTGTCCCTGCCAGCCTGTTCCCTGACCTGGTCCGTAACCCAAAGCCACCCCCCTTTCCTGTGCCTGGTATCCTGCTCCTTCCTCATTATTCTGCCCCTCCTCATACCCTGTCATGTAGTTTACCCTCACCGCCCCTGCTGAGGGACCTCCCTGCCATGCAGGGATCATGCCACATTCCAAACTCTTGAGCACATATACCTTAAGGGGGGGTCTGACATCACTCCCTGGCGCTACCCATCGGCACCCTCGATCTCTCCTGCTCTTCTTCCTGCTCCTCCTCTTCACTCCACTCCAAAATGGCTGGCATCAATGCCAAAGCTTGTTTCCGGTCCAGTGAGGATCTGGCTTGGCAGTTCGTCTGGACTGTCCCCATGTGGCACAGGGTCAAGATTGATTTACATATGGCTAGGTCTAAACTGGGGTGGAATGGTGAGCAAATGAAAGATGGATTTAACCCAGATCTCTTAACTAGGAGTGAATGTTTTGATTTGTTCTGCATTCCGTCCATCAATTGTGTGTCTTAAGCTGGATCCCCATGCAGCTCCCCAAGCCAGCCTTCTCCCGCCGAAGCTCCCTTCCCCCTTCTTTGATGTAAATCTTATTCACCCACCTGCCTCCACCCACCCTCCTCTGATCAACAATCCTGTGGACCCCACAGGACCCTCTCCAACCAACCCTCTTTTGATAACGACACTAGGGGCAACTGTTGCAATCAATCAATCAATCATGACATTTATATAGCGCTCTACTCACCCGGAAGGGTCTCAAGGCACTGGGGGAGAGGGGTCCGCTACTGCTCGAAAAGCCAGGTCTTGAGTTGCTTCCTGAAGGAGAGATGGTCCTGGGTTAGTCGAAGGTGGATGGAGAGGGAGTTCCATGTCTTGGCTGCCAGGTAGGAGAAGGATCTTCCTCCGGCGGTGGCTCTGCGGATGCGTGGAACGGTAGCGAGGACGAGGCTGGTCAATCGTAGCTGGCGGGTGGGCGTGTAGAAGGTCAGGCGGTTGTTGAGGTACTTGGGACCCAGGTCGTGGAGGGCCTTGTGTGCGTGGGTGAGGAGTCTGAACGTGATCCTCTTGCTGACGGGAGCCAGTGCAGGTCTCTCAGGTGGCCGGAGATGTGGCTGTGTCGGTGGATGTCCAGGACAAGTCGTGCGGAGGCGTTCTGGATGCGTTAGAGTCTTTTCTGAAGTTTGGCTGTGGTTCCGGCGTAGAGGGTGTTTCCGTAGTCCAGTCGGCTGGTGACGAGTGCCTGGGTGACCGTCTTCCTGGTTTTGGTGGGGATCCATCGGAAGATCTTTCGGAGCATGCGCAGGGTGTTGAAGCACGATGATGAGACGGCGTTGACTTGTCTAGTCATCGAGAGGGTGGAGTCCAGGATGAAGCTCAGGTTACGTGCGTGGTCCGTTGGCTTGGGAGTGGTGCCCAGGGCAGGGGGCCACCAGGAGTCGTCCCAGGCGGAGGGCGATGATCCCAGGATGAGGACTTGCGTCTTGTCTGAGTTCAGTTTCAGGCGGCTGTTCTTCATCCATTCGGCGACGTCTTTCATCCCTTCATGTAGGCTGGTTCTGGCGGTGGTGGGTTTAAGATTTATTGCACAGTTAATAAAAACTCACAATTATTAAAAGAAGCAAATTATAAGACAATCACTAATTAACTTGCGGTGGAAGAATGAGGCGAGTGAGTCGCAGAGGTCTTGCGAGGGAGTGATGTCGTTGTTTCCGGCGCTGTGGGTGGAGAGCTCTTTGACGATGCTGAAGAGTTCATTGCTGTTTTGGGGCGTTGTTGGTCAGTCGTTCTTTGAATGCTGTCTTATTGGTGGTGCGAATCAGCTGGTGGTGTTTGCGGGTGGCGTGCTTGAGGGCAGTCATGTTGTCTGTGGTCTGGTCGTTGCGCCAGGCTTTCTCGAGAGTGCGGCAGTTCTTCTTGGAGTTCTTAAGTTCGTCGGTGAACCAAGAGGCTTTCTTGCTGCCGTGTCTGCTGGGAGGGGTCTTCAGTGGTGCGAGGTCGTCTGCGCAGTTGGTGATCCACTGCGTGAGGTTGCTGGCTGCTTTGTTGGGGTCCGTTGTGCTGGCGGGAGGGTTCTGGCTGAGGGAGGGGGTGAGCTGGTCGGCGGTGATCTTGTTCCAGCTACTGCGAGGAACCTGTTGCGGGTGGTGGTGGGTGGTGGTTCTTCTGAAGCTGAAATGGACGCAGCTGTGGTCAGTCCAATGAAGTCCGGGGGAGTGGCTGAAGGAGATGTACTTGCTGAAGGAGAAGACTGGGTCAAGCGTGTGGCCGGCGTAGTGGGTGGGGGTGTTCACCAGTTGCTTGAGTCCGAGGTTGGCGAGGTTGTCCAGCAGGGTGGTGGTGTTGCTGTCCTTGTTGTTCTCCAGGTGGAAGTTGAGGTCCCCTAGGAGGATGTATTCAGCGGAGGGGAGAGCGTGCGGGCTGATGAAGTCTGTGATGTCTTCGCTGAATTGTGTGCGTGGTCCCGGGGGTCTGTAGATGAGGGTGCCTCTGAGTGTGGTCTTGGGGTCGGTGTGTATCTGGAAGTGGAGGTGTTCGGCGGCGGTGAAGGTGTCAACGAAGCTGGTCGTGATGCGGATGGTGTCCTTGTGTACGATGGCGATGCCGCCTCCAGTCTGGTTGACGCGGTCCCTCCGGGTGATCTTGTATCCGTCCAGGATGGCGATGGCGATATCGGGCGCTGAGGAGGCGTTCATCCAGGTTTCCGTGAGGAAGGCGACGTCTGGTGATGTTGTGTCGAGCAGGCTCCAGAGTTTGACGGCGTGTCTGTGGACGGAGCGGGTGTTGAACAGGATGCACTTGAGGTGGTTGCTGCTGGTGCTCGGCTTGGCGGGTGCGTTGCAGGTCCGGAGGCAGGTGAATTTGCAGGCTTGGCAGGTGAAGGGTCCGTGGGTGCGTTTCGGGGTGGCTCGGTAGCAGGCGGGGGTTCGGCCGGCGTTGAGTGCATTGAGGGTGGCGGCGGCGTAGGTTCGTCGTGTGGTCTGGCGTCGACGGGGGCCAGGGGTCCTGGCGCTGGGCGCGGTCCAGGCGCGGACGGGCGCAGACGAGCTTGCCTTTGGCGCGCCTTCGGCGCACAATCGGCGTGCCCGCTGTGCGCGTCCTCTGCGCGGTCGCTCTGGGGGCATCATAAGAGGGAAGGAGAGGAGGAGGGGTCAGCTGGGAGACGGGAGGGAAGAAGCCAATGAGTGTTGGGTGGCGGGGCTGCACGGGAGGCAGCGGCGGGAAAAACGGGGCTGAGGAGCCCGGCAGACGAACAAGAAAGAACTCACTCACTCACTCACTCGGGGTGAAGAAAAATAGAGAAGGGGGCGGGCAGGCACACAGGGCACACAATCAAGGCTCAGGCAGTCCAGGCGGCGCTCGTGCAGGGTAGGAGAGCGCCGCCTGGAGGGAGGAGCAGGCGGCAAGATGACTGGCAGGGGGAGCTGCAGCGGTGGGGAAGTGACCTACCCGAGGGTCCAAAACAGATCAGTAGGGGCTGGGTATGTGTGTGACACTATGAGTGTATCCACATCTGAAGGTTTACCTCTGTGCGTGGTGGAGGACATTGAGCATGCAAGGTGCGGCATGTGGGGACGTTTTCATGCATGTGAATGGAACGCGTTTCTTGGGTCCACAGGTATTGGTGATTTTGAGAAACACATTGTGATTGTTGGGCTATGGAGCTCAGGATTTTCAGACACATTAATTTCGAATTGGGATGGTGATGGGGGCTGAAGGCAGAGGATGGTTGGCAGCGAAGATTAGGCATCTTGAGCGGTGGCGTTTGGATTGTTATCAGCACTATTTGCGTTTATCATGGGTTTTACCTCACTCCCAACAACATGAGGATTTTTTGTCCTAGGTTGCACTTCGGGCCCAGAAAGAGGCCATATTGAGGTTTGGATCTGTGGGCACTTTTTTGTGAAGTAGGAAGCGCGGCATGCCGAGTCCAGGAGAGGAGGAAGACAGCTGGTTCTGCCTAATACGGTAGTGCAGTTAAAATGGTTTGGCAAAGGAAGCATGCGTTGGCATGAGTTGTTGCCTAAATTAAATTAATTGAGAAAGGACTGCCTTGCCCAGACATTCTATTGGTGCACCCAGGATAAAATTACTTAATACAGTTGAAGGGACTGGCGTTGGTAAAGGCTGTCAAGCAGGACTTGTTGGAGATCAAGGCATCCTGGTCAGGTACCACAGCTGTTTAATAAGTCCCTGACAAAGAGAGTCTGGAGGGGGCCAAAATACCAGGGGCCATTGACAGGGAGCGACGAAAAGAAAACAGGGAGATATGAACATTTTGCAGTAAGGAGGGTTTTTTTTCTTGGCCACGGTGATATCAAGTATAACACATATGATATACAGGTGGAATTATACCTGATGCAAGTAAGGAAGCTTTAGCCGAAATGTCGCATTTGCCAATTGGTATGTAGACAGTTCCATGATGGGCGGTGGGTTTAAGCATTTATTAAAGAAACATTGGTGATGTTTAGACCCGGTTGAGGTTTCGGGAGGACGAGAGAGTTTATGAACAGAGAGAGATGGCAACAGGGGTGTATGCATGATGGATGTATGTGGGGAGTTTTTGAGTGTTGAGTTGTGATTTGATTTTGGTTGCTTTCGGTTTGTGAAGGGTTGCTTAGGGGAAGGGGAGGCGGTCGTGGATAGTTACTAAATGTATCGTGAGGCCCGTTTGATGCTTAATATGTATAGCAGAGAGCCATAATATGCCCCACCATCCTGCCCGATTTTGTACGAGAGCCTCGGTTTCAGGCAGATTAAAACAAAGGCCCGTTTCATTTTCAATTTAGAAAGGTTACACTGCATTATCAATTTCTCTCATTCGGCCAGCTCAGCTCTCTGATGGCCCGCGTCCGTGCGGATGTGACGATGGTGTTATTTTAGAACGTTCAGCTACAGTGGTCAGCATTGGAGCGCTGCCCGTGCCCGTAGAATTTAGATTGTATTTCTCAGGTCATTAGTGGGATACAAAAAGCCAGATGGCAAAGCAGGTGCCACAGTACATTTCGCAAAAACATAACGGTCCTTGAAAGTCATATAAATGCATAGTAGCGGCTTTGATTATAAACACATGCCTTTTCCATAACACCACATTAATGCATTTTACAAAAAGTATCGTTACTTCACAAAACCTAGAATGCGAATAGGATGGGTGGTGTTGATGGGAGAAATAATCAATACATAACTTTGCTTCTAAGCTTTTTTTCAATTCAGTTATACAGCTCCTGCTGCTGTTGGTTTATCATGCAAGGCCAACCAATCGAAAAACGATTGGCTTAAATTCTAATACCCGCCCCTTAAACACGAGTCCGTTTTGGAAGCGACGTTGTTAGCCGTTACACCACTAATGGAAAGGGGCGACCACTCGGTCCCCCCGAACGTATGGCGGAGTGCCTCGATCCCCCCGGGAAGCCATTTTTGGGCGGGAGGCGCGTCTCGGCTGGTATGCCCGAAGCGGCGTAGCCGGGGCGCGCCTGTTCCCGCCCTAGAGTGGGCTGGCCTAGACACTGACGCAGCCAGCCACGCCCTCGGGACGGGCAGGGGCGGGTTTACGCCCGCCCTGAAGACGGATAAAAGGAGACGCAAGGCCGGAAGACGTCCTCTTGTTCTTGTGCTCCGAAGCTGCACCTCCTCGCTACACGTGAGCTCGGGACAGAACAAAGAGCCAATTTTGAGCGTTTTGATCTTTTTCTTTGTCTTCCAGATACTTCGTCGAAGAAGATGCCCAGGAAAGGCGAAAAGAGAATGACGACTGACCAGATGGTTCGGGCACTCTTTAAAGATATGTCCGACATAAAGAAACGGTTGGCGGAGCGAGATGGGGAGGAGGGTTCGGGCCCTTCGCCGGCTGGAGGGAGACCTAAGAGGCCGAGGAAGGTTCCAGCCGGTGGGGACGTCCCGGTTCCCTCTGCCCCTCTCGAGGCGCCGACCCCAGTACCGATAGAGGGGAATCCAATCCCGGGGGTCGTCTCCCCGACATCCAAGGAAGACATGCCCCCCGAGCTGGCAGCACAGCTAGCAGCGTGGTTGGGGGATAGTGGTGATGGCGCCACGGCTGCCGAGGCACAGGCGCTGATAAAAGGGCTTCGTGAGAAGAAAGAGGCAGCTAGAGTGGCGGGGATAGACAAGCCGCAAGCGGCAGAAGCTGCGTCCGGTGCAGGTAAGCGGCCATTGCCGATTGCAAGGGACGAGTCAGCACCCTCTCGTAGAGAGAGATTGGGACAACATGTGCCGTTAGCTATAAAAGAGAAGATCTGGGCGGGAGAGTACGTGAATATCTTTTCCCTGCTTGTTGATCATTATGATGTGGAGCATGTGAAAAGTCAGAAGGACTTGATGCATCCGAGTGTTTGGCGCGCAAAAATGGCCGCCTTTAAGGTTAATGAGAACATTGGCAACTGGGGCAATGCATGGGGTATTTTCACATCGATTTTGGGGGAACGTAGGCCCGAGTTGCTCCCTGAGTTTCCCGTTTACCAATCACGAATTATGGGTTACTCGACAACGTATCAAGGTAACCATTGGTTCTGTTATGACAATCTGTTCAGAAAGGAAAAGGAACATAACAAGAGTTTGACTTGGGATTGTTACGATTCATTAACTTGGGACAAAATGAAAGAATCAGGAATGTTAAGAATGCCATTGGTCGGGAGCAATGTTGTTGATTACTCCCGCCAGAATGTGGGGACGCCCTTTCGACCAAGTACGAGCACCGACGACCAGTCAAGGCCCGCAGGCAATACAGGGAAAAAGGGTTTCTGTTTTAATTTCAACAAGGGGAAATGTACCAGGCCTCCGGGATCGTGTAAGTTCAAACATGAGTGTAGTACGTGTGGGTCGTCCCATCCTGAGTCATCGTGCAGAGCCAGAACGGGTGAGAATGGGGGTAAGGGGGGCGCCAAACAGGTCTAAGCTAGGCCGAGGGGCGCCTTTACCAACCCCGATTGATACCTTGGCAATGATTCCCTGGCTCAGCGAATACCCGGATCGTACTTCTGCCGGGGTGCTACGGAACGGTTTTACACATGGTTTCCGCATCCCGGTAGGGGACTTTCAGGGTGTAGGGACATGCAAAAATCAACTTTCCGTTTTACAACATACATCGGTAGTGCAGGAAAAAATTCAGAAAGAGGTTAGCCGGGGACGGGTCGCCGGCCCGTTTAGTGAACCTCCGGTACCAGGTTTCGTTTGTTCTCCGTTAGGGGTGGTCCCCAAGAAGGACCCGGGTGAGTTCCGTTTGATCCATAATCTGTCTGCTCCACAAGGTCTTTCGGTGAACGACGCAATTGATCCAGAAGTTTGTTCGGTGCGATACGCATCTTTTGATGAGGCAGTAGCCATCTTGAATCGCCTGGGGCACGGGACGTTGATGGCGAAATCTGATATCGAGTCAGCGTCCCGGTTGCTCCCGGTACACCCAGACGATCAGCGTCTTTTGGGATTCGGGTTCCAGGGATCATTTTACATGGATAGGTGTATGCCAATGGGTTGCTCTATTTCATGTGCTTACTTTGAGCAATTCAGTACTTTCCTGCAGTGGGTGTTCACTGAGACAGCGGGTTTCCGAAATGTAATGCATTACCTTGACGACTTTCTGTTCCTTGGCCCCGCCGGTAGTCCCGAATGTGCCCAGGCTTTAGACAAATTCTGTGTGTTAATGGGTCATCTCGGCGTGCCGTTGGCACCGGGTAAAACTATGGGTCCCACGACTTGCCTCGAGTTTCTGGGGATCGAGTTGGACTCAAGGGAGGGGTGCTTCCGTTTACCAGCTAGCAAGGTGTCGAAATTTAGGGCAGCCCTCCAAGTATGTTTAACTGCATCCAAGGTTACACTGCATCAGTTGCAACAGTTAGTGGGAAAGTTGAACTTTGCCTTGAGAGTGATACCAATGGCTCGCCCCTTTTCCCGCTCAATTGCCCAAGCGATGGTTGGCCTGAAGGAGGGTCATCATCGCACAAGGTTATCGACTGAGGTCCGCCAGGACATGCGGATTTGGTTAGCATTCTTGGCGGACTTCAATGGCCGAGTTGTCTGGAACAAGCCAGTCATGTCCTCCGATGAGCTTGGGCTATGGACAGATTCAGCAGGAAGCGTAGGTTTTGGCGCCATCTTCGGCACAAAATGGTCGGCGCAGAAGTGGCCCCTATGGTGGCACGAGAAGGGGCTGACAAGTAACATCGCTTTCCTCGAATTATTTCCCATTCTGGTGGCCCTGAGAACCTGGCCAGAAGGGTTCAGAGATCGTTCTGTTGTGTTCTGGTCCGACAATATGACCGTGGTAGAATGCATCAATAGTCAGGCAGCCCGTTGTAAATTGATTTTGAGGCTGCTCAAAGAAATTGTCTTACTGTGTATGCAACTGAACGTGGTATTCAGAGCAAAACATGTCCCTGGGGTGATGAATCAGGCCGCTGATGCACTGTCTCGTTTTCACATGCAGGCTTTCTCGGGCTTCCTTCCTTCAGCGGACCCGGAGCCGGCACCCTTCCCCGAAGCTCTCTGGTCTCTCGGTGCCCCGAACTTCGTCACCTCGTGGGAGAGAGTCTAGCACCCAGGACAAGGAAGGCATATGAAGGGGCGTTCCAGGCCTATTTAGCCTTTTTGGGGGCAGAGAGAGGGGGACTTTGGGGGCAGGAGGAGTTGGTAGTACTTTTCCTGATGTCCTTACGTAGGGCTGGGAAATCGGTGGCCACGGCCCAAAGGCATCGTGCCGCCATTTCCTTTGTTGCCAGGGCCCATGGCATCCTGGACCCGACAGCGTCTTTTACGGTACAGAAAGCGCTGCGAGGGTGGCAACGTCTGGAGGGTCGCAGAGTAGACGTAAGACGACCGATAGGTCTAGACAGGTTGTCCCAGTTGCTGACCACACTCCCTAACACATGCTCGTCCCCGTTCGAGACCTGTTTGTTCCGGACTGCATTTATGCTGGCATTTCACGGGGCTATGAGAGTTAGTGAGCTAGTTGCAAGGAACAAACGGGATGTGACGGGGGGCTTGTGCAGGGAGCAGGTTCAGATCAGGGGTGATGCGATGATTGTCTCCTTTCTCAGGTCCAAGACTGACCAAGATGGGAGGGGGGACTGCACGATCATCCGCAGGATCCCCGAGTCATCCATGTGTCCGGTTCAGTGCTTAGAAGATTACCTAGCACGAAGGGTGGCATCATGGGGGGGGACATTGTTGAGGCATGTAGACGCCACCCCGCTGACGAGGTTTCAGTTTCAGCGGGTGCTTGCAATGGCCATTGCCGCAGCGGGCTTGGACCCGGGTGAATTTGGGACCCATTCCTTTCGTATAGGGGCTGCCACAGAAGCTACAGCCAGGGGTCTCAATGTAGAACAAGTAAAACGGGTGGGGCGTTGGTCCTCCAATTGTTATAAGAGGTATGTGCGATTGCACATGTTGTGAAGCTGTAATCATGTACTCACGCTTCTTGTCTTTTGTTTGTTTTCAGTTGCGCAAGCCTACGCGGCAGGGCGGACTGTGCAGTTGACCCAACACCAGGCCAGCGGTCACACATCACCGGCTGAGAGAAAGGAGGTGTGGGTTGTAGGCCACTCATACGTGAGACGGGCCGCAGACGTATTCAAAGCAGGTGATATGATTCACGTACCTGGGGAATACGGGTACAGAGTGTCCTTCTACGGAAGGGGCGGTCTCTGTATTGACCAGTTTCAGGCATTTTTGAGGGTTTGTTAGAGCGGATGAGGTCACCGCCGTCCATAGTCATAGTACATTTGGGGGGCAATGATCTAGTCACCACCGGTAGACGACTTCTCCTGGAGGCTATGCTTTCCACGGTAAGTTGGTTAGCAGGGAGAGTTCCGGGGTGTACAATTGCGTGGTCTCATATGATCCCACGAAAAGTGTGGCGGGGGGCTATCTCGATCCCTGCTTTGAATCATTCCGTTAAAAAATTGAATAACAAAGTGAGTCGGTTGTTCCGTTCCAAGACATTACATTCGATCTCGCATAGTTGTATTAATGATGACAGTATGTATTTGCGGGATGGTGTGCATTTGTCGAGGGTGGGCAATGAGTTACTCATAGGTGACTTCCTAGCTTGGTTAAAATCGTTAAAACATGACCTTTAGGTAGGAGTTTGGTGGGGGGTCCGGATAGCCGGTCAACTATCCGGACCTGTGGCGGTAAGGTCATGATCGGTGAGCACTAATTGGTAGATCCCTATGAGTGGGCGTCACCCAACACGGATGGGAGCGCTCGGGGGAGGTGGCCATTGGCCCCTCAATGGGGAGGCGGTCCCGTCTAAGGGCGGGTCGCCGGAAGTTAAGGAAAGGCGGTCAAGGCCCCTTCCTGTGTAGGAGGGGTTACAGCCCCCTCCTGAGGAATTTCCCGGGGCCAGGGTCATCTGCGACGGCAGATGCGGTAAGTTGTGTGGGGTGGGGGGAGGTCCACGATACCTTCTAGATACCACACACAAGTATTCGAACGACCTTTAAATGGCGTCGAGTCTTAAGTGCCCCCGACAAGTCAAGGGAAATTGTTAGTAGTTGCACTTGAGGTAAGCCTCTGTGCTGTCGCCCTTCCCAAGTGGGAGGGGTAAGTCTGGTTAGGGATCTTGACACCGGTTATGACCTTGCCGTTGGCCCTTAAACGTTAGGATGTACAATTTCAGTGTTTATAGAGAATGTTTCTGTAGGATGCTAGTTCGGCTAGGAGAACCTCTGTATTAGAGAATATGTTAAGATTAGCCAAACATCGCAAATGTGATAATGAAATTGTACATAATATGAAACGTTTAATGTTTAATTTTTTGTTTTAATAAATACGGCCGCGGGAGGGTCACTCCCTCCCACATCCAAAAACTTTGAAGAACTGTTTCCGGTTTCCCTTCTTTTGGGGATCGTGTTGAGAGGGGGTGGCGGGTATCTCAGCCATATGGAAAGGGGCGACCACTCGGTCCCCCCGAACGTATGGCGGAGTGCCTCGATCCCCCCGGGAAGCCATTTTTGGGCGGGAGGCGCGTCTCGGCTGGTATGCCCGAAGCGGCGTAGCCGGGGCGCGCCTGTTCCCGCCCTAGAGTGGGCTGGCCTAGACACTGACGCAGCCAGCCACGCCCTCGGGACGGGCAGGGGCGGGTTTACGCCCGCCCTGAAGACGGATAAAAGGAGACGCAAGGCCGGAAGACGTCCTCTTGTTCTTGTGCTCCGAAGCTGCACCTCCTCGCTACACGTGAGCTCGGGACAGAACAAAGAGCCAATTTTGACCCACCCACCAGCCCCTGAGGACAGCAAGTTGTTGTGCAATAAAGTGGATTTTCTAAGTATGTTCTTCCTTTTTCGTTTACAGGTTGTGAAAGTATCAGTTTTGTTGTTTTTAATAATAAAGTATGGTGAATATCATTTAGGTTGTTACGATTAAAAGGACTTGATGTAGTGTTGCCTTTTGAGCATGCTCTTTCGGTCGTAGCGACCAATGTTTTCATAAGTTCGAATTGTCGTATTTATTTTTTGGTAGGCGGTAAGGTCATGATCGGTGAGCACTAATTGGTAGATCCCTATGAGTGGGCGTCACCCAACACGGATGGGAGCGCTCGGGGGAGGTGGCCATTGGCCCCTCAATGGGGAGGCGGTCCCGTCTAAGGGCGGGTCGCCGGAAGTTAAGGAAAGGCGGTCAAGGCCCCTTCCTGTGTAGGAGGGGTTACAGCCCCCTCCTGAGGAATTTCCCGGGGCCAGGGTCATCTGCGACGGCAGATGCGGTAAGTTGTGTGGGGTGGGGGGAGGTCCACGATACCTTCTAGATACCACACACAAGTATTCGAACGACCTTTAAATGGCGTCGAGTCTTAAGTGCCCCCGACAAGTCAAGGGAAATTGTTAGTAGTTGCACTTGAGGTAAGCCTCTGTGCTGTCGCCCTTCCCAAGTGGGAGGGGTAAGTCTGGTTAGGGATCTTGACACCGGTTATGACCTTGCCGTTGGCCCTTAAACGTTAGGATGTACAATTTCAGTGTTTATAGAGAATGTTTCTGTAGGATGCTAGTTCGGCTAGGAGAACCTCTGTATTAGAGAATATGTTAAGATTAGCCAAACATCGCAAATGTGATAATGAAATTGTACATAATATGAAACGTTTAATGTTTAATTTTTTGTTTTAATAAATACGGCCGCGGGAGGGTCACTCCCTCCCACATCCAAAAACTTTGAAGAACTGTTTCCGGTTTCCCTTCTTTTGGGGATCGTGTTGAGAGGGGGTGGCGGGTATCTCAGCCATATGGCAGGTCTCAGTTGTTTACTGAAGCGAGCATGCAGATTTATCGGAAAACGCAACACAGTCGAAGCAAAAATAGCCCTTTCAGTCAACCCCTAATTTGGAATCCGGCGACACGTCCCGAAGTCCCATGAATCAGAGGCGCCACTGAGCGCGCGGTACCAAAATTCGACATTTGCGAAGGGAAACATAAAAGGGTTCATTCAGTATGTTGGAATCTCAATTCGAGTTTTATAGCTTTCTGCGAAGGAAAAACAAATTTACCAGACGGCTAACACAATATTCTATTGTTTGTCTTTTATCATAAAGCAATTTTAGATGTCCCTCAACGCAATCGCTATGGGCTGTGGATTAGTGAACGTGCCGCACATAACAAAATGGGGTGCGGTGTTTATGCAATGTTTTCATCACGATTCTGCCAAGGAGGAACTGAATTTCCAGTTCCTCATTTACATTAAAACACATTTCATGTAAACACAGGTTTTTTACCTATTCCGAAATATATGAGTGGCATTTTCATTATAAATGTGTTATGCGTTTGGTATCTAATTTGTTGAATCGGACTGAATATTCCTGCAGTATGATTAAAAAACTGTTTCACATTCAATACAATTTATGAATGTATTTAATATTCTGGAGTACTCCTACCAGCAGCTCTACTACTGTCTCAGTATCTTGTTTTGGACACCTAAAGAGAAGTAGGAGAAAAAGAGGTCTGATGAGGCAGATGTAAGACAGGGAGAGATGGAGGGATGCAAGTGTGCAGGCTGCGTGAGGTATACTAATAGATTGTTATTATTCTAATGTACTGTTCTACTGTATGGAATGCATCTGGAGGTTCTGGAGTGTTTCCAGTGTAGCAATCAGTTAGTTGGTGGTGACTCTGCGGATAATGGATATGATTCTTGTCCTGGGCAGCTATCATAAGAATAAACTGTGAATAAAAGTGGGCTAATGTGCCCACTATATTTTATTTTACTTTGAAAGGTTTACATAGCGCGAACAAGAACCTTGCGGGTATTAGAGCGCTTTACAGGCTAAATGTAAGAAACTGAGAACAAACATAGGAAAAACAATATGACTGAGACTAATACAAAGGAGTAACTAAAACAAGCTAACAAATAAATTGCACGGATATATAAATAGTTCAAGTAAATTTAGCCATGAGAATAGATTTCACTTCTTTTTTGAAAGAGGCAGTAGAGGGGTTCTGTCTCGTTTCTGGGAGCAGGATCGGACTGGCTACTGGGCGTTTTTGAATGCTGCTGAGCTGGGGGCTGATTTCATTGATAGGGACCTGCGTGTGCTGAACAAAATTAGCGTTGCCTTGTTTATTTCAAAGCACACGCAGGTCTCCATCAATAAAATCAGCCCCACCGCAGTGAAATCCGCCCCCAGCTCGGCAGCATTCCAAAACGCCAAGTAGTCGGTCCGGCCCAGCCTGGGAGCCATTCTAAGAAGGTCCGGTTGTATGTTTTCTCCTTGGAAAATCTTTGCGGTTTCAGAAAAGGATTCCTGGAGCTCCTGGTGGATCTGTTACCACCAGAGAGTACCAGTTTCTGAGCTAGATAACTTGGGGTATTGTGATGTAGGGCCTTGTGCATCATACATGTGATTTTCAGATGAATTTTAGCCTCGAAAGGTAGCCTATTGAGGGCTCTATGGTCCAAGGAGATGTGACAGTTCCTTTTGGAGCCTGTGATGAGTTTAGCAGCTGTGTTGATTGATGCTCTTAGAGGGGCCGTTGTTGATCTGGGAAGACCGCAAAGAGCGACACTCCCATATTACACTCTTGGGATTACTAAAGCTTGCACTGCCTGTTTGAAGTCATTTGCAGGCAGGAAGGGTTTCAGTCTTCTCAAGGCGTTTATCTGAAAATGTGCTCCTTTTGTAGAGGTGCTGATGTGTTTCTACATGTTTAGATTTCTGTCCAGCGTTATTCCCAGTGATTTTGCTGAGTCGACAATGAGAGGTTGACCTTTTATTGCTGTTAGGTGGTTTAGCCAATCGAGGATGATGGGGGAAGCGATTAGGGGAATTCAGTTTTGAGGGCGTTTAGCTTCAAATGGTATTCGGCCAGCCAGGTCTACGTTTTTTGAAGCGTTGACTTGAGAGATTTGATGTCCTCAAGTGAGTGGATCTTTATGTAGAGTTGTGTGTCATCTGCGTACATGTGATACTGGACCTTAGAGGCGCTGAGAAGTTCGGTGAGTGGTTCCATGAAAAAGTTGAAAAGTGTGGGTGATAGGAATGATCCCTGCAGTACTCCTAAAGTGACTGGGATGGGTTTGGTTAAGGATTGACTAACCTTGAATCTTTGTGATCTAATTTAGAGGAAAGAGGTGAACCAAGTAAATACAGAGCAAGATAATCCCAATCTGTATTTCAGGAGATCTAGCAAGTTGTCATGTTTGACTGTGTCAAAGGCAGAAGAAAGGTCAAGCAAGATTAGAAAACATGCTTTGTTTTGGTCAAGGATTTTTAGTGTATAGGGGCCTGTGTTTGACCTCGTGTTCACAGGTTCAAATCCCGGTGGGTCCACTCAGCCTTTCATCCTTCTGATATCAATAAAATGAGTACCATTGAGTTGTATGACAATACACATTTGTTATTCAGCACCAAGATGCCCATGGATGAACATCTGCTTAACTAACAAATACACATGTTATGAACTGGTCTTAGTGTTTCATCTTCACACCAGATTTTGGCGACGAGGGAGTTTCTTAGGAGCCCACTGGTGGACCCTATTCAACATTTAAATCAATCGACTATTACGAGCTCAAGAAACTGCTTGTTACAAGAATAAAGCCCTATTTTAACCTAAGATTGCTCTTAAACTGGTGCAGACACAAGTGAGTGTGAAATATTGATTTTACACAAGGATGTTGATGTATCAAGGGAAGGGTACCACCGGGCTCAGATCCTCTTACTGTTGTTGGCTTGCGGGATGCTGATATCTTCCAGTGTTACGTGTCCACTCTTCCCATGATACTAATGAATTAATCAAACTCTTAAAAAAATATATATATAATAACAATTCAGTATTATAAACACATGGAGCAGTATTTAACCTATTGAGCATATTCAACTTTGGTGGCAATATAATTTCTATTCTCTATTCAACTGTTATAACTTCAACCAAACCCTCTGCCTGGAAAGCTGAGAATTATAGGGATAAAGTCATTGGGCCCGATTCACAGAACTAACTTAAGACAAAATCCTAAACTTACTACTTTTGGTATTCACAGAAGTTAGGATTTTGTCTTAAGTTTGTCTTAAGACAGACTTAAGACAGACTTAAGTTAGGATTTTGTCTTAAGTCTGTCTTAAGTCTGTCTTAAGACAAAATCCTAACTTCTGTGAATTTCAAAAGTAGTAAGTTTAGGATTTTGTCTTAAGTTAGTTCTGTGAATCAGGCCCATACATTCTAATCCTGTTTATTAATCGTGGCTTCTGTTCAACATGTACTGTAACCTATTCCCTTTTTGCATCAGCCAGGTAAACCAGATATTAAATGGAGAGAAAGGCTGCGTATATTCGAGAACTATTTATTAGCTATTGATGCTACTGAGTATGATACTCCATGGAAAAAAGAACTACTCTTCAGTCATCTTGATCTTGCTAGTCTAATGGTGTTTGATAACCTACCACTAGCTGAAGCACCACAAGCACAATTCTGCATTTGGGAGTCCCAAAAAAATAATGAGAAAACAATTTTCAGATGAACTGAGCGTTCTTTTAGAGAGGCATACTTTTTTCAGAAGAAAGCAGAGCAGTGATGAAAAGTGTTGAGTTATACATACCTGTTTGCCCATAATGGCTTTTTCATGTAATTAAAAAAATCAGAAGATGTTTATATGAGGGATCAGTTTATTTTCAATTGTTTCTCAAAGAAAACAAACCCAAGGACATCTTCTCACCTGCAGAAATCCACTCCGCATGAAACAATTGCAAAAAGTAATGAGATGATTTCAAAGCATTATCTGTTTGTGAAGGTTTGCCAGCAGTAAATTGTGTTAGTGATGAAGGGGCTGTGTGTTTTGAATGATAAGGACAAAACACAAACATATGGAAGTAGAAAGGAGTAACCAATTGTTACAGATGTGGATCCTGTAGTTATCTTGGGAACAGTTCCACATGCCCGGCTATGGGCAATACGTGTAATCATTGTAGTAAAATGGGTTATTTCAAGTCAGTATGTAAAGTTAGCAAAAGCACACAAAATAGCAAAGTAGAGATCGATGAGTGTGAGGACTAGTTGAACAGTGTTGTTTTAACTTTTGATTGTGGCTTAAATGTCAAAGAATCTATTAACAAGATCAAATGACTCATATGTGATGCAAGTAATACAATAATAAAACTTAAAGTTTTGGCTGATTCTGGTTTGCATTTAACCCTTATAGCTGACACAACATATTTCAGACATTGGCTGAAAGGTCAGAAATTGCAATGCATTGACATTAATCCAAAAGCCTTTGGAGACCATGGCATTGAAATGCTTGGTTTCTTTATAAGTCCTGTTGAATGCCTAGGAAGAAAGATTGAACCAAGGTATATATAGTGGTTAAAGGGTGTGATTATTGCCATTATTTCTCTAATGATTTATATACCTGAATATCCACAATAGGAATAAGTAGTCCTTTCTAGGAGTAGATGGCGAATGGCATTCTTACTCGTTTTTCTTGTACACTAGTCATAGCCTTATGTATTCCAAGAGAAATAAGTGGCTCATTCAAGAATAAAACATATGAAAACATATAAAGTAATTACTAAATTGTAAAACTATACTAAAATTAAACTTTCTATTTTAGTTACACTGCCCAACTTTCTTTATCCATTTCCTTCCACTTTTCCATCATTCTCCTCTCACTCGCTGTCTTTCTCTTTCCAATCTTTTTTCCTGTCCTTTCTCTTTATCTTTCGGTTTTTCCTATTTCTATTTCTCTCTCTATTTAGCTTTAACTTCCTGTTCTCCATCCCACCTTGACTGCTTTTAATCAGTTCTGCTTCACTCATTTGCACCTGAGCTGCAATCACAGAGTCTGTAAGAGAAGCTCTCATCCAGAACAATGAAACCACATGAAAGGGAATCAGGTGATCATCAGCATACACAGAACACCCTCATTATGCTAAAAAGGGACACCTTTTTCTAGGGACACTATTGAACATAGAAATACTACAATGTACCAAGGAGGGCCTCTAATACAAGGGCCACCATAACACATAATATGATTGCAATATTACAAATAATTGCACTTTATGACAGGATCACTGTAATAATCACAAAAGGGAATGGACACTTGTATCTACAATAACCAATGGTTATTTCTTGACAACCCTCATAGACGCTGTGATTTTGTTGTTGCGGTGTATCTTTTATTCGCCCCTTCTCTAGCGTCATGGCATAGTCATCGGGTTGTCAAGTAACGTACTATATGCCTGCCTCACGCGAGGCAACCTCTGGTAAGTGTAGAAGTGTCCAGAGATAGTGAGGACTGGTCCAGAGGGATAATGTGCAGTGCCAAAAAATAAGTATAAAAACAGTATTGCACCAAAAACCAAAATTTATTATAAGAAGATGCACACTGTGAGTTAAAAAAGGGGGAATAGTGGTATATTCGGTAATCGAGTTACAGGATTACCATATAACTCTAGTAGACCTACTAATAGAGTTATATGGTAATCCTGTAACTCGATTACCTTTTTATGTATTTTGGTCCAGAGGATGGAGTCCCTGGGGCTTTTAAGGCTTGTGGAGGAGAGGTTATGTGGCCTCCCTCCCCTTATTAAAGGAACTGGCCCTAAGGGTCCCTGGAGCCAATTAAGGTTTGGGGAGCAAGCTGTATGTTCTCGTCACATTAATATATATGTGTTGGCCCGTGGGTTGGGGTTCTTGGGGCTTGAAGGGCAAATCAATGCTGCATATGCCAAAGGCCTTGTGTGGAGTGATGTTGGAATCCTGTCATTTTTCCACAGGGCCTGACGGCAGGCCAAACCCCATGGCCAACTCCCAGCAGCACAATGATGTCATCAATATTGCCATTTTATATGTCATCAGTGATGACCTAAATGATGCTATAGAACATGTCAGGAGTGATGCAATACATGTGGTCATTAGTTGTGCATGGCGGAAGCGCAAGTTATAGTTATCTCTGCCAACTATAATTGGTGAATTTCTGTGTTTTTTTAGTTCAAAACATTAATGTTTTCACTGAGATATTCACCTAACTGTAACATCACTTTAACTTTTTTTTTTTTCAGTTGATTTCTAAGTTTTTTTTTAAACAAAACAGATCTTTTTTTCACTCCTAACTATAACACTCCTCTAACCTTTGTTTGGATATTTATATACATTTACTCAATGTGTTTGCCCCTTATTTCCAATGACGTCTGCAGCCAGGCACTGGGTTTAATACTTCTTGTATAGAACTTTGTTTGTTATTCCCTCAATATAACCCGCACTGGTTTTTGCTCCATGAACGGTACTTTTATTCATTCAGATATAAAAAAAAAAATCCTTCCAAACTCATCATGAATATTATAAAATGAACACTTTTATATAGTTTTGAATTCATGAATCTATACATTTTGTTCTTATTTTTACAATTTTTTTATAATTTTTCTTTAGAGATGATTTTGAGTATCACTCAGTCTCAATTGGCAGATTTTTCAATGTTTTCCATTGAAAACCTCTGATACCTCTATGTCACTCTCATTTCTATAGATCTGGCATTTAAAAGGCAATGTCCATATATTGATTATGAGTACGAACATGGTATTGAAGGGAACAGTTGTCTTGTCCGAGGAGACAATATAGGGGGGTTATATACCAATGAAGGCATCCCTCTATCACACGTCACCTCCAAGTAGACTTTCCATTATGGACAGTGAATGTCAATCGTGTCTGAGTATTTTGAATAATGGAATTCAATGATAGTATCAATGTATTAAACATGTGTAAGTAGTCAAAACAATTCTTAAATGACTAACTAATTCATTCTGATTATGTGATGTGTGCTCCCTTGATCAGTCACTTATGCAGCATATGACTATACGTATCTAATTTAATTCATCCTGGTAACTATATTCCCTTTCGTTTTTTATATTAAATAATACAATAAATTTAAAAAAATTAGATTTAATATACATTTTAACAAATATAATAAACGTAATTTAAAAAATTCAAACATATAAATATACATTCATATATATATATTTACAATTATTAAACTAATAATGTTAATGTATTTTATACGTTTTACAATTATATAAAAATATAACAAAAGAATTCTAATTACATTAAATCGTTAAACTATTTAAAAAAAATAACTTTGTAAAAATCATTCTCCAGTTAACACATATTAATAGTTAAAAATATTATATTTTAAAATAAACAAAACATAATAATATAAATTATAACAATACAAAATTCACATTTAAGACACATTCTATCCCCATTACAATTTAAACAAAACTATGCAAACTATTACAATAAATACATAAACAATTTACCACTCCCATTTAACACAACACATAAATATTAAGACTGGGTACAAATAACATTTACAAATCTCCCTCCAATAAAAGCAACATTAGTAAAAGATATAAATTACACATAGACAATATTTACTGCACCGATTCCAGTCAATACTGCACCAAGGAAACTGTTAAAGAGCAGAGGGTTAAAACTAAATATTCCCACTCTAGTCAGTGCAACAGTAGGAAAAGTGCTGGTTTGCGGAGGGGTAAAACTTACTATTCCCACTCCAATGAGTGCAACAGTAGGGAAAGTGTTGGTTTAAATAATACCGTTACCTTTTGCTGAAACATTACGACAAACTCACTGGAGATTGATGTCATGCACTAAGAGAACCATAAGGCCGTGCATGTAGCCACGCCCACGGGGGCAGGTTCTTGAAGGATGAAGTGCGTGACACATCGTAGTTTTCAGCTGAATGCCATTGAGAAAGGGATACAAGTCCTGAAACCGGTCTGGCTGGCGATTTTATGGTGACTTCTCCATGACGTTCCCTGTATGCAGCTGCCTTATTAAATTTCATTAAATACTACACCGACCTGAGGCTTCTTCTGTGCATGGCTAACTTTGTTGTTGGATAATTTTGCGGCTATAGCTTAGCCGCGGGAGAAGCCCGACGCGGGAGTGCGTACCTGGAATTACACCACGACGGTGTCATGTTCCAACAAGAGGTTGGTTTCAGGAGGGCAGCTGAGTGAGGACATCAGGGATACTCAGTGTGACTTTGCACCAACCCAATGAGGTTTAATTAATGCCGTTACCTTTTGCTGAAACATTACGACGAACTCACTGGAGACTGATGTTATGCACTACGAGAACCATAAGGCCGTGCATGTAGCCACGCCCACTGGGGCAGGTTTTTGAAGGATGAAGTGCATGACACATCGTAGTTTTCAGCTGAATGTCATTGAGAAAGGGATATGAGTCCTGAAACCGGTCTGGCTGGCAATTTTATTGTGACTGTTCCATGATGTTTCCTGTATTCAGCTGCCTTATTAAATTGCATGAAATACTACACCGACCTGAGGCTTCTTCCATGCATGGCTAACTTTGTTGTTTGATATATATTACCTACTGGCGGTTGCCAGTAGGTATATATAGTTAGGATTTTTTTGAATAGGGATTTCTGAAAATTCTATGTTGAATAACTTTGGCGTTGATGGACGGATTTGGCTGGAATTTGCAGGAAAATGGCACATTTTGTTTCTGAGCGTCCCCTGAAAGTTTGGGGGGGTTTCGTCAAGCGGGGGGCGAGAAAAAAGGGGGGGTCCCAAAACGTGTTTTTAACATTGAGTTTTCCATAGGGCGGTTGGACTCACTTTTAGCTCGAAGGGCTGAATGGATTTCCACAAAACTTGGCACAATTGTAGGGACTGGTAGCCCGATGTGCCTTTGCTATGTCTCAAGATATATGCTCCAGTGGTTTTTGAGAACATTTACTTTGAAAAATATATATTGGGCTACATTGGGCTATATATATGTTAGAGCTCAAATGTAGCCCAATGTAGCCCAATGTAGCCCAAAGATGGCCACCAGAGACGAAAAAAAACAAATATAGCCCAAATATCAATAGCAGTGTGGCACACCTGAAGTCATCTTGATTGGAATAAAGTGTTAACACTTAAAACATTTAATTTGCAAAGGAACAAAATGAGGGGGTTCATTTTGCCATAGAAATTATGATTAGTGCTGAAGAAAGAAAAATTAGGGCACATTTTGAGTGACTTCTCAAATCCTCTTATATTTCATTAAAAAAATTCTGATATGCAGTCTCCCAAGATGGCCACCAGAGACAAAAGAGCCCAAATGTAGCCCAAATATCAGCCAGATGTAGCCCAACTATAGCCCAATGACAAAATGTCCCAGAGTGTTCTAAAGAACAACTAGAACGCTAACAGTCTTACTTATGACAAAAGTATGGCACACCTGAAGTCATCTTGATTGGAATACAGTGGTAACACTTAATACATTTAATTTGAAAAGGAACAAAATGAGGGGTTTCATTTTGCCATAGAAATATTATATATATATATATATCACTGAAAAAACCATAGGTTATAGACCATATATAGTTAGGAATTTTCCTGGAACGAAACGGCTGTCGGAATTTGTCTTTTGGGGCCCGTAACAGGCCCCCCCTTCACCCGGGGCCCTCCAAATTGGGCCTGTAGGGGGACCCATGGGTCCCCTCTTCCCAACCATGGGCAGTGTGGCAGGCACCATGGGGCGCCCGCCACAGGGGGCACGATTTTCCCCAACCACCACCATTTCTTCAATGTTCGCGTTTGGTACGCAGGCTCACATTGAAGTCAATGTAAGTCTGACCACATTGTATCCGGATGCATACGGATGCATGGTACTCGGTCGGTCGGACTCCCCTGATCCGAGTCGGACGGAAAGCATTCTGGAACCGATTCGGTCGTAATGCTTTCCAAACGAGTGTCCCTCGACTAATTAAAATGTTGGATAGTGGATGGATAACATTTATTATTTCCACTCAGCTAAGCATCTAGCAAACTGGGTAAGTGCCCTGGGCATCTGTGACATGTGGAGAACTTTTTCATCCCCACAGCAAGTAATTCACTCATACCTCTGCAGCGCACCACAAGCGCGTGCAAATTGACAACATTTTCATGCCCGCTCTTGACTGCCAGAAGATCAGAGATGTCACTATCCTTCCCAGGGGCATCTCAGATCACATACCCATGCTCCTCAACGTGGGGAACCCCCCTGACATACTCTGCCCGATGTAGAGGATGAATGCATGGTTCCTCCAGAACATAAACTTTAAGAGAGCAGTTGAGACAGAGCTTCAGCAATACTTTCTCACCAATAACAGCTCTGTCTCTTCTCCGAGTACCCTGTGAGAACAGGCAAGGCCACCATCTGTAGCTTTTCCAAAGGCAAACTCAAACTCAAACGTCTCACGACAGCCAGATTACCCTCCTTGAAGTCCAGGTGACCATTCTGGAGAAGCGTCCGCCTGGAGACGGAGACAAAATTCAGAGGAGTCAGCTTGCACACTTTAGGGATGCAATCAAACAAATATCCATGCAAGCCGCCAAACTACTATGGGGATCCTCCGTAGCTGGGGTGTACGGCTGGGGGGACAAGTACCAGGAGATTCTACATAGACTAGCCACATGCCTCAATGCCAACCGCATAATCCCAGAGATCAGAGATTTCGAAAGACCTCACCCACTCTCTCCTCCAGCAACGGCCCAGATCTGTGCCCCACCTATTACTGTAAGCTCTACTCAGCACAACACCCTGTAGTTTCCCTCTCAGAGTTGATCCACTTGGAACGCCTCCGTCTACCCTGCCTCAATGTTGCTGAATCAGCCAAAATCAACCTCCCCATCACCCGAGAAGAAATCAATGAAGTCATATGGCGTACCGCATTGGGTAAAACCCCAGGCCCTGATGATCTCCCACAGCTGGACTACGCCGCCTACCAGGACATACTCGTCCCACACCTCTCTGATTTATTTGCCGAAGCCACTGAGAAGAGCTCATTTTCCCCAGAAACAGATGCTGCTACCATCGGTGTCATTCCTAAAACACAAACTGAAAAGTAGAACCTCTATACTGACCTGTTTCTCATTCATAAGAGTGAATAAATCTAATACATTTCTTTAGGGATGCAACAAGAATGAAATTATTCAAATGAATATAGAGTACTTTGTTTTGTTGTTTATTATCATTTATCACTTTAAGTCAAAAGATCATTTCATAATTTTTTCATATTTTATAAATATATCGGTGCAAAAAACATTTTTAACCAATGAAAGACAAATTAATTAATTCGGACCCCACATCAAAGGAATACTGTCAAAAAACCTCATACATTCATCATCATTCATTCCTAATCTCATACACTCTCGATAGTAACCTAATACAAAAATAAATACATACAAGAGACAACAATACAGCTGAGATCCCAATGAGTTCCTTACAAATTGAGTATCCAATTTTATCATCTTTGTGTGTATGGACTATGTACGTTTCGGTGATCTTAGTACTATCACCTTCATCAGGGCCAACATTGAACACAGACTAATACAAACATAGTTAAAATCAGGGGGTCCTTTTATATCTGAAATTTAAAAAGATATACTAGAAATGTTCATATTATTATTTGTCTGTTGCATCCTAGTAACAAATCTTCAATACATTTCCATTTATTATCGTGCTGCTAGGTTAAAGTTGCAGGCTCGCATAGCAATGCCTGCAGTGAGACTCTATAACAACAGAGTGATTTAAGTGACTGTATAGCTGTAACAAGATAAGTCAAGTCAAATCTACACCCAGATGGAAGAAGAGAATTTATAGTTCAGTTTATAGCGAATGAAAAGAAAAGGAAAGAGGGACACATTGTTTCTCCTCATGCATGTGCCAGACCAGAGAAGGGAAAAAGTGAGTCGCCATACCCTCCACCTATTATTATTTTGATCATGAGTTACCTACTAAATGTAAGAGAAATTGCAGTAGTGAGTCCAGCTATTAGATATGCATAGTCACAAGGAAAGGGTTATTTGTACTGCTACATCGTAATCTAAAAAATAGGATAGACATAGTTAAGGCTACGTTCTGTGGGAGGTGGACCTTTTGTCAATAGGTGGTAAAAAAGTAGTATATTACCTATTTTTAGTTTATATAGCCTCTCAAGACATCAGCTTGCATAGTCGTCTACGGGGTACAGTCGTTACTGGTCCAAAAACGGTGTGCTAGCAATTTATGCGGTATCTAGAGCAGAATATAACTAATGTTAGATGTCAATCTTATGGGAGTAGTTAAAAGTGGTTTTTACTTTCCTATTTATGACACAAAGTCAAATTGCATTCCCTTACCTAAGGATTACCACTGTTGTGATTGATTGGAGTTTTTATATTTCTGCTTCTTAGCGCTGTTTCTTTGAAGGAATGCTCACAGATAAGGTATATCTCCTAGCTTGTGCCTGCACTAGTAGAGACATAAAGGGAGATGTGTATGAATAATGCTAGAGCACTTCCATTGATTGGAGAGTTGTGTAATACTAAAACATTTCCCATAGGGCAAAACAAAGGGGAAAACACTAAATGAGGTCCATCTACGAGAATACTCATAGTTATGGTATATCCTTTATTATACACTGATAGCCATATTGCAGGATGACGATAACTTACAGATGCTGGTATGGAGAACAGTTCAAGCAGGGTAAAGATTATATACCCCAGTAGTACTAAGACTATCCTCTCTCCCTTGGCGATGGAACACCTGGCATGCCTCAGCCGGTCCGACGTACGACTACAGGGACGGAAGGGGCTGGACTCAGAGAAGGACAAAATTGTAGTGTACAAGGATGATGTCTTGCTCTTCCTCGTGGAACTGGCTCAATCTGGCCCCCACTGCATCCAGGCGTTGTGCTCCTTCGGTCAGGTCTCAGGCTTGTGACTGAATCCAAGCAAGTGTGTCCTGGTCCCTCCACATATATCAAGAGATTTCTTCGACTGGCAATCCACAATACCTATCAGGTGGCAATCTTTTAAACACCTGGAAATCTGGGTCACATTGATCCCTGACCTCGCCTGGTAACTCAAGGTTACCCCATTAGTTAAGAGAGCCAGAGACAACCTTCGTAAATAGCAGACACTGTCCCATAACCCCCTAGGGAGAGTTGCCCTTTTCAAAATGATGATCCTCTCCAGATTCCTCTGCATGATCCAAAACACCCCTTCCACTTCCCACGGACCTGGTTCAAAGAACTCGACAGTCTAGCGACTAAGTTCCTTTGTGGTGGGTGGGGACCTCGTATGGCCTTATCTCAATGCCGGAACCCACCCGTTGATGGAGGCATGGGCATGATCAATCTATAACTGTACTACCTGACAACTCGCCTACTCACACTGCATGACTGGTTAAATGGGCACTGGTCTGACCCGGCATACAGAATCGAACTGAGCGACCTGCGCCTGCCCAGGATCCAGGCGATGATGTACGGGGGTCTATACCCAGAACTCTGCCTGTGGTGACACAAGCAGTTCTTCTGGCCGGGTACACTTCCTTGTGCCATACCCAGTGGATGAACAAATTGACCCAATGCACACAGCTCCGGCAGGGCACCTGGCCCAGAGAGGTTAGCGAAATGTAGGGGTTCCCGGCATGGGACCTCATTGGCATCTGTCAGTTGGGGGATGTGTGGGCCGGCGGACATATGCGCACCTTCCATGATCTGTCGGCCCGACACTCCCTACACTCATCACAATTCCACAGATATTTGCAACTACACCACACCCTCCATACACACATACCACATGGGACAACACTGCCAGAATACAGCCCTAAAGAGGCACAAACTATGATGGGAAATGTGGGGAAGGGAGGTATCTCACATATTTATCGTTCCATAACTAACAGCACTCCAACCGCACTGGACCTGCTCAAAAGTCAATGGGAAGGCTGGGTGGGACTCCTTGAGGAAGAAAATTGGAGGGATGCACTGACGGGGCCCAAAACAGTCGCTACCTCAGCCAGGTTCTGTCTGGTCCAACTGTACAGCCTGCATGCTGCCTACTTAATTCCAAAATGCCTTCATAGTGCTGGCTTGAAGTAGACTGCATCCTACACCCATTGCAAGCAAGACCAGACAGACTTCTTTCACCTGGCGTGGACCTGTCCCTTCCTAGTGCAATATTGGGTGTCTATAGAAAGGGAACTCACAGAAGTCCTGGGTTGGGAGGTCCCACACAACCCATTGAACACGCTCCTGGGGATCACAGATGAGCTGGATGGGTCGAGGGCTGATAAGCTATTCCTCAACACAGCCATGGTGGTAGCTAAAAGAGTCATCGCTGCAAACTGGAAAAACCCTATCCCACCTAGTATTGGTGTGCGGCACAGGGGAAACCTTTGTACGAAGCCAGAGGATGCCCGGATAAACATTGCAAGGTTTGGGGCAAATGGTTGGGTCAGATAGAATAATATGAACCATTCCACTGGCTATATATATATGTATGTGGTCTCATGGGATCATGTACTGCAAAGTATATAACATCTAAAGACATAGGGGTCTATTAGGATGGCGGATGGACGGCCGCTGCTGAGCCGGCGGTGGCAACCGCCGTGCCGGCAGTGGACTTCCGCAGCCGATCGCAATCGGAAAACTGTCTGCCCCATCAGCATGGCGGTGACAACCGCAGTGGTGAGATTTTCCGCCAGCCACTTTTGAACTGGACCACTACAATGGTGCCGGTGCAGGGCCAGGCTCCACCAGCACCAGCCTCTCCGCGGTGGTGGGATCGCCATGTAAAGGCATGCAGAGAATGTCTCCGGGGGCCTATTGCGGGCCCCCAATGTGTTTTGGGGGTTGTGGGTGCACTAGGGGGGGTAACCATGCTACCTCCCTTCATTTCACTGTACAGTGGCAGGGACATGCAGGACATGCTTTTTTGGACCCCGCGGTGGTGCTGATGACAGCAGCAACCGCCGCAATGTTAAATGCCGCAATCCGACCGCCGCAATCAGATTTCGACTGTGGAGCATACTATTTGGACCAGCGGTTTTCTTGCGGTCCTAGCGGGCCGTGTTTTCCCGCTACCATGGGGGTCGGAGTGATTTTCCGACCACCATCCTAATAGACCCCATAATGTGGTGGCGAACTATCATTACTGTAATGAGCTGTATTTAATTTTCAATGGTGTTTCTTTGTTCAAAAAACTAATATGTTTAGCAAAAAAATTAAATAAAAAAAAAAATTTTCAAACAAAAAATATTTGTATTTAGAAATTAATTATTAACAAAAACATTATTACTTAAAATTAGTTTATTTACTTCCTACCCTATAACACCACACAACCCACAATCAACATCTAAAATAAAAATATATATATGTGCATAATTAACAAAATTAATTATCAATTAAACAAATATTATTAATTTTAAAAGAATTAAAAAATATAAAAATGAGGTAATTTTCCAGTTTTTACCCCTATAATGCCGTACAGTCCACACTTAAACTTGAACTGTAAAAAATGAATCACACAATTAATATTTATTTTCAAATAAATAACTAATAGTATACAATTAATTATAAAGTAAGTCAAATTAATTTACTCCCCACTCTTTACCTCTATAAACCCAAAACCCACACACACAAAAAATTAAAACAATTCTGTAAATAATTAATTACTATGTATTATCAACTAATTATTATTTATTAAAACTATTTTACCCCAATAACCCCACAACCCACAACTAAAATTAATTACACAATATCTGTATTTAATTGCCGATTAATTAATTAATATTAATCAACAACTAATTATTTATTAATTCAAAATAAATAACTCCCCATCTTTCACCCAAATAAACCCAAAACCCACCCCCCAAAAAATATAATGAAATAATTAACAAAATGAATTATCAATTATTTATTATTCATTACCAACTAATTATTACTTAATTAAAAATAAACTACTTTCCACCCTTTACCCCAATGAACCCCACAACCCCACCTAAAATGAACTACACTCTTACCATAATAAATGATCCCAACTACCCACACATAAAATTTACCCCAAAAAATTAAAAACACAATCAACATTATAAAATATCAATTAAGTAAATATTAATAAATAAAAAATATTCTTTAATTTATTGGACTTAAATTACTTCCCACCCTATTCCGCTATAAACCCTCAACGCACTAGAAAACTAAAAAACACAAAATGTAATTAAAATAAAATGAATAACTACTAAAAATGTAACCCTTATATAAAAAACCCCATAAACAATACTTATACCAAAAAAATCACATACATTTAACATTTATACTAAAATACATAACACTAATTAAAAAATCGATATTTTAAACAACTATGTTTTTTCAAATTATATTAATGACTTCTATATTTTTGAAATCAATATTTGTTACCTTAAATTCGATATTCTTGACCACAATATTCTTGCTGTCGATATTTGTGTAAGTCGACATTTCCAACTCAATATTTTGACTGAATACCTTTTCTTGCCCCTTTTATCTCTTTTCTACTCCTTCTCTCTTTCATTCTTTTTTTCTTTCTATCTTACCTTCTTTCTTTCTCTCAATTTATTCACACATTTCTCTGTTTCTTTATCTAGCTTTCCCCTTTCCTTTTTCATTTCTTTTGCTCTTTCTTTTTCCATCTAATTCTTTTGCTCCTTCCAATGAGATGTAAGACTGGAGAGTGATGAGATGAAGGATTATGGGCTAACATGTTATTTCCTGGTATGATCAATACCATGGCAGAAAAGATGGAGGAGTGCAAGAAAGTCTCTCCTTCACTCTTTCTAACCCACATGTCAGCTCAGTCTCATACCTCAGAAATGTTCACTCTAGGTAGACCACCTAACACCAACTAGCTGAAATCATCAAAGAAAGTAATTTACTCATCCAGAGCTGTTATGTCCAATGCCCATTAATCAATCAGTATTTGTATAGTGCAACAGGTCTAGAATGAGTCTGACTGTGGTGTTCTTTGCAGTCTGAAGACTCTTGATGAGCTCGGTGGGAATTCTGGTGTACAGTGCGCTGCCATAGTCAAGGTAGCTGGTGACAAGAGCTGGTATCTAGTTTTTCAGGCGTTGGTTAGGATCCACCTGAATATTTTCTAGAGAATGCGTAGGGAGTGGAAGCATGATCAGGTGACCGTTCATTTGTCATTTCATGGTTAGCTGGCTGTTGAAGATGATGCTTAGATTGTGTTCATGGTCTGTCAGTGTGGGGGTTGGTACAAGTTCTGCTGGCCCTCAGCTGTGTTCCCATGCGGATGTGTCTTTTTCGAAGATCAGTGCTTCTGCTTCGTCCAAGTTGAGTTTGAGACCGCTGTCTCTCATGCAGTCGGTTACATTGGTCATGGGATTGTGGAAGGTGTTCTGGTGTTGGAGGGATCCTCTGTGAGCGAGAGGATGAGCTGGATGTCGTTGGCGTATAACATGACATTGAGTCTGTGGGATCTGACGATGTCTGAGAGGGGTGTAATGTAGATGTTGAACAGGGTGGGGTTGAGGTATGATCCTTGGGGCGTGCGGCATGTGATGTCAGAGGTGAAGTGATGTAGTTGGATGCTGTGTGTGCATCCTATGAGGAAAGAGTTAATCCACTTGAGGGCATGTTCCTGAATTCCGCTGTTGTGGAGTCGGTTGATGACGATGTGGTGGGAGACAATGTTGAATGCTGCAGAGAGCTCGAGAAGGATCAGGGCTACTGTTTCTCCATGGTCAAGGAGGATCCTGATGTCATCTGTGGCTTTGATCAGTACGGTCTCAGTGCTATGGTTGGCCCAGAATCCTGATTGTGAGGCGTTAAGTAATTGGTTTTACTCCAGGTATTCAGTGAGCAATTGGTTGATGGTTTTCTCGAGTACTTTGACTGAGTATGGGAGTAGGGCAATCGGCTGGTAGTTTTTGAGGTTGTTGGGGTCGTCAGAATGTTTCTTTAGGAGGTGTCTGACCTTGGCATGTTTTCATCTGTTTTGGAAGGTAGCCTTGGAGACAGAGACATTGAGGACGATGGTGAGTTTTGTGCAGATTATATTTATTCTGAGGTTGAGGATAAATGTCTGACGCTTCGGAGTGTGTGGTGCTGCCAGGGGTACTGGGTGCGCCCGGATAAATGTCTGACGCTTCTTCTACCTCCCCGTCATCTTCAGATGAAACACCTAGTACGGGTATATTTTGGCCACTTGCCCTTTGGGATTGCTTTCCCTTGATGTTTGCTAGGTGCGCAAACCATTCGACAGCGTGCCTTCTTTCAAGATGACCTATCTGGCCTCTGGTACCATAGTTGGTACCAATCTTACCATGGCTAACTGTAGTCGTACAAATGGAACAAATGGCTAGGTTATCATACTTTGCATGGACACTAAAAAAGTTCCAAACTGGGGACTGGAAACTTCTGGTTTTGCCGCACGAGGTGATGATACTGCCAATGCCAGATGAAGCAGTGGTGGATGAGCCTTGCAGACATCTACTGGGTTGTGCAATTATTGCAGCAACCCTACTTGAGGGAGTCAAGCTGGATGGAGTTCCCCTCTGGGGAGAAAATATGGGAGCTGTAGGTTTTGTTGAACTTGTACTACATGACTGCGTTGGTGGTGCTACCAGTGCCACATCGCCAGGGTCACGCTCAGCATGACGTCGGGATAGGGTATAAATGTCTGTCTGCTGCATGGCCGGTGTGGCTGGAATGACGTGTGTGATGACTAGGTCATTGCTGTCATCCTGTTCATCAACATCAGAATGCACCACTTCATCAAGTCCGACGTTCGGATCCATAAGTATGAGCTTTCCGGGGCCCTACCTTTTAACATTTGATACCTTTCTCAGCTCATGGTGTGCCTCCCTCTCAGACGTCGGAGATAGTTGCCAATCTGGATCCAGTTCATCTGATGGAGCAGGGCTTGAAGAGGAACTTCTACACACCCTCCTTGATCTTTTCCTTGCTGGGGAGCTGGGAGAAAATGAATCATCAAGAGGAGTGGCTTTGTCTTCCTGACTTGATACCCCGGCTCCAAAGTCAATTTCCTCCTGTGCCCCTACTTCTGGAAGAACAACCATTGTGGCCACTTGTACCGCTCCATGCGCCGCTACATGGGCCTCTTCACTGACCTCTACTTGCAACTCTCCATGGTCCTCTCCTTCTCGGCCTTCTCCTTCTCGGCCTTCTCCTTCTCGGCCTTCTCCTTCTCGGCCTTCCCCTTCTTGGCCTTCCCCTTCTTGGCCTTCCCCTTCTCTGCCTTCTCCTTCTCGGCCAGCTCCTTCTCGGCCAGCTCCTTCTCGGCCTTCCCCTTCTCAGCCTTCTCCTTCTCGGACAGCTCCTTCTCGGACAGCTCCTTCTCGGACAGCTCCTTCTCGGACAGCTCCTTGCGCATGTACTTGTGCTTGTACTGTTAGCTCATGCAGTTGTTGTTGCGGCTTTGGTTGTTGAATAGTACTTGAGCCAACATCACTGGTCGTTGGTGATTGAACCACTAAACAGGCTACCTGTGCAGCACTCATGGTGGACTTTTGTTCTTTTTTCCACATAAATTTAGTGGTCGAGGCACCAGACTCCTTGGTAAGTGGTGCCACTTGCTTCTTCTTCTCCTTAGTAGAGACATCTTTCTTGCAAGAGGAGCTACGGGCACCTCTTTTCGGACCCATCTTCTGATTCTCTTCAGATGTCGGAACAGCAGGCCACAGCAGGACTTCTTCCTGGCACTGATGCTCAACGATGATGCGGAGTTCTTGACTTTGTGCACCTAAAAGCAAACGAAGACAGAGGAACATCAGTTAAATATATGTTGCATATGTGGCGCTTCAATTAATAGTTTGCAAGTAGGCATTTATGAATACACACGTGCACACCACAATATGGAAATATCAAAAATAAGAATTGCTAAATTTTTGGGGAACAGGAATTTAACATTGATCCAAGAGAGCCCACAGAGAGGCTTGTAGTTTCATGTACCACTGACTCAACCTGGGCACAATGGGTGAAAGCAAGGAAAAATTGGTGCAGGCCTATGGCACAAAGCTCACTGCCTGCCTTCAAAATGGCCGCTTGACCCCCATCCACATGGCCAGGAGGACCATGCCTCAAAATGGACCCACCCAACATAGCCAGCCCCCAACCCCTACTCCAAAAAGTCAAAAAAGACTACACAAATCACCACAATCCAATGCCATCCATCAAGTTTCAGAAGGTTTATGCTGCCTGCTGGTGGTTTTCTGGTGCAGAATTGCACTTTTTGCAATTTCGCGAGTGCAAGATTGTTGCTTCAAGACGCGAACGTGGCAAAACACCCGCAAAATCACCAAAACTACTGCAAAAGTCGGAAAATACACACAAAAATCACCACAAAGAAAATCAACTTATCAACTTACTTGTGAAATCAAATTTCGAATACACACGTGCACACCACAATATGGAAATATCAAAAATAAGAATTGCTAAATTTTTGGGAAACATGAATTTAACATTGATCCAAGAGAGCCCACAGAGTGGCTTGTAGTTTCATGTACCACCGACTCAACCTGGGCACAATGGGTGAAAGCAAGGAAAAATGGGTGCAGGCCTATGGCACGAAGCTCACTGCCTGCCTTCAAAATGGCCGCTTGACCCCCATCCACATGGCCAGGAGGACCATGCCTCAAAATGGCCCCACCCAACATAGCCAGCCCCCAACCCCTACTCCAAAAAGTCAAAAAAGACAACACAAATCACCACAATCCAATGCCATCCATCAAGTTTCAGAAGGTTTATGCTGCCTGCTGGTGGTTTTCTGGTGCAGAATTGCACTTTTTGCAATTTCGCGAGTGCGAGATTGTTGCTTCAAGACGCGAACGTGGCAAAACACCCGCAAAATCCCCCAAACCACCGCAAAAGTCGGAAAACACACACAAAAATCACCACAAAGAAAATCAACTTATCAACTTACTTGTGAAATCAAATTTCGAATCCAAAAGTAATACAAATGGCCCCCCACCAACATAGCCAGCCCCCAACACCACCCCAAAAGTCGAAAAACACACACAAAAATCAACACAAACAACATCAACTTATCAACTTACTTGTGAAATCAAATTTCGAATCCAAAAGTAATCCAAAAGGCCTCAAATCCAAATATCCAGCAGCATCTTCAAAAAGTAATCCTTCCCAGTCAAGATCGAATCCAAAATGGCCAGGAAAAAGGAACAGGAAGTTGGAGACTGGGGCACTTCCTTCACCCCACCCCAATGGGAGGAGCTTGCTGGACAGGAACAGGAAGTTGGAGACTGGGCCACTTCCTTCCTTCACCTCTCCGCCATTTTTATTTTTTTTTGTAATTTCGCGACTGCGAGATTGTTGCTGCCCGCGCCGCGGGCCGCGAGCAGTGCGTTCACAAGCAAAAAATCCACAGCGCGCGGATTTGCGGATTTTGCGGGAAATCCGCGAATCTCGCGGATTGCGGATTTACCGAAAATCCGCAAAATCCGCGAGCGGAACGGATTTTACGCCCATACTTAGAAGAAATTAGTTTATAGTTTTTCTTTTTACATTCTGCACAGTGATGAAACAAATGCCTCAGTTTCACAACTCCAATAGCTGGTAAGGAGCAGCAAATATAAGGGATAAACCTGTTGTGGTCTATCCTAGGATATTAGTATGTATCTGCCATGAGACCTATGCATATACATGCAATCATGGTTGTGTGTTATTGATTGAAGAGTAGATTTATTCTACAAAGAATGCCTAATGCACCACTTGTAGTATTGTTTAATGTATAATATGACCCAGGCTCAGTAAGCTTTCACTTGAAAAAAAGTCTTAATTATTCAGTTATTTATTTATGCATACCACATAACAAATTAAACTGTATCTGGGAACTACACATCAGTACAGAACAGTTCAAAATAAGAGCAGAGAGTAGTCATGTAGCTGAAGCCTAAGCAACTGAGCAATATATTCATAACTTTGTGAAAAGCTAAGAGCGATTGTCCATTGCGAATATGACCTGGACCATGAGATATAAAGTATAATGTAATTACATGGAACGTAGTACTGATTTATAATCATGGTTTACACATGCCCTAGTGCCCTGTTAGCGTGCTTTACACAATGTACACTCATTCTCTCCCTCATGGACAAGATACCTAGGACCTGAATCAAGTTCAATGCCTGTTAAACCTGGCATCCTTGAAGTGGTTTCCCCTGCCTTTTTGGCCTCTGCCTCCTGTATTTTTGCTGTGTGTTGGATTTTGTTTTTGCTGGTCTAGATGCTTTGGGCACTTTGCCACTGATGATCCATGCCAAAGTGCAAGTGCTACCAATAAAAATTGTATCTATGGATTGGTGTTTCCATGATTGGCTTATTTTGTTTACTACTAAGTCCCTAGCACAGTGCACTTTGTGTACCCAGGGCCTGTAAATCAAAGGCTGCCAATGGGCCTGCAGCACAGGTTGTGCCACCCACAGCAGCAGCTGCTTAAGGGGGTTTCAGAACTGCCACTGCAGTGTCTGTGCGCAGATTTTACTGCCATGTCGGCCTCACAAGTGCACTCACTTGCCAGGCTCTAATCTTCCCTTTTCTTACATGTAAGACATCCCTCAGGTAGGCCGAAGGTGACCCTGTGGGCAGGATGCAGTGTATGTGAAAGGTAGGGCATGTACTGGTGTGTTATACATGTCCTGATAGTGAAATAATGTGCATTTTGTTTTTCACTATTGAAAAGCTATCTGTCCCATAGGGTAACATGGGAGTTTATTTTTAAGATCTTACAAGTATAACTATCCATTGGTACTAGGAATGGAGTTTAAGGACTCTAAAGCCAGAAATTGATAACACATCTTTTAGTAAAGATGGTTTTTAAATTGTGTGTTTGAAAATGCGTTTTTTAGTAAGTGTATAGCAGGAAGGGGTTTGGCCCTAATCTGCAGGACAGGGCCTTAATATTAGACTAGAAGAAGAATTTGTTCTAACCGTCGTATTTGTGTGCTAATAAAGCAATTAACCAGACTTGAGCCCATAAACTTAATTGATTTGGACTTTATGCATTTATTTTCAAAGTCATTCTTTTGTTTAAACAAATGTGATCCAATTTATAACATAAGTCAGACAAGCATGGATACGCATCATTTAGTGCACATTGAAAAAAAATATACAAATATGATACAACACCGCATTCAAATTGTCTTCCAACTATTCAGTGCTGCTTTACACGATGGAAAGAAAACACTGTGCCTAGTAGTTAGGAATTTATACAACATATCTACTAAAGCAGACTTCATTCCATTAAATAGATCCCCGCGCTGTAAAGTGCTGACAAGCATGGATACGAATCAATTAGTGCACATTGAAACAAATCATATAGCAAAAAGTGAAAGAGCACTAAAATCAACTCTGTACCAAAACCATTGTAACAAACAAACTATTAGTGAATATAATACAACACCAGTCACAGTTCATGGAACAAAACCAGCAAGTGGACACTCTTTTTGCATTCAAATTGTCTTCAAACTATTCAGTGCTGCTATACACGGGGAAAAGAAAACATTGTGCCTAGTAGTTAGGAATTTATACAACATATCTACTAGAGCAAACTTAATACCATTAAATAGGTCCCCACGCTGTAAAGTGCAGATGCGTTTCGATTCCCAGTATTTTTTATGGGACTCTTTCGGGAGCCAGAAGATATTCAGAAGAAATTTTCGAATCCTTGTTAAATGAGCCTTTTCATGTGCTTGGGTTGTCTCGTAACAGGGCAGTTTTTAAAGTCAATTTGTTTCAAGACAGTGCCGCTCCTCTGCCTGTGTTCTGATCTCCATTTTTTCATGAAACTGCTCTGTTAGGAGACAACCCGAGCACATTGAAAGGTTCGTTTAACAAAGATTCAAAAACTAGCAAGCCAGCTGACAGTAAAGAAGTTGTGATTATAAGCACATTTCCCAGCCCTTTGCAAATAGCGTCTTTTGTCTATATTCCGGCCCCCGAGCCTGCACAGAATTTGGAAAACCAGATCCAGCAGTCCAGTACTCTTCTACATTGCTACTAAAGTGTGGAACGACCTCCCACTACACATAAGCCTCCTCCTCACTTCTTGAATTCCGCAAGAAGCTAATGACCTGGCTTTTTTCAAGTAGTCTACTAGGCCCTAGGTGTGGCTAGACTCACATCTGCTCAGCACCAGGATACCCTCCCGGGTGATAACACGGTCCACAAATCTGCATAACATAATATAACAACAGACAGCTCTGCTCTTGGTTTAAACTAGTGAGTGTTCAAGGTGTGGTCTGGAGTGTGGCCACAGAAATAGTATTCAAATAAGGTGAGCATCATACAGTACCAACTTCGAGAGTATTCACAGACATTATGCAGTGTATTTCCCACACACAACTGCATATCCAACTTACAACTGCATGGTCCCAGTGTGAATGCTGCAGGAATTGTTGTAAGGAACACTGTAGTGTGAACGCATTCATTAGGTATAGACGTAGGAGGCTTAGATGCTATATCAAAACGGTAAACAGTATTTACACTGAAGTGAACACAGTGCAGTTTGGAACTTCATCAGAATTCTACAATTTTTTCTAACCCTGTGCATGCCTGGACTTGTCATGATGTTTAAATCATGCACCTACCTAGTGTTAGGACAATAAGTACGAATCAATAATGCATGTGAAATTCACAGATATGCGCGTTAAAATGATCATGCTGTGCATTGATCTCGTTGGCATACCACCTGGTTTTGAATGTCATAAACACAGGTTAACCATGTACATACCTACGTGCAATTTTTACAGCTTGTAATTTACCAGCTTCAACACAGGGTCTCAGAAACTACGGTATCCCATTTGAGGCGGTGACTGGTCTCAGCATTTTTATACCCCTTAAAGCCAGTGAGATTCAATAGCATAGACTTTATTTGATTGTCTATTAAACAGCAAAAATTAATATGGGACCATAATAAATGCCCACAGTCTGAGTCGCAGATCCCCAGCTGAATTTCATATGTCTGTAAGGGACATTCTGCTCTCCTTGATAGAGGCCATCAGTCAAGAGCTGATGACATTAATATATTTTCGAAAATAAGCATGTCGTGTTAAAATGTTCTGGAAAAACAGCAGCAGAGAAATGAAGTCATCAATAACCATGCCATACATGGCAACTTCCAATGAGGAGAAATATATAGGATTCTCTTTCTTGACATGCTCTTTGAAATGAAATGTGAACCATTTCACTAAATTACACCCAATTGAGATCATGAACGTCGATTCATCAAAATGCCAGGGGTGCCGGAAGTGACATCATATACCTTTTAACCTTAATGATGTCACAGGACGTGACATCATATGACCTTTGGCCCTGCATCATCCCAAAAAGTGATGTCCCATAAGCGTAATCCCGATGACGTCACAACAATAACATTGCAGAAGTTACATAATTGCCTAATTAATAACTTTGAAAAAATGATCTTTACTAGTGCTTTTCATATGAATCTGCTAAAAATCCATAGTCTCCTAAAAAAAAAAATCACTAAATATTCAAGTCCTTTCATGAGGAGCCGAGCTTCTGAAATGTGACAGTTCCCATGAGTTCACCCAGTTTTGTTTTTAAAATGTCCTATGGGTTGCCCCTTATGTCACAAATTACCTCCATTGCTAGGACCAGCATTTTGCCATGGTGGACCCTTTTGCCCAAATACCACATCCATATGCCACTGACAGAATGTTTCTAATACTACTTCTCGGATATATGATGTTACCACGCGTACTTTTAGCACGCATACCATTACCACAGATTTTTTACAACGCAGGTCATTTTACAACGGAAACTTTTACAACGCAATACACTACAACGCAGATACTATTACAACGCATACCATAAGTATAGGTAAGTATATAATATTAATATATAATGTAAATAATTATTTTTGTATTATTTAATTTAATATGTATTATTTAATTATTAAATAATGTTATTAATAAAATTAATTTTAATTTTGTTATTTGTAAATATATATTAAAAATACCCCTGTACCCCAAAACCCAAACCCAGCCCTAAAACCTAAAAATACCCCTGTACCGCAAAACCCAAACCCAGCCCTAAAACCTAAAAATACCCCTGTACCCCAAAACCCAAACCCAGCCCTAAAACCTAAAAATACCCCTGTACCCCAAAACCCAAACCCAGCCCTAAAACCTAAAAATACCCCTGTACCTCAAAACCCAAACCCAGCCCTAAAACCTTAAAATACCCCTGTACCCCAAAACCCAAACCCATCCCTAAAACCTAAAAATACCCCTGTACCCCAAAACCCAAACCCAGCCCTAAAACCTAAAAATACCCTGTACCCCAAAACCCAAACCCAGCCCTAAAACCTAAAAATACCCCTGTACCCCAAAACCCAAACCCAGCCCTAAAACCTAAAAATACCCCTGTACCCCAAAACCCAAACCCAGCCCTAAAACCTAAAAATACCTCTGTACCCCAAAACCTGAACCCAGCCCTAAAACCTAAAAATACCCCTGTACCCCAAAACCCAACCCCAGCCCTAAAACCTAAAAATACCCCTGTACCCCAAAACCCAAACCCAGCCCTAAAACCTAAAAATACCCCTGTACCCCAAAACCCAAACCCAGCCCTAAAACCTAAAAATACCCCTGTACCCCATAACAAAATACCACTAATAAATGTTTTAAAAAAAAGATAAACTTACCTATAATTATACTTACGTTGTAATGGTATGCGTTGTAATAGTATCTGCGTTGTAGTGTATTGCGTTGTAAAGGTTTCCGTTGTAAAATGACCTGCGTTTTAAAAAATCCGTGGTAATGGTATGCGTTGTAAAAAATCCGTGGTAACAGTTACATTCCCTACTTCTCCTGCCCTAGGGAGGTGCCTTATGTCAAAGGTAATGTCTAATATGTCATGGACCACATTTTATCATGGATGGCCCCATGACCGTGCCACAGTTGTCTTCCCGTGTGCCAAGAAATTCCTCCAAAGTGCCATAACAAGTAATTTCCCAAAGGTGCCCACTATGGCAAGAATTTCCTCAAGGAGGCAAGCGCTGACATTTTTTCATGGTTGTTCCTGCCAAAATTTACCTAGAGTTCCAGCAGTAGCATTTTGCTGAGGGTATCCCATATGCAAGTATTGCCGTCAGTAATCCAGTGCCAACATTTTGTCATGGGTGCTTCTATAAGCCAACAAGCATGCCAGGTCCAGCAGTGGATCTACAAGCATAACAACACATGCTCACCTACATTCACGTATTCACACTCATGCTATCATTAGCACTGACTTGAACCCATCCAGTCGGTGGGTGGGCTGAGATCGACATTTGCATGTAGTTGGTCTTCGGTGATTTTGCTCCAGTGGCGGTGGGGGATCTGTTAGGTGCAGTGGTGTATGGTGGGTTTCTGGAAAGTGAAGTGGATGCAGCGGTGGTCGGTCCAGAGGAGTTCGTAGTGTGGCTGACGGAGACGTGCGGGCTTGAGAAGAAGATGGGGTCGAGCGTGTGGCCGGTGGAGTGGGTGGGCGTTGTGACGAGTTGCCTCAGTTCGAGGTTGGTGAGTTTGTCGATCAGGGTGGTGGAGTTGCTGTTGTTGTTGTTCTCAAGGTGAAAGTTCAGGTCTCCGAGGAGGATGTAGTCGGTGAAGGTCAGGGCATGCGTGCTGATGGAGTCGGCGATGGAGTCGATGAACTGGGGGGAATCCGGGGGGCAGTAGATGAGGGTGCCTTTGATGGTGGAGTTGGGGTCAGTGTGGATCTGGAAATGCATGTGTTCGGCGGTGCTGAGCGCGTCGTCGGTGCTAGTCGAGACCCCGATGCTGTTCTTGTGGACGACGGCGATTCCTCCTCCGACTCTGTTGGTGCGGTCTCTGCGGGTGATCTTGTAGCTGTCTGGGATGGCTATGGCGATGTCGGGTGCGGAGGAGTTGTTCAACCAGGTCTCTATCAGGAAGGCGACATCTGGGGAGGTTGTGTTGAGCAGGTCCCCGAGCTCGGCGGCTTGTTTGCGTCCTCACTCATTTTGACACACACACACATCCACAATCTCATATACAAACATACATGCTCACACATATACACACTCTTAACCAAACTCACTCTTACCAACATGCACGTCCACAACATTCATCAAAACCTTTTTTTTTTCATATCTAAGATGCCAGTAAGGTCCAGATCTTGCAGCTCCACTTTTTATTACATTAATAGTGAATAATAAGCTATTATTCACTATTCATGTAACGAAAATGAGCAGAAAACAAGGTTAGAGCCTGACTCTGAAGGTGTGAGACAAACCTGTGTTCTGATTTTGCCATGTCTGAGGCAAGGGGTCACAAGAGCAGCACCAGGGGTAGCAAAGGGCAAGCTAGTGGTTGCCACTGTGACCCATGGCATCCCCTAAATGATGTCCATGCTTGTGATGTTTTATGGGGACTCATAGAATGTTTCTGTACAGTTGAAAATGTATACATAAATGACCAAATCCCGGTGACACAATTGCCGCTAAGAGAAAATGAAAATCCGGCTGAAATAATTCAGAAACTTGGAGAAGAAAAAAACAGCTGCAATACTCTTTAAGTTAGCAAGCCAGTCTCAAGGCAAATGTGAATGAAAAGGCAACATCCTTTAGTTGATAGAAACACAAATAAGAATAGCTGTCAAAGAATTATTTTTTAATTAAAATTGTGATAAAGAAGAAATTAAAGAAAATGCTATTGTTCGTCTGTGTAACAGATAAATTTTGCTCCATGTCAAAAGAATCAACGTAAAATTAAGAACACAAATTAAGCAATATCTTCTGAAAGAACTCTTTTAATTGTTTAATTGATTGCTGCAATTGTGAAATTCTACCACACCTGAGATTCGTTTATTTTCATTAACTTTCTTGGTCATTTCTACCCATATATGAATGCTGACTGCCCATGTTGTCTGCTCTCCTGTGGCCGGTGATGATGACATTGGTCATTAATCATGGCTGTGGTAATTAGGCAGGCCAGTGGGGCACCGAGTTGCAGTGTCCTAGGGGTTCAGTTGCAGGAGCTCAAACAGAGAAAGACAGATACTGAGGGCTTGTGTGGTCGAAGTCATATATATGACAGGATTGAAGATTAAAATGTTGTTGGATGGAGGGTGATAGGGCTGGCAGTTGTAGGGCCCAGTAGAGTGTAATACTTGAAAGGAGTGGGCAGGTGGTTGGACAGGTTCAAACGATAGAAGCTGACCAGTTCAATGGTTGTACTACTGAACACCGACCCCCAGAAAATCGTATTACAAGAATATCAAAGACTGAATATCGAGGGACAAAATAGCAAATGATAAGCGCATATAGGGAAGTATGTATTTACCATTCCTCACCCCACTTCAACATACCTTGAGTATGTAGGTTTGTTAGTAACGTTAGTAATAAGCTTTATTCGATAAAAAATCATATCATAAAAGCATTTCATACATTTTTAAAACATTAAAACAGCAATCATCAGCATAAGAACATTTCATAGCAGCATGTTAAATGTGAAGGCTCGGTCACTGGATTAACAGTTTCCTTGCAATCCTAAGACGCCAGGCCCAGCCCAAAAATGTTGCCATGCAGGCAGAAAAAAAAGGTCTAGCGTCTGTACGTAAAATACGCAGTGCTTCTAGATGAGAACGGGTTCCCAAACACCTGCAGAGGGGCTTCAACCACCTACGTCTCGGGGCTGCATAAACATTGCACTCAAACAGCATGTGAGACACAGACTCTATCCTTAGGTCACAAAAAGGGCAGTAAGGTACGGTTTGGGCCGGCGGTCTCCAAGTGGACGTAAACTCGCATAATGGGAGCACCCCCACCCTAAACTTGATGTACAGTGATCTGTCCCATGAGCTCTGGATAATATCCAAATAAGGTTCCCTTGACGGTAACTCTTTAATCGACAAGAACAGTGATACAGATTTGCAATGGGTTGTACTGCAAGCCCTCTCACTGTCTACCCATGCCCAATAGATCTTTTTGAGCTGTTGTTTCGGGGGTGCAGATTTATTAGCCCAAGCCTCTCCTAATCCTAATTTAAGCAGCAACTTCTTGACTTCTCTGAGCCAGATGATTTTATGCGAGCCCGGTAGTGACATAATGTCATTCAGGGCTTCTGCATAACTTCGAAGCTCCTGCACATTCCAGATTCTGGACCATAACAGGAGTGGGCGTAGTTTCGCTTGATCACAGATAGCCCGGGTACCTGCGTCTAGCAGCAATGGGATGGTTGGTGTGCTGTGGGGCAACCCCATTAGGTCTTTGTGAAAGTTATTCTCAAGGCGAGCCAGAGTGTCAACTTTATGAGTGCCCCACAGTTCGGCACCGTAAAGTGCCGCGCTCGCAACCCTTGCCCTATAGATGTCCAAGGGCGCCCGAATAGGTTTTAATGATGAGGCTCGCTGCTCCTTGAGCAAGGCACCTGCCACCCTTTTATGCGTCAGGAATACTTTATGGTGATGTGCCTTCCAGCTCATAGTGTCACTGATGCGTATTCCCAGATAGTCAAATTCTTTAACGCGATCAAGTGGAACAGAATCTAGGACCGGGGGAAAGACAGATTTTTTGGGCGGATTAAGAACCAAAAATTTGGTTTTCCCTATATTTATGGCCAAACCCCTTTCATCACAAAAGGCCTTAAAGCTGGAGAGCAGCGATTGGATGCCCATTGGGGATTTCGAAATAAGGAGGGTATCGTCCGCGAACAGGAGCGTCGGAATTTTCCTTCCAGCAAGGGTGGGAGCGTCTGATGGTTGCTGAAGTAAGTGCTCCACCACTCCGTTGATATAAAGAGAAAACAGAGTGGGGGCAAGCACACACCCTTGCCGAACGCCCCTGTCCACGGGTATACGAGATGTTTTCTCTCCCTGTGTACCCCATCTAATTTGGGCAAAATTCCTGTCATGAAATTTTACAAGGAGCGAGAGCAGGTAGGGGGGGAGGCCTAACCCATCGAGGACGTTCCATAAAAGTGCTCGTGGTACTAGGTCGAACGCAGTCCGCAAGTCGATGAAGACCAAGTACAGACTGCCCCCTCCCAGCACCACTACTTTCCAATAGATCATCAGAAGGCGGAACGTCTGCTCGATTGTGCCTGTTCCTGTTCTGAAACCCGCTTGAAGATCTGACAGGATATTATTTTCATCGGCCCACTGGATAATTCTGCCCAATACCGCTTTTCCTGCCACCTTTTGGGAAGAATCCAATAAGCTAATTGGCCGGTAGTTCGCTGGATCGTCCCTAGAACCTTTTTTAAAAATGGGTACAACTTCAGCGCCCCTCCAGGAATCTGGAAAAGCACCGCCCAGTAATACCTCGTTCAAAAGGGAGGCAATTAATCTGCTCCAAGTAGATGGGTAATTCCTGATTAGATCTCCTGGGATCCTGGGATCCCATCAGGACCTGCCGCTTTGTTTGGGACGATGCATTGGATTGCTCTTTCAACATCCAAGCTGAAGATTGAAATGTTGTTGGATGGAGGGTGATAGGGCTGGCAGTTGTAGGGCCCAGTAGAGTGTAATACTTGAAAGGAGTGGGCAGGTGGTTGGACAGGTTCAAACGATAGAAGCTGACCAGTTCAATGGTTGTACTACTGAACACCGACCCCCAGAAAATCGTATTACAAGAATATCAAAGACAGAATATCGAGGGACAAAATAGCAAATGATAAGCGCATATAGGGAAGTATGTATTTACCATTCCTCACCCCACTTCAACATACCTTGAGTATGTAGGTTTGTGTATATATATATATTCACTGGATTACTAAAGGCTGCGGGGCTGCAATGTTACTATGTAGGAAGCCTCCTGAAATCTTGGGCGCTGAGGAAGGCACTTATGCCGAAATGCATTCGCCATGATTTTAAATAAAGTTGCTTCCAGACCGTCCCCCGTTGTGGCCTCTGCTCTTTCGTGACGAGGAGGGTATATATATATATATAAATATATATATATATATATATATATATATATATATATATATATATATATATATATATATATATATAGATATATATATCCACACCCTCCTACTCACAAAAGAGGAGGAGGGTGTTATAGTTAGGACCAAGTTTCCATAAGAAGAGCATTGTTTTTTGCTTATAACTTTGGCCTCGTTTGATGAATCTTCATGACATTTTTCAAACTAATTCTTTGTTCATATCGGCTCCAATGTTAAAAATTTTGGGGGTGATTCGTCAAGGGGGGGCCGAGAAAAAAGGGGGTCCCAAAATGTTTTTTCTCCTTGCAATTTCCATAGGAATCTTTAGACAAGGCTACAAGTCGAACGGGTGAACGGAATTACCCCAAATGTGGCAGGGAGAAAGGTCTTGGTCTAGAAAGCATGCTTTTGTTTATTTGGTGTAAATCTGTTCAGTAGTTTTGGAGAAATATCGAAATTTACAGATATTGATATTTTGGAATATTGCAATCTGATTGGCTAAGGTGTTACGAGCACAAGCTTGCTGCTTATTGGCTGCCAGTGGTTCCAGCGGTTGCAACTAGGAAGTGTTGGCTGCCATTTTGTGATCCCATTGAAGCAAGTAAGGGGAAAAAAGGGTGAAAAAAGTAGGAAAGTGGAGAATAGGAGTGCTGTGAGATTTGTGGGGTGGTTTGGGTGTGCTATATAGGGAGTGTGAAGCAAAGTATTAACCCCTACCAGTATGAAAGTGCTGTTTTGCCCAGAGTGAGATGGTGATAAGGTGAGGTGCCAGTACACTCGGGGATGAAACTGTGCGCCTAAACCGTGAGCTGATTGCTGTAAACTGATGTGCTCTGGGCACTGTAGCATTGCTGCGCACGTGGTGTTAGTATGCGTTAGAACTATAGCCTGAGTGGGAAGCAAACTACTCACTCCTACAGGTCTGAAGACTCGGGGATGAAACCGTGAGCCTAAGCCATGAGCTGATTGCTGTAAAGCGATGTGCTGTAGGTGCTGTACGATACTGGCCACTGTAGCATACCTGTGTAAGTAGTGTTAGTATGTGTTTATACAATACAGGGAGTGGGAAGCAAACTACTCACCCCTACTGGTCAGAAGACTCGAATGCAGTGTTTTAGCAAGCAGGAATAAAGAAATAATTGTGAAGAATATAATCCAGAATGTTGCAATGCCTCAGACGACAAATAGTGAAATCAGGTGTATCTAAGAAAGTTGCTGTGAGTAATAAAGCGATGGAGTCTGCAAGTTATATAAAAAGTGTCTTTATTTAAGTGCCATAAATGGACCCACTGGTGTAAGAGTTAAGGCATCCAGCTGAGGCAAACTCCAACCGCTTCTGCTGTATTCAAACGTAGGCTCCTGCATCAGTGAATTGTGCATTACATGTTACAGTTCCATGTGACATAAACCATACCTATTAGACATGAATGACTCTAAATTCTATAATGAAAATAAGGTAGGATACAATTACCAAATGTATCCTTCGAGAAAAAAAAATATTGCTAAATGTAATCATCAAACTTATTATGTACCCTGGTACTCATTTTTGTAACACAAAATTATCAACAGCAGAACAGTCAGAAATCTCTTGTGCAGTGCATTCAATCAGTTGCATGTCACAATTGGTAATACTTCTACCCACATTGGAACTTTGAGGAGGAACGCAAACATTACGCTTCTCAGAAGCACATTTGGTACCCTTCTCATCAAACCATACATTATTGTCTTCAAAAAAACATTCTTGTTCAAGAGCTAAGGCATCGAGCTGAGGCAAACTCCAACCGCTTCTGCTGTATTCAAACCTATGCTCCTGTATCAGTGAATTCCACATTACAAGTTACAGTTCCATGTGACATAAGCAAAAGCTATTAGACATGAATGCCTACATTCTATAATAAAAATAAAGGTAGGATACGATTACCACACTGTGCCAACCAGTTCCTAAACAACTTTGTGTTTTCTGATCTTGATCGCCAGCTCGTGAGCAAAGGCTGAGAATGAGCTAATTTGTGTGAAAGGGCTTCGTGGATAACAGGCAGGCAGAGAGACGTGTGCACAAAAAATAGACAAGGTTTCAAAATGGATGTCGCAGTAAGGCTAATTTAGCAAGTAAATAGCGTATTTGCGTAGGCCATACATCACCCATCCCTGGTTAGGCTGGAGATGTAAGGGGCAATAATGAAAACAGAGTTCAAATGCCTGAGCATACTTAGAAAGTTATTATATGAAAATAGTTCAATTGAAGTGTATTAAAAAATTTTATAGGAAAATTCAAAAAAGTTGGACCATATCAATCCAAGAATAACGTGAATATCTTACAAGTCTTGGAGATTGCAGTCTGGAAGTTCTTCAGTGGCTTGAGATGCATAATGTTCCAAGAGGCGATTGTTGCCATCATGTGAGAAAAGCAAAGTGATCCAATTCATATCCTTGCAGGGACAGTAATGTTCCTCGAATGATGGAGCGGCAATTTGAATTGGCAGGCAATCTGCGATGTTGTCAAAGGTCGCACGTTGCAGGAGATCTTTCGTGGCTGCGCAGAAATCCCATTCCGCCAGGATACCTTTTTGCATTGCATCCGCCATTTTTCCACTACCCGAACAATCAAGTTCATGGTTTTCAAGATACTCCATTACCTGCTGGATATCGGGAGCGATTGTTGGGATGTTGACAAGGCATAGATACATTTGCGAGTCGAATGGGCAAGTATTGCAATTGAAAGAGGGTTGCACGCAGATTGCATATGTGTAAATAAATGTCATGTTGTAGCTGGCTCTGATAATAGATAGAGGCAGACAGCCTAAAAGTTGTTCAATTTTTTCACGGTATTGAAGCAGCTTCGTGTAGAGGCGTAGTCTGTTGGACATGCTTGTTACCACAGGGAGCGCAGCCATTTTTTACAAGGGATAATAGTAGTAGGATGGCCGCAAAGAGAGCGAGAATTATGGGCACTGTTTCTGTTATTTCAAAGATGCTCGAATGAATGAAGTCTGGTATTATACCAAAAAACGTTTGAAAGCCTGTGACAAGGCTGCAGGAGACCATGTTAAAAAAGTGTGCCAGAGGTTGAGTGTCAGATGTGTTGAAAATTGTGTAGCAATTCACAAAGTGTAATGGGAGGTTTGTATTTAAAAGGGGCTGTATTTTACTTGAAGTTCGTGCTATCTGCAGTCAACAAATTTCTTTTGCAGAAGTGTGGGACACTTCTGTTTGAAACAAAAGCGCTTTCAGTTTGCTCAGTTTAATGAAATCTGTTTTCAAAGTAGGTGTTGAAGTCCAAGTTGAATTTTAAGAGTTACTTTGTGTGGGTGGGAATAGACATTGCCACAGGCAGTTACTCGGTTTGAAACAGTAAGGACATACGGTATGCCAGCTCACATTCCGTAGCAGTCCATGTTATTAAGAAGCAGATAACTGGTGTTAGAAAGCTGTGTAAATGTTGATCTGCTTTTAAGAAAGCACGCAAGATTGGGGGCTGTAAGCTTACAAGCATCGTGCAGTTGGACATTCTTGCATAGTAATGAATGACTGCCATTGTGGGCGCACTTCTCACCTGTGAAAAAAACTTCTGTATCCTCTTTAAGACAGCGATATGTAAATGGGAGAAACCACTACTGGTGAAAAAAAGCGCTACCTTATATAATCACATAAAACATGACAAACTACATGTTTACCTAGCAAACACAACAACACTACATAATGTGGGAATGGTGGCTAGCCATGTACACAAACCACACATGGCATGGCATCTCTGCCACACAATGCAGAATAGAACTTTTTTTTAGATGAGTTATAGGTTTACTACAATGACCACATTTTTCTTGATAGTGGAAAAGAACCCTGAATAACAGTCTACACTGTGGGCAGCAGAGATCGCAATTCGAATTGTTTTGATTTATTTATTGCAGAGTTTTTTGTAATTTATGTTGTTGTATTTTGTGAAGAGGAAGTGAAAAAAAGCATTCATGGATGTATTTGTTGACTACTGCCTTCACTTTACACTGCAGACAGCAGTGTTCATAATTCAGATTGAGTCACTATTGTAGATGACGCAGTCCTGTAGGCAAAAGACAATGCTCTATTGCGCTCTGTCCGCACTACGCATACACATCATCGCAGGCTCCACATGCACATTTTCTTGCTCCGTGTATTACAAACTGGGCAGCTCAAGTCAATGCCACGTGCTGTGGGCCCTTGCTGACAGCTCTCTCTGGCCTTCAATGCAGACAGCAGTGTTCACAATTCAGATCGAGTCGCTATTGCAGATGATACAATCCTGTAGGCAACAGACATTGCTACTAGTACCGCACGCATCATCGCTGGCTGTGCACATGCTGAATGCTTTTGATGTGGCTATCTCAGTGCACTAGAACTGATGGACCCTTTATGATACAATCTTTTTGTGTATTATTTCAAATCTACTGCCTGTGTCTCAGTATACCACAAGTTATGGTTCTTTTACAATAGAATATTTTGTGTATTATTTTGCATCTACTGTCCCTACCTTACTGCAGCACACACTATTGCCCTTTTTATTATTGAATCTCTGTGTGTGATCCAATGATTACTGTTGTAGTTGATACTAGTAGCAACCATTCCCTGAGGGGTGGTTTACACTCACCCCACACGCATCCAGCAAAGACCTCACTGGATATGTGACCCTGGTAATAAAAAGGAGTTGAGCACACGTGCCCGTACCCACTTCCACTATCTATCTGTGTCCGTGTGTTCATTATCTATGCATGATACTGATCCTGGGCCGTACCACATTACATTGTGTGGACAGCGTATGCAACCATATTACCTCGGGCAGTGAGAAAAACTTTGCTCATGTAACTTTTAGGTGCATAACTATCACAGGTGGAAGGCTACTTTACAGACCATGAATATTGATGAAGATGATGGTTGCATGTTGTGTGTAGTGTAAGATATGCAAAAGGTTTTCAAAAAAGCTCTCTAAGCAGAAGAGGTGTGTCTCATCAAATGCTGTAGAGAGAATGACTAAAATGTGTGGCGTTCTTCAACTGCTACAATGGGAAATGTTATGAACTAATCAAATGCTTTTTTTTATGGTCACATGGCAATTGCGCACCCAGCGCGCAAGGAGACCGCACCCGTCGCGATGTTGAGAAAATATATTTACCATTTATTTATTTATTTATTAAGAGTTTTCTATAGCACGAACATGACCCTTGGGTATCAGAGCGCTTCACATTACATGAGGTAGTTATAGTCAAGCATTGTTGTAGTAGACTTTCACAATATTATGAGGTAGGTACATATACGGCAATAGAATGATAATATCAATTAAGTTTCTACAAATAATATATACATAGAGTATGACATAGGTTTAGTATATAGTAAAATATAATGTGTAACAGAATCGATTGATCCTAAGTGTCTAATTCCTGTGTATATTTCAGTTCCAGTCCTTGAACATGAATTCTGTCGTCCCGTGGTTTGTCTATTGTCTATTGAAGGAACTTACTCATTAGGAAGATCTTAGTTTCCCTCTTAAAGGATGCTGTGTCTTGAATCTTTCTAATGTTTGGAGGAAGTGAATTCCAGATTCTGGGGGCTGCTCCTGAGAAAGCTCTGTCGTAAATTTTCTTCTTCCGGAAGATGGCTGGTCTCAACACCAGTTCCTTTGCACTCCTGGCCAGTCTGTTCCCTCCAGATAGTTTAATTTTCTGAGCAAGGTAGCTGGGTGTATTGTGGTGGAGCGCTTTTTGGGTTATGCATGCCATTTTTAGCTGGATTCTGGCTTCGTATGGTAGCCAGTTTAATGCTTTCAGGTGTGGTGATATATGGTAAAATTTCCTTGATCCAGTGATCAGTCTTGAGGCTGCATTGAGACATGCCTTCAGTGGTGCTGTTGAAATTTTTGGTAGCCCTGCTAGAGTCGTACATCCATATTCAATCCATATTCAATCCATAATACAAGTTTATTACAGTTAGAAATATATAAATGTTTAAAATATTTTCGATTATTGCTTGCTCTCATATCCACATTAAAGTTATTTAGATATAGTTTTGAGACATTAAAAAATGAGGGAATGGCGTACCGAGCGCGACACCATCCGTCTATCACGTAACACAGGGCCTGGCAGCGTGCACTCGTTGCATACACATTGCGCAGCAGGCGTGACCTCATACGTACATGACGTAATGCACGACTTGGTACTGCGTACCCGTCGCATACCAAAGTAGCAGCTGGCGCGACCTCATATGTATATAATTTTACCTGGGACAAGGTGTAACGAACCCGTCGGATACGAAATGTGCATCATTTACGAGTTTAGCAATATGGCGGATAGGATTCGTGTGCTGATGGAGCATGGTACACTAAAGGTACGGGACTCCAGTTTTCTCAACAAAAAAACAAAATAAACATATTTTTTTGAAGATATAAAACATTACATAATATTTAAAGTTACAAAAAAAGATAATAGAGTTCCAAAAGATTAGACCAAAAATAGACAAAATATAGGTTTTATACATATTAAAATATGAAATTAACATTTAAAAAAACTTTTGAAATTAACTGAAAAAAACATAGATTTTACAGACGTTATAGTTAGGAATTAGCATTTAAAAAACCTTTGAAATGCACTAAAAAACCATAGGTTTCAGGGACGATATAGTTAGTTGGACATTTGACTCATAAAACCAGAGAAATTCGTCTGTTATAGTTAGTTGAGCTAACTATAACTCGCGCGCCCGCAATGCACTGCTGATGACATCACATATTACATCACTCATGACATGGTCAGTGACATCACTGCTGACATCACTGATGACATCTCAAATGACATCACTGATGACATCATCCAGTGAATGTGTGTTTCTTTAAAGTTTAAATATTTTTCATATATATCTATGCCAAAGTGTATTGAAGAATGAGTGGATTTACAAGTGCCTGAAGGGATTATTTAGCAGGTGCGTGACTGACTGTATAAGTGAGTGATAACAATGGGATCAGTCAGGATGGCATTAAACATTTGCACTAGCACTTTTAAATGATTGGAAATATGTCTGGATGGAATGGGGGTAGAATCGCCATAGTTGACAGACAAACATATATGCACTACAGACATACTGCATTTAAGCAGAAAAAAATTGTTTATATTTAAGATCCATAAATGGATGAAAACTGTTTTTTACATAATATTTATTGTAATTTTAGAAAAACCTCATTTTAAAAGGTATTTATCATCTAGTTATTTATTTATTCATCTATTTGTTTAATCATTGTGCAATGACTCAAATGCCTGTTTTAGTAGTTGAAGTGTATTTGTGCTTTTATCTACTGGTTTTACCCATGGCATTTTAGTATGCATACAGATATTGTAACTAGTGTTGAGTAAGGGTATCATCGATATGAAAAGACATGTCACAAAATGCTAATACTGGACATTGTAAAACTGTAAGAATTTGTGTAAGTATATCTTCCATGCCCATTCCATTTGCACTAATTACCTATGCACTGGTCACTTTAAATGAGATGGGAAAATGTATTGGCGTTGTCATGTGATCAAGGTCCGGCTTGACCGAAACGCATAATGGCCGACGAATATAACAACATATTGAAGCACAAACCTGTGGTCCGTGCCTGCTGGAACTAAGGAACTTTATGGGGTATGAGCTGTGTACCAAGGAGATATATATATACATATTCACTTAAAAAACCATAGGTTTCAGGCCTTATATAGTTAGGAACTAGCATTTAAAAAACCATTGAAATTGGTCCTATATAGTTAGTTGCACCCGCAATCCACTGCTGATGATGTCACATATTACATCATTCATGACATGGTCAGTAACATCACTGATGACATTCCAAATTACATCACTGATGACATCACTGATGACATCTCACTTGACATCACTGATCACATCACTGATGATATCATTCATGTGATAATACGATGCACCTCCTCACACTCTAATATAACCTTTGATACACCCAGTGTTCTTTTTGCCCTTGGGCTCTCATGTGCCTCAGTTCTCCTGAAAAACAAGATGGTGGCCAACACTTCCTGGTTTGAACAGTTTGGAATGTTGACAGTCGACTGACAGCCAATTTGAAACTCGCTCGCGCACGTAAGGGTACGCACTGTACTTGTACGGTGCGCATACGGTGAGCGCATATAGATATATAATTTGCTCGAATTAAATTTTCTCAACAACTACTGGAGGGATTTTCACCAATTATAGAAAAGGCACTACTGCATACCTGTACCTACCATTTTGCCAAGTTTGGTGTAATTCCATTGAGCCATTCGGGCTGTAGCCGTGTCTAAAGGTCCCTATGGAAATTAACATGGGGAAAACACGTTTTGGGACCCCCCTTTTGGCCCCCGCTTGAAGAATCCCCCCCAGACTTTCAGGGAGGGAGCAGAGCGGAGCTGGCCAAAATTCTAGAAAATTACACACAGATTCCTCAATCAGCGCCAAAGTTATTCCCAATAGAATGTTGAGGGCATATAGAAATATAATTTGCTCAAATTCAATTTTCTCAACAACTACTGGAGAGATTTTCACCAAATATAGAAAAAGCACTACTGCATACCTGTCCCTACCATTTTGCCAACTTTAGTGTAATTCCGTTCAGTCGTTCGGGCTGTAGCCTTGTCTAAAGGTCCCATAGAAAATGCCATTTGAAAAATTTCAAATTCAATTTTCTCAAGAACTACTGGAGGAATTTTCACTAAACATAGCCAAGGGACATCTGCATACCAGGCCCTACCATTTTGCCAAGTTTGGTGTAATTCCATTCAGCCGTTCGGGCTGTAGCCGTGTCTAAAGGTCCCTATAGAAATTAACATGGGGAAAACCCGTTTTGGGACCCCCCTTTTTTCTCGGCCCCAGCTTGACGTATCCCCCCGAAACTTTCAGGGAAGGGGCGGAGCAATTTTAAGGAAAATTACACGCAGATTCCTCAATCGGCACCAAAGTTATTCCCAATAGAATGTTGGGGATTTCCTATGGTAACTAGGTCCTAACTATATATACCTACTGGCGACCACCAGTATGTAATATATATATCTATATTGAAACACAGTAAAAGGGTTTTTATTTACTGTCATCACCCACTGGAGGTTTGAAATTTATTGGGACATGGAACCGCTAGTACCACAATGCACTGAACCCTCTGCGGGCAACCACTAGAGGGCGAAGATGTTAAAAATGAGTGTCTTAAATTTTTGGATCACTACCCTTATTGATGTCAGCGGCGCACCTTTGAAAAAGTTCAATGTGAACGCTGTGTTTCAAATTAAATGGATACACCCCTTGTTGTGGAGTGCGGCTGTCTCTCTGTAAATGGAGGATTCTTTGTGAATATATATATATATATATATATATATATATATATATATAATTATATTACCTACTGGCAGTCGCCAGTAGGTATATATAGTTAGGATTTTTTCTCTATGGGACTTTTGAAAATTCTATGTCTAATAACTTTGGCGTTTGCGGGCGGAATCGGCTGAAATTTTCAGGAAAATGGCACATTTTGTTTCTGAGCAGCCCCTGAAAATTTGGGGGGGTTTCGTCAAGGGGGGGCCGAGAAAAAAGGGGGGTCCCAAAACGCGTTTTTAACATTGAGTTTTCCATAGGGCGTTTGGCCTCACTTTTAGCTCGAACGGCTGAATGGATTTGCACGAAACTTGGCAAAATTGTAGGGACTGTTAGCCCGATGTGCCTTTGCTGGGTCTCAATATATGTGCTCCAGTGGATTTTGAGAAATTAACGTTTTAAAAAACAGATATATCTGTGACAGCGTCCCGGATAGCGCTCCGGTTCGCAAACTTTTCGCGTAACGGAACTTTGCGTAGCGAAGCTGATTGGCTCTCCGGTGTCTGTCAACATTCTAAACAGTCCGGAGCAGCCGCCATCTTGTCTCTCGGTAGGATCTAGAGACAAGAGGAGGAGAAAAAAGAAGGGGGAATTTAATCAAAGGGGGCAAGGTAGACCCTTCTCGACCCCCTAGGAATGATGTTGGGGTTATTAAAGGGTCCTGTGGGGCAAATAAAAAAATATTGATTTTTTGCGGTAGAAGCGCTTTCCGGTTCGCGAACCGGGTAGTGAACCGGGACGCGAAACGGGAATTCGCCATTTTGTGTTTCGATTTAATTAAATTGCAAGATGGAGGAAAAACAATGTGAGAAATGGGTTAAGGGGGTACGGGAGACGTATCCTGACCCCCTATGTTTTCTGAGGGTGGCTGAGGACGCTCATATATGTTGATACTTGTCTTCCAGTGGCTTCGCGTGAGCGTTTTTTTTTTTTGCTGCGTGACGTCTGTTAACGTTCGATTCGAAGGAAATCAGGAAGTGTTGACCGCCATTTTGACACTGCGAGTAAATATATTGTTAAAAATAATTGTTATAAATTAGTCCGTATTGATAAACATTGTCTGCGCTATCTTGCTTTTTTCCAATGGCACACTTTTGTCGTGCACGGCAGCCATTTTAGATGCCTTGACCAGACCCACTCTCTGCACGCCGCCGATCGTGACGTCTGTTAACGTTCGATTCGAAGGAAATCAGGAAGTGTTGACCGCCATTTTGACACTGCGAGTAAATATATTGTTAAAAATAATTGTTATAAATTAATTCGTATTGATAAACATTGTCTGCGCCATCTTGCTTTTTTTCCAATGCCACACTTTTGTCGTGCACGGCAGCCATTTTATATGCCTTGACCAGACCCACTCTCTGCACGCCGCCGATCCTCAGCATGGCTCCCCACCCTCGCAAGCATCTCCCCCATGCACTGGTCACCCCCGCTCTCTGTCTTATGCATGGGCCATAAACCTCCCCCCATCTGCGCTGCTCTTCCCTGAGAATCACACCCTGTGCCCGCCCGACACCTCCCTTTCACCCTATTCACTACCGCACCTTCTGACACTCCTCTTCCTCTGTGTCTGATTGTCCAGGCCGGTCCCAGGCTATCACCTAGCCCTGCGGATGTAGTTTATGGCCTCAACTGTAAAGAATCACCCCTCTTCAAAGGAGTTACAGTAGATCAAGGCCCCCACCCGATGAGATCCGTCACACCACACGCGTTCCTACTATCTGATAACGATCCTGTATTGTGATTGGGGAGGGGATTCTCACTGTGAGGGTGTGTGGGACCGAGCCTGAAGCGGAAGATTCCAGGGATGCCTTTTTGTACATCAAAATCTTCACAATTATGTGTCACATTAAAAATATATAGCACTCCAACAAAGTAGTAGGATTATAACACTTTAATAACTTATAAATATATACAACGCACCAAAAACAGTAACCACGTTAAAAAAAAAATTTTTAAACAGAAGCAACAATGGTCAGTAGTGGTCTGTTGTGCGAATAGTCCGAAGGCAGCACAACGTGCTGAGTTCTGGACGGCACCCAGGTGATGTCCTTTACTTGCCGCACTGGTTTTGGTATCCTACAATGCTGCTCCGAAAAACGGCGTGGGGCGCCCCGGGGGGGGGGAGGCGGCGTGAACGGGCCTCCCCAGGTGGAGGCTCGTCTGCTTTAGTGGGGCGCCCCTTTAGCGTTTCACTTGCCATTCAGCGGTTTTCCGCCCGCTTTTGCTGCACTGTGCCTCATCAGTAGCGGTCTGTTGTGCGAATAGTCCGAAGGCAGCACAACGCGCTGAGATCTGGATGGCACCCAGGTGATGTTCTTTACTTGCCGCACTGGTTTTGGCATCCTACAATGCTGCTCCGAAAAACGGCGTGGGGCACCCCGGGGGGGGGGGGGAGGCGGCGTGAACGGGCCTCCCCAGGTGGAGGCTCGTCTGCTGTAGTGGGGCGCCCCTTTAGGGTTTCACTTGCCATTCAGCGTTTTTCCGCCCGCTTTCGCTGCACTGTGCCTCATCCGCCATTCAGCTGTTTACTGCTCGCTCTTGCGGCTACAGCGTCTCGCTCACCATCTAGTTGAATTGCGCCCACTCTTGCGGTGCAGCGATAGGCGGCTGCCACAGGACTCTTAAAATGGCGGCCGGCTCTTCGGATTTGGGCCTGGTCCACTAAAATGGCCCTGGGACACCTTGGAACTCGGACGCTTGTCTGCTAGGGCTTGGGCCCCATTCTCGAAAGCGTCCCCTCAGCCTTGAAGATTCTACAAAAGTCTTGGGAGCCCCCGACTCCCGCAGGCTTCCGGTGGGGAGCGGCTGCCATGATTGCTTGCGGAATGGCCACGACGGAGCTACGAGATGGTGGTGCTCTCATGCTGACGCCAGCTTCAGTCTGAAACATCCAGAAACACTGTAGACTATCAATTCGATGAGTTCCGGTGGAGCCCCAACGTGACCCGGTAGGGAAGAACTTGCCCTCCCCTTTTTTGAGTGATGGTTCTTGTTGCCTGTCCCCTCTGTTGTCATCTAACGGAACCTTTTTGGATTGCCGAGTGAGAAAAAAAAGGTGGGGATTTCTTCGTTTGGGAAAAAAAATGTTTTAATCCAATGAAAAGTGTTATTTTTAGGTCATATGATCAAGTATTTCATCATTAGGAAACCAAAAGTAAAATGAACCAATGAAAAGTTTTATAAACAAGTCACATGACCTGTTATGCGGCTTTGGGCTATAAAAAGCCTACAAAATCAGTTGGTCTGTGAGGCGGCGTCAGTAGCGGACCGATGTGCGAATAGGCCGAAGGCAGCACAACGCGCCGAGATCCGGATGGCACCGAGGTGGTGTCCAGCAAGTTGCCGCACTGGTGTGGCCATCCTACAATGCTGCGCCGAAAGACGGCGTGTCCAGCTGAGTTGCGGTCACTCTTGCTGCGACAGTACGCCGAAGGCAGCACAACGCGCCGAGATCCTGATGGCACCGAGGTGGTGTCCAGCAAGTTTCACTGGTGTGGCCATCCTACAATGATGTGCCGAAAGACGGCGTGGGGTGCCCGGGGGGGAGGAGAGGCGGCGTAAACGGACCTCTTCCGCCTCCCCAGGTGAAGGCACCTCATCTGCAGTGGGGCGCCTCTTAGCGTTTCACTCGCCTTCCAGCAGAGTTCTGCCCGCTCTTGCGGCACAGTGCCTCACCCTCTATCCAGCTGAGTTCCGTCCGCTCTTGCGGTACAACGTCTCGCCCACCATCCAGCTGAGTTCCGCCCGCTCTTGCGGTACAGCGTCTCACCCGCCATCCAGCTGAGTTTCTCCGCTCTTGCGGTACAGTGACTCGAACGCGCCAAGATGCGGATGGCACCGAGGTGGTGTCCAGCAAGTTTCACTGGTGTGGCCATCCTACAATGCTGCGCCGAAAGACGGCATGGGGTGCCCGGGGGGGGGGGGGAGGCAGCGCAAACGGGCCTCTCCCTCCTCCCCAGGTGGAGGCACCTCATCTGCAGTAGGGGGCCTCTTAGCGTTTCACTCGCCTTTCAGCTGAGTTCCGCCCGCTTTTGCGGTACAGTGACTCACCCGCCATCTAGCTGAATTGCGGCTACTCTTGTGGTGCAGCGATAGCCGGCTGCAACAAGACTCTCAAAATGGCGGCCAGCTCTTTGGATTTGGGCCTGGTCCACTAAAATGGCTCTGGGACACCTTGGAACTCGGACGCTTGCCTGCTAGGGCATGGGCCCCATTCACGAAAGCGTCCCCTCTTTTGACTGATTGTTCTTGTTGCCTATTTCTTCTGTTGTCATTTAACGGAACGTTTTTGGACTGCCGAAAATGGTTCTGGTTCGACCCCTGGTTGGTGGAGACATTTTGACTATATCCTGGACCTGCCCGGCCTCGCCCAAAATGGCGCCGGTATAAATGGGACTCATAACTCCTTGTTGTGTACTGGTTGCCCAACCTTGATATCACGAGATACGTATGCAGTTTTGAAGCACATGGCAGGCGGGGACGAGAATTGATTGAACATTTTGACATCCCTATTGATATTAAGTTCTGATGTGTTATTGATTACTGTACTATTGAAAGTCCGAATTAACGTCACCCATGGTACTTACCCGCAAATGTATATCTAGATAATTTTATTGTAACTGGCCCTGTCGTACTTTAATTATAAAATGTACGTCCACCGATTCCGCAAATGTTAGACACCTTAGTTCTTGCAATCTAATGGGTCGCCCGTTACGTTCTTCTACAGTGTAAATGTTCCCTCATCATATACGATTCCAGTTTGCTCCGTGGCCGGCCCACGTTGTTATAGGCCCGTATTCGTATACTGACATTTTCACAATAAAGGTTTTTTTTAAAAAAAAACATGGTAGTAGTACCTACATTGGTAAAGTTTTGAATAATAGCCACTGTTTTCGAATCAGTAAAAGGCAAGTGAAATAAAGCAGTCCAATTACATGACGGTTAAAAGGTATAATACGCAGGAACGCAGTAAAGATAAATGGTCAAGGGCTGTTGTGTTTTCTGCTCCTGCAACATAAAGTGATCGATAAGAATCTGATATTCATGCCTATCAGCGACTAAGACAGCAGGCCGAGCCTCTTTTGCTCAACGGCTCCCTCATGGGAGGAAGAAACGCCCTTTTTCTCGAAAAAGGAATATTTTACTTGCCGGACAGTTGTAAATTTCCGGGGAAAATACATTAGCCTGGAACATTGTTAGTGATAAACTGTAAATGCATCTGGGTCCTTTGCTTTACAAGTCAGAGTGAGAAAAAAAAAGGTGGGGCTTTCATCATTTGGGGAAAAAAAAATATTCGAAAGCAATGAAAAGCGTTATTTTTAGGTCATATGACCAAGCCTTTCATCATTAGAATAACAAAAGTAAAATGAACCAATGAAAAGTTTTATTAACAAGTCACATGACCTGTTATGCTTACGTTACGCGCTGCGCGCCGCGCTCTGGATCGTTTCCGGGAAGCTGCACCTTGCGCACCGCAGCACTTCCAGGTGCGCTAACGCGGCGCGTCATATGACGCATTACGCGACAACGCAGGTCCAGAATATAGTCAAAATGTCTCCACCAACCAGCGGTCGGAATACAACCCCTTTCAGCAGTCCAAAAAGTTCTGTTAAATGACAAGAGAAGGGACAGGCAACAAGAACAATCAGTCAAAGAGGGGAGGGCAAGTTCTTCTCTACCGGGTCACGTTGGGGCTCCACCGGAACTGATCGAATTGGTAGTCTACAGTGTTTCTGGATGTTTCAGATTGAAGCTGGCGTCAGCATGAAAGAACACCCCGTGGCTACGTCGTGGCCATTCCGTGAGCAATCATGGCAGTCGCTCGCCACCGGAAGTCTGCGGGAGTCGGGGCCCCGGTGACTTTTGTAAAATCTTCAAGGCTGAGGGGACGCTTTTGGGAATGGGGTCCATGCCCTAGCAGTTAAGCGTCCGAGTTCCAAGGTGTCCCAGGGCCATTTTAGTGGACTAGGCCTAAATCCGAAGAGCCGGCCGCCATTTTGAGAGTCCTGTTGCAGCCGCCTATCGCTGCACCGCAAGAGTGGGCGCAATTCAAGTGGATGGTGGGCGAGACGCTGTAGCCGCAAGAGCGGGCGGAACTCAGCTGGTTGCGTGAAGCGCTGGGGTGTACCTGAGAAACCTCCACCTGGGGAGGTGGGGGAGGCTCGTTCGCGCCACCTCTCCCTTCTAGTGCATCCCACGCTGTCTCCTGGCGCAGGAATATGTGATGGTCGGACTAGGGCACCGCAGGACGTGTCTTCAGGTCAAACGGATTGTGGGACAATGTTCTGAATAGAAGAGTCACCAAAAGGCAAAAAGTTCCGCTTGACCCCGGGAGCCGGCCGCCTATGTTGGGGGCAATCTCAGGCCACACCAGGGCAACAAGACTTGGGGAGGGGGTCGGCACCATCACACCGCCCCTCGGGGGCCTCCGTCAAGCGGTTCAGGGAGGCACCGCATCACATTGATTTCCAATGCAGTCAGGTCCACAAACAGCCCCCACTTACTTTGAGAATAGTGAAGCTGCAGCAGGTGCAAATAAACTTCAGACAGTGTTACAAGCGCTGCTCGGAACCCTCAACTATGGCACCCAACATCCAGGACTTATGCCATTTGTGCAAGGCAGTGACATCAAAGTAACTCAGGGACCAAGGAACATACCATATCCAGAGTCCTTCCCACAGCGTCTGCCTTCCTTATTACTTAGTTATGGTTCTTTCACTCCCACTCCAGGCTTTTAGTCTGTGGATGGAAAACCATGAACCTACACTCACGTATGAAAATTTTACTATTGATGCTTGACTGAGGCCAAGGAGATCAGAGTGCATGAGTCTCATGCTCGATCGATTGAGCTAGCCGGATCAGGCAACAAAAAGGTGGTGGTGGGGGTGGCGGCATCAGCAAGGCATCCTCACACACAACTTGTCGGACATCAGCTCTGGATGTACTGGGGACGAGTCTTGGCGCATGGTGTCGTCCCCGGGCAATTTGCACAACAGTACTCCACCCCTAGGCCGCCAGCTATGCTACCTCGACAGGAATAGTGATGGATGTTGCAGCAGGCTGCCATGTAAATAGTTATTTAATAAAACGTTTTACCCTGTTACTTTGCTGGTGTGTTGTATATATTTATAATATTTGCATAGGGTTTGTCGTTATTTTGAGCGGGGTGGGTGGCGGAGCCGAGCTGTCTTGCAGCCATCATGGTGTCGAGCTCAGTTCATGTCACTAGTTTCGTATTTCTCATGAGGGGTTGTTCCTAATGTTTCTATTTTAGCGAGGTCAAAAAGAGATCCCATTAGTGGCCTACTCATTTTGCTTGATTCCTTTTGTTTTTTTAAATGATTTTTCACTATCTGCAAAGACTAAACAGAGTATTGCGACTCTGTGCTTGTTTGTAAATAGAGAATTAACCAAAGAGAACCAATTCTAAAACAGTAAATGCTTGGACAACAATCAATGAAATGGAGAGAGAAGCAGGCACGACGGATTACAACGGGGGCAAAGGCCTGCGTTACCTACCCTTCACTATCTGCAAAGAGAGAATACTCCTAAAAGAAAGAGGAGGGGGGGGGGCAGCGTTCAAAGCACATCAGCGTGCATAAACACAAAAATGTTTTTATCTATCACGTACTTGACATTTTAAAGCTTTTCATATTTGCTATTAAAAAACCATTGAAATTCACTGAAAAAACCATAGGTTATAGACCATATATAATTAGGAATTAGCATTTACAAAACCTTGAAAATTCACTGAAAAAACCATAGGTTATAGACCATATATAGTTAGGGATTAGCATTTACAAAACCTTAATTTACTCGCACAAAACCATTGAAATTCGCATATATAGTTAGTTGCACTAACTATATATCGCGCACCCGCAAACCACTGCTGATGATGTCACATATTACATCATTCATGACATGGTCAGTGACATCACTGATGACATCACTGATCTGTGGTTGGAAGCAATTCTATGGTCCTGGTGCCCCGTGGAGTCTATCATCGTCCAGCGGACTGTGGAGGGACAAAGCGCCAACACTGAATCGTGGAAATGCTGGCGGATGGAAAGTAGTGAGGTAAAGCAATATTTACGCTAATGAACAGCGTGCCAAGCAAAGCGGTGAGGCCAAAACCCGGAGACAAACTCCAGTGCGTTGCCTTGTACTGAGCACTGTGAGTAATCTACGGAAGTGCCGACCCCGCCATAGCACGATCTTTTGAACTTCACCTATTCTCTTCCACGGAGGTTGAGCAGCGGGGAACGAGAGCTGAATGCCTGTTTCCCTTGCATCTGGATGCGTGCGTGTTGGAATACACGCCAATACAAACTACTTTGAGGCATTAAGATGGCAGCAAGATCAGATGCCAAACGAAAGGAAATGTCAGATTGTTTATTTTTTACAACGAATGTACAAGATCCTACTGAAAGTAACCAGGGTACCAAAGAACACTCTCTATTGAATAACGAGGTACAAACTCAACAAATATTTGACAGGATTGAGAAACTACACCGCAAAGAAATATCCAAATGGTGGGAGGCAGAGTCACTGCAAAAATATATTGATGTAGGACGTGTACCAAGAGGCCTGAGAGTGTACACTATCCCTACTTACGAGAACCCAGACCCGGAAATGTTAGAGGAGTGGTCGGGTAATTCCAAGGACTGCTCCATTACCATGATGAGAATACTTATCAAATATGCCATTAAAGACAGAGCCAAACTATTGCAGCAGATTGAAAGCGCACTAACTGAAGTAGCCTTGTTGACCACACAAGAGAAAATACAAGAGTTCATGACCAAACTCGAAGTGCGGCTTACGAAACTGGAGGAAGACATTACCAGTAAAAAACAAAGAAAATTTATTCGAGATTTTAAGGACTATCAATCTGGAAGAACACTTACCTTCCACAAGAAATATGATCATCTCTTCCAAAAAGCAAGCGAAGCCACCTCTTCCAATATAACTGATAATGCAACAGCAGAAGCAGTTAACACGACTATTGAAGAAAGCGATGCATCAGATGGGAATCTCTCAGATGCGTCAGTGGGCAGAGCAACACCGCAAACCACGATGAGAGGACGTGGTAGGATTAACTTTCTCACCCAGTTCCATATGCTCAACCAAGCTAAACTAAACCCAGCAGTGGGTCAGGATGAGCAGGTTTTTTGGAGAGGTCGGGGACGAGGATTTCGAGGGAAAGCCAGAGGATCAAGAGGAACAAAAAATCAAGGAGGAGAAGGAAGAGAAGATTCCAACAAAGCCAGTCCAATGGTAACCAGAGCCAGGAAAGGAATGAAATGACGGTGATCAACCTTTCTAAACGTGAGTTAACCTCTACTGACATTGATCTTTTGGCTCTAGGATTGTCATTTTGTCCTACTCGTAAACTGGATTATGTTCAGACACGCATAGATACTTTCTGCTTTGTGCGAAAATTGAAGTTAAAAAAATGGTTCCAGTTTCATGCGCCCAATAGGAATGCAGAGGGGGGTTCTGTCTCTCAAGGGACTTTATGTTTATCTGACATTGAGACACTGCAAACTATCACTGAATTAGATGAGGACATAGAACATCATGAAGATCCTCTCTTGAACTTAGACAATTTGGAAATGACTATTGACAAGCCTTGTAAAAGTGGTTTTAAACCTAAATCTACATTTGTACCGGTTGTTCATTGTGATGCAATAGACGTCTTTGAAAAAAGTGTTATCAAAGATTTGAAAAAACTGCGCTATTGCAAAAGAAATTGGGCTAAATGTAATCTTACTAAACCGCAATTACAAGCATTAGAGAACTTAAAAAATGACAAATCAATTGTAATCCGACAATCGGATAAAGGTGGTAATGTTGTGGTGTGGGGAAAAGATGATTATTTGCAGGAAGGCCGCCGCCAACTGAGCGATGAGGTTTGTTACCAGGTGGCAACCCAAGATGAAGTATCATCTTCTTATATCAAATATGAGGGTATGCTATCTCAATGGCATGAGAATGGGGTTTTGGAGATGGGGGAATTCAACAGCCTCAGTTGTAAATACCCAAAAACACAGATAATGTATCTTCTGCCCAAACTCCATAAGAACCCGAAGGCACCACCTGGCAGACCTTTCGTATCATCTATGGGATCACAGCTAGAGATGACGTCTAAATATATAGACTTCTTCCTCGGGCCTTTTGTTGTAGCCCTTCCATCATATCTGAGGGATACTATGCACTTTTTAAACCTCATCAATGAATTGATTTGGGAACCAGACTTTTTACTGGTCACGCTAGACGTGACCTGTTTATACACATCAATCAGACACGACCTAGGCATCCAAGCAATGAGGCATTTCTTAAGAGCAAGATCCATCAAGACATTATTACATACTGAAATGTTGGTGGAAATGGCTTACTTTTGCCTAACAAATAATTTTTTTCTCTTTGATGACAAACTGTACAAACAGACACAGGGCACGGCGATGGGCACCTGCTTCGCCCCCAGCTACGCAAATTTATTCATGGGCTGGTGGGAGGAGCAGGTGTCCAGTAGTCGGGACTACCAAGGGGAGCAGGTGATTCTGTGGACACGCTTCATTGATGATATCTTTCTGATATGGAGAGGAGATGAAATCAGTGTAAAGGCGTTCATTTTGTCCTTGAACAATAATGATTATAACATCAGATTGACATCCCACATTACATTAGCAGTAAGAAGGTAGTATTTCTTGATGTGGAAGTAGAAGTCTCCAACCAAAGGCTTGTAACCAAGCTCCACAGGAAAGCCACAGCGGGCAATAGCCTACTCTTTGCAACTACTGCCCACCCGTATAGTCTGGTACAAAGCATCCCCTATGGGGAATTATTGAGAGCTAAAAGGAACAGCAGTACGAACGAAGAGTTTGAAAAAGAGAGAAATCTAATGAAAGTGAGATTTTCTGAGAGAGGCTATACCATGAAGACAATTAACCACGCCATAGAAAAGGTTAACAAAGTAGACAGAACTGCACTACTTACACCCAAAATTAGATCTATGGATGATGATAATAACACAGTAAGATTCATCACGACTTACTCAGGCCAGGCCTTTCAAGTTCGGAAAATCTTGACACAAAACTGGCATATTTTACAGACAGACAGCTATCTAAGTCAATGCCTTAATGACACTCCTGAAATCACCTACAGGAGGAATACCTCATTAAAAGATGAATTGAGTAAAAATGCAATCACAACCATGGATACTAGGTCTAATCGAATAACAGGTGGGTTTGAGTGCTGTATGAGGTGTAAGGCCTGTAAGGGTAGCAAAAACTGTGATAAAATAAAGGTACCTAACAGCAAGAGAGTGTTCACTATCAAAGGGCCCTTTGATTGTAACACAGAGTTTTGTGTGTACTGCCTCATTTGTCCGTGTTCTAAATATTATATCGGCAGCACAATCAAAAAAGCTAAAATGAGAGTGCTTGAACACAAGAGGGCAATCCGCAACTACAACGAACAATATCCTGTTGCCAGACATTTTAAAAGCTATCATGGCCAAAATGACAACTTGTTGTCCTTCGTTGTATTGGATGCGGTGAAACTATCAATGAGGGGTGGAGATAGACTACACCAATTAAGAGTAATGGAGTCAAAATACATCATTGACTTCGAAACTCTACACCCGATAGGGATGAACTCAAATGAGGAATTGGCAGTACACATATCGTAGAAATGTAACAATGATGTAGGATCTGTAATTTATCTGCTTTCGTTTAATGATGTAAACTGTTTTTAAGTGACATAAGATTGATTTTAACCCTTATCATGATATACTATACTTTTTCAGTACAGTATTCATTTCACTAAAAGCACATTCTTTGTTTTTTTTAGGACAACTCAATTTCGTAAGCCATGGGAATATTTGAAATCGGAAAGATACTTGTCACCTGTATAAAATTATTGACTTTTCCAGGACTCAGCAAGTCATTAAACTGCCAACATTGTCACTTTTGTGGAATATGCCCACTTGGGCGGGACTCTGAGAAATCAAACCAGGCACCAATTATGAATTGTTTGTATCCAAGTGAAACTACTGTCATGTGATATATACGTTTCAGATGGGTGAAATATGAATATTTCTAAGTATGTAACATTTGCACCTTTTCTTTTGGGCCTGACATTATGCCTTAAATCATATATGATTGAAAGAAATGGTATTTCATTTGAATTAACCTGCATGGTGGTAAAAATAATTACATGCCCACATGGGCGGGACCTTCTGAC